>NC_134269.1:106716807-107339762 GCF_031893055.1 Leptodactylus fuscus
AAAAAAAAACGCCCTATACATCCCAATACAGCAGCAGGGTCACCTGTCAATGTGGCCTTGCAGCCGTTGCAAAACTACAACTCCCATATATTAAATATTTTAACATTTTTTTGCATCAAAATTTTTTTCCCCTATTTTCCTCCTTTAAAACCTGGGTGCGTCTTATAGTCCGAAAAATGCGGTATGTAAAGCCCCCTGATCCCCCACCACCACCAGGGCAACCCCTGCCTTTTACTATGTGTTTTTATAACCACTCCTGGTCCCAGGCCTGTCATAGGGATATAAGTATTGAGGAGTGCCTGTGTCTGGCCTTCATAGTCATATAGTAGATTATACAGTGTGTGGATAAGGATTAAATTGCATTCAGTACACTGATATCGTGTAGATCACCGTTGGTTAGTTAGCCACGGCAGGCAACTCCACATGTGACCCCTGCCTTGTACCCTCTTTCACAAGTAGATGCAGGTTTCTGAATGACGTTTTTAAGCCCATTATATCTTGGGATTTAATCATCTACCATGAGCCCACAATTGCATTTATCTCAACTAAGCATTGTTCCAAAAATGAAGCCAATTTTTGTAGAATTATTTAAAAAGGAATAAAATATTCAGCCTTTTAATGTGTTTTAATGAATTAGAGGATCTATGCAGCTTCTAACTGACCAGGGATGTCAGCCATCTGTGAAAGAATAGGGGTCAGAGCCTGTGGTTTGTACTAGCGTCTCCACAGCCCTGATTTAAATAGGCTCTATCAGCAAAATTATGCTATATGAGCCCCACATATGCGTGAATAGCCTTTAAAAAAGCTATTCACGCACCGCTAATGTTATTTTAAGCACACACCCCCTTCCTGTTTTAAAATAAAAACATATATGTAAATTATACTTATCGTTCACGCTGGGCGGTGATGCACGGTCTGACGTCATCTTCTGACATGCCTTGCTCTTCTTTCGGCGACTCCCTCCGGTCCTGGCTCTTCCCCGCCTTGATCTTCCTCATCTTCTGGCGGGCTTGGTTCAAATCCAGTGTGTGCACAGTATCGCTCCCTCCAGAGCGCTACTGCACACACTCCGGCGCCATTTTTCCCAATGGCAGTTCGCGATGCGCAGTACGCTCACATAGTTCTCATGCTCAGTTCCCCTTAGAACACTCTTGAACTGCTATTGGGGAAAATGGCGCCGGAGTGTGCGCAATAGTGCTCCAGAGGGAGCGATACTGCGCATGCGCCTGATTTAAACCAATCCCGCCGGAAGAAGAGGACGATGAAGCCAGGGTAGAGCCAGGAACTGAGGGCATCGCCGAAGAAAGAGGAAGGTGTGCCAGAAGATGACGTCAGACCGTGCATCAGCGCCCAACGTGCACGATAAGTATAATTTACATATATGTTTTTATGCTTTTATTTGAAAATGGGAGGGGGAGGGTTTACTATAAGATTAGCGGTGCCTGAATAGCCTATTCACGCATATGAGGGGCTCATACAGAAGTTTAGTAGCTCTTGTCCTGCAACAATCTTGTAGAAATCGATAGGGCTCGTTCACATCTGCGCCCGGGAGTCCGTTTTGCAGGTTTCCGTTTCCTGCTCAAAACAGGGCAGGAGACGGAAAGCTGCAGGACTCTTTCAGACCCATTCCTTTGAATGGGTTTGAAAGATGTCCGGCTGTGAGCGCCGGTGAGCATTTTATGCTCTCCGCGGCTAAACCGTTTTTTTTAAAACTGACACAGAGTCAGACATGCAGTAGTCTGTGTCTGGTTTAAAAAAAAACTGTTTCGCCGTGGAGAGCATAAAATGCTCACCAACGCTCATGGCTGGACTCGGCATGACAGGTTTCAGTCTTCTGCATGCAGAAGACGGAAACCTGAGAACGGACTGACGAACGCTAGTGTGAACCCAGCGTTACACGGTTTGTTACAACTGGCATGTGATGGTGAGATGCTACTTGCTGCTTGGAATCATGTGACGAAAACTATAACCTGATATAAGGTAAATGTGAAATTATATACCCCCAAAAAACAATCAATCTTTTCTACGTCTCATTCCCACCCCCCCAATTTCCTTTTGTGGAAAGGTCATAAGAAGTTTACATAAACTTTTTGGAGTCATAGCTGGAAAGCGTAATTGTTAGCGTACCTTTGTAACAGGAGGAACGCTTTCCATTTCTTTAAACACTATGTCCAGTTCCCTGACAATCCTCATTAAGCCAGCCTTAAATCTAACCTCTTGTTACACCCCTACCTCAGTCGCACATTTGCCTGACCTCCTTCAGTGCTCCACTTAACCCCTTCAATCCTTTTCTATTGTTTTGGATCATATTTTATTGGGAATATTTAGTCTTAAGACAAATTGTGGAATTTTTTAGCATTTTACTATGTAATGTGTTTGTTCACCTTTAATCAACATTTTACTGTTTACATACAAAATAAACGGTGTTGTCCAAAGGCACGAAAAAGACATGACCAGGGCAAACACGATGGCTTAGTGGCTAGCACTGCCACTAAGGGTTCGAATCCTGCCAAGGACAAAATATCTGCAAGGAGTTTGTATGTTCTCCCTGTGTTTTGCATGGATTTCCTCCCATACTCCAAAGACCTAGTGATATGGGGCTCACAATCTACATGAAAATAAAAAAACATGACCATTTTCATAAAGCTGAAGATGAAGCAATTGTCTGAATAAAAGAGCAGAAATGTTTGTCATAAAGCTTTGAGGCCTCCTCACAGGAAGTCCCCCCCCACACACCTTTCCAACATTTTCCACTTCGCCTCCTTTTCTGCCTTCTCAAACATTTCTATAATATGCCATGATTCTCCTTTTAACCCAAATGACCTTAAAGGCACCAAAACCTCTTTCCTCCTATTTGACCACTGACTCACTGCCTGTTTTGTCCAATACTGATGCCGTACCGCGACTTTCTGTAAAACTGCTACATTTCCGGTGAGCAGGATCTTTTTGCTATTGGTAAGCAATTGCTATGCTTTTCAAGCTTACGTTTATGTACAGCAGCCAAACTAAGCACCAACATTCAGTAAAATACATGAGGGTGTGACCAAGCTGCAGCTACTGACTTAGAAATAGTGTAGCAGTTTAATGGGGGTTTCCACAAATATAGCCAAATTTATATTAGGCTATTAAAAGTTAAACATTTTTGTAAATTTAATTCAGAACTTTGCAGAGTTTTGACTATTTTCTCTAACCATCTAAGTGGTGACAATCTTCTGTCTTTTGGTTGCTGATGGATACGGCCATGAATGCAAAAACTGTCTATGGTTTTGCATTTGTCAGATACTCAGCCATGATTTCCTTATTGTGGCCATAGAAGGTTTCTCCACTTATGGTAATATCCATTGGCAACAGAAAGCCAAGAGACTCTCACTACTAAGATGGTTAGAAATGCTGCACATTTTTTACTTTGGCAAAAATTTTAATTTGTAGACTATTTAGGGAGTCTTCACACGGAGTAAACGCGCGTGTATTTTTGCAAATTACACGTGTAAAAATAAGACTACTATTGACTTCAATCATTTTTTACAGGCATATTTTTACACGTGTAAAAAATATAATTGAAGTCAATGGGAGTCTTATTTTTACACGTGTATTTTGCAAAAATACACACGCGTTTACTCCGTGTGAAAGCTCTCTTAAGTTTGCAAATGTAAATATGATTGTTCCTGGAAAAAACCCTTTAACCCCTTCCTGATATCTGCTGTAATAGTACTGTGGATGTTTGGTATTTAAATATGGCGGCTACTGAGGAGCTGAGCAGCCGACATAGTTGCGCATGTCTCTGCTATGTTATGCAGCAGAGACCTGGGGCTAATGCTCGTGAACAGAACCTGCACTGATCACGGGCATTAAGGTCACTGATGTCTCTGTCAAAGCTGATCGAAGCGCTATTTTGCTGGCAGCGCATGGGTGCTGCCTTTTTGAAAAGGAGCAAGATCCAGGACTGGCATTCCATTGCCGTGACAGCCAAAAGGCTAAGTCCAACACTTTCATTGAAATGAATGAGGTGGTGTTATCCCTGTTCTGAATGGAGCATGGGGGGGGGGTCTATGCAGTAGGGTACGCACTGATCTGCAAGTTCTCTCCTATCCTATGAATAGAGTGATGAATAATTTGCCTACTGGGAAAGCTCCTTTAAAGAGGACCTTTCACCATTTTGCCCACAGGCAGTTTTATATACTGCTGGAAAGCTGACAGTGCGCTGAGTTCAGCGCACTGTCGGCTTTCCTGATCTGGGCCCAGTGTGAAGAGCTTACTGTCCGGTACCGTAGCTCTTCTATGGTCAGAAGGGCGTTTCTGACAGTTAGCCAGAGACGTCCTTCTTCACAGCACAGCCAATCGCGCTGTGCTGTGAGAGCCAGGAGGAACGCCCCCCTCCCTCCCTGATAATGCTCGTCTATGGACGAGTACTGCGAGCAGATGGAGGGGGTGTTACTCCCAGCTCTCACAGCACAGCCAATCGCGCTGTGCTGTGAGAGCTGGGAGTAACACCCCCTCCATCTGCTCGCAGTACTCGTCCATAGACGAGCATTATCAGGGAGGGAGGGGGGCGTTCCTCCTGGCTCTCACAGCACAGCGCGATTGGCTGTGCTGTGAAGGACGTCTCTGGCTAACTGTCAGAAACGCCCTTCTGACCATAGAAGAGCTACGGTACCGGGACCGTAAGCTCTTCACACCAGGCCCAGATCGGGAAAGCTGACAGTGCGCTGAACTCAGCGCACTGTCAGCTTTCCGGCAGTATATAGAACTGCCTGTGGGCAAAATGGTGAAAGGTCCTCTTTAAACTTTAGCTGATCAGAACTGTACTTTACCAAAATAAAAAGAGAACCCCCTGCAACAGTGAAGAAACAGCATGTAGGGCTCTGTTTACATGAGCTATGACCTATGTTGCGTATCCAATTTGTTTAGGCTGGCTATATACATTAGAAGTCTGTTGTTTTCCTGATTCCACCTTCCCTTTTATACACATGCACACTTGCATGAGCCAAGTATGCATGTGTTCTGAATGGGAGGTGGGAAGAAATCCATGGCCATTTACTTCTGGTGCTGACTTGAATCCCCAAGAATGTGGAAATAAATGTAAGGAACCTTATGGACATAGTTAAAGCCTGACAGCCGGCCTTTTTGCCATTTTTCACAATGTTACTTGCAACTACCTATCCCATAAGGAAACCTTTAAGTTTCCTTTAAAGTATGTTATAGCTGAATATTATCATAGTTGTGCAGTTGGTCAGGCAAGCATTTCTAGTTTTCCATTTTCTTCTGTTTTCTCTTACTCCATTTTCAAAACCATTGGTGGTGGGAACCCTACTTGAAGCACCCAGCCAAGACCTTGAGTACGTTAGCAAAAAGTCAGCCATTTATGAAGAATTTGAGCCAAGTGGAGTTTTAAGACTAATAGATCATAACCTGTAGTTAACATTTGTAACCTCTTCTAAATTCCTGTGAAAGTAAATAGGCAGCAAACTATGGAATTAGTAAATTAATTTAAAAATGTATTTTCTCATTTTAAGCTTCTGTTGAAGGTGGACTCTTACTCCACAGCACTGGATATCAGAGGGGATTCTGCCAGTGTTTTCCCTTAACTTCAGGGAAAGTGCTAACATGACATAATTTGTAGGATAAACTTTCCATTCCTTGTGATTTTTGTGCTGTTAAGGCATCAATTCCTTGGCGTTTTGTAAGGCTTTTATACTTGTCTAATATGCTTTTGAAAACAATTAGTGCATCTTTCAAACGAAGTAAACTTGATGAAATAATTACACTAATAATGACCAGTAATGGAATACGAAGGGTTATCTCAAAGCTAATCCTTAAGTAATGGAATTGGTGTATCTCACATTTTTCTCCTTGCCATTCCCAGTGTGCAGAGGAACGAGACAAGCGGTTATGGGAAATAAGGGGGAGCCACTGGAGGCCAGCGAAGAAAACGAGACCTTATCTGAAGCAATTAATCAAGAAACTCATATTGTGGGACAATTATTCAAAGCTAATTCTAAAATAGCTTTAGAGCCCCAGGTCCTGAGATATTTTTCCTGAAATTTGTCAAGGTCATTGAGAGCAATGGGGCAAGTCCTGCATTAGAATGAAGGCATCAGTTCAACTAGTTAATAGTTTTATATTCGTGTTTACTGCAAACAAGAGTGACGAAAAGGAGCCAGCAAATATTTGTCTAGCTACGTGGATGTACGTATTTCGTCTCAAGGGATTCAATATATGGTTTAGAAGTACAGGCTAAAGAAATCTTTTATATAGGTTTGTTTAATTATAGAAAAAGATAAATAAATATTTGCACAAAATCGCTTAATCTCTATTTTATTAGCAATATGGATGTGATGGCAGGGTAAGGTCCCCGAACCTGCTGGTACGTTACCTTTTATTGTAATAGTACTACTGGGTGATTTTGTGTTTACATCAGTTATAAAATATGAGCTATTAGTTGCCGCTGTTATACTGCTGTTACTGGTTGATATTGCTGGCTTAAAAGAAACCTGTTAAACACACATTTAAATTGAATTGAAATGGTCACTATTCTTACAGACAACTTAGTTTCACTTAATAGAAGATGTCATTCTGGATCAAAATGCAACGCACTTTATTTAACAATGTAGCTGTTTTCTGCCTGATAAATCTCTCTAAATTTCCCGTCACTAGGTATCCCATCTAGTGAGTTTGCTGTTCACTTCCTGTTACTAGAGAAGTTTTGCCCTTGGTTACATTCAGAATAAAGAGGGATTCAAAGTGAGTGATGGGAGTAGTAGGGCTGGTCCCTCCTCATAGCCTCTACTTCTTATAAAATGCATGCAGTTTTCCTTAACGTGCCAAGATTTTTCTTTTCTGTCTCCGGGATGTTTTTAGCTGCATCATAACCTGGATTTAAAGTCCAGTGTCCCTATATGTGCAGTATTTTGTTCTTTGTCTTTTCTCGGCTATTTGTTTGCTATTTTAGGCCGGGGCCCCACAGGCCGGAAGTGCCGTGATTTGGCTGCGACGGAAACGCTGCAGAAAAAATCGCGGCGTTGTACAGTACTTGAAAAGTGGATTGGATTCATGCAAATCCCGTGCCCACTTTGCGGGAAAAGTCGCTGTTTTGAAAATCACAGCATGTCAATTATATCTACGGAAACGCCAGCATCTTTCCCATAGATATAATTGTAACAAAGTCCACGGAGGAAAACTCCATGAACTTTCTGTTCAATGCGCTGCGGGAAGAACCGCAATGCGTTCACGCCGTGGTTGATCCCGCAGCGCTTCAGCGCCGCGGTTCTTGGCCGTGAGGCCTTAGCCTTAAAGTTACTCCATGCAGACTTACATGTGAGGAAACCAGTAGTAGTAGTAATGGATAAGGGAGAGGCAGACTGCTCTGTATTGTACATCCCTACAACTTAGTAGAAATCATCTGTTCTTTCCATTCACTGCCCACTCTTCTCATATAGAGGTGACCTCTTTACTGTTGTGTTCTAACTTGGTGAAATGGCGTGGTTCTTAATGTTTATAGTGCAGACAATCTATGAAGCCAAATTAATATTCTTATTAGTACTTTAATCAATGCAATGATTAATGGCTTGGTGTAAGCACCTAGAAGTTTCCAATATTTCAGTATAAATAGAGTTATTGAAATTTCAACATCTGAATTTGTACATATTCATTCATTGCTTTTGGTCAGACTCAAATGCAATCTTATTCTAGCTTCTAGTGCCGTCAAAGGCGAAAAAAAAATTCCTCTACCTCTTGCAGCAGGTTGTATGTTACTGTCATTTGTAATAACACAGATGTGGTGATTTATGAGTCCAATTTATTGTATGTGACAGGCAAAGGGAATAGGTTGAGGTGTCCTTATCATAAACTATATCATAAATAACAAAGGCATAGCGGTTTGAATACGCTTATGGTGTCAGCAGCAAGTCCCTGTAAACAGCCCAGTTTAGTATGTAGTCATAGAAACTCTGAGTCCTGCTGTTATCAGGGCACTCTGCAGTTATGCGATGCAGCACTATTACCATATATATTAGTCCATTTATAATACCAGGTGTCAATGCTGGCCTGCTGTGTACACAGCTGGGCCATGCAAACATCAATATGTATCTGGAAATTTGTGCAGGTACCCATAGGATGACTAAAGTACTACAGTAGATGTATTGATTATTTAACTGTGCATAAAGTCGAATACAATGTATATTCTGGTCAACAAGTACAATTATAATGGAAGCACAGTAACCACATAAAACCGTAAAGAACAGTAAAATTATTACTCTTTTGTCATTGGAATTTCCATTGTTTTATTAAAAAAGGATCTTAACCGAATTAATATATAAACTAAGAAGTATGGAACACTAGATGGAAGATATGTGTTTTAGTTGACTTTTTCTGTATTTGCCTTATATCGTTTTAGACTTGTAATTACAAATACGTATTAAAGCAGATGGTATGAATGACCTCTTTAAGTTCCATGTCACATTTGTTCAGTAATTTAGTTCAGGTTAAGTCTGTTTGAGTTTTGATTGGGGATTTAAAATATGGGCAATATGTAAATTTTGTGATATTCAAGTCAATTCAACTTTATTTATTTTTTTCCTTTTTACAGAGGAAGAAGAGGAGCAAGTACCCACAGATGGTGGGACTTCAGCAGAAGCTATGCAAGTTCCTCTTGAGGAAGGAGAGATGGAAGAAGATGAAACTATTAATGATGAGAACTATTTAAGTAAAAGACCATTGGAGAGTCCAGAAGCCATGGAAATGCCTTTTGCCAAACGGCAAAGACTAAGTAATAGTAAAGGAGACCTTTTGGATGGAACATTGGAACCACGGGAGCCACTTAGTTCTATTAATGCTCAAAAGGTTCCCCCCATGCTTTCACCTTCTCAAATACAGGACAATTCTGATTTGACTATTTCTCCTTCAGAACCAGTAATGCTTTCTCCTATTCTTAAACCTCAGATTCCCTCTTCCAAACCTTTAGAACCTAAAGCACTTACCTCTAAAACAAAATCAAAAAGTTCACCAGGAAAAAATTCAAAATCTCCCAAATCCACACCATTGTCTACAGTTCTAGGCAGTCCTATGCGTTCACCTAAAAGTACTCTAAAAGACAAAAAGTCTCCAGGACGTGCCAAAAGTCCTAAGAGCCCCAAAAGTCCAAAAGCTTCTGCCCCTCCTACTCAGCCAACTGTTAAGTCAGAAACGCCAAGCCGTACACCACTTGCTGCATTAAGTGAAAAGATTGGAAGGGAGAATATTCAGGTAAAGCAAAGTCAAGCATCGCAGGATTCTGAAAAACTGACCCTCGAAAATCCATCCAAGAAACCATCAGTGGCTGACAATACAATTGAAGATTCAATTGATGCTGTCATTGCTCGGGCTTGTGCTGAACAAGAACCTGATCCATTTGAGTTTTCCTCAGGTTCTGAATCTGAGGGTGATGTCTTTACAAGTCCTAAAAGACTCACAATAGCAGAACCTGCTACTCCTAAGGTTTCAACTTCCAACAGTAGTTTTGCTAAAGCTTGTAGCACCTCACTACCCACTTCAGGAGGCACATCCAGTTCTGATATTTCATGGACAATGGATGACTCCATAAATGAAGTGATTCGAAAGGTTAACCAAGAAACTCCATCAAATGTGTCTATGGTTCAGCCATGCTTTTCTTCCCCCTCTGCATCTCCTCCTACTCCAGAACCACTTGTAAAAACTTTTGAAGACAAGTCTAAGCTAGCTTCTCCAGTTGAGCTGAAGAAAAAGGTAAAGAAAGAACTGAAAACTAAAATGAAGAAAAAGGACAGAGAAAAACAGAAGGACAAAGATAAAAGCAAGGAGAAAAGCAAGGACAAAAACAAGGAAAAGGAGAAAGATAAAGACAGTATCAAAGACTCAAAACTTCAGTGGAAAGACTCTATGAAGGATGAAGACGGTGAGATACATAGGCTCAAGTCGAAAGATTTGAATGACTCTGAACAGAAACCAAAGCAAAAAGAGAACAGTGGAAAGAAGGAGAAAGAAAAACACAAAGATAAGAAGAAAGATAAAGAAAAGGGTAAAAAGGACAAAGAAAAGAAAGAGAAGGGGAAAGATAAAAACAAAGAGGAGAAACAGAAAAATGCTCCATCAACTCCTGTTGTGTTACCACCTAAAGACATGTTACTGCCAATGATCAGTACTCCTAATGCAGTTAGGCTGCCATCTTTGATGCCTTCCATGTCACCACTGGTTCCAGAAAAACTAAATGAAGAACGAGAGAAAACTAAAGATAAAGACAAGAAAAAGGAGAAGAAAGAGAAGAAGAAAAAGAAGGACAAAGAGAAAGTCAAGGAGAAGGAAAAGGAGAAAAAAGAAAAAGACAAGAAGGACAAAGATAAGGAAAAACACAAGCATGACAAGGTAAGGTTTTACCAATATTCCGTTTGTTAAATTTCCTATTATGCTCCCAAGCTGACTATACGCATTCAGTTCTGGTCAGTCAACAGCTATTCCATCTGACATCCCCATAAGCATGCACACTCAGTATGACATTGCATGTGTCCTGAATGGATAGAGGAGAGTAGACACCTCTGCCATATGCTTAACCCCCTTTAAGCAAAAAGAATCAGGCATGTTGAAATGTAAGTGTTGCCATGCACAAAATGTCTATAGCTTTTTGTGGAGGCGACTTGGCCTAGGTTAGTCTGAGTTCACACACCGTCTTTTGGTCAGGAATCCGCCTCAGGGTAAGTTCACATGGGTTTTTTTTGGACCAGAACCTGAGGCAGAGGCCGCCTCAGGTTCCGGACCAAAATACGGGTAGCTGCGACTGGATTCCAGTGCAGTGCACCGGCATCCAGTTGCGCACTCCACTCCAGATTAGGCCCAAATGAATGGGTCTAGTCGGGAGGGAGTGTCTTCAGGCGGATGTTGAGAGGTGAATCCGCCTGAAAGAATGAGTTTGTCCCTTCTTTTTTCGGGAGCCAGAACAAACAGCTCACGGAAAAAAAGAACTGACCAGCTCCCATTGATTTCAATGGGAGCCATCTTTTTAGTCAGTATTTTGATACGGTCTCAAAATCCTGACCAAAAAACCCTGTGTGAACTTACCCTCAAAGTCAGCCTCCAAAAAAAAAACCCTCCCAATAGAACTCTATTGAGAGGCTGATTTTGAGTTGGATTCCTGACCCAATTCCTGACCAAAAAAACTCAGTGTGAACTCAGCCTTAAAGTGATAGACAAAGAATCTCTGCAATAACAGACTCAGTTGACGGGATTGGCACTAGCCAACAGAGCCCCTGTGAAGAAAATAAAACTAAAAGTGTCCCAGCACAAAGAATTCCCATAATAAATGAAATAGTAGAAGGAATAGCTGAGAAGTGTCTCTTAAATCCACCGGACTCCTGCAAGTTAGGATTTTAAGCTTGTTGCCCTTTAAATTACTGGTATTTTCCTGGTCTTTTTTCCTTCTCTACTGGGGTTTTAGGAGCAATATGGAGTTAAAGCTTTATCAGTTGGTGCCCCGAGGTATGTGGCAAAGCAGCTAAATCCTTAAAGATTAGCAAAAAATGCAGCACATGGCAGTAAAGGGTTTATAAGACTACCATTATTAGTTCAGGTGAAAGGAGAGTTGCTTATACATTTAACTGGACAAATCCACTAACAATATATTTTAAGGCACTTACAAAGGGATGTTGTATTGCAATACTTTACTTTTATGGTGATTTGGGAAGCTTAAAAGTGAAAACTCTCTCGGCTTCAGTTTTGCGCTTTTCCCAACAGCCAGTTGTCCTTTTAACTTGTAATGTTCAGATTTTACTTCTGGTGGAAAAAAAAAAAAAACCTGGCATGGACGTGCAATTTGTGATAAATTAAAATTATAGCCCAGCAATGATTGAATCTTAATGAAAATGGAGATAACACATTAACACAGCAGCAGCGCTAATGAAAATGTAAATGAGATTTTTGTTTTGTCTAAATGATTACATTGTCTTCCTTTTTAATATCCCATCCACTACCAGAGGGCCAGACTATGCCCTGCTGAGCAGATCTTACAGGCTGCCAAAGTGTGCTCAGCCACTGTTCTCCTTGGTGCTGCAGGTACTACCCCTTAATATGTGCCCTCGCCAGCCAGGATGTTTGATCACTCTCTTATTTTGATGTATACTTTTATTTAGGTGTACTACTGTACATATTGGTCTCATACTAGCTAGTTACAGTGGACCACTGATAGTATTGTTTCCTAAGAAACAATATACCCTACAGTGTAATGTGTGCGTTGGCCAGTGTCGGACTGGTTGGACACAAAACTCTGTGCTGGGAAATACTTTTGCATTGATCAGACAGGCAGATGTTGGATTTTTAGGTGAATGCAGTTTCCACATTTGATACAGATTTTAGTAGGCCAGTAACTGCTCTCAAAAAAATCCAACTGTTCCAGAATTGGCATCGCCTATGACAGGATGCAACTGACGCAATGTGAAAGACCTCTTGAGGCCGGGGCCCCACGGGATGGAAACACTGTGGGAAAAATCTTGGCGGTTTACAGTAAGTGCAAAGTGGTTGGGATTCCAGCGAATCCCATGTCCACTTTGCAGTAAAAATTGCGACTTGGACATGCCGCGATTTCCAAAGCCGGTGCGGTTTTGGAAATCGCAGCATGTCAATTGTATCTACAGAAACACCGATGGTTTCCCCATAGAAAAAATTGTAACAGGTAGAGATGAGTGAGTACTATTCAAAACTCCAGTTTCGAATAGCACACACCCATAGGAATGAATGGACGTAGCTGGCACGCAGGGGGTTAAGCGGTTGGCCATTGGCAAAGTCTGCATGCCGGCCGCTTCCATTCATTCCTATGGATGCGTGCTATTCGAAACGGCCGTTTCAAATAGTACTCGCTCATCTCTAGTAACAGTCCACTGAGGAAAACTCAACAAACTTTGTTTAAAGTGCTGCTGGAAGCACTGCGATACGTTGCCGCCACGGGGAAAATAAAAAAAAAAAAAAAAGATTTAGGCTAAGGCCCCCACGGGACGTCCCGCAGCAATAAAGCGCTGTGGGACGTCCCATTAGACCTTAGCCTAAATCCCCCCCCCCCCCCGAGTTTTGTAAAGAAAACAAAATCCTAGCAAAATGTAGACTCAACATGTTAGCATCTACATGCGGTAGCCAATAAATGATGGCTAGTACAACCTGTTGTCTTTTTAACGTGATTCACATCTTCTAACCAAACCTTTTGTTTTAGCAGGCCAAAGTGGAGTTATCAATTCCTGCCCCGTCACCTGTGATTCCCCGACTGACACTGAGGGTTGGTGCCGGCCAAGATACAATGTAAGCAATAACATCTTAACCAATGGAACATCTTATGGTAGTTGTGTATCTAGTGGTTTGTTCTCTTAATCTGGCCATACACATGAGATGTTTGTCTGCAAATCTGTGGCAGATCCAGCTCATTTTAGTGGCATCTGCTGTTAATCTTTTTATGACCACCACATGCATCAAATTCAGGGCAGACTTCACCAATTTAGCTGGATCTGCCAAAGGGCTGCTTTACTTGTCACTGGTTATCAGGAAGTTATTTTTTTTTATTTTATTTTATTTATTTTTTTTAATGTAGAGTGTGAGCCCCATATAGGGATCACAATGTACTTTTTTTTTCTTTTTTTCTTTCATTTAAGTATGTCTTTGTAGAATGGGAGGAAATCCACGCAAACACAGGGAGAACATACAAACTCCTTGCAGATGTTACTCCTGGCGGGATTCCAACCCAGTACCCCAGCGCTGCAAGGCTGCAGTGCTAACCACTGAGCCACCGTGTTGCCCCTAGGAGGTTATTTTCATTTTAAGTTGAAAATAATGGAATTTAAGGTCACCCCAGATGAGAGAAAATGAAGATAAATGAAAATGAGCACGAAGTTTGTTTTGGCCACTGTTGCAGGATTTCCACATGTAACAAGTATCCGGCACCACTTGAGTAACCGTTTCACATGTTGTCAGCAGTTCTGTCTGTGGTGCCATATACCTTTTGGGTCATAAGCCTCCAAGTCTTTACCTACTTGAGAACAGGTTTCTGATCCTATCTGATTACAACTTGCAAGTTGCCATTTACAATAGTGGCATTTGCCGACATACCAATTTGAGGGCTGCCAAATAAGTATTTCAGGGAAATTTACTGGATTCAATTCTAATGCAATTAGACCTCATTTGGTTCCCTAAATAAATAAAAGGTCAGTCTTCAAATGAAGCTTATCTCTGGGCACAGCTTCCATAAATTGTGTTTTAATGTTTTTTGACCAGATCTTATCCATAATGGGTTAGGTGGTGTTAGTTCATTTGGGCTTAAAATATTTAAGACTGCTTCTTAATGTATTATTTGAGCAGTGCATTATAGTGTTTTCTCTGCAGTGTTATCAAGTCACTGATCACTCATTGACTTAATGCCATGAGGTGCTTAAGATATGGCATCTACTGGACACTCGAGTACTTCGGGAGGTGTGCAAGCAAGTTGCACATCTAATGTAAATCAGTATTTACACCACTAGTCTGCTTTCCATACAGTATTCCTGGTGACATTGTGCTCAGTCTAAGGACAATGTCATTGTAGCAAGATGCATCTGGTTAATGATTGTAGCCCTAACCTTAATAAAGCAACCAGGATGATTTAGAGGATCATACCCTGTGTGTTTGTGGTTATATTATTCAACAGCAACACAAGGATAAGAAGTGGAAATGTACAAGCTAGGCTGCGTAGTTTTGTATTTTTGTTTTCTCCCCATTTAACCTTCCTAAATAGGGAAAAAACGTACATGTTTAAATGGGTCGTAACTTGTTAAGATTAGGGTTTTACCATAATCTCAACAATAAATATCCACTGTCTCATTAACCATGGTTAGAAGCAGGGGCTATCCTAGACTATACACACTCATTGGCAACAACCGAAAAAAAGAAATTATGATGGGGTGCTACAAAACTTGGCAACTCTGCCCCAGACTCTGCCTGGTGTTTTTCCACTAGGCAGTGTACACAACCTGAAGCGGATGGCTCCATACACTGTATAGTGACCAGGCCTGCGGTAGCACAACCTCACCGCTGCATAGTACACGGAGCCATAATGCTCTCCATAGCTTCCAGTTTTTGTTGGTTGGATTGGTACCTATTCCCTATGGATACCAGGGTCTTACTCTATTTTAATGGCATAAGTGTTTATTTATGATAATTACTATCTTTGCTTATTATGATATATTACTAGTGTTACCAGATTTTTTGGATCATATTAAATAGGCTTGCTGGGTAGTGTATATTTGACAGGTGACTTTATGGCATATATTTAACACTGTGCTTTACACTGTTATGTGTACCTCCCCATTCTTTGCACTAGCCTGGTTATTCAAATGGCAGCCCCTACAATGTTTGCATCCAGAAAGAAAAGAATAGGGATCATTAGACTGCCCTCTGTGGACATATCCCAATTGCTTTTGCCCTTAACCTTGGCTCCTTCAGTGTTTGGGCAAGGATGGGTGGCTTTTTATTGACTCGTCAAGCTGTTGGTTTGCATTCCAGTCCAAGCATTTCATGACCTAGTCCATTTAATCCACTGTTATGTGGTGGGGAAACAGGTAAAGGAATCCTGCTGAAAATCCCTCCTTCTGCACGTTTTTATGAATAAGGCCAGTGTCTGCAGCAGTTAGGGCAGCGTGACCAAATCCTCCAGAAAACGTAATGCTAGCAGCATGGGGCTATTGTGGGACACAGCTGTGGGCGGTGTTGGTTACTCCGCTAGAGATTGCTCATTCAACAGAAGCCCATGAAGGAGAACCAGGAGTGGAATTAATTCAGGAGGAAGAAATGATACTGAAGGGAGAAGAATGTGGAAGAGTAAACCACTGTATAGGGAAAGTTAAACAATGGATAGCTGGCAGTGACTGTCTGTGTTTATTGCTGCGCTAATGGGCCTCCAAATTATTTTACAATGTGGAATTTAGTGGTTTATTACTTAGAAATGAAAACTGTTAACAGCTGGATAGCCGCATTAAAGACTGCTGAGTGACTATATAAAACCAAAATGGTAGCTGTGTACAGTATGCAGCACGAGAACCCTATTTAACCCATTAGGGCAAGGCTTATATAAACGGTACCAGCTATAAATCTGACGCTTTAATAGCAATGAGACTTAAGATGAAAGAATTCATAGAAATCTCTATCTGCTTTGAGTTTTATGATAAATCTGCTTCAATGAGAAACCGTCTGCTGCAAGTAGCAATACGCTGAAGACCTTTTTGTCTTCATTGGCTGCAAACCTGCAGAAGTTATTACTGTAAGCGTCTCCAGAAAGCAAGCGCCAGTGGAATGTAAATCTAATTACTGCAAATAAACAGACTGTCTAATATTGGTCACTGTGTATCCTTTCCTCTGATGACAGATCGGAGTCATGTGGGCTTCTCACAGCCATAATTCACATTTAATGCTGTGGGGTGAAAGTGAAGTGTTAGGCGCACAGCACATCTGGCCTGTCTTTTTCAAGACTACTATTATCATTATTATTATATAAATTATTGTTCCACCCGATAAATTGCACTGTATGTGACTTTTCTATGCAGAGATAGATTTTTTTTTTTTTTTTTTTTTTTTTTTTTTTTTTACAAAAACTACATTGTCTTTTGGCATCTGTTTCAGTACATAAATGAATTCCCCATAACGTACCAATTCTGAAGCATCTTTTCTTTAGAACTGCCTTGTGCTGTTCCTATGTTATTCATTTTAGAAATTTACTAAACTATAGTCTGTAACTTTTTCCCAGTAACTAGCCTATTTCAGACCGCCCATAGACACGGAATATATAGAAACTAGATACATCCAGATAGTTCAGTCCTAACTTTGCAAGGATGTATGTACATTCAGAGGGAAAGCAGGGGATGGTTTATTACTGTCCCTGCCTTCCTGACCATTGCCTACACTGTGTTTAAAGTCCAGCTATGGGAACCACCATGATGCACATACCTCTCTGGCCCAGTAGTCAGTTGGATGCGGTGCTGGGTCCTATGGGACCCAGATCAATTTTGCAGTGCAGCTTAGGAGGCTACATTCCTTCTGTTACTATGGCTATTGTATCAAAGTTACAAGGAAAATCAGAAAGGAAAACCAGTAATGGCAGAACGTATAAGTAAACAAGGAAATAAGATAAACTTATTAAAGTAAACTATAAAAAGAAAAAAGAAAACCTTCACTACCATGCCCACACCACAGCCTAGCCTTGCCCCTGGCAATACAACAGTGATACATAAAAATTACCATGGGGAAGAGGGGAAACCATTTTATAACCGTTTAGTAGCACTATTTGCTATTAAAATAAGAAAAACATGAAAAATGTCAAACAGATATGTTTCCCCTTTACTTGTAGTTTACATTTTCCTGGATATAAAAAAAAAAAAAAAATAGAAAAACATACAAAAGTAGAAATAACATATAAATAATGTCCTCTATCACTGAAAAAGATGCAGTAATGATTTCAGTAGCCCCAAAAAAGTTATAGCCCTTAAACCATATGTACAAAAAAAAATGTCAGCTTCTGAACCAGGATAAATGGCCCAGTTCTGAAGTGTTAAATGTTCCCCCATAACATTTTTAAGTAAATCTGACCCTATATTAGTGTATAATGTTGTTAGAAGTCTAGAATCGTAACGCTGATGACTCAGGAGAACATGAAGGACTTGTCCGCTTGGAGTCGGGATGCATAAAACCTCGTGTAAACTATACTTGACACTACTAAGGAAGAGAGCAGGAAGCATTTTGACTGCTGAGGTTACACTGTTTAGGAATTAGTTTTGCTGCCAGCCAAAGATCCTGGTTTGAGGAAGGAAGTATTGAATTAGCAAATATTTGTAATGTCTTTAATGTAAGAAGCTAAAAGACTTGGACACCCCTTCATCTTTGAGATAAGTTATCAGCTCCAAAATGGGCCTCTATTAGCATTCATATGAATAGTTCCCACATGACGGCGGCGTAAAGACTCCAGTGTATTCACTACTGTTTTTGCCTCTGCATTTTTCCAGGGCTTTTCCAAGTATGGGCAATGGAACTTAAATCATTACAAAGAAATGACATAGTTAATCTGTAAATAGTTAAAGGGCAATCTGTCTCCAGAATCCAGCATGTCAACCAACCCTGCAAATAGATAGGTTGGGGTCCCCTGAACCAACTTGTGAATTGGAGCGTCCATTGCTGAGATATCACTATTTTTGTATGTATATATGAATATGAGCTCTTTGGAACAACAAGGGCACTGACATTTCTCCAAAAAGCTTTTTTTTTTTTTTTTTTTTTTTTTTTAATTCCCCATGTTGACAAAAACAGCAATATCTCAGTAATGCAGTAATGGAATCGGCAATTCACAAGGGAAAACATTGTTGGGCTGAGTCAGGTGACCCTAACCTAATGGTGGTTTCACTACGGTAGGTTGTCATGGTAGATAGGTAGATAGCTGGATGTGTGTATGTGTAAAGTAATATTAAATAACCACACGGTATAAGATTTTAGGAATACAGTATATTCATTTTGGACATCTGTGGTATATTGATAGGATACAGACTAACGCTTTCTCTTTGGAGACCATGCTTACCTTTCTCCTTTGTTTTCAAATGTGATGAACATTGAGAAAAGTGGCAAATTTGTAAGTAGTTGTCATTTGATCGTTGCCAGAAAACTTCTATAAACTACTAGACTCAATGGAGGCCTTAATGTTCATGAAAGAATAAGCTCTTGAGACCAGTGAGCCTTTTCACATAAGATACATCTGTTAATAAATGTGGTTTGTCTCTAGGTTTGTTGTTAGGCTGAGCCGTCTGAGGCTTGCTGATACTACGTGCGTGCACCATCTCTTAAAGGGGTTGTACCATTATACACTTAACCCCTATCTACAGGATAGAAGATAAGTGCTTAAAGTGTCACAACTCCTTTTAAAGCCTTGTTCTGCTCACAAGCTTACATAGCCATTGCCTATTACTTAATTGATTTTTTTTTTTTATTATTTTTTTTTTTAACCCTCTCCCTCCTCAGAGTTATCAGTAAAGTGGTATCTGCACCGGACGCCAAAGCTGCTCCTCCACCATCCTTGCCTAAATCTCCTCCACCTGTCCCATCTCCGGCTCCTGCACCAGTTGTTGTTATCCCACCCCCTGTGCAGGCACCTCCTGCGCCAGCGGCAGCATCACCAGCCCCAAATTCAGCACCTCCTGCACCTGGACCAAACACTGGCAACTCTAAAACTCCATACAGAAGTGTTGTCACAGAGACTGTCAGTACATATGTGGTAAGTTCTTTTTTCGATTTTTCAGAATTTTTAGGTGTTTAATGTATTGTCCAAATTTCAAACATTTGCATTTGGTACACCCTATCTGTCCTTTTATCTGTCTTTCTCCATACTCCACAGAGTAGTGTTTTATTAAAAGTGGATGGAGATCACCATGGCTCAATATATTATATTTTACGCCAGACTGTCATAACTACTCATATAGTGGAACTCTATGCCTGCTCCTTGCTGTCGTAGATTTTGCTCGCTGTCCCAGCTGTTGAGACAGCCGCCACATCTAAGTGGAAGATGAATGAAGACAGTGGTGCGGTAGTTGTTCACTTCTGTTCTAATTCCAGAAGGAGCCGAGCAACTATCTTGGAGTTCTGTAGTAAATGAATGTGCATATGAATAACTTTAAAAGGTGTGGAATACAAAGATGTCATATTCAGCACTTATTTGTGATTGCTTTTCCATTACTGCATTGTGGTGAAAGCAGGCCGAACATTCATCTTTACTTCTAGCAGTGGAAATGATAATTCTAAGTGGCAGAGCCATTTCTAACCGAATGGATATACTCAATTATCCAGCTTGAATGGGACTAGTTTTCTGGTTTTGTTTTACTGGGATTTTAATTCAGAGTGACAGGGATGTCATAAAGTAAATGGAAAGTTACTGAGTAACAACATGTTATACTCTTGATCTTATCAGCAAGCTGAACTGGAGAGTTTGGCTAATAAGTAAAGATGCAATAAAACGTAAAGTCTTGCACTATTGTATATAATTGCCAGGCCTGTATATAACTTCTGTACACTCAGGGCATCTGTGCTAGCCAAATATCTGTTAGGGTGCTTTAAGGTGATGTCTAGGGGCTGCGTGTGTTGTGCTATAACAAAACTGCAGTTCAATGTGTAGTAAAAAGGGAATATGTCCCAAAATCATTATGAAAGCAATAGCAGTGCCTTGTATTATCTCCCAACATACCTTTGTGAGCTGAAAATAATTTTGCAAGAGGAATTTTTTGTCAACTCAAAAATAGTTTGGAGCAGTGTGTGTACAGACATGTCCCCAGTAGTAATGGCCGCCTGTCAATTTATTCATTTATAGTAGGAGAACGTGAAGGAAAAAAAAAGTCTGAGGCTCTTGTGATGGCGTCCGATGCTCCATGCCATTCCAATACTCATATAGAAGGTCCTATCCTGCTCTGTAATGTTGGAACAGACCCTCCCATTGAAGTCAATGAGGGACCTTTTAGTTGTGCACTTGAGCTGTTAGGCTGTTAAGAGAGGTCAGGTAAAACGGCCACATCAATAATAGACTGAAAACAACATTTATAATATACATATTATATAAAGCACGATCAAAGAGCAGATGCCATCTTTATTAAGAGTGCCGAATAAGTATTGTTGTCAAACATAGCTTTTATTTTGTCATTTGTCAGTTTTTGGAACTCTCCGAAATGTGCATATAATATAATTCAATATCTTATATGTTTTTGATCATTTTACAGATCCGCGATGAATGGGGTAATCAAATATGGATCTGTCCAGGTTGTAATAAACTCGATGATGGTAGTCCGATGATTGGCTGTGATGGATGCGATGATTGGTACCATTGGTAAGCTAATTTACATGTTACTTAGAAGGAATAATGTAAAGGGGCACTTACCGTATATACTCGAGTATAAGCCGAATTTTTCAGCACAGTTTTTGTGCTGAAAAAGCCCCCCTCAGCTTATACTCGAGTCAAGCTAAAAAAAAAAAAAAAAATATATATATATATTTTTTTATTTTTTTTTTTTGGGGGGGGGGGGAGGGGGGTCTATGACCAGCCGCAATAGTAATGTATACAATCTCCAATAAAATAGTTTTTAAAAAAAGCTTTAAAAAATAAAATAAATAAAATCTCTAAATCCCTCCTTTCCCTAATAATACATATAAAAGTAGAAAATGACTGTGAAACACATACACATTAGGTGTCCCTGTGTCTGAAAGTGCCTGGTCTACTGAATATAGGGTATCTGCAGTGCTCCTGTTCTGTCGGGAAGGGGTTAATAGGAGCACCGCAGATACCTTATATTCAGCCAGGCTGAATTCCAAGTTGGGGAAAAAAAAAACTCAGTCCTCAAGCTCAGGGAAGGGGCAGACAGACAACCAAAACACCCCCTCCTTACTAAATTTTTATGCCTTTACATTGGCCTTCAGTGTTTGCTATACTATTTATATGGTTTAAACTTTCCTCCTGTTATGTGTTCTTTATACACCTTCTAGTAAATTTCTGTATTTTTCTATTATGATTTCTTGACATGTCAATGATAGATCTATCTGCTATCTATTTATCTGTCTGCTGTCTATCTGACGGTCTATCTATCTATCATCTATCCATCTATCAATCCTCTCTATCTATCTATCTATCTATCTATCTATCTATCTATCTATCTATCTATCTATCTATCTATCTATCTATGCGCCAGATATATGACACATTTATTTGTCATATTTCTTTGATAGACCTTTTTTTTTTTTTTGTATTGTCCTTTATATAATAGTATTGGTAATCTACTGTCAGTGACTTAGATTTTCTATTCTGGTTATGACTAGACACTGGTGTAAACATGGGCGATGTGGTGAATTTTGGCACTTTTAATTTTAGGTTAAATTTTTCAATGTGCTAAACGTGTGTGTGTGCGCGCTAAAATTGTGACTCAAAGCAAGCTAACAAGAACCTAGTAAAAACTTAAATATCGTATGTATCTTTAGACTTTAGTATAAAATTCAGCATCTGCCCCTGTGATAAATCTAACACATTTTTAGACTGCCTAAGCTTACACTGTTGAACTGTTAGTAAATCTGAGTCGCTGTGTTTTCTTATCTTGCTGGCGCCTTCTTTATTAAGTCACATGGTCATAGTGAGACTTTTTCTAGCATGGATTTTAGTGTAAAATTTTTGTGCCTAGAGATACTATTGAGAACTACCATGTGACCTCAGGTTCATCAAAATTTGGTCACCCCTGTTCTTGTGCCCTACCTCTTCTGTCAAAATGCCTCCTTGTTCCTCCTCCTGCCTCTGAAATAATTTGCTCCCTATAGCCCCACCTCTGTCACATCCTGCCATTGCCCCCATTGCCTTCTTTAGTGTTATCAGCAGAAGTTGGTGAAGCTTCCAGGACCTGTGATGATATCATCCTCAGAGACTAAGGTCCTGGAAGTTATATGTTAGTTTAACTCTGCAGTGCTTTAAAGAATCTGGAACTAGACATGGGTAATGGTTAAAAAAATAGTGTTGCTTATGATTTGGTAGCATATTTTCTCCTAAACCGTACACTATAAATTAAGAATTGCTCCCCGTGTGTGCAAATCTCCCAAGTAAAGCACTTGTTCAGAATAGATACCTGGAAATCTCCTGGTTCGACTTCCCATTTCTAAATACAATGCTTATTCTACACCTTTAAATATACTGATAATGGTCAGGAAGCTAAGAGGCTTTGTTTATCTGCACTGTGCAAAAACCAAGTAATGCTGATTGACAGCAAACTTCAACTTGCAGAGATTGACCAGAGATCAGCCGCATGCTATTTCTACGCTGCATTTAATACAGCACAGTAAATATAGTATATTAATAAGCTCTAGGAATCAGTGCTTAAGTTTGCTTTTGTAACTGCATTTGCATAGAATGTTGTAGGGATGGTACATGTATATTTGGAAACCTAATTGGAAACTTATTTAATTTGTACATATACTTTTACTAATTGAAAGGTCTTTCAGTTGAATGTTATCACCAATATCCCTGAGGCGAGAAGAGAAATTGCACATCAGTGGTGGTCTGTTATAAATCAGAATAGGCTTCAATCCATAAAACCTATGAAAACAGTAAAAGGTCCTTCTCACAATGTATGCAACCAATGCAGCTGGCCTACGGTTTTCACACTTATGTTCTTCTGCCCTTACTTTATTCCTAATAGTTAAAAGAAAATATTTGTATAATCCTAGGTTTGTCTGGGCCTCTTATGGTTAATTGATCATTATGATCTCAGTCCTTGTTTATGGTTATACTATGTTCCTCTCTGTGATGATCCTCTCAGTGCTCCATGTCCTCTCAGTAGGGAAGAGGGGTTGAAGCCACTGTTAGACAACCCCTAGTGACAACTGTGAGAGAGTGAAGGGTGTGGTCTGGGAAGACAGGTATGTCCCAGGCAGGCACCTAAAGGGTGTTTGGTAAAGATTCACACCAGGGAGGTCAGCTGACTAATCAAGGCCTGATAAAGTCTGTGTGAGAGGTCTAGGAGTGTGGCACCACACTGACAGAGCTGACCTCTCCATACCAAACCTACAGAGCAAGTACTGTGCCACCCGTTGTTGTTGCCAAGGTGGGAGTCTGGTAGCCAGGCTTCTGTATAGACAGGGAAAAGTTTGCTTGTGTTTAGTTTAGTTCTCAGCCGAGAAGGTTTTGTTTTGGTTATTTGTGCCTTTGCATAGGCAGTTAATGCACTACAAGTGAATAAAGCCTGAACTTGTGTGCAACCCAGTGTCTGTGTCCCTGTTTCCTGCACTGCTACAAGCATCTACCTGAGCGATTCCCCACACCACGTACTACAAAATGATCACTCAATGCGGTACAATATGCCACACACTGTTACCACCCCCTCCACCCAACTGTCATTGGCTCTTGGAGAACTAAACACATGTTCGGCCCGTCCCACAGAAATGACCATCTTTGACCAACATGCATGTGATATATGGACACTTTAACACTTCAGCTTTTTATGGAAATTTCTTTCTGAATAAAGCATTGATTCCAGGACGTGTTTCTCTTGTTCAAATGGCTCACAACTGGGTAAATGTTTTGTTTATTCCTCAAAATGGCTGCTTCTTCAATACTGTCATGATGGGTACACTTAAATTCATTACTAGGGATACTGCTTGATGTATGTGCGTATCTCTGCGCTCTGTATTATATATTCAGTCTTGTATCGGGTTCTTATTTTTTTCTATCTGTTTCCTTTTCAGGCCTTGTGTTGGATTAACGGCAGAGCCAGAAGTAGAACAGTGGTTTTGTACAAAGTGTGACAGCAAGAAAAAAGATAAAAAGCACAAAAAAAGGAAGCACAAAGCTCACTGAGACTTCCAGGGACCATTTCTTGGCTTAATATTTCTGTGCTTCATCTACGGAGGAGTTTCTGGCTTAGTCATGCTTACTTTTTGTGGCTTGCACTGTGAAGCAAGCAAGTAGTAGGCCTTAGAGTAAAATCTAGAACATCCATGTGAAGCTGCACCGCAAGGCATGGAAAGACTGCGTCTGTGACCACGACCTCTCTCCAGTGTCCACGACAGTGCTCTTTCCTGTATGATAGATGTACTTCGTCTTCACAAGTTGAACTTGTAGCCTATTTGATAAATAAATCTGTAAAATGTAGTGAATGATTTTAAAAACAAAAAAGACTCTAAGGGAGCTCTACCCATTTCGCTTTCCACATATTTGCTGTACTGGATGATAATTGTATGAAAATCGGTTCTATTCCCATACCAATATCCATGTCAAGGTCATATTTTGTTATAAAAATATATAAATCATCATTTTCCATTTGTGTGTGTTTTATTTTTATTTTTTTTTGTTTATTTTTGCTTCTATAAATAAATGATTCTTGCTTTGTGAAATATATATATTTTTAAAGAAATGTTTATATTCTATTCACGTCTTTCCAATCTCTTTTTCATCCATAGTTGTAATATATTTTAGATTTCTTTTTGACTTTTTTTTGTTTTTTTAAGCCTTATGTCTCAACCGTGTGCACATCATTGACGTTTATTGGTTTCCTAATCCGTAGGTTTTTGCACTGAGTTGGGTGCAGATTCCCAATAAGGATACAAGAAGAGTATATTTCTGTGTAAATCCAAACTATGTGCTTTTGTGTCGGCTTATTTTACATTGCAGCTCAAAGCGGCGTTGCTTATTTGTTACCTTATATCTGAAAGGATGTTTTGTATATATTAAAGGTGTGTCTGAAATCTACACTTTGTTGAAATTTCTGTTTTCATTATTGAGAAATATCTCACTGGCAACAGTTCATAGTTTTGTCTATAATGTAGACTTGGATAGTATATGCTCCATATAACATCTGTAATTTCCTAGTGACCTCTTCTTATAACTGGACCGTCAATTTTTTTTTTTCTCTCCTTTGGTTAACTTGAGCTAAAGTATATTCACATGTAGCAAATTTGATGTAACTAGAGTCTCTCACTCATCTGATTTAGTGTTATCTTCCATATACAAATGGATTTCTTCAGATAAATGGGATGGGCAGAAGACAATTCTGCAACAAATCTAATGCTACAGAGACACGGATTATGTTTTGTACAAGTAGGGTTAGGTCACATCTGTGCTGGGATTTTTATGTTCCATCAAAAAACATGTACAATGTAGCCAGGGTTAGAACTCTTTTAGCACGAAGGTTTCATAAGTGCCCATCCCCCAGCACAAAAAATCTTCCCAATTTTCTAAGGACACTCCACAATTTTTGTTTGTTTTTTTATGTATGCCATACCACTCTGACCCACCTTTCCCTGCCAATTCTCTTTTTGCCCCATCACAATAATCTTGCCCTTCAATGTCTAACACACATTGATGTCTTCCTAGTTCCTGTAGCGATGTCTCTGGCACAGTACACACTGTTTCTCCCTGCCACAGGCATCAGGTGGAAATGGTGGAGCATAGCGCTGATAGCTCTACATTATACCATTTTTTTTTCAACATTGTCTGCATTCTAAGGACACCGATAGACTTTTACTATAGCCTGCCAGCCTAGGAAGAAGGTGGGGGGGCAAGATGCCGATTCCAATTATGTGACCTGAGGCTGGAACCCCCAAGTACAGCATCAAAAACACCTTAGAAGAAGTAGCTAAAAAAAAGACTTCCTGGAGGTTCCCTTCAACTGATACCCTAAACTGATCAATGTTCTGAAGGAATTTTTTTTATATTTTATTGCAAAATTACTACATCCAAGCACTGAAATGAATTGCGATTTTTCACGAAATCATAGCATACATACCCAGCCTATCTGTAATCCATAATAATTCTCTCTATGGATTAGATTGATCTATCCCTCCTGCTACATGGTGGCCATCTGGAATTCTTACACTAATGTTAGTTAAGAGTAAACAGAACTAGTGTGTCTCCTGGATCCATTGACTGCTTAAGTTATACTTTGTCTTGTCTGGCTCCTCCAGAGATAACAGTGCATTACTGTATAATCTAAACCACCTTTGTACAGCGCTCAATTGGACAATTAAACAAAAGACCCACACACCAAACAGAGGTATAAAATGAACAGTGACATAGAAACCTCACCAGTCCAAATGATAATGACAGCAGATCAGCGACGGCAAGCTGCTTTGCTATTCAATACTAATAGGTTTTTATGGCTCCACCCTTCTGATGACAGTAGATTTCCATCCAAAAAATGGTGGTGTCTCCTTAACTATACAATATGCTTGATAAGAGCCGGGCTCTTCATTACATTTGTGGAACTGGATATCTTTCTTTTTGTCAGCTTTTCACATCAGTGGACAAGTAAAGAAAAAAATTGAACTGGAATACCGTCCATGGAGAATTCAAGTGACAGGAAAAATACATTTGAGGGAAATTTCTGATTCACTGTAAATCATTTGGGTGTAATATGTGCTGCCTGGGCCATAATCTGCCTTACTGTAGTGCTGAAACGTTTTGGGGGTTTTTTTTAGGGGAGATGTTCCATCCTTTATCCGTGAAAACAGTATGCTCTATAGTCCTCACTAATATCCATTTCATAAGATCTGGACGTAGGACTCTTAGGTTCCATTCACATGGCACAAAATGAAGAGGAGGCCAAATTATGGTGAATACGCTGTATGAATTGGGCCCTAATGTTATGGCTAATTGGTCTATTACAAATTAACAAACTGTTTACTTTTAAATTTTTGGAAACCACACGTGCAACAGGTCAGTTTCAAGATATTCCATATTGTGAATGGTATTATTGAGAAGTGGAAGTGTTTGGGAACTTCAGCAACTCTCCCACGAAGTGGCAGACCACATAAAGGTGCACAGACCATAGAAGTAGGCAGCACTCTACCACCTCAATAGCTAAAAAGCCGCAAGTCTTCTCTCGCATTACCATCAGAACAAAAGTTTCCACCGAAGTTTAAAGCTTCAGCATACGTAGACATTTTGGATAATTCTATGCTTAACATAGGTTAAAAGCCAGACCTTCTAGGTCAACATCAGTGTTCAACCTTACAAATCCTGCTTTAGATGAATGGGCAAAAATTCCCTTAGAATCTCTCCAAAATCTTAGAGGAAGGACAAACTCTATATGAAATATTGACTTAGAATGGGATGGAATAAAAGCTCCTGTGGGTGTAATGTGTAGGTATCTCCATACCTTAGTCTATATAGTGTATGTTATAGCAATGGCATCACTTAAGGGGTTGGATATATATAAGAAGAAAGTAGAGTCAGTCATTGATGCTGATGTTTTGGAATGACAAAAATAGTCAAACTTTAACAATGGACATATTGTGTATCTTGTGGAGTGTTTCCAGGTTGTAGTGGTTAGTACCTATGAAAAGTGGTCTAAGAAAGGATAGCTAGTAAACCGGTGACCAGGTCAGATGCCCAATGCTCATTTACGCCCATGGGAAACAAAGGCTAGCCTGTCTTTTCCAATCCCACAGGAGAGACATTGTAGCACAAACTGCTGAAAACAGTATTGCTGGCTATGATAGCAAGGTGTCAGCATTCACAATGGATTGCAAGTTACTGTGTAAGAGGCTATTCTGATACCGATCAGTATGCCACTGTCTACAACAAAAAATTCTGCATTTTCCTAATACCAGAAATGCAATGGCAGAATCAGACACAGGAAAACCATTGCTATATGTTTAAATATAAGAATGGTTGACATTGAAGTAATACAAATAATGTAATGATAAGGCAAAAAACACACAAGTCCAAATCTCAGTACCAGAAATGAAAAACAAAGTCAAGTATCGCAAAAAAAAAGTCATAAAAATCATTTTTTAGAACTTATAGCTGTTAAAGCTGCATGTGCTCAATCTGCTAATAATATGAATCAATATATATTCTTCTGTAATTCATCTTTTTTTCAGCTGTATAGGATGACAAGAAAAACGCCCTATTACTAAAGTATATGCAGTGAAGGCTATCAACCTACATTAGTGGGCAACCATAGAACTGGTGAACAGATTTATTGGATGGCCACAGCCAAATGCATGGCATGGTACATAACCTAGTGTGAGTTATTTTTCACTCCTAACAATGTTATAATAAAACAAAATATCCATTTTTTTCTTTTTATATGTAATGAAGGCCCCTAACAGTATATACTGGTCAAGGAAATTTTATTGCTGATTTGTGAATATCTGTAAATCAGCCCTTTGAACTGCCCAGGGATCTCTTTATGGCCACAATGGGGATGGGGAATGGAACCAGAGCCCCATGGATCAGAGAGAGCATGAGCTTTGTCACCTGGGTCTGCCTTGTGCAACTTTACAGGGTTGAAAAGAGGAGATGGATAAATAAACTTAAGTAAAGTTCCCCCTTCCCTGGGCTGAACAACCCTCATCCCCTCCAAGAGGCTGAATTAATAAACAGGTACAATTAATATTCATGGGTCTTGCCCCCTTATTAATCCACAAATAATGACAGGACGTCTGAGGTCTTGTTTTCTTTTCCAACCTCAGGATCAGAAGGACTGTAGCTTGTAAGTTAGGTTTTTAAGTTTTTTCCCTTTTTATTTTGTAACTGTTTGCTTGTTTATATCATTTTAATTTTTCTTTTATAAACACTGAACCAGTTTGTATTAAAGTATTTACTTTAATGTTAGTCCCAGTATGCTCTACATATCCATTTCTTTTTAAAGTGTGTTTGATTGTCTGACTTCTGGGAGCAATAAGGGCATGTGTATTTGGCTACCTACAAGCCTAGACATCAGTAGGTGGTGGCAGTGTGTAATTGGGGTGCATAGGCTGTGTTGTGGTGTGATTTATGCTTCATTTCAGCCTAAGGGGGCATTCACACGGAGTTTCTGCACACTGATTCTGGCGCGGAATTCGCATCAGCATCCACGCGGAAATAAAGCCTCCCATTAACTTCAATGGATTCCGTTTTCTGCATGGAACCCATTGAAATCAATTGGAAAAAAAGCCGCATGGAAAACAGAACCCATTGAAGTCAATGGGAGGCTTTTTTTTCCGCATGGATTTTGACACGGAGTCCGCGTCAGAATCCGTGCCAAAATAGTCTGTGTGAATGCCCCCTAAGTGAAGGGTGACAGCAAGATTGAGTGAGTGGGGTAAATTAACTCCTTGTGGTCTTGCTCACTTCACCTGCTAGGATGGTACATATGTGACAATATAATTAAATTATAATGTGGGCATAAAAATGTCGCTATTTCCATTTCTGCAAAAAGTTGAATAATGGCTACATATAAATACTCATTGTACACCTCATTCTCGATTGTGGAGCAAACTGTTGCACCTGAGAATCGTATACATTATTGCAGTGTGTAAAGCCACCTTATACTATGCTTTTATTTATCTCTTATTTGCAACCATCAGTCAGGAAAACCTAACAAAGACTCTATTCAGTTTATCTATAGGCAGCTAAACAAACGTATCTTGCTTGTCTGTTATCTTCTTGTTAACAAAACACTATCAGGATGTTCTAAACATCAGCATTTACTGCACAAGGGCTGCAGTCTTTATCTGAGATGATATATGGCAAGTCCCTCAATTAGTACAAAGGGCTCTGAATCTTTCCTATATATTCAAGCAATGCTTTACTCTATTTTTTTTCTGTACCATTTTTTTTCTCATTTTCAATGTTTATGTATATTAAACCATGGCTATAGATACATTAATAAGCTTATAGCGGGTCAGGGTGCTTAAAATAATAAAAAAAAAAATAATGGCATCTACCCCTGGTCCTCAGTTTGAATAGTGAGTCCCCTGGCCCATGGACCAGTGGGGCTGGAAGGTTAGATGACTGCTGCAGCCAATCACTGACCTCAGCAATCTCATGTTGGGTATCAGTGATGTCACTGTTGATATGTAAAAAAAAAAAATACATGGTTCTTGAAAGGTGTCAATGATGAAGACAAAAAATCCTTGGTCATTAAGAGCAAAATAGGAGTTAATATTGGAAAGCTATAAGTCTCATGTGAGACATGAACCTCAATTTCTGTTTGTCCTTATTGTGTAACATCACTATGTTACGTCCTGACAATGCCTTACACACATATAACATTATTATTATTATTATTATTATTATTAATAAGAGTATTGATTTTCATAGTCAACCTTTTTGCTACTTGTCATTCAATACAATACAGCAGTTACAGCAGGTCTAGTGTTCCAAGTATAAAGGACGATTGTGACATTAAAAACTGCCCTTTTTCCTTTAATTTCTGTAAATTTACTGGAGCTTGGTCTGGATGAGATAGTGCTGGTCCCATTAAGAGCCAGGTTATCTCTGTGATCCCATCTAATATATTACATCTGAAAAAACTCTCTGTGTAGAGTTGAAGGGAATTCATGAGGGCGCTGAAACTGTACAGCTTGGATATGCTGCTCATTGCAGACACTGTTATCTTTTATAATTGAGTTTAGCTTCTTTAAAGGGTTTTTGTGTTTTAATATAAACATGTCTCAAGTAACTGAGCACATGTAACACTCACAGTGCTAATACAAACTCTCTTAACCCCTTATTAGCTAGACAGATGGGTTTTATGGTTGATATAAAGGGTATCTATTCTTTCTGCGGCTGGCACGTCAACCAACAAAGCCAAATCTATGTAGATACAACAGGACAATGAATTGTGAGATGGCAAAATTTGATGGCAGTGCTGAGTCTAAAAAAAACAATGACAGTTCTCTAGGCTGCTATGTCAACTCCAATACAATCCAATAAAAAATACACATATACAGATATGCTTCTTTAATATATAAAGTAGGCTAAGATATATCATTTGACCCTGTGACAGATTCATCACACAAAACAAGTAAATTAAAATGTGTAAAAATAACAAAAAAAATAGAAAAATGTGGCACTGAATATTTACAGAGCTGAGGCTATTACTACATGCACTGAAATTGTATGTTATATCTGTTAAAATATACATAAAAGCTAAACAAATTGCAAATATATTTTATTTCAATATCTTATTTAACACCTTTTTTCGATTCCAATTCCCATAACTTTTTTATTTTTCTGATCCCAGAGCTATATAAGGGCTTGATATTTGCAGGATAAATTGTACTTTGGAATGGTATCATGTAATATTCCATACAATGTACTGGGAAGCTGAAAAAAAAATCAGAATGGGGAAATTGGAAAAAAAACTGCATTTATGTGACTTTCCTCAAAGCTTAATTTTTATAATGTTCACTGTACAGCCAAAATAACGTCACCTGTATTCTATGGGTCGATATGATTCCATTGTTACCAAATTTATTTAGTTGGTTTTTTTTCACGTTTTAACACCTTGATAAAATGGAAGCCTTTGCAAAAAAAAAAAAAAATTCTTGGAGTCACCATATTCTGACACCTATAACTTTTTTATATTTCTGTGCATGGGGATGCATTGGGCGTCTTGTTTTGCAGGGCCAGGTGCACTTTTAGATTTACCATCTTGGATAATGTCTGTTGTTAGATCACTTTTTATTTGATTTTTAATGACAAATGAAATGGCAGAAAAATTGGGATTTTGGTCATTCTGATTTATTTTCCCTTTACAGAAACATATTTTTTGTACCATCCGATTTTGGACATGGGGAAGCATAATTTGTGTCTGCTCATTTTTGTTTATCTCTATTTGAGATCTAGGGAAAGGGGGATGAGTTGAATTTTTATATATTTTTTTAAATATTTTTAAAAACCTGATCTCGCCATGCAGGAGCTGACCAGAAGAAGACAACACCGGGCAGGCTGGGGAAACCCAGATAGGCCTTTTTTTAAATTTATTCATTTTTATAACTTTGGGGCCCACAGTGTAAGGGTTAATAGCAGTCTTCGATCATGGGTATTACTGCTGGATCTCTGCTGTATAATACTCCTGATCCTTTTCCGCTGTAATAGTGCGGTGTATGTCAGGAAGGGAAAACATTCTGTCTATTTAGAATTAATTCTAAAGAATTAACAAAAAAAGGCAAAAATCTAGGAAAGGTCCAACCTGAAGCTCCTGCATCATTATGCAAAAAATTGTAAATGACTATTTCCAACTGTAAGGAAAAATATATCTTTGTACCGTATTAGCCAGTGGATATGAAATATAAAGTTTGAGTCTTCAGTAGTTGATACCTTTTTAATGGTTAACAAAAATGATGACAGTTTGCAAACTTTCGAGACTACGAGGTCTCTTCATCAGGCACGGTACCATGCCTGATGAAGAGACCTCGTAGTCTCGAAAGCTTGCAATCGGTCATCATTTTTTCTAACCATTAAAAAGGTATCAACTACTGAATACTTAATCTTTATATTTACAACTACAATTAGGTATCTGTAGAACAGGTCTTCATGGCTTCCAGACATCAGCTACCTCTGCACACTCTTTAGCTGTACTTTTCCTATAAGATAGCTTAAGTTATAAGTTTCAATGTTATTAAGTAGAGGCGACTTAATGTATAGAAGCAGAACACTTGAAGTCAATTATAACTTGAAGCCCAGTTTATTTTCTATGGATATACAGTATGCTGTGGCCATGGTAAGAGAACTCATTAATGTGAATTAGATGGCATGCTAAGCAGCGAAGCATTTTATCACAGCATGCGATCAGAACCTTCAAAAGTGTAACAGTATATTTCACAGATCTTAGTTTTAGAAGAAAAAATAAAATAAATTATAAATCAGTTTTACACAAGCTTCAGTTATGACTGGATCCACTTGAGGAGGCTTGAATGTCACCTAAGGCTCCTTGATGAGAAACATGGAAAGTGTTAATGAGTTGAAGGTGTGAAATTAGAAATAGTGGCATCAGTTCCTTTCAAATGGAACGATTGGGTTCCTGTGAAGTTAGTGAGGTCGTACATAGGCCATTGGGAGTGAGGTTACCAAATGCCAAGAGTGCCATATTACCATTAATATGTCATCAATCTACTAGATCTCAGTCTTCTTCAATAGGACTCCTGGTAAACCCCACATATGATGCATGGGTCAGGTCTTTGAGAACCTGTTATCGGTTTATCAAAGTTATTTCAGATGAGTCGTCATGTATCCTGCTCGTGAACCCACCACTTCAAAATTTGAAGATGCAGAAGGAATTGCTATGGCCATAGACTAGAACATAATCTTTATTCTTGGATTAAACACATCATCTTTATTCTTATATTATGGTGAGTAGAACTATGTAAAGCTATACAATTTTCAAGGAAATAATTCATTGCCAACCAACTCTTTCAAGAAACCACTGAATGACAAATAAGAAATAGCACAATAGGACATTATGAAGAAAAAACATCCCCTAAAAGCTACAGATTGGTTTGAAACAAAAAGCCACTGACTACAAGAGATTAGCATGAGGTTATAGTGTTCAACCCTATTAGAACAGTTAATACAGAGAATAAGGATTGGTCATCAGCATTGCCTTGGTGAGGGTCCGACACCCAGCGCTCCATGGTGCTGTTCTTAGCACCTGATACACAGAGAACGTAGTAGGAAGCAGACAACTCTGTTCTCTGGTTAGTGGTGATGGTATTGCAGATGACCTCCCTTACATCACTATGCACTGAACATGGCTGTCAGCTTCTTGCTCCATTCTTTGTGTATTAGCTGCTGAGAACATCAGTTCAGAGGGGTTGTCAGGTATTGAACTCTCTGATTTGATATGGATAACCTATCCTTTGGATAGGTCATCAAAAATTTTAGCCTCAAAAAAACATTTAAGTTTTTCCTGTAGTGTCATTCTGTTGTTAAAATATTCAAATAATTCTCCAATGCATCTACATTTAAGGGGCTCTCTCATTGGGAAAAGTCATCTTTAACTAAGCACATACTTGCATAGCCTTTAGAAAGGCTATTTCACACATACCTTTTGTATGTAAATCGCCTTAGTAGTATTTGAATGAGCCCGTTTTTATTCATATGCTAATTAGCCTCCAGTGAGCACTCCGGAAGTCTCAGTGAGCACTCCTCTCTCTGCTGTGTGTACAGCACAGGCTGCTACTGCTTCTGATGACTCATCTCCCTGCTCTCACACACAGCACACAGCAGGGAAAGGGTGCACACTGAGACTTCCTGTGCTCACTGGAGCCTAATTAGCATATGAATAAAAACGGTCTCATTTAAAAACTACTGAGGCGATTTACATAGAAAAGGTAGGTGTCGAATAGCCTTTGTAAAGGCTATGTAAGTATGTGCTTAGTTAATAATGACTTTTCCCAATGATAGACCCCCTTTAAAGGTAATACAAAGCTTCCACAGAATACAGACGGTGCTCTAAATTGCATTTTTATTATAAAAACAAATATGTCATATTTTTGAAGCGCATTGTTTTTCACTTCATTTTATTATAAAGCTCTTATTACACTAATCTACATATTTATGGTGTATTGACATCCATAGCTCTTTATATAAAGCACATTCATTGTGCGCAGCAGCAACTATCAACTAATGCTGGTGGAGATAGACCAGTTGAGATATTTTTTTTAAACAACATTCCTCCTATTATATCATTAATATAAGGTACATACCTGAACAATGACATCAGTTCTGTAGAGAGACACAGCTTATTCCAAGATGATGGTCATGGATGTGCCTTGAAGGTCATGAAGGAAGTATAATTTGGCAGAATATGAAAATTTTCCCTACTCTGTATTGTTACTTGATCAGGCATCCATGTGCGCATTCTCCAATGAAGCTAGAAAAAGTAACTATGCCAGAATTAAAGGGGATGCGCAATATGGCAACAAGTAAATAGAATATGCATCTTCGAGTAACTTTATAAAGTACAGTCACTCATACCGATACTCACTCATAGCACTAGTCACATAACATGAGTGTTCCATGTGAGGACTATATGTAAAGTGTTTGGCTTCAACATCAACACTTTATCCTGCTTACAGGTCATGACCATGGGAAGATTGAAACAATGTGGCCGACCTGCTAATGTAACAGAGATTTCACAGGCCTCATGCTCCTGCTATGCAGCCTGTGTTTCTCTTCCACTTTTGTCAGCTTTCTCAAACAGAGAGAACTCAGATATCTCAGGCATTGCTGCCACTTGGAATCTCCTAGTGTCCACCTCACAGAACACAATATGCTGTAACAATGTGAGGCAGTTTTGCGGCGGAATTCTCCGTATGAACTAACCCACATAGGCCCAGTTTGTGACAAAACTTCAGTGCAATTTTGGTGCTCAATGTTCTTGAACCCAAGACATTTCTCTGTGTAACAACACATCTGTTCAACTAATCCAATGAGGCCTAAGCCCCATGTTGTGAAAACGCCACATTTTACAGTACCTGCAAAGTCAATGAGATTTTGGCTAATTTTATCCATATATTACAGAAAAATATCCGCTGTAGAAAAGTTTCATTTTTGAAAAAGTGGGTGTTTTTGAAAATTGCAGCATGTCTATTATGCCTGCAGAAACGCATTTTTCCTACAGGTTTAACAAGAAAATCCACAGAAAAAACTCATGATGTGGAAAAAAAGACAAAGCATTTCCACTGCCTTTTTTCCCGCAGACGTTTTTGCTACGTTTCGCTATGTGGGATTTTAGTCTGAAACTTTCTGCAACATTTTGCACCAGAAATGTGCCAAATTTTAGCCCACATTCTAGGCCTAAAGTTTTCCAAAATCAGTCTATTGAACTAGCATAATTCAGGTTTTATTTAGGAGGAGGTGCTTTTAAATTTGTCCGACAATTTCTAGGGTTTTTACAACATAAGCTTTCCACTACCCCTACTGAAATGTAAAACAAGGACAAACAGTGAGACACAGCGTAGTGTCATTATAAAGCCATATTTAGACACATAACTGCACTCTTGAACATATAGCATGACATCAGCTCCACTGTATTATGTATGTAATGTGTTTCACATATCTATTTAGATGAATAATTGCACAAATATTATAAGGTTTTGCTTGTCTGAGTTCTGTGCTGTGCATTTTCACAAACCGCTTGCGAAAAAACAAAGGCTCCCTTCATTTTTAAACTTACATTTTTTAAGTTGCCTTGAAATCTTGCCCATGCATTTCCATTAATCCTATTAGCTCCTAGTGTATCTTTCTGGAAACTGCTGATGTAAAACGTTAGAAAGAATTTCAATACGTATTTCAATAGGAGAAAAAAAAACAGAAGATATATGAATGTGTCAGTGTGGAAATGATCAAACACAGAAACGGTGTATTAACTTCAGACTCAGATTAATACAAAGTTCCTGCATTCTTTATCTACCTGCAATACCAAGGTTTCAAGCATGAATTTGTAATGCGTTTTGGTAATGCAGATACAGAAAATATTTTTTTTGAAATTGAATCCAGAGTGATTAGTCAGTGACTATCTGCATTCTGGCTGTTTACTATAGGTAGGGGAAGTCGGCCTGTACACAAGATTTAGTCGGATCTACGTGTACAACTGTATTCCTAATATTAGTACAAATATATGAAATCTAGTTATTGTATTTTTGAATGTTTTTTTTTAAATGTATGTGTTTTCAGAAAGAAGGTTTATTTTTTTAAAAATAACACCACTATTGCTTACAGGTTGTGTCTTGCATTGCAACTCAGCTCAATTAAGGTTATCTATTTGGGAAATGCGCATGTTGAGCAATGAAAAGACAGATGTTTCCAATAAAATAAAGAACTGAACTGGAAAATATAACTTGGAATATCTGTTTGTTTGTTTTTTCTTAAAGCACAAGATTTGCTTTTTATTCCTGCTCTTTGTTACCAGCCCAATATTTTACTAGATTTTTGTAGAATTTTATAGGTGATATACTTCTGATAGATCCTGGCCAATAACTTACATCTCATACACACAAACATTGAAAAAAAACTACCATGAAAAACAGATTCAGCATGTGTTTTTTTTTTTCCATGGCCGTTTTGCCTCCATGGGGCATTCTTTTTCACCTATCCCTCATAGACTTAAGTCTATTGCCAGATCTGTGAAAACAGACAAAAATAGGACGTGTCCTATTTTTTTATCCTCTAAAACAAAGAGTTAATAAAAATTGGACACTGAAATCTATGTGTTCTAAAAAAGCTGTCATATGATCATTTTTCACAATTATAGTCATGAGACTAAGACCCCATGCATACGACTGAATATGCCTCCGATGTGGGCTGAGTTTGCAGTGCAATGCACTTGGAAGACAATCGGTGTGATATCCATTACGCATTCATCTCTATGGGGGCATTGGATTCATTCCCTTCCAATCACATAGATGATTATAGAGCATGTCCTATCCTGCTTCATGTCATTAGAACGGAATAGATCTGAAGCCTCCACAGACAAGAATGCATAACATGATGCCAAGTGTCATCCAAGTACACTCTGTTGCAAGCTTGGTCCCACATCTGATGCCCACTTGGTCAAGTGCATGGGGCCTAAAGGTTTCTAAGCATACTGAACATGGGTCGCTCATGGGATGTAAATTTGGTCCTCCCATGGAGTAGTCTAACTGCAATTATTTAGGTCTTCACATTAGTCAGCAAACTGCTTGTTAGTTTGACAGCTCTTGAGCCCCCATACACATGCACACTCACTTCAATCGAGCATGCATGTGTTTTGAATAGGGAGAGGGGAATTTACTGCTGTCAGACAGCTCTGGTGGTGGCTTATCACTCTTGTAAACAAAACAATAGAAATCCAACATGTACAACCCTTCTTACCAGGACATCTCCCATCAAGAAACCATACACAGTTAATAGTCCTCCAGTGCCAAACGTGGCAGGTTTAATCAACCTTCATCCAATGTGTACAGGTATCTTAACACAAAAACATTTTATTGTCATGAGACTCCAAGGGGAGGGCTCAGCCAAAGAGGTTTTCCTGTGAAAATGTTCTGACTCAAATCTTGTATATGTGTACATATGGCTCCAAAACATAACATAGTTACATGTGTTGGCCAAAAGTATTGGCACCCCTGCAATTCTGTCAGATAATACTAATTTTCCTCCAGAAAATGATTGCAATCACAAATTCTTTGGTATTATTATCTTCATTTAATTTGTCTTCAATGGAAAACCACAAAAAGAATCGTCAAAAAGCCAAATTGGATATAATTCCACACCAAACATAAAAAAGGGGGTGGACTAAAGTATTGGCACTGTTCAAAAAAATCATGTGATGCTTCTCTAATTTGTGTAATTAACAGCATCTGTTACTTACCTGAGGTACCTAACAGGTGGTGGCAGTAACTAATTACACTTGCAGCCAGTTGAAATGGATTCAAGTTGACTCAACCTGTGTCCTGTGTCCTTGTGTGTACCACATTGAGCATGGAGAAAAGAAAGAAAACCAAAGAACTGTCTGAGGACTTGAGAAGCAAAATTGTGAGGAAGCATGAGCAATCTCAAGGCTACAAGTCCATCTCCAAAGACCTGAATGTTCCTGTGTCTACCGTGCGCAGTGTCATCAAGAAGTTTAAAGCCCATGGCACTGTGGCTAACTTCCCTAGATGTGGACGGAAAAGAAAAATTGCTGAGAGATTTCAACGCAAGATTGTGCGGATGGTGGATAAAGAACCTCGACTAACATCCAAACAAGTTCAAGCTGGCCTGCAGTCCGAGGGTACAACAGTGTCAACCCGTACTATCCGTCGGCGTCTGAATGAAAAGGGACTGTATGGTAGGATACCCAGGAAGACCCCACTTCTTACCCAGAGACATTAAAAAAAAAACAGGATGGAGTTTGCCAAAACTTACCTGAGAAAACCAAAAATGTTTTGGAAGACTGTTCTCTGGTCAGATGTGACAAAAGTAGAGCTTTTTGGGAAAAGGCATCAACATAGAGTTTACAGGAAAAAAAAGAGGCCTTCAAAGAAAAGAACACGGTCCCTACAGTCAAACATGGCGGAGGTTCCCTGATGTTTTGGGGTTGCTTTGGTGCCTCTGGCACTGGACTGCTTGACCGTGTGCATGGCATTATGAAGTCTGAAGACTACCAACAAATTTTGCAGCATAATGTAGGGCCCAGTGTGAGAAAGCTGGGTCTCCCTCAGAGGTCATGGGTCTTCCTACAGGACAATGACCCAAAACACAATCCAAAAAGCACTAGAAAATGGTTTAAGAGAAAGCACTGGAGACTTCTAAAGTGGCCAGCAATGAGTCCAGACCTGAATCCCATAGAACACCTGTGGAGAGATCTCAAAATGGCAGTTTGGAGAAGGCCCCCTTCACATCTCAGGGACCTGGAGCAGTTTGGCAAAGAAGAATGGTCTAAAATTCCAGCAGAGCATAGTAAGAAACTCATTGATGGTTACCGGAAGCGGTTGTTCGCAGTTATTTTGTCTAAAGGCTGCGCTACCAAGTATTAGGCTGAGGGTGCCAATGACTTTTTTTTCATTCTCTTTTGTGTTTTTTCATTGCAAGCAAAATAAATGAAGATATTAATACCAAAGAGTTTGTGCTTGCAATCATTTTCTGGAAGACAACGAGTATTATCTGACAGAATTGCAGGGGTGCCAATACTTTTGGCCAACACTGTATAAAAATTGCATCGGTACTCAGGAGCATTCAGTTACACATATTCTAGTTTCTCTCCTATCATCCTATCTTGCTCTTATGTAGGGCAGTAAAAATCACTTGATTGAGTTGCCAAGAAATGATTTTTAATAGTTTCTTATAATAAGGTTATAACTTCTCTGTTCTTTAGGAGTGACTTTACATACATTTATTGAGTATTTTTCTAATATTTCCTATGTCTTTAAAAACTGGCATCTTGGTCAGGACGTGTATAGAGGCAACCAGTTTTTAGAGGTAGGTTCATACTGACATAATTTTGTATGGTTTGTGTATTAGGGCATTTGTGCCTACATTTCCCACATACTTCTTTCTTATGCTTCCACTGTTCAATATATATAGGTCGTAATTTTAAACTCTGAATATAAAACTGTAGAATCGTAACCTCAAGCTCTTGAGGTTAATAGTTGATGAAGCTCTCTTACATTGGCTGAGACAGAGACAGACATATGATCTGCCCCAGTCTTTGACTGTATTTGAGTGACTACCAAAAAGAATCATGTGTTTGGGAATTCTCACATCTGCGAGACTTGTTAAGATTTGACTAGGGTCATTTCCAGAGCTGTTTTTCCAGGGTTATTTCGAAGAAAGCCCTTCTTTCACTATAGTGATCCTGTTGAGAAGTAGGTGAACCTTCGGAGAGCTGAAAGAAGAACTCCATTCTCATATCAAATACACATATTTTACACCATCAGGCACAACATATTAAAATGGACCCATTTATAATGTAATACAACTATTACAAACTTGCTTTTCCAAAGTGTATTAATTGCTCCAAGGCTGCTTCAGTTTTTCATGAAGTGGAGAAATATCCTTGCATCTTTTTTCACAGCTAGCTATCATTTGTGTGGAAGCAGGACATATAACTTGTGCCATCCTCACCGAGATATGTATGGAGCTGTAGGGAAAGACAATATAATTGTAACAGCTAGACACTGAAATAGGATATAAAACTAAGTTATGAGAATTACCATGCAAATAACAGAGAATGTAAGAAAAGTGACGCATATTCAACATCTGCCAAACACGAGTCCCAATCAGGGTGCTTATTGGGTACAACAAAAAATATAAATATCGTTTTTTACTATTGTCTACTGATTCCTGATGGATATGTGTGGTCGATAGATTGAAGTGGAAGCTTTCATCTTTTTATATAATGGAAAGGAGAAATTAGTAGCAGCTATAATATTGACAATATAGCCTGCTCTTTATGTTTAGAAAGACATAAAGATTGTCCCTCTAACTACTTTTTCTGCTAATGGCAGCTACATTCCCACCCTCCTCCATTGGGATCAGTATTAACATTCCCTTCACCCCTTCCTCACAGTGCTAAAGGCTTAATAATAAGTCTCCACACACCTAAATGGTGGTCTCTCCCCAAGGAATGACGTTATCCCCCTAACCCTTCCTCACAGGCAGCAACATTAGCTTTCTATCCACCGACCCTACCCCAAAATCCATTTACGTCTTTCTCCTCCCACACTGAAAGAAGGGAGGTAGGAGGGAAGGCGGTAGGAGGGAGGGCATCTTGAGAGCTCTTCTGTAGTTAATTGTAGTCTCTGATTCCTGCTGAACTAAACCCTCGGTGCAGGACATGATGTTACTGCAGGTCCTTTACCACTTCTAGCCATGAAAATGCACTGATAATGCTGGGCTTATTACCAGATATTCAGTAACACAAAAAATTTGAGAAGTGCTTACTCAAACTGTTCCCTTTAGGCTAAGGTCCCATATTGTTGAAACGATACAAAGCGTTTTCGCTGTGTGTTTTTTTCCGCTGTGTTTTTTAGTGGGGCCTTAGCCTAAATTCCCTTTCTTAAAATATATGGCAGAGGGTTATTCTCCAGGAGTACCTCAATGCTGCCACTCTGACACTGCCTTGGTCCACATTGTGTAGCCCTTCCTCCTCCCATCCTGACACAGCAGGAAATGGCTGAGAGTGCTGGTTCAGCCGGTCCCTGGTTTAGATAGGTCACCATTGCGGCTAGTCATTGACTGCATGAGTATGCCCAGCCATTTTCTGCCATGTTTGGAGGAGTGCAGAAAGAGGAGTGCAGCAGAGGGACAGGAGATCAGGGGAGGTGAGTAAAAGCCCTTTTGTTTATATTATACGTTAGCTAGCCTCCTGCCACATATTTTTAAACTACTGGAAAACCAATTTAGGCTAAGCCCCCCCCCTCCCCCCAGGCCCTAATGGCTCCTTCAGGCAAATTACCTTCATTAAGTTGCAATAAAATACATACCATGTGCAATGTTTGGATTGACATGTTAGTGTTTCATATGTTATGCACAATGCCAGGAATATCACAGGCGTATCTCCTGCTCTGGTATAAATGGTTATGCTCAGCATTTATTCTAGTGTTGCTATTTGAGTATTGTTGTTTCTTCATGTTGCAAGTTATCTAACCTATATTGCTCATGGACTTTTTCAGATTGTATGAGAAACATGCTATGTATCCTTTATTGATGCCTACACTGTATTGCATTTTGTGCTCAATAAAATGAGTTTATAGAAAACCACCCTGTATAAAAAAAACATTTTGAGCTGCAATTAGCTACATGGAGCCTTAGGGTATGTTCACATGGCGGAATTTGCATTCCGTGTGTGAACACTTCCTATTGGGAGGCTTTTTTTGGAGGTCGATTTTGAGGCAGATTCAGCATCAAAATCAGAGACCAAAAAACTCTGTGTGCACTGACCCTTAAATCATTGATTTAAAGAGGACCTTTCATCAGATCGGGCACATGCAGTTTTATATACTGCTGGAAAGCTGACAGTGCGCTGAATTCAGTACACTGTCTGCTTTTCCAATCTGTGCCCCGGGTAAAGTACTATTGGTCCTGGTACCGTAGCTCTTTACAGTCAGAAGGGCGTTTATGACAGTATGTCAGGAATGTCCTTCTTCCCAACAGCGCCTATCACGCTGTACAGTGTGAGCGGGGAGGAATGCCTCCTCCCTCTCCTGATAATACTCGTCTATGGACTAGCTGTGTGAGCAGAGGGAGGGGGCGTTCCTCCCCGCTCACACTGTACAGCGCGATAGGTGCTGTTGTGGAGAAGGACGTTCCTGACTGACTGTCAGGAACGCCCTTCTGACTGTAAAGGGCTACGGTACCGGGACTGATAGTGCTTTACCCGGGGCACAGATCGTAAAAGCCAATAGTCAAATTTCCAGCAGTATATAGAACTGCCTGTGCCTAATCTGATGAAAGGTCCTCTTTAAAAAAAAAAAAAAAAGCAGCAAAAATGCTTGTGTTCTTCACTGCTTTTTCATTGCATCTTTCATTTTTAACTTTTCCCAACTCAAATAATAAATGGGGGAAAATGCAGCCTTCCCATGGATAAAATTAACATGCAGCGCTTTTTTCCCATAATGTTTAGATGAGATTCCACAAAAACTCATTCACTTTGCTGGTAGTGTAACACGCAGAATTTTTCAGTTTTTCAATTTGCTTAGAAAATGTTGCTGTCATATAGGGAATTGTGGATTTCAAATTAACTTTAAAAAACAAACTGGTTTGTAATAAAAACTAAAAAATTCTGCCTGCAATAATGTTATTTAAAGTGTAATTTAGATAAATCTATATTTTTGGGGGATTGAATACTTTCCAAAACATTTTAGATGTATAAATAACAAGACATACCCTACTGAGGTGTATATAGTTAAGGAAATAGGTTTGACTGACATCTACAGCAGAGTCTTATAAGAAACATAATATCTTGACTTCCCTCATTCCAGCTTATCTGTACAGCTACAGGTGTCTATATTGCTTTGCATCAGAAATGTGTCTTAATGCATGTGCTTTTCCGATTTTGTGGACACTTTTGGTGACCTAACCAATGCAGTTAATGTAGACACATATTCGAAGCTTGTATTGTTATCAATCTGAGCAATGTAATTTTATGTTTAGTGAGGCATGCTCAAGTCAGAATAGGCAGGAAATGTGTTGTCATATGAAATACACTTAAGAATGGAATTTTTCTGCTAAGAACTTGGGGGAGTCAAGCTGTACAGTAAATTTAAAAAATTTCATAGTAAGTCTGAGGTTTTCTCTCTCTCTCTCTCTCTCTCTCTCACACACACATACTGTATATATTTACTTATTTATTTTATTTATTTATTTATTTATTTTATTTGTAGTGGCATCACACATTTACTTGTCCCTTCAGACATTATTGGACGAGTGCGCCACTGCATTAGAGGGCCCATACACTGTCCTTATCCATCCAGACACCTATCACTTACTAACACACATTCTCTCAGGGTCCACATGCAGATGGATGGAGACTGTGTGCAAGATCACTATGAGGCTGTGGCGTCTCCAGAGAGAAGAGCCAAAAAACAAAAACACTTAAAGGGATCCTATCATACAAACGTTTTGTTGTCTGAGTAACACGTCGGAATAGCCTTAAGAAAGGCTATTCTTCTCCTACCTTTCATTGTCTTCTCTGCGCCGCCGTTCAGTAGGAATCCTGGTTTTTAATGGTATGCAAATGAGTTCTCTCGCAACACTGGGGGCAGGTCCCAGCACTCAAACAGCAGTGGGAACATCCCCAATGCTGCGAGAGTACTCTCTCCAGCGCCGCCTCCATCTTCGTCAGCAACGTCCTCTTCATCCTCTTCTTCCGGCTCAGGTTTCAGACTTCTAGGCCATGGGTCTTGGGCAGAGCAGACTGCGCATGCCCACAGGCCACAAGAAAATGGCCGCTTACACATTATTGACAGCGCCTCTGTCATGTTTTAACATCTGTACTGTTCATAAAGAGGGGTATGGAGCTTGCAAACAAAACGTCACTCTGAGGTTATTGACGTGAAAATAAATCAGATAAATGGTGCTGAATTTAAACAGGGTATATATTAAGAAGTGTTTTGTATTGAAGCATCCTGCTATTTGGCCCATATTTTTTAAAAAACTGGATAACACCTTTAACTGTCTTTTGTCTGTCTGTGTTACTGTTGCAGTCAGGCTTACACAGGACACAGGACAGATATTCTCCCTCACGCCTATCTTTGATTTCTACCACTATCTGCCTTTAATTGATTAGGGCTAAGGCCCCATGTATCAAAGCACAGCTAAAAAAAAGCTGCAGAAAAAAACACATAGCATTTTTTATTGCATTTTTGCTCCATTTTTCTCTGCGGTTTTTCTTCCCTTATTAAAGCCACAGGGAAAACACCTTTATTTCAGCAGGTAAAATTGACATACTGCATTAAAAAAAAAAAAAAAAAAAAAAAAAGAAGGATGTGTTTTTCCGCTGCAGATTTTATTCTCAAAGTGTCGCTTGGATTATTCAGAATCTCATTCAGTTTGCTGGTACTATAGAAATTTTTTTTCTGCTAGCTGTACTTCTGCTCCTAGCTATATTGAATGTTTTGCATCCCTCAGTGGTCTGTATCATGTAGTGATGAATAACACATCCATGCACTATATCCAACATCACTGATATACACTGTATATAACATCAGAATTGTAAGATGTCAACCTATCACTGTCTATTGGCTGAGAGACTGTCAAGTGGTGCCAGAATGTCACAGTGAACGCTAGGTTCATAATAGTGTTGTTTTCTATTCTTTAGGTCCACTTGGGGATCTGAAAAACGGAAACCTAATCCGCTTAACAAGCAGTTAATCACAGAAACCTGTGGACCCCATAAACTATGATGGGTCCGCTGAGTTTCTGCTGGGTTTCCGCCCAAAAAATGTGGAGAGAGAAGTCCTGCTTGCAGGGCTTTTCTCTCCACATTTTTCAAGCAGATTCAGGGACGAAACCCCAATCAGAGTACGAACGCTGGTGTGACTCCAGCCTCTCACAAGACACGTCTCTACTGTATTTTTACTGTGCAATACATCCAGTAGCAGTCATTTTAGTATCTCCAAGACAAACCATAATTTATTCAGTGTTTTTACAAACTGATCAATTTGGAATATTCGTATGGAACTCGGTTTGTGACAAATCAATTTCCCATCTCTACTACCTATCTACATATACGTAACTATTTACTACAGGAATTTCGCCTCTGCATGCATCAATCAGCTGTATCCAGCATGGACAGCACAAATGGGATTTTTCCTAATAATGCACTTTTGGAGCATTTCTAAAGAAGTTGAAGTCCTGTTTTCAAAAATAGAGAGAGTTGAAATGGCATTTAAAATGCTAATCATACCCTTATATAGGCCAAGTTTGATACAATGCAATAAGAAATATCTGTAGAGACACTAGCAAGAAATTAAGCAAAAGAACGAAAGCATTGGTCAATCAATGAATGAAAAGGGAAGTTATGCAAAAGTGTAAGGATTCTGAAGAAGCTGTTGGCAGAGGTGTAGCTATAGGGGATGCAGCGAGAGCTGTCGCTACTAGGCCATGGACATTGAGTACCATAAAAGATGGGACTATTCTAAATGGCACAAGGTAGGTATGAGCCCCATTAAAGGTTTTGCATTGGGGCTCAGGAGCTTCAAGTTATGCCTCTGTTTGTTGTTATCTGCTAAGGAGGGGTGTCTTATGTTCCCAAACATCTGATACAATTGTAGAAAATGAAAGTCTGAAGAACAGAAATTGTAAATATAAATGTTACTTTTATTATTGTTGTTGTTGTTATTATTATTATTATTATTAATAATAATAATAATAATAATAATAATTTTAATAATAAATTATTTTTTCAAGAGAATGAATTTCGGAGAAAATTTGGCATGCAATATTTATATATAGTCTATTGAAGAGTAGCCTTCAGCAGAGTGGCTCAGTGGTTATTACTGTTGCCTTGCAGTTCTTGAGTTCTAGCCAAGGACAACTGCATGAAGTTGTATGCTCTCCTCATGTTTGCGTGGATTTTCATACTCCAAAGACAATCTCTAGGGAATTTAGATTGTAAGCCCTACTTGTGACAGTGTTGAGAAAATCTGTAAAGTGCTGTGGATTATGTTGGCACTATATAAGGTGACATATACACGGCCATGTGGGTATCGCCGTGATCAGTGCATAGATGACTGCTAAAAATACGGCTAGCACACAGTGCTGCACATGAGTCCTAAGTAAAATAAAGAAATAGCCGTAATGTTCAACTATATATATATATATATATATATATATATATATATATATATATATATATATATGTGGTTTGTGACTGTTATCTATGTATTCTGATTAGCAGGGTATAATACCAAATTCTTCTAAACAATGACAAGTTATAGGAGCTGTAGCATTAAACCAGCTTCGAAGAGCGTCTGCTTCTGAGCTTACCCTGGGAGATCTGTCTTGGAACAATAGTTTCCATCAGTGCATTGAGATTACAGGTTGACACACAGAACTGTCCATAAATGAACGCATAGTGATGTGAAGAAAATTTCCATCATCTGCTTCTTAGAGAGAAATCAACATGGCAGTTCAAAAGTCAATTTACCTGGAACTAAATCACTTGTCAGATTTTATCCTTTTTATTTGGTGGAATTTAAGATGACAAGCAGAGCTGTCCTTGTGATGGGTGACACTGGGCACCTTTATGGCACAAATACGGGCTGTCTGAGAAAAACTGTATAATGCTATTTGTAATTGATACTCTGTTTAGACTATATCAGGATGCAGAGGTAAAATGCATTATCCTTTTCATTATGATTACAATGCACAGTCTATAAATCATATATATTTATGTGTACATATTTCCAAAAAATTGGCAGAACTGCAACTGAGCCAGTGTAGAAAAACAAGGTATTTTATTCACCTCTTTTTTTGGATCTGTTGATCTGTTGGGTTGCTGCCTATATTTGTGGAATATTAACAGGATTTTCATGTATGCCTGGAAGCTGGGACACACTGAATGAGGACTGCGTGATTAGAATTACATATATATATATATATATATATATATATATATATATATATATACAGTACAGACCAAATATTTGAACACACGTTCTCATTCAAAGAGTTTTCTGTATTTTCGTGACTATGAAAATTGGAGATTCACACTGAAGGCATCAAAACTATGAATTAACACATGTGGAATTATATACTTAACAAAAAAAGTGTGAAACAACTGAAAATATGTCTTATATTCTAAGTTCTTCAAAGTGGCCATCTTTTTGTTTGATTCCTGCTTTGCATACTCTTGGCATTCTCTTGATGAGATTCAAGAGGTAGTCACCTGAAATGGTCTTCCAACAGTCTTGAAGGAGTTCCCAGAGATGCTTAGCACTTGCTGGCCCTTTTGCCTTCACTCTGCAGTCCAGCTCACCCCAAACCATCTTGATTGGGTTCAGCTCTGGTGACTGTGGAGGCCAGGTCATCTGGCATAGCGCCCCATCACTCTCCTTGTTGGTCAAATAGCCCTTACACAGCCTGGAGGTGTGTTTGGGGTCACTGTCCTGTTGAAAAATAAATGATGGTCCAACTAAACGCAAACCGGATGGAATAGCATGCCGCTGCAAGATGTGTGGTTGCCATGTTGGTTCAGTATTCCTTCAATTTTCATTAAATCCGCAATAGTGTCACCAGCAAAGCACGCCCACACCATCACACCTCCTCCTCCATGCTTCACAGTGGGAACCAGGCATGTAGAGTCCATCCATTCACCTTTTCTGCATCGCACAAAGACACGGTGGTTGGAACCAAAAATCTTAAATTTGGGCTCATCAGACCAAAGCACAGATTTCCACTGGTCTAATGTCCATTCCTTGTGTTCTTTAGCCCAAACAAGTCTCTTATGCTTGTTGCCTGTCCTTAGCAATGGTTTTCTAGCAGCTGTTTTACCATGAACGCCTGCTACACAAAGTCTCCTCTTAACAGTTGTTGTAGAGATGTGTCTGCTGCTAGAACTCTGTGTGGCATTGACCTGCTCTCTAATCTGAGCTGCTGTTAACCTGCGATTTCTGAGGCTGGTGACTTATCCTGGTGAACTTATCCTCTGCAGCAGAGGTGACTCTTGGTCTTCCTTTCCTGGGGCAGTCCTCATGTGAGCCAGTTTCTTTGTAGCGCTTGATGGTTTTTGCAACTATGCAATATAATACATATTTTCAGTTGTTTCACATTTTTTGTTAAGTATATAATTCCACATGTGCTAATTCATAGTTTTGATGCCTTAAGTGTGAATCTACAATTTTCATAGTCATGAAAATACAGAACACTCTTTGAATGAGAAGGTGTGTCCAAACTTTTGCTCTGTACTGTGTATATATATATATATATATATATATATATATATATATATATATGGTGTATGCTGAACTGTGTATCTAATCCAATGATATGTGATAATGTTTCCTGAGCTGTGTATCTGTTAGGATGGGGTCCCGCGGGTTTTCCTTCCGGTGCACAGCGCCACCTGCGGGTCGATCCAGCTCTCGCCCTCGGCGTCGGACGGTGAGGTTTGTGGAGTCTAAGTCCAGCGTTTGGCCTACTGAGCATGCTCAGACTTTTTGGAGACGCTCTGAGGCTAAGTCTCATTCTCTCCCTAATGAGCATGCTCAGACATTTTGGAGGCGCTCAGAGGCTAAGTCCCATTCGGCCCATACTGGGCATGCCCAGTGAGATTATGGCCACTGCCCTGTGGGCGGTGACTTGCCTTTAAATGGTGTGAGCCGACGCCCGCCGGATGCTCACACTTTGACTATTAATTTTGAGACAGGAGGTCAGGGCTAGGTTCCTGTGAAAGGCAGGTTGTTAGTTCAGGGATTCTAGATAGGATTCCTGGGTACTGCCAGTAGGGAACTATTAGCCTGATTGAACTGTCCAGTAGGATTGTAGCTCCAAAGCTGTTTGTGGAGCCTTTGTGTTGCTGACCAGGGGTGACATTTAACTCTTGGTAGCCTTTGTTGCAGCCAGTTCATATTGGAAGCTGCCTAAACTCACTTGCCCAGTGAAGCCAACTGGTGTAAGCCTCATTGCAGTCATTTCACATTAAAGTTGCACAAACACCCTTGCCCAGTGAAGCCAACTGGTGTAAGCCTCATTGCAGCCATTTCACATTAAAGTTGCACAAACACCCTTGCCCAGTGAAGCCAACTGGTGTAAGCTGCATTGCAGCCAGTCCACATTAAAGCTGCACAAATACACTTGCCCAGTGAAGCCAACTGGTGTAAGCCTCATTGCAGTCATTTCACATTAAAGTTGCACAAACACCCTTGCCCAGTGAAGCCAACTGGTGTAAGCCTCATTGCAGCCATTTCACATTAAAGTTGCACAAACACCCTTGCCCAGTGAAGCCAACTGGTGTAAGCTGCATTGCAGCCAGTCCACATTAAAGCTGCACAAATACACTTGCCCAGTGAAGCCAACTGGTGTAAGCCTCCTTGCAGTCTGTTCACATTGGGAGCTGCGCAAACATTCACCCAGTGAAGTTAACTGGTGAACGTGTGTTGCTCCCTGTTCACACTAGAGCCGCACAGACATACTGCTGCCCTGCTTAGGCAGACGACCGCCCTCCTAGGGCTTGTGGACCTCGACTGCAGCCACTACCGCAGTCAAGAGGTTCTGTTAAGTTATAATTTATATATATAGTCAGAACCTTAACAGTATCTATGTTAGGATTGTGTAGAAGCTGGGGCCATGAGATGGGCGTCGCTGCCTGTTCTTCTGTACAGTCCAGGGTTGCAGGGGTTAACCTGCCTTGCAACAGCCGGGTGTGGTCGAGTCCTTGATGGACTGGTGTGTCGACCAATGACGCTTGGATTGGGCAGCTGGGTTATTTGCTGGTGACCGCCCCTTGCCTATATAAGGGGGCTGGTCTGGATGCCTGGCGCTCTATGATCACATTCTGAAACCTGAAATAATGTGTGTGTGTGTGTATATATATGTATGTACAGTATGTATGTATGTATGGGTTCCAGCCTGTAAACCTTAGTTGCCCTAGCTAGTAATCTTCCCTGAGTCAGCAATGTCACTATTAGTCAGGCAGCATGCTGCCATGTATGTTGTGTGATAGCACTCAGTGGCTTTAGCTAGCATCCCTTCTCAGTCTGGGGTCACTGGAAGTGGACTTGGCAGTAGTTGCCTTGGTGGTTGGGTGGAACAGCAACACACTGGGTTTAGTTGGTCTCTGGCAAGTCCAGGAGTTCTGGCTAACCAGTTAGTTTCTTTGGGCAGCTGCTCTGACTGCACAGGACTCTGTGAATTGTTAACAGAGCACACCTGGTCCTTTAATTTAGCTGGCAGTGACAGTAACTGTTAGACAGTGTTCACGCTAGGTGTTGGCAGTTCAGAAGATCAGAGGGCTCTGCAGGGTTTTCATTTGTTTAGGTTTTTTTTTTAATAAACCCTGCTGACCATAACAATCTAATACTCTGATGTGTGTTCTGAGCTATGTATCTAATCCCCAGATGTGTGATGCTGTGTTCTGAGATGTGTATCTAATTCCCTGATGTGTGTTAGTATATGCTGAGCTGTGTATCTAATCCTCTGATGTGTGATACTGTGTGCTGAGCTGTGTATCTAATCCTCTGATGTGTGGTACTCTGTGCTGAGCTGTGTATTTAATCCTCTGATGTGTGTATCTCAGTTTGGATATCAGTGTTGGATATCAGTTATGGAAACTTAGAGTTATGCTGTGTGCATGTGGAGTGACCATGTGTATGGCAGTTGGAATTTGAGTCAAAGACTTGCAGGTTTGTACTTGCTGATGCAGGTCATTGTTTTGGGAATACTGTATCTCAGGAATGGTACGTCCTAGAGAGCTGAGACCTGGTCTAAAACCTTCCACACCTGATGTACCTGTGTGCCAAATTTGATGAAGATCAGTCCAGTTGTTTGGTCACGCATAAATAACAGACAGACTGAAACTCATATATATATTGTCAGGGTCTGGGGTTTCTAGGTGGGGTGGCATAGACACACAAGTCCAGTTTCTTTTAGTCCAAAACAAAGGTAGAGTTTATTTTCACTCAAAAAGGTAGTGCAGCAACAAAAGGAAACACTACAACAATAAATACCTGTCCGGCTAGGCTCTAACTAAACATAGAATAGGTTACCTCACCTAGAATAACAGAAATTCAAAAAGCAAGTAGAATCATTCAGGACACAGCTCTCAAAAATATGACTATCTGCAGTTGAGTCACTGCCAGAACATCCCCAAAGTGTGGACTGGAGGGGGCTTGAATGACAGGTCCCACTACCAATCCTATCTGTCATTCCTAAAAATCCAGCCCAGTACCAGTAAATCCAGTTTACCAAAATGCTCAGCAGATGAAAGTTGTCTTCTGAGAACAAACATTCCTGGAGTTCTCTCATCTCACCCACCTGAGTAGTCTGGGTGAGATGTACACCCCCTCCATTACCTGACCAGCCATTGGCTTACTATATATATATATATATATATATATATATATATATATATATATATGTTAAAAAAATACCCAAATTGAGCACAAAGTTTGGTAAAAAATGTTGGCACAAACCAGGCTAACCAATAGATGGAGACTGAAAATCAAAGATCCTAGGTATATTACTTATAGATTTAAGCATTTATTGAAATCTGTATCATGATCTGAAGGGTCACATAAGTTTTGAAAAGGTATAATTAAAGTACAGGTTAGGGCTGAAAAGCCATATACACACTGTGGGGATTTTACTATACCCTCTACACCAGAAAACTGGTGTAGATGGAAATAGTTGTGATCCATCTTTGATGCATGGGACTTTTTGTGTCAAAGATACACCATTTCCCTCTTTCTGTGACCCACTCACCACTTTTTACAAATTTACTATAACTCATGACAGAACTGGTATGATTTATATTAGAAATCTATAGTGGTTTCTGAATGGAAATAGCCTAAAAACAGCACATTTTTAGGGCTTACTGCAGTTTTATCTCATGCCCTATAGGGAAAATGTGTGTCAGGCTAAGGCCCCACAAAGTGGGCCACAGCGAAAAAGCGCTGTAGAAAAAACCATGGCAAAAATGGATTGCGGTTTTTACCTCAGTGTTTTTCAGAGAAAGTCCACAGAGTTTTCTTCTGGGGACTTTCTGCTTCAATTATACGTACAGTGAAACCATTTCCATAGGTATAATTGACATGCTGCAATTTCCAAAATGCAATGGTTTGTTTCACGTACTTTTCTGCAATGTGTGGATGGAATTTGCCAATTTGCAGAGATCGTAAAACTTGGGGCCCTGGCCTAAAGTTGTAAATGTTTTGTTATATGTATATATATTATAATATACAGTCCTATGAAAAAGTTTGGGCACCCCTATTAATCTTAATCGTTTTTAGTTCTAAATATTTTGGTGTTTGCAGCAGCCATTTCAGTTTGATATATCTAATAACTGATGGACACAGTAGTATTTCAGGATTGAAATGAGGTTTATTGTACTAACAGAAAATGTGCAATATGCATTAAACCAAAATGTGACCGGTGCAAAAGTATGGGCACCTCAACAGAAAAGTGACATTAATATTTAGTAGATCCTCCTTTTGCAAAGATAACAGCCTCTAGTCGCTTCCTGTAGCTTTTAATCAGTTCCTGGATCCTGGATGAAGGGATTTTGGACCATTCCTTTTTACAAAACAATTCAAGTTTAGTTAAGTTTGATGGTCGCCGAGCATGGACAGCCGGCTCTCAAATAATCTGAAAACAAAGATTGTTCAACATAGTTGTTCAGGGGAAGGATACAAAAAGTTTTTTCAGAGATTTAACCTGTCAGTTTCCACTGTGAGGAACATAGTAAGGAAATGTAAGACCACAGGGACAGTTCTTGTTAAGCCCAGAAGTGGCAGGCCAAGAAAAATATCAGAAAGGCAGAGAAGAAGAATGGTGAGAACAGTCCAGGACAATCCTTAGACACCTCCAAAGAGCTGCAGCATCATCTTGCTGCAGATGGTGTCACTGTGCATCGGTCAACAATACAGCGCACTTTGCACAAGGAGAAGCTGTATGGGAGAGTGATGAGAAAGAAGCCGTTTCTGCAAGCACGCCACAAACAGAGTCGCCTGAGGTATGCAAAAGCACATTTGGACAAGCCAGCTTCATTTTGGAAGAAGGTCCTGTGGACTGATGAAACAAAGATTGAGTTGTTTGGTCATACAAAAAGGCGTTATGCATGGCGTCCAAAAAAACAGCATTCCAAGAAAAACACTTGCTACCCACTGTAAAATTTGGTGGAGGTTCCATCATGCTTTGGGGCTATGTGGCCAATGCCGGCACCGGGAATCTTGTTAAAGTTGAGGGTCGCATGGATTCCACTCAGTATCAGCAGATTCTTGAGAATAATGTTCAAGAATCAGTGACGAAGTTGAAGTTATGCTGGGGATGGATGTTTCAGCAAGACAATGATCCAAAACACCGCTCCAAATCGACTCAGGCATTCATGCAGAGGAACAATTACAATGTTCTGGAATGGCCATCCCAGTCCCCAGACCTGAATATCATTGAACATCTGTGGGATGATTTGAAGCGGGCTGTCCATGCTCGGCGACCATCAAACTTAACTGAACTTGGATTGTTCTGTAAAGAGGAATGGTCCAAAATACCTTTATCCAGGATCCAGGAACTGATTAAAAGCTACAGGAAGCGACTAGAGGCAAAAGGAGGATCTACTAAATATTAATGTCACTTTTCTGTTGAGGTGCCCATACTTTTGCACCGGTCAAATTTTGGTTTAATGCATATTGCACATTTTCTATTAGTACAATAAACCTAATTTCAATCCAGAAATATTACTGTGTCCATCAGTTATTAGATATATCAGACTGACATGGCTGCTGCAAAGACCAAAATATTTAGAACTAAAAATGATTAAGATTAATAGGGGTGCCCAAACTTTTTCATAGGACTGTATATATATATATATATATATATATATATATATATATATATATATATATATAATGATTGCTGTTTCCCATAACTGTTTATTTAAGAAAATCGGCAATTGTAAGTACTGGTGTGAATCTTATCTAAATGGACTAAATCTCTTAGTTCCAAAAGACAAATCTAAAGTCGGAGACTACTAAGCAAAATTCAATAAAATATAATAAACAAAAATCTCCCTTATCTTGGGGTTGCTCTCACCCCTGTTTTGAGCAGTGTCCTGATCAATAAACCCCGTCTGAACCCGGCCTTAGGGTACATTCACACGGAGGAAAATGGCGCGGTTTCCGCACGGATTTTGACATGAATCCACGTGGAAAAAAAGAGGCTTTTTTTCTGTGCGGAATCTAACGTGGATTATACGCTAATTCTGTGTTTATTCGTGCCACAATCCGCACTGATTGCGCTCCATTTTCCTCTGTGTGAATGCACCCTAACAGATAACTCAAACTACCAGTTCTTCTGAACAGTGGGAGTCCAGCAGTTGATCCCCACTGATTAGATACTTTTCTGTATCCTATGGATGGGGGATATGGGTGTTGCCACATGGTGAATCTTTGTGGCAGCTAGTTGATGCTTTTTCTGTTCTTTCTAGCCACATCTTGTCTGGAGCTTGAAGTAAAGGTAAAACTGGAGGACAGACATTATTTTTTCATCTCAAAAACAAAAGGGGACACCGAGCCAACCGTAGTGTAATAACTTCTAGATAGGCAAATGTTCAAATGATGAAAAAGGCTCACCTTGGAGGGTTGTGGATAATATCACAACACTTTTTGTACATGCATATGTAAAATTCCTTCTCCTAGGTCGAGGCAGCAAAGTTCCTGACACCTCGCAGGTGTAATATTGTGTGGTATAAGGACCAATGGCTCAGATTTCTTCTGAATCCGAAATTAAGGAACTGCGCTCTCTTATTTTAGTGGTTAAAAGTACACGATTTTATTGACTTCAGACAAACTTTCACACAACGCGTTTCGGGCGTTACACTACGCCCTTCCTCAGGTGTATTAGTTTCTACAATTAAAACACAACAACATACGTCTAAGCAATATGCGGTTGCAGCTCTCCAATAAATAGTTAAAACCAGCATCTCACTTTACATCAAATAAAACAAATATAAATCATGTACACAATGTACGCAATGGACCTCTTTGAAACTTAATTACAAAACGTCTCATTGTTAGCACCCTAAATTGCGGGCAATGTTTCACACAATGTTGTCTACCTGCCCAGTATTATCTACATAGTAGGGAGTATCATGGTAAACGGCCACTAGAGGACCCAGTTTAAGAGTCATCTATCTATACTCTTCTCCTCAGGGTCCAAGTTTATCATGTTGCACCACATTGTCATTATCATTAGAGCCGCAAGAAAGAAAAAAGCATGATCACTTACCCGTGACCGCTGGGCTGGTTACTTGTCAGTCCAGCGCACGGCATAGTTATTTATACCATTGGTGGAAGTGGCATAATCGGAAGCTTCTGCTTCCCGCGCTGGCGCACGCGCACTCAAGTGCACGTGCACTGGTACAATTCGTTCGCCGGCGTCCGGAAGATACTGACGGCGCGTGCGTCCACTGCAATATTCTGCGCACGCGCCCGATCTGAAAGACGCGCATGCGCAGTGTAACTCAATCCAGCTGTCCTGATGATATCTCCTGGTGGTTACTGCGCATGTGTCTGTTGTAGCCGCACCGCAATTATGCTGGGCTTATCGAGCGATCGCTCGCTACTTCAGCGAGCCCTGCTGCTTCAATAGATGAATGGGTAACTTTAAAGGTCCCAGTTATTATAATAAAAGACATAGTATTAAAAATTCATTACCTTTAAGTTTCTAAATACATTTTTACAAACAAACAATATTATAAATATTATAAATGTATACATATAAGTATAAATGACTAAATAAATGAATGAATGTATAGTTGGTAACTCAAATGTGAACCTTAATTTAATTGGTTACATCTTCTAATGCCTCGTTCAACCCTGATGGGGCCAACGTATCTAAACGATAAATCCAATACATTTCCCGTCTACGGAGGAGCTGAAATCTATTTTGGTGGGTATCTGAAATGTGATCTACTGGAATAACTGAAAAATCTTTAAAATCACCATTGTGATACAAGGCAGCATGTCTCGATACACTGTGCTTCTCAAATTTATTAAGCACATTGGAACGGTGCTTGTTCAGCCTTTCTCGGAGTGTCCTTATGGTACGTCCTACATATTGTAGGCCGCATGGGCACTGTAGGACGTAGATAATATACTTAGAGTCACATGAAAGATGGTGTTTGATATCAAGTGTTTCCCCAGTACTAGTACTACAAATATCCTTCGTGCCGTGCATGATAGTAGCACAGCACTTACATTTCTTTCCATGACATTTCCAACTACCAGGCGATTTGGTGACTGTGCGACTACTAGTAGCACCTGTGTCCTTCTTTCTTAGTCTGCTCGGGGCCAACATGGACTTTAGCGTACGTGCCCTCCTAAATGTTAGACCCGGATTGGATGGTAGTATTCTTTTCAAGTATGGGTCTGCCTTTAGAACTGACCAATGTTTCTGTAGAATCTTTCTTATAGTGGCATGTTTACCATTGTAAGTGGTTAAAAAATTAAATCTAAAATCGGGTTTTGGTATCTTCTTTTGAGGTCGTAAACAATCTTCCTGTGTTAGGTCGGTAACTCTATCTAGGGCACCTTGTATAAGACCTTTAGGATAATTCTTTTCTATAAACCGATCTCTCATGATTGCACTTTGGACTAAAAATTCTGTCTTCTTTGTGCAGTTCCTCCTCAATCTCCTGAACTGACCATATGGTACATTGTCCTTCCACTTGCGATAATGCAAGCTATGGTAGTTCAGGAGGCTATTACAGTCCACTTTTTTAAAAAACGTGCTGGTGATCACGTGGTCACCCTCACATTTCAATGTAAGGTCCAGATAGTCTACACTCTTAGAATCTGAGGAGCCAGTGAACTTTAGGCCCCAAGTATTAAGGTTCAGCTCAGCCAAAAATTGGACACACTCTGATTCCGAACCATCCCAGATTATAATGAGATCGTCTATATATCTTTTATAGAACACTATTTTGTTGGCCCATCTAGAGCTACCGTATATATATTGGTCCTCAAATCCGCCCATGTACAGGTTCGCATAACTCGGTGCGAACCTAGTTCCCATGGCGGTCCCTGTTGTCTGCAGAAATACATCACCCTCAAACTCAAACACGTTATGTGTTAGAATGTATTCTATGCCTTTTAAAATAAATGTTTTTTGTGTTAGTGGCATATTTGGGTCTTCACCTAATACTCTAGCTATGTTTCTCAATCCCTCATTGTGTGGAATATTGCTGTACAAACCAGTTACGTCTAGTGTTAGCCATCTGTAACTAGGCTTCCAGGTTAAATGTAGCAGATGATTAATAAGGCAGGGGGAATCTTTAAGATAAGATTCTAATTTGACTACATACGGCTGTAATTGTAGATCTATGTATTGTGAAAGGTTCCTACTGATGGCGTTCAAACCTGAAATTATTGGACGTCCTGGTGGATCCACTAAAGATTTGTGGATCTTAGGGACGTGATAATATAAAGCTATAGTGGGGTTCTGAACCCACAAATACTCTTTTTCTCTTTTGGTTAGGACTCCTGTCCGGAATCCTTCCTCAACCAAACTGTAATAATCTATAAGATGTTCGGAGGTTGGATCTTCTAGGAGTTTCAAATAGTAATCCGTGTCTGAGAGAATGCGTTGTGCTTCCCTTATATATTCTACCCTATCTTGGATGACCACGCCTCCCCCTTTATCTGCATTCCTTATCACCACATTACTGTTCTTTTTTAAGGATATCAATGCTTTTCTTTCATCCTTCGTGAGGTTGTTATTGTTTTTAGAATGAGTGCTCGGATTAATATTGTTGCGAAATTCGTTGGATACTAAAGTATAGAAAGTATCGACGTGACTCCCTCTGTGATGAAGGGGATAAAAATTACTTTTCGGTTTGAGTTCTGTTGTAATAGGTGTAGGATCACTATTTTCTGTCTCTATTGGTGGAGTTGTTGTTCCGTTTGCCTTTTTAGGTGGAACCATTTCAAAATGCCTAGCCAGGGTGAGTTTTCGAATATATTTGTTTAGGTCTATAAACAATTCAAGGCTATCGACCTCTTGGTCAGGACAAAAAGAGAGTCCTTTGTGCAGAAGGCTTTCCTCGGCTTGAGATAGGACATAACTGGACAAATTGAAAATATTTGACTTTACATTTTGTTCCTTTTGTGTTGGGGACTTGCATCTGTTAGATCCTTTGTTAGGTCCTTTGTTAGTTTTCCCCCTCCCCCCTCTGCATCCCCTCCGCCTTTTCCTAAAAAAGGCTCACTTCCTTCATTTGAGGCTGTAGCCCTATTTTTCCTTTTTTGGCTTACGGGGCTGTAATAATCTGAGATTTTGCCGTATTGTGTTGTTTCTTTCAAAGGGGGAATGGGTTGTGAAATTTCTTTAGTGTGATAGGTGGCTGCTGGTGACAAAATGGGGGGGAGTGCCACATATGATGAATTAGTTAACGACTGAACATATGTCTCGTCTAGTAGTTTATTAATTTGGGATGTGGACAAAGGTGTATTATATAAGGAGTCTTCAAAAACTCCTGGTGACGAGTTGTTTGAACAGGGGGATCCTCTTATTTGATCTGGTGTTTTCTGCAGATCTACCTGGGGCGTTACTTCACCAGTCATTTCCCCAGTGTTCACGGTGTCAATCTTTTGTTGGGCCTGGCTGGAGGATTGCATACCTTCAGTCCCATGTTTAGACTCAACAACTCTTATTTGTTCCACCTTATGGCTCATATGGTTATTCTCTCTTGTAGGTTCTACCTGAATGGGGATCTGTTTCCCTTCGATCTGAGTGCTGATCGAGTGTAGGCCAAAAGATGTTGATGGAAGGGCTAATGATGTTCTTATAGGTAAATTAGGTAAATCTCCATCCTTACTGATGGATGGATTTATCTTTTCCACTGGTCTAATTGTTTCGGGAGAAGGCAGTCGGTGCCTTCTTTCCGTATTGGTTGTAGATACAGATGGTAGAGATCTCTTTCTATATGCTGATTGTCGAATCGCTACCTTCCTTAAGGAATGGTGATGCGTGTTAGGAGCGCCTAACGAAGATTGTTCAGATCCTACTCTGGGTTGATTCCTATACTGGTTCTTATTTTGATACTGATTTTTGGATCTGTTGTTCCTGTTATTCGGGACCAAGGGTGTTGTAACCAGATTTCTAGATGTTATGGGTTCTTCTCCCAAATGGGACTGGGGTCTAGAATTATCCTTATTTTTATTTTTGGTTTTATTTTTATTTCCCCAAAATTTCACCTGATCTTCTAAATAGTCCTTCCGATCCCTATTCAGTTTGTTTGTTTTGGATTCTAAAATTTCTCTCTCCAAATTTAACATACGGGACCACAAGATCTGACTCATCTTTATGTAGTCGGGATGGCTTTTGTTTTTTTCTACTATGTCTATCAATGTATTTGCTTTATTGTTTAGTTCTATAGATAAACTCTGCCTTTTATGCGACAACCTGTCCAACAACCCAATGGCACATAAATGTAAGTGAGTGTCCCACTCCTGTGTGAAAGATAAATCACCAGGAAAGGGAGACAATTGTTTGATTCTAAGGCCCCTTGGGACAATGTTCTCTCTTAGGTATATGCAAAGATACTTATGGTCGAGGGTACTGCGGGTTTCGTCCGCCAGAGTATCCTCTAGATCCCAAAAGAGCCTACTTAGCTCTTCACGACTGATATGTGTCTCCTGGACCTCAGGCTCGAGGATTACCTCGGATCTTATATGCGGTAGAGGTCTCGTATATTGTTCCACCAAATCGTCTCTCTTAAGGTTTCGATTCTTTATAGATTCCATTTTTGTTTGCTTCTAGGTGTCGGTTTCAGGAGTCGGCTGTTGATCCTCTAACTCCCACCGCACTTCACAGCTCTGGTCCAAGAGCTGGAAGAGTATATTTAATCTCAAAAACAAAAGGGGACACCGAGCCAACCGTAGTGTAATAACTTCTAGATAGGCAAATGTTCAAATGATGAAAAAGGCTCACCTTGGAGGGTTGTGGATAATATCACAACACTTTTTGTACATGCATATGTAAAATTCCTTCTCCTAGGTCGAGGCAGCAAAGTTCCTGACACCTCGCAGGTGTAATATTGTGTGGTATAAGGACCAATGGCTCAGATTTCTTCTGAATCCGAAATTAAGGAACTGCGCTCTCTTATTTTAGTGGTTAAAAGTACACGATTTTATTGACTTCAGACAAACTTTCACACAACGCGTTTCGGGCGTTACACTACGCCCTTCCTCAGGTGTATTAGTTTCTACAATTAAAACACAACAACATACGTCTAAGCAATATGCGGTTGCAGCTCTCCAATAAATAGTTAAAACCAGCATCTCACTTTACATCAAATAAAACAAATATAAATCATGTACACAATGTACGCAATGGACCTCTTTGAAACTTAATTACAAAACGTCTCATTGTTAGCACCCTAAATTGCGGGCAATGTTTCACACAATGTTGTCTACCTGCCCAGTATTATCTACATAGTAGGGAGTATCATGGTAAACGGCCACTAGAGGACCCAGTTTAAGAGTCATCTATCTATACTCTTCTCCTCAGGGTCCAAGTTTATCATGTTGCACCACATTGTCATTATCATTAGAGCCGCAAGAAAGAAAAAAGCATGATCACTTACCCGTGACCGCTGGGCTGGTTACTTGTCAGTCCAGCGCACGGCATAGTTATTTATACCATTGGTGGAAGTGGCATAATCGGAAGCTTCTGCTTCCCGCGCTGGCGCACGCGCACTCATATAAACACATAACGTGTTTGAGTTCGAGGGTGATGTATTTCTGCAGACAACAGGGACCGCCATGGGAACTAGGTTCGCACCGAGTTATGCGAACCTGTACATGGGCGGATTTGAGGACCAATATATATACGGTAGCTCTAGATGGGCCAACAAAATAGTGTTCTATAAAAGATATATAGACGATCTCATTATAATCTGGGATGGTTCGGAATCAGAGTGTGTCCAATTTTTGGCTGAGCTGAACCTTAATACTTGGGGCCTAAAGTTCACTGGCTCCTCAGATTCTAAGAGTGTAGACTATCTGGACCTTACATTGAAATGTGAGGGTGACCACGTGATCACCAGCACGTTTTTTAAAAAAGTGGACTGTAATAGCCTCCTGAACTACCATAGCTTGCATTATCGCAAGTGGAAGGACAATGTACCATATGGTCAGTTCAGGAGATTGAGGAGGAACTGCACAAAGAAGACAGAATTTTTAGTCCAAAGTGCAATCATGAGAGATCGGTTTATAGAAAAGAATTATCCTAAAGGTCTTATACAAGGTGCCCTAGATAGAGTTACCGACCTAACACAGGAAGATTGTTTACGACCTCAAAAGAAGATACCAAAACCCGATTTTAGATTTAATTTTTTAACCACTTACAATGGTAAACATGCCACTATAAGAAAGATTCTACAGAAACATTGGTCAGTTCTAAAGGCAGACCCATACTTGAAAAGAATACTACCATCCAATCCGGGTCTAACATTTAGGAGGGCACGTACGCTAAAGTCCATGTTGGCCCCGAGCAGACTAAGAAAGAAGGACACAGGTGCTACTAGTAGTCGCACAGTCACCAAATCGCCTGGTAGTTGGAAATGTCATGGAAAGAAATGTAAGTGCTGTGCTACTATCATGCACGGCACGAAGGATATTTGTAGTACTAGTACTGGGGAAACACTTGATATCAAACACCATCTTTCATGTGACTCTAAGTATATTATCTACGTCCTACAGTGCCCATGCGGCCTACAATATGTAGGACGTACCATAAGGACACTCCGAGAAAGGCTGAACAAGCACCGTTCCAATGTGCTTAATAAATTTGAGAAGCACAGTGTATCGAGACATGCTGCCTTGTATCACAATGGTGATTTTAAAGATTTTTCAGTTATTCCAGTAGATCACATTTCAGATACCCACCAAAATAGATTTCAGCTCCTCCGTAGACGGGAAATGTATTGGATTTATCGTTTAGATACGTTGGCCCCATCAGGGTTGAACGAGGCATTAGAAGATGTAACCAATTAAATTAAGGTTCACATTTGAGTTACCAACTATACATTCATTCATTTATTTAGTCATTTATACTTATATGTATACATTTATAATATTTATAATATTGTTTGTTCGTAAAAATGTATTTAGAAACTTAAAGGTAATGAATTTTTAATACTATGTCTTTTATTATAATAACTGGGACCTTTAAAGTTACCCATTCATCTATTGAAGCAGCAGGGCTCGCTGAAGTAGCGAGCGATCGCTCGATAAGCCCAGCATAATTGCGGTGCGGCTACAACAGACACATGCGCAGTAACCACCAGGAGATATCATCAGGACAGCTGGATTGAGTTACACTGCGCATGCGCGTCTTTCAGATCGGGCGCGTGCGCAGAATATTGCAGTGGACGCACGCGCCGTCAGTATCTTCCGGACGCCGGCGAACGAATTGTACCAGTGCACGTGCACTTGAGTGCGCGTGCGCCAGCGCGGGAAGCAGAAGCTTCCGATTATGCCACTTCCACCAATGGTATAAATAACTATGCCGTGCGCTGGACTGACAAGTAACCAGCCCAGCGGTCACGGGTAAGTGATCATGCTTTTTTCTTTCTTGCGGCTCTAATGATAATGACAATGTGGTGCAACATGATAAACTTGGACCCTGAGGAGAAGAGTATAGATAGATGACTCTTAAACTGGGTCCTCTAGTGGCCGTTTACCATGATACTCCCTACTATGTAGATAATACTGGGCAGGTAGACAACATTGTGTGAAACATTGCCCGCAATTTAGGGTGCTAACAATGAGACGTTTTGTAATTAAGTTTCAAAGAGGTCCATTGCGTACATTGTGTACATGATTTATATTTGTTTTATTTGATGTAAAGTGAGATGCTGGTTTTAACTATTTATTGGAGAGCTGCAACCGCATATTGCTTAGACGTATGTTGTTGTGTTTTAATTGTAGAAACTAATACACCTGAGGAAGGGCGTAGTGTAACGCCCGAAACGCGTTGTGTGAAAGTTTGTCTGAAGTCAATAAAATCGTGTACTTTTAACCACTAAAATAAGAGAGCGCAGTTCCTTAATTTCGGATTCAGAAGAAATCTGAGCCATTGGTCCTTATACCACACAATATTACACCTGCGAGGTGTCAGGAACTTTGCTGCCTCGACCTAGGAGAAGGAATTTTACATATGCATGTACAAAAAGTGTTGTGATATTATCCACAACCCTCCAAGGTGAGCCTTTTTCATCATTTGAACATTTGCCTATCTAGAAGTTATTACACTACGGTTGGCTCGGTGTCCCCTTTTGTTTTTGAGATTAAATATACTCTTCCAGCTCTTGGACCAGAGCTGTGAAGTGCGGTGGGAGTTAGAGGATCAACAGCCGACTCCTGAAACCGACACCTAGAAGCAAACAAAAATGGAATCTATAAAGAATCGAAACCTTAAGAGAGACGATTTGGTGGAACAATATACGAGACCTCTACCGCATATAAGATCCGAGGTAATCCTCGAGCCTGAGGTCCAGGAGACACATATCAGTCGTGAAGAGCTAAGTAGGCTCTTTTGGGATCTAGAGGATACTCTGGCGGACGAAACCCGCAGTACCCTCGACCATAAGTATCTTTGCATATACCTAAGAGAGAACATTGTCCCAAGGGGCCTTAGAATCAAACAATTGTCTCCCTTTCCTGGTGATTTATCTTTCACACAGGAGTGGGACACTCACTTACATTTATGTGCCATTGGGTTGTTGGACAGGTTGTCGCATAAAAGGCAGAGTTTATCTATAGAACTAAACAATAAAGCAAATACATTGATAGACATAGTAGAAAAAAACAAAAGCCATCCCGACTACATAAAGATGAGTCAGATCTTGTGGTCCCGTATGTTAAATTTGGAGAGAGAAATTTTAGAATCCAAAACAAACAAACTGAATAGGGATCGGAAGGACTATTTAGAAGATCAGGTGAAATTTTGGGGAAATAAAAATAAAACCAAAAATAAAAATAAGGATAATTCTAGACCCCAGTCCCATTTGGGAGAAGAACCCATAACATCTAGAAAGCTGGTTACAACACCCTTGGTCCCGAATAACAGGAACAACAGATCCAAAAATCAGTATCAAAATAAGAACCAGTATAGGAATCAACCCAGAGTAGGATCTGAACAATCTTCGTTAGGCGCTCCTAACACGCATCACCATTCCTTAAGGAAGGTAGCGATTCGACAATCAGCATATAGAAAGAGATCTCTACCATCTGTATCTACAACCAATACGGAAAGAAGGCACCGACTGCCTTCTCCCGAAACAATTAGACCAGTGGAAAAGATAAATCCATCCATCAGTAAGGATGGAGATTTACCTAATTTACCTATAAGAACATCATTAGCCCTTCCATCAACATCTTTTGGCCTACACTCGATCAGCACTCAGATCGAAGGGAAACAGATCCCCATTCAGGTAGAACCTACAAGAGAGAATAACCATATGAGCCATAAGGTGGAACAAATAAGAGTTGTTGAGTCTAAACATGGGACTGAAGGTATGCAATCCTCCAGCCAGGCCCAACAAAAGATTGACACCGTGAACACTGGGGAAATGACTGGTGAAGTAACGCCCCAGGTAGATCTGCAGAAAACACCAGATCAAATAAGAGGATCCCCCTGTTCAAACAACTCGTCACCAGGAGTTTTTGAAGACTCCTTATATAATACACCTTTGTCCACATCCCAAATTAATAAACTACTAGACGAGACATATGTTCAGTCGTTAACTAATTCATCATATGTGGCACTCCCCCCCATTTTGTCACCAGCAGCCACCTATCACACTAAAGAAATTTCACAACCCATTCCCCCTTTGAAAGAAACAACACAATACGGCAAAATCTCAGATTATTACAGCCCCGTAAGCCAAAAAAGGAAAAATAGGGCTACAGCCTCAAATGAAGGAAGTGAGCCTTTTTTAGGAAAAGGCGGAGGGGATGCAGAGGGGGGAGGGGGAAAACTAACAAAGGACCTAACAAAGGATCTAACAGATGCAAGTCCCCAACACAAAAGGAACAAAATGTAAAGTCAAATATTTTCAATTTGTCCAGTTATGTCCTATCTCAAGCCGAGGAAAGCCTTCTGCACAAAGGACTCTCTTTTTGTCCTGACCAAGAGGTCGATAGCCTTGAATTGTTTATAGACCTAAACAAATATATTCGAAAACTCACCCTGGCTAGGCATTTTGAAATGGTTCCACCTAAAAAGGCAAACGGAACAACAACTCCACCAATAGAGACAGAAAATAGTGATCCTACACCTATTACAACAGAACTCAAACCGAAAAGTAATTTTTATCCCCTTCATCACAGAGGGAGTCACGTCGATACTTTCTATACTTTAGTATCCAACGAATTTCGCAACAATATTAATCCGAGCACTCATTCTAAAAACAATAACAACCTCACGAAGGATGAAAGAAAAGCATTGATATCCTTAAAAAAGAACAGTAATGTGGTGATAAGGAATGCAGATAAAGGGGGAGGCGTGGTCATCCAAGATAGGGTAGAATATATAAGGGAAGCACAACGCATTCTCTCAGACACGGATTACTATTTGAAACTCCTAGAAGATCCAACCTCCGAACATCTTATAGATTATTACAGTTTGGTTGAGGAAGGATTCCGGACAGGAGTCCTAACCAAAAGAGAAAAAGAGTATTTGTGGGTTCAGAACCCCACTATAGCTTTATATTATCACGTCCCTAAGATCCACAAATCTTTAGTGGATCCACCAGGACGTCCAATAATTTCAGGTTTGAACGCCATCAGTAGGAACCTTTCACAATACATAGATCTACAATTACAGCCGTATGTAGTCAAATTAGAATCTTATCTTAAAGATTCCCCCTGCCTTATTAATCATCTGCTACATTTAACCTGGAAGCCTAGTTACAGATGGCTAACACTAGACGTAACTGGTTTGTACAGCAATATTCCACACAATGAGGGATTGAGAAACATAGCTAGAGTATTAGGTGAAGACCCAAATATGCCACTAACACAAAAAACATTTATTTTAAAAGGCATAGAATACATTCTAACACATAACGTGTTTGAGTTCGAGGGTGATGTATTTCTGCAGACAACAGGGACCGCCATGGGAACTAGGTTCGCACCGAGTTATGCGAACCTGTACATGGGCGGATTTGAGGACCAATATATATACGGTAGCTCTAGATGGGCCAACAAAATAGTGTTCTATAAAAGATATATAGACGATCTCATTATAATCTGGGATGGTTCGGAATCAGAGTGTGTCCAATTTTTGGCTGAGCTGAACCTTAATACTTGGGGCCTAAAGTTCACTGGCTCCTCAGATTCTAAGAGTGTAGACTATCTGGACCTTACATTGAAATGTGAGGGTGACCACGTGATCACCAGCACGTTTTTTAAAAAAGTGGACTGTAATAGCCTCCTGAACTACCATAGCTTGCATTATCGCAAGTGGAAGGACAATGTACCATATGGTCAGTTCAGGAGATTGAGGAGGAACTGCACAAAGAAGACAGAATTTTTAGTCCAAAGTGCAATCATGAGAGATCGGTTTATAGAAAAGAATTATCCTAAAGGTCTTATACAAGGTGCCCTAGATAGAGTTACCGACCTAACACAGGAAGATTGTTTACGACCTCAAAAGAAGATACCAAAACCCGATTTTAGATTTAATTTTTTAACCACTTACAATGGTAAACATGCCACTATAAGAAAGATTCTACAGAAACATTGGTCAGTTCTAAAGGCAGACCCATACTTGAAAAGAATACTACCATCCAATCCGGGTCTAACATTTAGGAGGGCACGTACGCTAAAGTCCATGTTGGCCCCGAGCAGACTAAGAAAGAAGGACACAGGTGCTACTAGTAGTCGCACAGTCACCAAATCGCCTGGTAGTTGGAAATGTCATGGAAAGAAATGTAAGTGCTGTGCTACTATCATGCACGGCACGAAGGATATTTGTAGTACTAGTACTGGGGAAACACTTGATATCAAACACCATCTTTCATGTGACTCTAAGTATATTATCTACGTCCTACAGTGCCCATGCGGCCTACAATATGTAGGACGTACCATAAGGACACTCCGAGAAAGGCTGAACAAGCACCGTTCCAATGTGCTTAATAAATTTGAGAAGCACAGTGTATCGAGACATGCTGCCTTGTATCACAATGGTGATTTTAAAGATTTTTCAGTTATTCCAGTAGATCACATTTCAGATACCCACCAAAATAGATTTCAGCTCCTCCGTAGACGGGAAATGTATTGGATTTATCGTTTAGATACGTTGGCCCCATCAGGGTTGAACGAGGCATTAGAAGATGTAACCAATTAAATTAAGGTTCACATTTGAGTTACCAACTATACATTCATTCATTTATTTAGTCATTTATACTTATATGTATACATTTATAATATTTATAATATTGTTTGTTCGTAAAAATGTATTTAGAAACTTAAAGGTAATGAATTTTTAATACTATGTCTTTTATTATAATAACTGGGACCTTTAAAGTTACCCATTCATCTATTGAAGCAGCAGGGCTCGCTGAAGTAGCGAGCGATCGCTCGATAAGCCCAGCATAATTGCGGTGCGGCTACAACAGACACATGCGCAGTAACCACCAGGAGATATCATCAGGACAGCTGGATTGAGTTACACTGCGCATGCGCGTCTTTCAGATCGGGCGCGTGCGCAGAATATTGCAGTGGACGCACGCGCCGTCAGTATCTTCCGGACGCCGGCGAACGAATTGTACCAGTGCACGTGCACTTGAGTGCGCGTGCGCCAGCGCGGGAAGCAGAAGCTTCCGATTATGCCACTTCCACCAATGGTATAAATAACTATGCCGTGCGCTGGACTGACAAGTAACCAGCCCAGCGGTCACGGGTAAGTGATCATGCTTTTTTCTTTCTTGCGGCTCTAATGATAATGACAATGTGGTGCAACATGATAAACTTGGACCCTGAGGAGAAGAGTATAGATAGATGACTCTTAAACTGGGTCCTCTAGTGGCCGTTTACCATGATACTCCCTACTATGTAGATAATACTGGGCAGGTAGACAACATTGTGTGAAACATTGCCCGCAATTTAGGGTGCTAACAATGAGACGTTTTGTAATTAAGTTTCAAAGAGGTCCATTGCGTACATTGTGTACATGATTTATATTTGTTTTATTTGATGTAAAGTGAGATGCTGGTTTTAACTATTTATTGGAGAGCTGCAACCGCATATTGCTTAGACGTATGTTGTTGTGTTTTAATTGTAGAAACTAATACACCTGAGGAAGGGCGTAGTGTAACGCCCGAAACGCGTTGTGTGAAAGTTTGTCTGAAGTCAATAAAATCGTGTACTTTTAACCACTAAAATAAGAGAGCGCAGTTCCTTAATTTCGGATTCAGAAGAAATCTGAGCCATTGGTCCTTATACCACATTATTTTTTCATGGGGTCCTTATGAATGAATAGCAGAAATTTCAACTTCCTGCAGTGCAAATGAAGACATTGTGGCTAGAGAAACTGCAGTCCATTTAGAGAGGAGAGAAAGTGCTTGCACTGACTGCACCACAGCTACACTGCACCTAACTCTTGTTCTCGTGCAACTACTTTAATTTGCTCAGCAACACTTGTTATCTATAAATGTGACTCTCAAGAAAAATATCATTAGTGACCTCTGACTGGGAGTTTAGCATCACATATATGAATCAGTGGTAGTGTGGGAGGAAGTCTTGCGCCATTTCTATTTATACACACATAGCATGCAAACCAAGACCTTCACTTTAAGGCGTTTAACAGAAAAATGCAAATGAATTGTTAGCTTCCACAGAAATACATAAAAGTAATGGGTATTTCCCTATTACAGTCATCCATTTTTCATCATAGGTAAGCACATTACATGAGATATTTTTAACAAATTAACCCTAGAAAGGTTGGTTGCAGTGGCGTAACTAGGAATGGCGGGGCCCCGTGGTAAACTTTTGACATGAGCCCCCAACCCTGACCGATCCCGACGCCGAGGACCTCGACCGACCCCCTCCTACGCATTCCTGCGCGTTCTATTATGTCCCATAGTGGCCCCTTCACACAGTATTATCCCCCATAGTGGCCCCTGCACATAGTATTATCCCCCATAGTGGCCCCTGCACACAGTATTATCCCCCATAGTGGCTCCTGCACACAGTATTATCCCCCATAGTGACCCCTGCACACAGTATTACCCCCCATGGTGGCCCCTGCACACAGAATTATCCCCAACAGGGGCCCCTGCCCCCCATAGTGACCCCTGCACACAGTATTATCCCCCATAGTGGCCCCTGCACACAGAATTATCCCCAACAGTGGCCCCTGCACACAGTATTATGTCCCACTGTGGACACCCATAAACAATTATTATACTCTGGGGTGTTTTCAGACCCCAGAGTATAAAAATCGGAGACCCAGGGGAATAAAAACATAAAAAACTACTGTTTCTTACCTGTCCCCGGCTCCTACACTGTCTTCTCCGCTGCCGTACTTCTTCAAAGACGTCAGACGTCACATGACCCGGGACGCAGGCCGGGTTCATGTGACATCAGAGATGTCAGTCAACTAGGAAGGAGGCCAGGCTAGGATCGTGGAGAGGTAAGTAACAGTGTTTTTTATGTTTCTTACCTCTCCCGGTCCACCAATCATTATACTCGGGGATCCAAAAAGACCCCCGAGTATAATGATAGCAGCGGTAGCGGCTGTCGCCGGGCCTCTAATGTCTCGGGCCCTGTGGCAGCTGCCTCTGCTGCTATGGCGGTAGTTACGCCACTGGTTTCTTGGTACCCAGATACATTTCTAGCAAAAATCACATAGACGCAATACCAGATAATAAATTAATGAAAAACAAGTAACCATAATTTATAAGGGAACTGTATACAAAGACATATTGTGGTTATTACTTGCCAGTCAATTTGTGATGTATAAGACCTGTATAGCGCTAATGAAATCCCTGGTCTTATACATTTCAACGTAGGCCGGTCTGGAAACCAAATGACCTGAACTTGTAACATCAACGGGAGCTTAAAATATGGATGCATTTACAGCCATCTGTAGGACAACTAAGGATGAACTTAAAGGGGTTTTCCCATGAAAGACATTTATGGCATATCCGCAGGATTTGCCATAAATGTCTGCTAGATATGAGGCCTACCTCTGTGACCCCCACCTGTCTCTAAAATGAACCTCCTAGTCTCTGTCCCTTGGCTCATACCTGGCCACAAGCTTGCTGAGAAGACAGTCCTCAATGTTCTTATTAAAACAGTGTAGCTCTTTCAATTATGCTGTCCCTGTAACTTCCATAGAAATGAATGCAAGTTACAAAAACAGAGTAGAACACTAAGCTACGTAGTTTGCACAACTTCTATTCACTTCTATGTGAGTAAGGGCTAGTTCATATGGAGTTTTTTGGTGGTGGATTTTGACGCGGAATATGCCTCAAAATCTGCCTGCCAAAACGACTCCCATTGATTTCAATGGGAGCTGCTTGCTTCTTTTTTCTGCTAGCTAGTAGCAGAAAAAATAAGCGAGATTCTGTGGCGTGAGACTTTCTCCCGATTAGGACCTAATCCGGAGCGGAATGCCACGATGGGATGCCGGTGCACTGCATCGGCATTCCGTCGCGGCTAGCTGCGAGGTATGTCCACACAGCAGAATCCATTTTCTGCTGTGTGAACATACCCTTACAGTAACAGTATAGCTCTCTTTTAATAAATTCAATGATTGAGGACAGTCTTCTCTGTAAGATCACAATCATGCCATAAATGTCTATCACGGTTACCCCGTGCACCCCTTTAGGCTAAGGCCTCATGGGATGTCCTGCAGCAATAAAGTGCTGTGGGAAAAAAAACCATGGCAGGAACACATCGCGGTTCTTCCCGCAGCACTTTAAACAGAAAGTTCACAGAGTTTTACTCCACAGACTTTCTGTTATAATTATACCTATGAGGAAACCACCAGAATTTCTATAGGTATAATTGACATGCTTCGATTCGAAACACGGAGTCTCCACACAGCGGTTTTTGCCACAAAGTGGACATGAGATTCACTAGAATCACACCCACTGTGCCTGTACTGTAAAACGCTGCAATATTTCCCACGGCGTTTCCGCCGTGAGCAAATCGCAGCGATTCCATCCCGTGGGGCCCTGGCCTTAAGGTTAAGGCCGCATGATACGAAAACGCAACATTCTAGCCACGGCATAATCACTGCGGCAAAAAATGCTTCATCTTACATTACCTGCAAAATAAACTGAATTCTTGCAAAAAAAATCTGCCTATGAAAATTCTGGCATTTTCCATATAATAGAGGCAGAAGGTCTGCAGAGAAAAACTCCGGATTTCTGTGATAAACACTGCAGAAAAAACGCGATGTGTTTCTACTGAGGTCTTTTCCACAGCATTTTTTTTCACAGAGGCTCGCCACGTTGTGAAAACACAGCTTTTTTAGCTGAAGATTATGCTGTAGTTTTTTTTTTAGCCGTTTCTGCAATGTGGAACCTTAGCCTAAAAGCAACAGATGCTGCAGAAACAAACCCATTCAGATTTATATTTAGTTGCAGAACTTTAAACAACAAATCTGCCAATATACCCTGTGCCATTTCATGTAAACAAGCAAGAATTACTGTATACCTTTCTGATATACTTTGTATTTTAATTCCTTGTGATTTTAAACTTCTTGTTTGCTGTGTATAAATGAGAACAGTCCAATTTACATCCTGAGACTTCAAGCATATACTGTACATATGTAGTCCTGTTCTCAGCTGAGAAGAGGACACAATTTAATCGAGCCTAGGCAAGCTCTCTGCACTAAACAAGAGTCTAGGTGCCAGGCTGATACATTGTAGCTACCTACCAGTGATATTCATGCAATTGTTGATCTGTTCAGCTCACAGAGTACAAAAATCTACATTTAGTCCCTAAGTCTGATCGTAGGGAGCTAACAGACAGCCCCTGTATGGATCGTCTGTATGGAGCCACTTCCGACATCCATACTATACACTGCATGGAGCTGGAAACAAATGGCTCTTTGCCCTGTATATTGACCGGGCATCAGTACAGTAGCTCAGCCCGACCACTATATATGGACTGGAGCCAACTGCTTCTGGATTTGTGCAATACACCCGCCCCACCCCCACCTCCCCATATAGCGGTCACCAACGAAGAGGAAGATGAGAATCCACGGACTGTTATACCCCAAACCACCCACCCCACCCCCACCATACCCACCACTCACCCACCCGAGTCCAACTCCCCCCACACACACACACACTTTACTAGCTTTGGCAATGCTAAATATCTATTCGGACGTGCCAATAAAGCTTTTTTGATTTGATTTGATTAGTTTGGGTGTCAAAATGGCCTTGTACAACTGATCCACTAACTAAGGATAGACCATAAATTAAAAATTCCTGACAAACTCCTTTAATGGAGTGGTCCACAGAATTTTTTTTTTCACTTTTACAATTAAAAGGGGTTGTTGAGTTGGGAAAACGTTTTGCTAAAGGGCTTCAAATTTATTTATTTATTTAATTATTTATTTATTTTAAGTAATACATCCCATTCTCCTTTTCACCCGTTCTGACACTCCATAAGTCCCATGACAATTTTTACTTCCTAGTATATCTATACACACAAGAAATTAACACAATGGGAAGTGAATAGTATTGATTAATTCATTATAATGGTAACTATCAAGTGATGTGACATGTAAGGCAGCAAATGAACAGTCAATTCTTGATGCTGGTGTGTAGAAGCTGAAAAAGGGCAAGTGTAAGCATCTTAGTAGCTTTTAAAAAAGAACCTAGTAGTCCAAGCAATGACAACAGTCCAGAAACAAAATCATGGGTGCCTAAAACGTATTGATGTGCGTGGGGAGCAAGGGCTAGCTTGTCTTGTATAATCCCACAGAGAAGATTATATAGCTGAAAATATAATTCCAGCAATGATAGAAAGTTTTTTGCTTCACAGCTTTGTTTTATATGGGAATGTATAGCCTAAGGCTGGGGCTCCACATGACACAAACATTGTGTAAAAAATTGCGGCATTTTACAGTCACTGCAAAGTGAATGTGATTCCCATCCACACATTGCGGAAATATACGAGCAGCAGAAATGCTGCCAATTCCCAAACTGTTGCAGTTTTGGAAATCGCAGCATGTCAATTGTACATACAGAAACACTAGCAGTTTCCCTATAGGTATAACTGAAGCGGAAAGTCCGCAGAGGAAGACTCAGCAAAATTTTGCAGCCACAAAATCACGGGCGCAAAATAACGTGGCGTATACGCTCCTAACTCCCATTGAAATCAATGGGAGCATTTTGAGCGTGTCATCTGCCGGAACGTGTATATGTGCCAGATCACGCTCAACGTTACATCATGTGAACTTACCCTCACACCTGCTTAAACAATGCCAACCAAACACCCTTCAGGGCAAATGCATTACCCACTGGCAAAGGACTCTTTCAGCAAGATTCTGCCACACTGCAGAGTTCAAGATGTTGACTTGGCCCTCAAATTCCCTGGATCTCAGATAGTCACACCTCATAATTTACAGGAGGTAAATAATCGACCTTATGTGGAGCCCATTCCCTAATGGTTCAGGATCAAAACAGGATCTACATAAAATTAGGCCTTAATTGGTTTTAATGTTATGGCTAGTCTGTGTGTGTGTTTTATATATACATATATATGTGATTTGCAAAGCAACCACCCCAAAAAAATGTAATTCTGAAGCTTGTGTTGCCTGCTGTGACACGGAGCTCACTCCTGACACCTGGAAACAGGACCAAAAAGACAAATTTGGAACCTAGTGTTGTAGAGGAGGGAAAGTTAGTGAAAGGCGTGCTGTGTTGTGGATGACTTTGTGTCGACCTTTGTTGGAAATGGCCTATGCATGCAGAATAATGGTCTCCTTGCAGAGAGGGAAATGGCTTAGTGCTATCACCATCTCCATAGCAACCATCGGAGTCCCCATCTAGCAGAGAGAAATGAGTTATGAAAAGGCTTGAGTGAAGAAGGGATTAAAACATGATCCCAGGGACAGCATGTCAATCAAAATCAGCCCAGAAATTACACTTCTTCAGGTTAGAATTTCTCTCCAGTTTGTTTAGCGGAACGTTACTAGAAAGTGATCAAATTAGGTGGATTCTTTTAATAGATCTGTGAATTCTCCAGCTCTTTCCTACATATATATATATATATATATATATATACTGTAATCTTATATCCTTGCAAGACTGTGAGTGAGTTAGTATGGTATTCCTAACCTGTAGCCTGCACACACATATACAGTATATATGTATTATTACTGTCACTCATATGGACTGGAGCATTGCTTAACTCTGTCACCCTTGACATTCAGCGCTTCTTTAGAACGTGGTAAAGCGACTATGGAAAATTCACTATTCCTATTATGTTTTCTGATGTAGATCTATTGTTTAAAAATAAAGGCAGCACATTTATGACAACCACCACCATGGCTATCTAGTGGCATAAGTGTAACTGGTTTATTGCTACTATTACTACATTCACATATATACTTGAGCCAGATACAACTGATGGCTTTCCTGTGCACTGTGTCCAACAACATGGTGTCCATAGGCATGTAACATTTCTCTGCTCAAGGCAGGCATCTGGCATCTAAAACTGCTTGCATAAGAAAGCAATTCTGCATCAGGTTCCCTCTGGTGTTTTTGTACCATGCCTGAGGAAAGTAAAACCGGATAACCAGACTTCTGGGTAGGGAACCTTACTGCCACTTTTTCTACATTATGTTAAGAGGGTTGTCAAGGATCTAATTTTTAAATAATTAAAGGCGTTTTCTGCTCCCAAATTGATTTTTCATACTAATGACCTATCCACAGGACAGGTCATCAAGAGTATGTGATCTCTGAGGTCGGCGTAACAGGAGCAGAGTAGTGGTTGTTCCAGGAAAGTGCAGCGGCACTCCTATTTCTTGAAAAGAAGTGGTGCTGCATTGGCTGGACATTGGCTGAACATCCACTGACCAACCACTGAAGCAGCTGGCACCCAGAGGCTGCTGCACCAGCTAATGTATGCAGGATCCATGTGTCAGACCCTCACAGATCAAATACTGATGGAATGACGCATTGTTTAAGTATGCAACTGTACAAGATAATAGCATAATGTTTTCATACAGTAAACATGAACTTGCACATCTTTTAATAGTTAGACAATGCCAACCTAGACAGGCAGTCTTATTTTGCTAGCAGAGAAAGGAACCCATTGAAGTCAATCTGAGGCTTTTTTTTCAGCGCTGAAATTCCACACCAAATTCCTCAACATTTTCCTCTGTGTGAAGGGACCCTTAATATACAGCAGATTCATCACAGTGGCTGATGCTGGATGATAAATCTGGCAAAGCTTTAGACCATATAGTTTACATTTATTTTAATTGGTTTGACCCACAATTTTCCAGCACAACTTTGTTGCATTTCTATCACAATTTAGAGCATTTAAACCACTCCACCTTTTTCAAAAAAATTTAGCCCAAAGTAGATGCACCAACGAAGCACGATTTAGTGCCAGATTGCCTATATGTGCCACATTTACTTGAGTGTCTAGTCAGAACCACAACAGTGAAATCTGGGCCTAAGAATTGTGGTTTAAAGTGGAATAATAGTATTTATACCATTTTCTAACAACACGACATGGTTCAGTTTAGTCAGCTGCATTTCTGGACCACCACCTACCAGTTGCATTCAGTTTGACTGCTTTTCTAAGTGACTTAGTTCAGTAGGGTGCCATACTCATATCAAAGGTTATTTCTAGAAACAGTGCCGCTCTTGTCCGTTGTTTGTATCTGGTATTACAGCTCATACATAACAGTAGCACCCTTCCTGGACATAACAGCAGAACAATTTTGACAACTTAAAGAAAATATTTTACCACCTCCACCAAGTAGACCATTGCAACATTTAATAGTTGCTGTACCACTGATTCTGGCACAGTTGGAATTCTCCGCCAGCTTCCACTGTTCTTGAGCAATAAGTGCAGTTAGTTTTGGTGGCTGCCATGCTGTTTAGGCTCTACTGTCAGGTGGGCAGTGTCAGGAACAGGCAGGCAAGGAGTGCGATTCTAAGCTGTCTACTTCTATTTGGAGATCTGAATGACACCCTTTACTCCTGCCTGACACTGCTCACCTGACAGTATAGAGCCTAAGTAGTATATCAGGCTCCAAAACTAACTTTACTGATAGCTCAGGAATGGTGGAGACTAGAGAAATAATTCTAACTGTGCTGGAATCAGTGGGGCATAGCCTATTAACAGATGCTAGGAACTAGAGTTAGTGGAACTAATGAAAAGTCCTCTTGAACAAAACGTTTGTTGATATACATTGGCTGCTTGGATATTGCTGCTGTTATAGGACCATTAGCGTTTTCTGCAACTATGGTTCAGAATGGAGCAATACCTATGTAGCATATGACATTTTTTTTTCTAGCATATCTCCTACAGCTAACCTCTTAATACAGACCCTTCTAGTAATATACAATATTGTTGCTCAGATCAATAATAATTGTAGCTGTGAGTCAGTCATCACTCAACATTTTTTTGCATAATATTTCAGTAGACTCCTGTGTGTGCTACCATCACTAGTGTAATGTTATGAGCCCCTTCATAACAAGCAGTTCATGCTTCTGCCCTGAACATTCACAGCAGAGATGGCTCCTGTCAACACTAAAGTCTCTCCTTAATAAGGACCACATTTAACAGTTCAAACCATTTTTCCTTTGCTACATCCCATTAGCATCAATATCAAACTTGCGCCTATATTAACCTGGGGTGGGTTTTCTCAGGTCTCCTCCGCTTGTTTAACACTACCTTCTAGAGAAAGTCATCTTCCTGTGTCAGCCTCCAGCCCCACTCCAGCTCCAGTAGAAGAGTTAACCAAATTGCCTTGACCCCTGTGCTATTTGATAGTTGCCTCTTTGACACTCATTTAGAAGTTCGCAGCAGTAGAGCAGACACAGGACAAGTCCAGCCTGAAACTGAAGCCCTATGAAAGGAGGAGATCAGGAGAACTTGATAGCTGGAAACTTGCTCTCTCCAAAGGCTTTTTGGACATTTTAGCTCAGCTCAGGAGTCCTTGGAGCGCCAGCAAGTCTCCAGCCAGGGTGTAAACTCTAAATGTTAGCTATTTGTTCCAGAGATTGCTGCAAAATTCAATCTTTCTTTTGTTACATTGTAACCACTCTCTCTTTTTTTTTTTTTTTTAACAACCGTTCATTAAGTAGGATAATACCCATCTAATATGTATGGGCATGGGGAGATCCAGCATTGCCCCAACTGCCCACAGATGTATGTGTAGGGCTGTGCAAGGTTAATCCAAGCTGTATATAGGGAAGTATCTAAAGGCTTATTATACTTCTTATATTTAGGTTTTCTCTGATGTAATGAAGCGTGTACACTCATGTACAAATTGCATTACGAAGCAGTCATATACATAAAATACTGTATGCAACATGTATGTATATATATCTAAATCCAATTGCCAACTGTCATATTCTGTGTATAAACAACGTATATTTATTAAACATACCCAAAATGCGATATATATATATATATATATATATATATATATATATATATATCTTGCTCCTATCTATCTACCTATTTAATCTATCATTCTATCTATTATACATGTATCTATTATCTCATGTCTATCTATCTTTCTATTTACCTATCTCAAATGTATCTATTTGGGTAACTATAATCTCACGTATTTATGTATTTCATGAATATCCAGTTGGCTGTTTATCTTTTTATCCCTTATGTCTTGCTATCGATCTATCTATCTATCTATCTATCTATCTATCTATCTATCTATCTATCTATCTATCATCTTTCTTTCTTTCTGTCATATGTATTCCAATATTTATCTGTTTAGCTAACTATAATCTAATTTCTTTCATATATCTACCTATTTCATGAATATGTAGCTGTCCAGCGTCTTATCTATCTTTCATATCTATTTATCTATAACGTTATTTATCTACATTTACTTTCTCATACTTATTTATATAGCTACAGTATGTATAATCTTATGTGTCTATTTATGTATAATTGTTACCTAACGACATATTTATCATCTATGGCCTCAGATTGATCTATCTGGTCTAGTTATCTACAATTTTACCTGTTACCTTATATCTATCTAGCTAAATATTTGTCATCTTGTGACTAGGTAGCTATTTATCATCTATCAATTACCTATACTTACATATGTATCTATGTATCATTATATCAATCTATTGTTTATCTAAAAAAACAACAACTGAAGGACATTAATTTTCTCTTCGAACACAAGTCTTAGCCTGTGGTTTCCTGGCATGAGCTGCACCTCAGCTATAAGAGGCTTCTTAATAATGGAGATTTACCTCCAGGTCCTTGCGCCAGAAATAGGGGCTGGCGTAGATTTCAGGCATTGCTACATAGGTGACGTTAAATTTGGCCCTGAGGGCCACATAGCTCTCTCCACGTGACCTCACCCATACTCCGCCCACATTTTAAGAAAGTGGCATGAGTGGTGGAAAAATAATAGAAAGTCGCATTTTTTGTTGCCAGAAATTGAGATATTTTTTCAACAATTTTTTGTTTCGTGAATTCCTCGTGATGTATAGATCTATAAATGTTTAGATCTCTCTATATAGGTCTAAATATATATAAGGCTATTTTGCGTTAGTTTTTTTTTACTTTGGCACTCCTTATGTTGTGATTGTGAAGATTGACTTTCTACATATCTTTGTTGCTGTCTTTGTGACTAAATCAAGGTCAAGTCCCCAGTTTATCCTCTAGAACATGTAGGTTTCCAGTATTATCAAGCTGCAGATAGTTGTCTGATCCTAATGGTTTAGGCAGCATTCAGTTTTCTGATACTTTGTCCCTATGATTATGGGAAAACAACAAAAGTTCAATAGGAGGAGACTTAGCTAATGATCCCTGGCTTGGCAATGATAATGTAGGAAATATGAAGCTATGGTGGATGTGATAGGGTACTGGATCAACTCTACATGTCACCTCCAGACTGTAGAATATTGGCTTATTCCAAATGTCAATAAGTGAGAACTTGAAATATTCACTCTCCGACCAACACACACCCTTATAATAAAACATTCTCATAGGTGCAAATCAATAATTAAAAAAAAAAGATGTAAATCGATTATAAAGACAAGAGTGGGATGAGAAGGTGGGAAATACACCAAAACCTAGACAAAAAAGGTAAAAAATGAATGTGTCCCATAATGTTATTCTTATGTAACTATATATATTGTTTATCTAGCTAACTTATTAATGAATTAATATAAAATAAAATGGCTGATAAATATACAGATATGGATAGATAGATAGATAGATAGATAGATAGATAGATCGATCTTCAATATATTCATCATTGTAGTAACATTATAGAAAGAACAATAGCCTGATAGATATGGTAAAGAAAGAAAGAAAGAAAGAAAGAAAGAAAGAAAGAAAGAAAGAAAGAAAGAGAAATAAATGCGTCGAGTAAATAGGCTAGTAAATTAACTACAACATTAAAACTGATGTATCTATCTATCTATCTATCTATCTATCTATCTATCTATCACACTACTGTACACTATTATTAGTCTTTTACATCAACCTGTATAATGTTTGTTTAGCATTTGTCTGTAATAGACTGTCATATTTGTGTCTATGTATCTATATTTCTATCTAGCTTTTAGTTTAGTGTATCACATAGGGCAGAGGAATAATAGGCTGTAATGTGCTTGTGGTGTGATTTGTGTGAAGGAAACACTTGCACTCCTCACAATAGTGCTGCGATTGTAAAAGCATTGAGGTCTCCAATCTCCCCTCCCTTTTTCCATCCTGACCAGAGATAAGACATTATGAAAGGACTACATACGGAGAGTGTCATATTATAGATCAAAAGTGACATGAATGATATACAAAATGGCTGCCAGACAAAGGGGGCCTGGAGATGTTCATCTGCTAATTACAGCTGCAAATATTATGCAAATGTTTCCTGGCACACAAGAGGCAGAAAGCAAGTTTAAGTGCGGAGATAATGCTGCAGGACTGCCTGCTCATCTGAGAGTGGGAAATGCTCCAATATCTTCTCCTTGTGTGGACTGCAGCTTAGAAGACATGAGCCTTCCTAGATCAGCTGCTGATCCCAATCTACAAACATTCCTGCTCTGAACTGAACACATCAGCTATGTGCTATATTAAATGTGTTGTACATATGGAATGTATACATATATATAGTCAATTGTTTTAAACGAAAGCTATGTATATAGCACTGGTCTTACTGCCATGAAACAGCTTACAGTATATGGAGACTGGAGGTAACTCAGCCCAGCTAATGGTGTCAGTCATTCAATGGAATACACAAGCCTTTGTTAGATAAGCAGCAATATTCCTAGCACACTCGCATGTCTGGGCTAGAGCCACTGGAAAGACAAGCCTCAATGTAAATGGAACTAGATCTAGATTATCAGGCCAGGGCTAAAAAGTGATGAATCTGAAGTTTATTGAAAGAAAAGTGCATTGCACATAATGATACAGTGTTAGGCACCGGCAAGGAGGAGCTGAGTCTCCCACTGCTGTCTCCAGAACCGCTCTCCTAAACCCATCAAGAGATACAATTACTCAATGGACACAAATACTAATCTCTACCGGCAAATAGAAAGGACATTTTATCCCCTGGGGTAGATTTGCAAGCGCATACGCCAGAGCCAACTACTTAAATGTGTGTATATATATATATATATATATATATATATATATATATATATATATATATATATATATATATATATATATTATATCAGACTAGATGACCTGAGATAGCCGGAGTCATTGTGCAGACCAATGCCCAGTGTGTGGGGGGCACACCGTCCACTGCTTATGTATTATACTTAGAATTGAAGGTATTTGAGGAAAGCTTATTAGCCTGGGTTTAATCGATTTGGCAGGCAAAGGAGTGAATTGCTCTTATTAAATGTGTTAGTGGGCAGAAATCTCCAGATATGTAGAGATGTGATAAATAATGCCCTGTTGAGGGGCGCTGTGTCTATGTGCAGGGGGAGCAGATTTTGGGGTGGATCTTGTTAATTTCATCCTGAAAGTGACACACTAATTACCCAGCAGCACAGCTATAGAGGAAGGCGAGCTCTAGCCAGCTCTTTATCTGATGTGCCTCTTATTTTCCCAATTAAAAGTCTAAAGGCAATTTCATTGCCCCAGATAAAAATAAGCCCCCTCCCCGCCTCTCGCGTCCCCCTGTATATATTTTACAGCATTGGCCATCAGTCTGCCAGCATCAGATTCATTGTGATGTATTAGATGCAATAAATTATCCCATGTAACAAAACATTGGGAGCTGAAAGGCTGATAATCTGGAAAGCACAGATAAGAATTCATTATTCCAAATCATTATGAATCCGACGTTGCCTGTGACTTCTTCCTTAATCAGCTCCTGTGATCCTGGTTATGTGAGCAGCGCAGATAAGGACACAGTCATTTATAATTCTCCACCTCGCCTAATATTGGAGAATAAAGTCAGTGTGGGGAGAAGCTGCTACTACTCCTCTATGTGAACAGCAGGCAAGGAAGAATCACCGCTCCCATCTACTTATTCTTATTATATATCCATCCACACTGGAAGATTTCATTACACGTCCTCTGCACCAGGCTCTGTGCACTGGGAGTAATTGATATAAATGTGTATACTGGGAGCAGACATGTTATTTACAGCCCCAGAATGGGCACACAGCTGTGTGAAGAGCGGAATGGCGTGGGTAATATATATATATATATATATATATATATATATATATATGTCTGCACATCAATTACCAGTAATATAATAAATGATAGGCACAAGCACATTGAATATACTCACCACGTAAATCCATATGTATGATACTAAATGCCATTACTATTTGTGTAAACACTTACCTATCTGCCTTATTATATCTAGCTGCCTAGGATAAGATGCAGAGGAATGTATGAAAAACAGCTATGCTCCTCCCTATGCAGATGTTACCATGGGGGGTGGGCTGCTTGGGGTGCTATATTGGTAAAAATCTTTTTATAGAGAATGGTCCATATGATGGGAAGGTGACAATTGTGTGTAACCGTGTGTGTATGTGTGTCATTCTATTATTTGTATCTATAGCAGGTAGCAGGGTGTGATTTCTATTCTAGTATACTCTCATACACACCATGTTTTAGTCTTGTGTCATTTCATCTGAGAGGCAGTCACCTATGTTTCACTTCACATAATGGAGATTGGTAAGGATCTATGGCTTAAACTCTTCATCACCCCGCAACGCCTGGCACTTATCTTGCCACCTTTATCTTGGCACCAGGGTAAAGTGGCCTGTGTCTGGGCTACTTACTGTTTGCAAGGTGTACTGTACTATAGACTCGCTTGCAGTCTCATGATCTTTAATTTATTACCTTAATTTAATTTGTTTTCTAAAGATAGAATTGTTACGATCAGATTACATTTCACTACACAGAGAGTCACATTAGAAAGTGAGAGATGTGCCCCCAACGTCAGCACCGAGCCCCATACTGATCCATTACACTGATTTATTAAACACCCCCTACTGCCCATACATCCTCTGCCCTGCTGCCATACCTGACCATATATATATATATATATATATATATATATATATATATATACATCCTTTGCCCTGCTGCCACAGTGCCTATATATATATATATATATATATATATATATATATATATATATATATATATACACACACAGATACATCCTCTGCCCTGCTGCCACTATGCCCACATACCTGACCGTCTGTATATCTTATCATCCCATCACCTTCCATATGTTAAATGTAATATTATTCTATTTATATACAGTACCAGATGCCACAGCGGTGAGTGCAGCAGCTAGCTATGGAATAATATGTAATAAATATGAGAATAGCATCTACTGGCACATATCTCAACACCTTACACCACTTACATATTACATTTTTCTTTCTTTCTTTCTTTCTTTCTTTCTTTCTTTCTTTCTTTCTTTCTTTCTTTCTTTCTTTCTTTTCTCATATCTATTTATCTAGAAATTTACGTAACAAGCCTATCTTATATCTAGCATATATCCGTTTTATACCCATCAAATTCTATTCGTATTATGATGCAGTATTATATACTGCTTTATAGCAGATATGAGATTGAAATTTAGCTAGCTAGATAAATAATAAGAGATAGATATGATAAATAAATAAATAGATATGAAATAGAAAATATAATTTATAGATAAATAGATAAGAGATACAAAGAAAAAATAGTAAATAGTATGTAAATAATTATATATGTCACAAATAGATATAATAGATCGATGGATCGATAGATAGATAGATAGATAGATAGAGCGATAGATAGATAGATAGATAGATAGATAGATAGATAGATAGATAGATAGATAGACAATCATTCTGTGATGTCATGATTTTATGATGAAATACTTTTGGACTCATTTAACAATAAGACAAATACAGTAAAATATATAGAATATATGACGGTACTGTACCAAAAACAAATCTAGTTAATCGCCATGTCACGACAAATCTATCGCAATAGTTCTCTGTCTTAGTAAACGGCATCGATTTATTGCAAGCTTCATTCCCAGTATAATAAATGCAGTGTCGCAGATTTAGGGTCTTGGCAAATCAAACGATTATTTGGCATAGGTGACTGAATTGAGAGGACCCTGGAGCTGATGTGTCCCCCCTGAATAGTGACTATAGGCTGGATAATGATGAATGGAGGATGGAGGCTGTGGAGTCCATTACTTATTGGTTTGTCCTCTGTATGTTTATGTGAAGGTCTCTGCTGGTTTAGCCTGAGTCCCTCGCTCTTCTACCCTGGTATCCTCCTTCCCTTTCTCCTTTCTACCTGCTGTCATTTCAGTAATAGGGCAGCATCACATGTTTGTAAAGATGTCACTCATCTGGGTGGGATGGACCAATAACAAGTAGACCCCAAAACTGAAGGGAGAGTGCTAGGACTGACTGGCCGGGCTTGTGAATGAATATTATGTGAGTGTATGAATTGTAGTAGTGTACACACCAGAGGAGATTGTCACTGTGTCCTGAAGGTGGGGATGTTGTTATATGTGTGTACAGCTGCTGTCTAATGCAGCCAGCTCTTACTGACTAGTCCAGAACCAGCACTGTCCTCCGGGCTGAGACCTCTGCTGCTCCCGGCTCCTGCATCCAGGAAACTCCAGGTACTACTACTACTAGCATGGAGGAAGACTACTACCCACATAATCTATCATTATTAATCTATTCTTTACAACTAACCAGAATGGGGAATAGATTGGAAACACATCTATCTATCTATCGATCTATCTATCGATCTATCTATCTATCTATCTATCTATCTTTCTGTCCATCTATTTATTATCTAGAACATATATCGTTTATATATCATTTCAATGAACTATCGCTAGAGCTTTCATCTCAATTTTATCTATCTATCTATCTATCTATCTATCTATCTATCTATCATCTCTCTATTTATCTTTTAATATCTATTTACTATCTAGACCTATCATCGCAATTTTGTAATTTATTATCTATCTATCTATCTATCTATCTATCTATCATCTGTCTATTATCTATCTATCTATCTATCTATCTATCTATCTATCTATCTATCATCTGTCTATTATCTATCTATCTATCTATCTATCTATCTATCATCTGTCTATTATCTATCTATCTATCTATCTATCTATCTATCTATCTATCTATCTATCTATCTTTCTATATTTCAAGTCATTTTGTCCACCATGAATATTTACTTTATATAATTTCTATTCTTTCCCATCTTCATATTACAAATCTTGATATACTTATTATTATTATTTCTGGACTATGATAGTAGTATTTAATGTTAATGTTTTCAGGATGTACTGTACAGCGATCACACCTAATAACCACATCAGGCTTCTGCAGAATGATCTTCATTTTCATTTCAAATTTTTCTATTATTATAGTTGTTATAATTTGTATTATTATGATAAAACATTAGTAGTAGTAAGAATAATATTAATAATAATTCCTACTATATCTATATTTCCATGAGTGACAGCTGGTGAGATGTGTCATTGGCTCGGACTTGCTGGACAATGATGTGGGTCACCCCAGAGGAGAGGAGCTGCTCCCCTGCAGTAGCTGTGCTATGAGTAGGGGGGAGGTAGATCCCCCCGCCGGCCGGCCCCGGCTGCTCCTCTAAACAGAGCAATGTGTGTGTCATTGACGTGCTAGATATAGAGGAGATGAGAGAGGGGAGCGCGGAGCGGCGGCCGAAGCCGGGCACTGCAGGTCAGTGACTACAGATCAGCCGTCCACGTGGAGGGAATTACATGGATGTGTGCCTTAAAGGGGCCGCATGTGTCAGCTGTAACCCGAAACTATTGTTCCCAGTCTACTATAGGGACTTGTACTGATTGGAGCCACTGGCTCTGTACTATGTAGCACTATATCCTGTATATAGCCTTGTTTCTTGTTATATAGGAGGTGACAGAACACAGCACCAGTATGTGGCCTCCCCATGTAAAGTCAGACCCCAAACCCCGGCCACTGACGTCCGGACAGATCCACAGTGCTGCCATATGCATCGTTACCAGGGGATGGATATACTAGCTGACAAATATATAGCCTGCCAGTATACAGCAGAGGCTCCAGTACATTATATATAGGGGCGCTGACAAATACACATCCATCACATACAAATACATACTGACGACTTCTTCTATGGATGACTGTAAACTGGACGTAGGTTAGAAAGAGGTAGATAATTATGGTTGTTGACAGGTATACGTATATCCAATATGTATATGGATCCTTCACACACTATCTATCTATCTATCTATCTATCTATCTATCTATCTATCTATCATCTATCGTGTTTCTATATTTTATTGTGCCTATCTAGTACTGAGTTCTACTATATATAATCTATAATCACTATATGAATAATGACTATATATATATATATATATATATATATATATATAATGTATTCACTAGAAACCAGCGTTGTGCCTAGTGCAGATATGGTGGGAGTGCAAATACACATAGTTACATAAATCTCCTGTCTGTGCAGATGTTTTCTGGCTCTTTGCTGCGTGTGTAATAATTTTCCGACCACTATGAGGGATATCAGAACAGAGATCTGTGGCGAGGACCGCATCTTCTCCACATATACAGTAATTCCGGGCGCAGCCCCTTCACCGAAATATTGACAGCAACCACCAGTGACACAGAGAACATTCTCAGAAAGATCCGCATCATCACCAGTAGGGTATGACCCCTGCACCCTACACACAGCAATATACAAATACTACATATCTATATACTATATATATCTACTGCAGCAACTATGTATTCCATAAGAATAAACCTATACGATTACCCCATAGAGAATGAGCTCGTAATCGTTGCCTATTTATTGTATTGTTAATCCATTATGGGAATACATTTGTTGTGTCCATGTTTTATATATCCATTGCACACACGTACACGACATTTATAACACATCATATTACAGCGGCGAGTCCTGCTAGGATATGCTGAAATCATTTGTAAGGGGATTTACTTTGCTGTTGGGTCAGTATAGGACAGGCGAATACTTTATATTATCTTATATACGTTAAATTTTCTATAAAAATATTTGTGACATATGTTAAATGTATTGAGTACAGAGAGGACTGGAAAGAATAACACAAAGATTGACAGATGATAGATATAGATCAGATAGATAAATAATAGTTAGATGGGTGACTATAATATGGGCAAATAAATGTGAACTAGATTGACACACATCTGATATCGGACTAGTAGTCACTGCATAAATAGTAAGGTGTTGTGCCGACATTTTATGTATTTTATGTCATCTACAAAATCTTTCTTTCTTTCTTTCTTTCTTTCTTTCTTTCTTTCTTTCTTTCTTTCTTTCTTTCTTTCTTTCTTTCTTTCTTTTTCTTTCTTATTATTACTCTGGTGACTGTGCCAGCCATACTGGTAGTTGGTGCAGGCTGCTTCCCTGGTCCTGCAGTTACCCTCGGCTGTCACCTGCAGACTGCTCTCCCCTTCCCGGCTCTATATAGAGGTATGTGATAGTTAAGGACTTGGATGTTAAATGTTTACACTCAAGTGGAGAAATGTGTCAGTTGAACTGTTCTCAATGGCCTCTGGAGACATTTAACTAAAACACATCTAGTCTGAGCCAGAGGCAGACAAAATACCTGTAATCCATTTTCCATTCGTGTGATAAATGGCCACAGCTACACTAACTGGAGGAACACGAGAACCCAAAGCAGCATACTAATAAGAAGAATTATAGCAGATAATATTATTATTAGAATAATCACTGGTCTACTATCAGTGCTCATGATATTGTATCTGCATCATGGCCAACACCATTATTCGTTCTATCTCATATGTATCTACCTCCTATCTATCACCTATTTCTGTGGCTGTCTATCATGTATTCATTGTGCCTATCTATCTATCTATCTATCTATCTATCTATCTATCTATCTATCTATCTATCTATCTATCAGTCATCTATGCAGCTGTACATTTATCATATTTCTCTGTCTATCGTCAATTTAGTATGTCTTTACATCTATTTATTAAGTCATTATCTATCATCTATGTGACTATCTATAATGTACTTTTTATGTTTGCCTGTCTATCTATTGCCTATGTTACTATTTACATCTCTATCATGTATTTATTACGTCTATATACCGATTATCTATCTATATATGATTATCTGGCTGTCTATTTTGCATTTATCATATCTATATTCTATATTGACTAATATATATATATATATATATATATATATATATATATATATATACATACTGTCTATCTTGATATATATATATATATATATATATATATATATATATATATATATATATATATATATCTTGTATTTATTATACCCATCTACTTATCATCTACCTATATATGACTGGCCGTTCATCTTGTATTTATCACACACACATACATATATACACATTATATAGCCATTTAGCTTGTATTTATTATATCTATCTATTTATCATCTATTTATAAATGTGCACATCTGTCTATCTATCTATTATCTATCACCAATAACTAGTCAGTTGCTGGTGTATACTGTATGCTGCTGATTATTGAGCTATGTGACATATATACCGGTGCCCCCATATAGTGGAGCCGCTGCACCCCGCTGCCCTGGGCCGTGTCCTCTGTATAACCCCCCGCTCCGGGGCCCGGGGCTGTTGACACAGCTTTACCTGTACTACTCCAGGACCCTGTTAAATCAAACGTAACCTAATCCTGCGCCATCACCAGGCTGCTCCTCAGCCCCCAACCAGAGAAGGCGCAGAAATGCGGACCAGGTGCGGCCGGACATCAAAAGGGAATGGAACTAAAACAATTCACTTAGGATCTGGGGGGCTCCATTGTTTTCTATTAACATCTCTGCTGATTTCCTGCTGCCTGATGCCTGTGACCCGCACTGTAACCCGACTACTGCTCTTCATTATTACCATGGCGTGTACGGCTTAGGGCTAGCAGCAGGATGCGTGGCGTCACGGGGATGACGTCATTTTGATTTTCATCCCTGCACCACCGAACCCTTTCATTGCTGGCAAATCTAAAGGGGCACTTTTTGTATTTAGCACAAACTTTATCACATTACAAAGCAATATTGTGATGTCGTCCCTGAATGTATAAAATAATCTAGTATCTAGGCTCTCCCATGATCTTGTTATCAGTAAAGTATATCGGAAAGGCCAGAAACCTTATACAGGAATGTCCTTTAATAGCCCATGTCAAGATCAATTCCCCCCCCCCATGCCCCCACGTCACCTGAACTACTGGAATGAGGTTTTGGGGAATGTCCCTTAGATTCAAGGAGACGTGCGGCTAAATATTCCGAGCTGGAGGCAGCCTGGCTCCATGGGTGGTATATCTGATGGTATATCTGAGGGATCTGGGAGACTAGTCCCTCTAGCCCTGACTGTCCTACCCAGGCTGCCCTCAGGTCTTGCTGCCATTTTCTGTGCCTTTTGTATGAGAAGAAACACAATCTCTGGGATCTCAGTGCCAGCTCCCTTCACTTCAAACCATATTGAAGGATTCTTCACTGCACTATTGTTTTAGTTAATTGGTGAAACAAAGGCGACTATTAGTGCTGAGCAGTCCATTAGGGGATGGAGGGATGGTCAGTGATCACCCTGCCCAGAGGCCACACTGTTCTGACAATGTCGCCCTTATCCTTCAGGAGACATTTGTTTTCCACTACAGTATGTTACACTTACGGATGCCCCATAGGTTCTTTAGCCATGTATTTATTCTCTTTGATATAAATATACAGTTCCATTTTGTATAGGTGATGGATGATTCTGTATAATGTATGTACAATGTGTATTGGCAGGGATGATTTCTAATACACTGAAGCTGATAATTACAGGATTGCTGCAGCAATGGAGTATTTGTCGCAGTGTTGTTATCTGTACTTCTTACGTAAACAGTCGCACTGATGGCCTAGGGCACAGTAAAGACTGACAGCTTGAATAGAGTTTTGGATTTTAAAGTGATTATTGCTACAAGAGTATTAGCAGAGTACATGACAAAGCTGCTATGACTCACAGCAGGTCAATTAGTACTGCAGCCATATGCATGCCATTACTCACATGGGCTGGAAGTGTGGGGTCTCATCTGATGGGGACACTGAGTGATTTACAGCTAAATCTATGTCTGATCATTGCATTGCACTGATTGCTTTGGGGCAGGAATGCAGCTTGTGCTTGGCATGCTGAGACGTGTAGTTCCGCATCAGCTCCATTGACGCCATGGCTGTGTGATTGGCAGGCTGCCGGCCAGGTCCGAGCTCCTCTACTACTCCAGCTTCCTGCCCTGGCTGTTTACTCGGCCTGTGACGTCACGGTTCCTGGCGTCGGTCAGACTGGACAGTGCAGGGCAATGCATAGCATCAAAAGAGCGGCCTCCCATTCTCAATAACATGCTGTCAATCTGCTGGCCGAGCGTGGACACTAGTGTGGACCATGAGAATAGTGCTATAACACACTACATAATATATAATAAATATATATTGCTCCACGTATATACACATGTATATACGGGTTGTGGCGGGAGTAACTGCAGCGTAGAAGTCACCTGAGCTACAGAAATCTCCTCTACTATTGTTTGCTTTCTGCCACATGGACATAATCCTTAGCTGGATTGTTGTGTTTCTTGCCATTGTCAAAAGTTGTGTACACAGGGGGTCTACAAATACCTGCTTGTGTATCTAGAGATGAGCAAGGGGCCAGGAGATCAGATGTCCATAGGAAGAAGATATAACATCTCACCATCATGTATCATCATCCTAGAATAGATAATGCTCTGTATTACAGAATTTGTGTATTTATGTACTTGGCCCATAATTGTCCCGGCATTGTACGTATAAAACCGTGTTCATATACGTAAATAAGTACAGGACGAGTTATTACATAGAAAAAAAAGAGATTAATAATAATAATAATAATAATAATAAAAAATAAATATATATATATATATATATATATATATATATATATATATATATATATATATATATAATAATGGAAGAGAGACTGGGTGAGTCTGGATGGAAAGTCTCCATGTGCATTGCATTTTTGTATATTAATTGTTAATAAATAGCGACAGTGGCGTAGTACTGTATGCCCATATATATATATATATATATATATATATATATATATATATATATATTTATTTCATCTTGTGCTATCGATCGATCTATGTGTATCTTTATCCATTCACATGTACATATATACACCTAGACGTATATACATAGATATATTTGTGTTCATAGACACATATATAAGCATACATAAGCACCTAACATTCACAGTATAGATATACACTCAGATGTATATAAGTAAAAGTGACAAGTGCAACACCCTATGTACAGTCGATATAGAAATATATAGCTAGGTGTGGGTGTCGGTGAGTTGGTACAACAGCTTATTACTTCTGTGCCGCTAGGGGATGCAGTGACTCAATGCACCAAGCAACAGGAGGTCCTAGGACCTGGAACTAGTGTGAACATCCGCCTACCATCAGCAGCAGCAGGCTGCACATTACTCAAGCCTGCTCCCACATAGTCACTATTCTACTCTTTACACATGTTGTATCTACCACCCCAATGTACTGACTTTATTTATATCTCTAAATAGGCCATCATAAACTGTACATTTACCTTAAATAGGCACATTTTTTTGCATGCAGTAATAATCTAAATACAAGCCAGAAAAAAGTGAAAACACCCTGCTAAATAGATACCAGAAAATAATCATGAATATAAAATGCAATAGATTAGTAGGTTATGTGTTATGTTTGTACAGACTGCAATGTGCACAGAATAAGCATTAGTGTAGTATAATATAATATTGCTATAATAGTAAGTGTTAATATAATAGACTGTTATGTAGAGCAATTAAGTAGTGCGTCCTGTTTCTGCAGAAATGATAATTAAATTAACAATAGCAATAAAATATTAAAAATAGTACTCATTACAATCGTCAACATTATATATATGTATACACACACACACACACACACACACACACACACACACACACACACACACACACATATATATATATATATATATATATATATATATATATATATACTGTTTTATTTATTTTTTTCAAGATAAGAATGGCGGTCATAATAATAATGATAATTAATAATAATAATAATAATAATTAATAATAATAATAGTTCTATATGTGGTGATAAATGGTGTCCTGTGTAATGCCTAATTTCTCATTCTATGGTCACTGTTATGTGCTGGTATGTATAGGCAGTTATCTCCATAGATCAAGCAGTGCGACAATAATAATAATATTAATAATAGTGCTGTATTTGTAGCTCTGTGAAGTGATCCAATGTAATGTACATACAGATAATGGTTATATATTAAGAATAGTAAGTATAGCTGCCAAGCACAGTGCATGTAAACAGTCTGTTGTGCAATATATAAACAATATTCATACTATAGGTGCAGCACTAGTGGTAATCGTTTGTAATGTAGGTGCAATGACTGTTTTATAAGTGCCTGGCCGCTCCCCTATATAATGCACATAGCAATAATATGGCTGTGGTACTATAGGTGTAAAGCTTGGTGTGTTAGCACATGACAGGGGCGTGTGTGATGATAAGGCTGGGAGGGGTCGGTACTGGGTGAGCCCCTCCTGGGTGACAGTCCCCTCCCTCCCCACTGATGACAGTGGAACCTCCTTAAGTTGCGTCTCGCCACAGCTGTCTGCGATCATTGAGCCGCCTGGCGCCATCCTGCTCCTTGCAGAAAGAATGCCTGCACTGTAAAAAATAGAGAGAAAACACGAGATCCGATCAGGCAGTCTGAGCCTCTCTCCCTGGGATCACATAGCCCTCCCTGCCCTCCTGCTTTGTATTGTGCTGGGCTGGTGCACAACTTCTGTGGGACAGTCACCTGAAGGAGCTGCAGCCTCTGCCCACCTGAGCTCCCAGCCTACACATTGCAGACTGCACTTAGTCCTAAGCTGCTCTTCTCTTTCCATCCTACAGGTCACTGACTTCACTGGATTTATTACTCTTCCTGCTTTTTTATTGATTTACTAATTTATCTGATTGGACTTGCATTTTGGCTATTTGGGACGCACAGAAGAACTTCTGCAACAAGTCCCAAGGGCTGCTGGGCATGGAGGTCTCTGCCACAGACCAGCCTCGCTGGGTCAGTCACCATCATCACCCGGCTGTACTTAATGGACAACACCCTGACTCCCACCACCCTGGGCTAAGTCATTCCTACATTGATCACTCTCAGTACCCTCTTACAGAAGACGTGGATGTACTTTTTAATATCGAAAGCCAAGGAACCCATGTCCCTTCCTACTATAGCAACTCAGTGCGAGCAGTGCCCAGGTACCCAGCTCCTCATCACGGTGAGTGCCAGTCTGCAGTGCTTGTCTTATTGATGTGTATTCCAAATGAAAACGTTATCTATCTATCTATCTATCTATCTATCTATCTATCTATCTATCTATCTATCTATCGAGAAACAACTTTTTTGTGTTTAAAGTATTCACGTAATATAACATTGATATGTATATATATATATATATATATATATATATATATAAATATATATATATATACATTATATATATATATATATATATATATATATATATATATATATATAGCGTTTGCTTGAGGTGTATCATTTTTAATCAGGTGTATCATTTCTAATTTTCCAAATGATTACACATCTATCTACCTGTCTATTTATCTATCTCACCTTTGACCTGTTGCTTGTGAATTCACTTTTTTTTTTAATAGAAAACATGTGTGATCTAGTATTTTCACACTTACTTCTTGCTAGCTTCCTGCATCCTGTGTATAGATCGCTCCCTCCTCTTCCTCTTCTGTCTTTCATACCTGCTTTAAATAATTTAGTTTATGATTAGAATTCCATTGTGATAAAGTATGTATACCGTTGTCTAATAAAAGTATAATATTGCTCAACTGATCTGGTGCAATGTTACTATAACTTGTACCTGCACATCTATTGGGTGAAATAGTTGCCCTGGCACTATAGTATAATACACTGTGATATGGAATATAATATTGCATTATAGTATAACATAACATTTCATAAGCAGATGCACTTCCTCTTCATTTTCGATTGTCTGCTAATGGAAATGAGCTCGTATATAATATATTTCATATTTCACATATATAATCATAGCAAGTTGTTGATACGGTATCATATAGTTCAATGCACAAGGTTATATAGAACATCAGGTGTCTACTATGACATTTCTATATTTAGCGTGATATGTTAAGTTTACCATATTATATACTTATTACAGGCAGGCAATATTTAATACAAGTATTTTACTCTTAATTGTTTTATAGTTTGTACAATTACAACATATGGGTGGCATATTTCAATATATATAGTTCTAAAATATTTACTCTAAAAGACAAACCAGAATCGTGAGAATCCCAACAGAAAATGGCTGTGTCTGTGAGGGCTCTGTGCACACTATGCATTCCGGAATATTTCATGACATGTAATCTTACCGTGTAATTGCATTTATTTAGGCCAGGTATGTCGCCCTCCACTTCTGCACCCCTGGTTGGATCATAGTAGTAAGGCTATAGGAGGACCTCATGCCGCATCACCATGGAACCTGCCTCCTTTCTCCAAGACCCACAGCCCTCCCGGACCCCTTACTGTCTATCCTCCTACGTCTTCATCATCCTCGTCCCTGGTTCCGGGCCACGCAAGTCCTCACCTCTTCCCCTTCCCCCCAACACCACCAAAAGATGTCTCCCCAGATCCCTCCATATCTAACACTGGATCCTCAGCTAATCGTCAAGAGGACAAGGATTGCATCAAATACCATACCGAAACCATGAAACTGGAGTCCTCTCACGCCAGAGCCTTAGGGGGAGCATCGTCTTCGGCCCACCACTCCATCTCCAACTATCAGTCCTATGTCCAAGACTATAGTCCAGGACTGTTCCCTCCAAATATTATTGGGGGATCTCCAACCAGCTTTCCATGTAAATCAAGACCAAAGACACGCTCAAGTACAGGTAGGATGGTTATTCTAATACTTATATTATGGTTTGATAGACATGAATTATCATTTATGCTCCTAATTTCACAGTTTTTCTATGGGAAGCCTAATCCATCATCTGGGGTGTCCGTTTTATTAGGTGTGGTAGTCCTAGTAATTCAAGGCCACAGTACTGAGTACAGGCCCGAGCAGAACCTTCATCAGCCATCCACTCTGCCGAACCGTGTAAGGTCAAGTCTGAAGTTTACTATTCACTTGTAACCCTGGTGACAAAACTTTCAGAGATTGCTAAAACAGCATAAAACTCTATCTATCTATCTATCTATCTATCTATCTATCTATCTATCTATCTATCTATCTATATGTCTATCTATCTATCTATCTTCTCTATCTATCCCACTATCTATCTATCTATCTATCTATCTATCTATCTATCTATCTATCTATCTATCTATCTTCTCTATCTATCCCATTATCTGTCTGTCTGTCTGTCTGTCTGTCTGTCTATCTATCTATCTATCTATCTATCTATCTATCTATCTATCTTCTCTATCTATCTTCTCTATCCATCTATCTATCTATCTATCTATCTATCTATCTATCTATCTATCTATCTTCTCTATCTATCCCATTATCTATCTATCTATCTATCTATCTATCTATCTATCTATCTATCTATCTATCTATCTATCTATCTATCCCTGTATCTCTCTCCTATCTCTCTCTCTCTATCCATCTATCTATCTATCTATCTATCTATCTATCTATCTATCTATCTATCTATCTATCTATCTATCTATCTATCTCTCTCTCTCTCTCTCTCTCTCTCTATCTATCTATCTATCTATCTATCTATCTATCTATCTATCTATCTATCTATCCCTGTATCTCTCTCCTATCTCTCTCTCTCTATCCATCTATCTATCTATCTATCTATCTATCTATCTATCTATCTATCTATCTATCTATCTATCTCTCTCTCTCTCTCTATCTCTCTATCTATCTATCTATCTATCTATCTATCTATCTATCTATCTATCTATCACCCAGCTCTAACACTTCCACTAGCTGTCTGACTAGTGTGTGACCTGGGAGAGGGCATTGCTGGCAGTGTCAGGGCTGTGTGTTCAGGGGGTTTTCCAGGGTGACATTTGCTCTGCTTGTCTGGGCTGGGACTGGATCTATTTAGCTGATATGTTTGACTTAATCCAATTATTTTCAGACTGCTGCACGCGACAGTTTCATTGTTTATCCAGCGCCAAGGAGTTTAATAGGGTCCGGATGTGGACAGGCTGCCCAGAGGACAGGGGATCTAACCCTAGGAGCTTACACTTCATAGCACGGCTCTGCTTAAGGCAGCACTTTTTATTCATGGGATCAGAATGTAAAGGTGCAGAGGATAATAGTGTGAACAGGAAAATATAATACTGCTAAGCATTATAAATGGATCATGGTCTATAAACCCCACCATATCAAGACAGCTTTTTAGATGGACATAAGATGCCATGCTGAGAAAATTCTCAGGGCAGTGCCCAAAATGAAGCTACTTTGCACAGTTCACATTATGATTTTTGTGATTTTTGAGTATCTATCTAAGTAAGAATGTCCATAAGCCAGACAGCACCAATAGTCAGATTGTAACATACCCAGCACAGCCAGTGTAGACTACTGCAGTGTAAATACTGGAGCATACTAGACAGGGAAATAGGTCACACATTGTTATTTTAGCACTATGTGTGGTTAGTAAACCCAAATCTCAGGTATGGAGGTGTCTGTGAGCAGACAATATCAGCTCGAAACTCTGAAAAGTCAAGTACATGTTTTTGAGAAAAATTTTAAAAAAAAATCATAGGGAGGCTACTATAGAGATGTCACTACTGTGGGCTCCTTGGAGATGATATGGACCTAAATGTAGATGTATGAGTCACAAACTAAAGAAAAAGAAAACAGTTACAACCTTGTGGTTGTGGTACTTGTGTTTCTTTCAAGTGTGTAGAGTGCAGGAACCAGACTTGACATGAACTGGGTTCTTCTGTAACGGCCTCCCACATCATAACACACAGAATAAACTGACAGCTGCTAGGCTTTAGGATGAGGCCTGTACAAGATGCTGTTTCAATGTATTCGGGTACGCAGCACAGGCACAATAGATGAAGGCGAATTTGACTGACATGAGGTTATATAAGCCAGTCCCATATGAGACATTAAATACATTTTTTCTTGTACGTGATGTTAGTCATGGACAGTGACAAATAATATTTCAGCAGATTTTACTTGAGAAATGACTCCCTAATAGCTATTGCCTCTTACACTGTGTACTAAATATGGGCTGGATATTGGATACACACAATGTCCTCTATAGCAATGAGCAAAGATGCCTGGACAGACCTGTTATTTACACTGTAACTGAAAACATCTTTTAGTCATTCACCTGATGGTAAACCCCATTTGTACTTCATTGGAAGCCACAGTTTACATGATTTGTTGTCTTCCATGCAAACACTTAGTCCCTTCAAAAGACTGACTTCTCTTCAAAGGAACAAGAGCAAAGCTATGGTGACAGATATCAATATTTTGTCACACATTGCTTAAGAAGAATGTATGCATTCTAATGGCAGACAATAGCATATAAGCTCCTACTTTTAAGGTAAACAGGGCCTCTTACGACTTCTACTGTTCAAGCTGAGTCTTTGAAAGAAGTTGCTCCAAGCCCACCTGGAAAATGACCTATTACCTTCCATTCATAGGCCTATCTACTTGTACTGAAGGAGGGTTGAGGCATGTATAAATAAAGCATAGCTATAGCGCTTTCATAACTATGACAGTGTGGTGTTAAAATGTAACTATGAGGGCAGCTGAGGCAATAAACAGTCAGACAATTTATTTTCATAAAATTTAATTGAGATATATATATATATATATATATATATATATATATATATATGTATACATACATGTGTGTGTGTATATACACGCTTACTGATTTCATACTATTAATGTTTTATTTATGGTACTTGTAATTATTGTAAAATATACTTCCAATAACCGCAAAATAAGCACTGCATTTATCTGTCTTTACAGTGGAAAGAATTTTCTAAAATATGAACCAGAATTTAGAAGGAATATTATGTGCTTGCAGATGTCATTGAGTTCTGCACTATAAAAATAACCTCCCTTCTTGGCATTGGAAAGGGTTAATTAAAGTACCATCCCAGCCCGCCCCCCCCCCAAAAAAAAAAAGAAAAAAGAAAAGAAACAGTAAATTGAACTTAGGCAAAGTTGAGGGTGAGTTACCAAAGAATCCCGGTAGATGGATTTGCACAAAATACCATGACAGAATTTGCATAGCTTTTTTCATTCCCATAATCTGCAGTTTGAGACCTCTGACAATCCATTATGTGTATTTAGTGAGACAGCAAATGCTTTGCTTATACTGAAGATATCGCTATACGTAGCCCTTTTTTTTTTTTTTTACCAAAACTCCAGCGTAAAGTGTAACCTGATAATGCTACATTTGCATAACAGTGCACCATTTAAGGTTTAGAGAATCCTAATTCTCAGGCCCTTCCGTGGTTATACACATTTACAGTATACACAGGCTATGTGTTTTATACAGTAACTGTAACGGTATATATTATAGACCTATTAGATTTTTTAAAATTAGATCTTTTAAGCATTTTGACAATAGAAATTGTTACATACTGTAGGCAAACATCACATCATAAAAGATCTAATATTGACCTCTCTAGTATATACAGTGCTATAATACAGTGCATAAAACTGAATGCCATTCATGTTTCAAATGTTATTAAATGAGGGATATTTTCATAAAAAAAAAAATTGTAGCAAAAAATAAAATAAAAAAAGTGATATAAAGTGTACAAATTTGATGATCCCGGGACGTAAAGATTAAACAGTGTCAAGAACGTCAAATTCTTCTGCCAGAAAGTGTCTTGAGTAGTAATTGTTTACAAGATCAAGGATAGGATAGCGAATTGGTGTGATTTTCGACTGATAATTCTTTTCCTGAGGAAACTCATAGCATATAATCTTTTCCTGAGGTAACTCATAGCATATAATCTTTTCCTGAGGTAACTCATAGTGTTTAATCTGCCATGTCTATGAGTCTACTACTACCTTTACATTAGTACACTTTTCTGCTGTTATTATTGTTATTACTCGCTGAAACATGCAGAACGTGAAAGGTTTTCCTGTTTAATATGCAAATGTCACAGGTATTTACCACAAGAAGTCACAGTCAGCAAAACTGCGCTTTCACTTTTGAATAATCAGATAGAATCTAATCAAACCCAACTAAAAGAGGTAAAACTATACCCACAGAGCCACCGGAACGTTCCCCTATTGTTATTGCCACAAAAACAACAATTGGGCCTACCTCATAAATAGATCAAATGTATATCCATATAGATGTGTGTTCTTAACTTATGGGCCACACCAAATATCTTACCAATAGCTCAGTCTGCTGTGAAATATATATGTAGGATGTGAGATAAAAATTCTAATATCTCTGAGGCAAAATATTGTCAAAAAAGTCAATATCATATTGTTAATATGCAAAAAAAAAAACTATTAAAAAGAACGCCAGGTGAGCCAGGGCTGTTTACATTCTCCCCTAGCCGTCCTCCTTTATTTGATTTATCCCAGGCTCATAGAGTCACGCCATTTTCCATTTGTAGTGATATATATTTGTTTCAGGAATCTCCGCAGTGTATAAATATGTGTAGCACTGGAATTAAGGAACGTCATGCACTACCCTCATAACATATTATCAGAACGTAAGAATTGTATTCATCTCCATCAAGTAAAAATGTATAAATGATCTTTCCCAGATGACTGTAATAGAAAGGAACTAATTATCTCCGTGCAAAACCTCATCCCAAACCGCCATAATGTTCTGTACGTCTTTAGATTTGTTTGATCATTTACATTTTTTTTTTTCGTTTTTGCCTTTTTTTACACTACATATACATAATTTCCTCTTTATTACTGGCTTGAAAACAGATTGACATAGTTCAAATGCTATTATTATTATTTCAGGCCCTGTTAGGTTTTAGTTTCATTGAGACTTGACTAATCTATATCCAAATCACCGTATATACAGTTTAGTTATTACTCAAGCAAACTTCCAACCTCAGAGATACCCACCATGGGTCATTAGGTACATATGGCCTTACATTTTTAATTTCTGGAAGACAGTAGGGCCGTTTTATTATGAGGGGACTTTTAAAGCCGCTGTTCTGACTTGTTTTATTTTTCTATTGTGTTTATTTGGGACACATATAACAAAACGTCTCACGCTGGTTCCTAAACTCGTCGCAGTTCTCTAGTGGTGAGCCCCAGACTTCACTAAATATTTTTGGTGCATTTTACAAGCCAATTTGGAAGTGTAGTGTGCCCGCTCCAAAATGTAGTGACAGTTTAAAAAGCCCTATATAGTGATTTAAGTGTACAGCGATGAGCCTTCCATACTCCGCCCACATATCAAGTCACTTTCGTAAAAAGCCTCACTAGGTGAATAACAATAGAAAGATGGCGCATGTCACAAAGTAAGTTAAGGGCAAATCAAAAATGTCACTAATAAAAAATGCACCAAAATACTGTCACCAACGCAATGATATATTGACCCCATTATGTCCTCATGATCTAATAGTTTAATAGTCTAACGGTAGGCTGTTAAACTTTACACCATATGTAATATCTCTTCCAAGATATGTTTCCAGTGACATAGAAGGGAAGGTGTTAACTGTGACTTTCTGTAAACAGTACCAAGTAGCTAATGGATTCTGCAGAGCTTGGTGTCTGGTATAACTTCTGTTTGCATGAACCAGACACAATTTCTTGCACACTAACCTATAACCTGTATTCCTCCTTTAACATACAATTATATAAATGGCATGGTTTTCCTTTTTTCTTCTTTGTAAAATAAAGTTGCTCCAGGTGTGACAAACTAAATGAACTATATCTCCTGTTAAGTATATAGTATTACACAACCTGCCCCCATTGCAATATAACTGCATTTTAATATATTACACATTACAAACTATTACATTACAATTCTATAAAGCAGAGTCGCCCTTTAAATTTTATATACCCCATTCAGAGCTGTGTCCTTGTATAACTGGCATAATAATAAATCTAAGATACAAAATAGAGATTATGACCAATTGTCCTGCAGCCCCACTAAAACTGACAGTTTAATCTGAAGTTCAATGCAATAGTGTACATTAAAGATGACAAAAGTGACTGACATCTGGCTGCATTTTTTTCACGTCCATTAAGGGTCAGGTTCATCGACTAGCAATCACAGTTGTTTTCGACCCTGCTTATTCTGGTAAGGTGTATGGGCAGATCTGGGCATCTTCTCAGAAAGCTCCTAGGTGTGCAGCTATAATAAGGTCTGGTTTGTGTATACACATATGTAACAAACATGTAGTCGGCCTCATTAAATACGTCATCCAACTTGCATATTATATAATTTGACCAAATAAGGGGGATGAGAATATGAATGTAAATAAGGTTCTGGCACTACGCGGTTGTAGGCCTCACTTACACACTGAAGTATGTCTTCTATTAGGCTTACAGAGATCAAACAAATATTTTCGAGCCACCAAACCCTAGTGGGACCAATTACACGCTTATGACAAAGAAATCTTTTATGTAGAAAGTTTAACCCCATTCTGCCACGCCTTATTTTTATCTAAGTATTTCCAAGTATCAAATTACTGGGTGTTTATTGTAGTTTAGCATATCATTTATTGAGGTGAATTTAGGGCAGAAGCTTTATATATACGTTTCCTACTGGAGTCCTTGGGTCAATTTGTGGTGATGTCATCAATACATGTATAGCGCTAATCATAAAATTAATTTATTAAATTGTTCGTTAACAGGGTGGAAACTCGGAGCGTAGCTATCTAGGGGCAAATAGCCACGGCTAGGGGTGACCTGTACAAGAGGGTATCTGCCAGTTTTCAGGGGCCTCCTATCCCTCATACAGATAATGGGGTTTCATCTTATAGCATGCATTCAATCTTCCTGAGGTTACCCACATTACATTAAAAACGCTGTAAATTGCTCCCCAGTTTCCCTTAGAATCATATTATAAATTGTTCCATTGTCAGCATTTACAAAACTCATCTCTATGTAGTCTATTGCTACCGATAACAGTGGAAATTACCATATGGTTTAAGATATACGTTCTTGCCCATACCTGCTTTTGATATAAGTGTCATGACGTCACAGTTCCCACTTTGGGGGTTGAGTACACTTCTGGTCCACCCTTAGTTATGGCTAAGGCAGTGCTTGACTTGTGATTTCGGAATGGAGGAATTAATAGCGCATTAGGTGTGGTTTATAGTTCAAGACTTATGATCTATCCCTGTATACATGAGTACTAGAACATTAGGTTATTTCCTTTGTATAAGTTATATGAAGGCATCATTTGTTCTAGTCGCCTCTTCTAATGTTAATATAAATAGTAAGATCTTGGCACACAAGTACTACGTTCTTCTATAGGAATGGTGCATTGGTGCCCATGTGACAGGAAGTCCGTATATACAGAAACTCTACACACCTATCTAAGGAATATAGTGCTACATAGATGTCTTAAAGGAGACTAATAATGAAATTCCTGTGGTCTATGGTAAAGAATAGGTATTGGTTTATTTTGTGTCACCATTACCATAACTTTTATATTGATTGAGCTTTTAGTTTTGATAGAAGTACGTTTATCTGTTAGGCTTTGTTCACATATGCAGTGGAGGCCACTTTGGGAGTCTCAGGTGCAGATCCTGTCAGAGATGCCAGACAAAATAGCCCAGCATAATGCAATATATTGTCTGGTAAAATGACGGATTCCCTGATCTAAAGTCAATGGACCCCATTATAGTCAACAAGTTCTGTCAACCAGTGGTGTAATTTTCGCTGTTGTGTTCCTGTGATGTTCTGCTTCAGTAGTGCAGCGCTCTCTAACCTGTGCTTTTCTAGTTGTTTCAAAACTACAATGATTGAGTCCAAGAGGTTGGAGGTCAGTGATTTCGTGGATCATGTAGTCTTTGGAAAACTTTATGGCCATGTATGAGTATGTAGAGCATAGAAGGAAGCCTTACTCCTGGTGACACTCCTGAGGGGGCTCTGTCACATAGTTTTATAGATGGATTGTAAGATTCCTGGTCAAAGTCCTGGAATATCTGCTAACAATTCTCTCTGACTAAGGCTAAGGCCTCAAATAGCGAAATTCAACTAAAGAATGATGCAGAAAGAAAAAGCTGCAGATTTTTTTCTACATCATTTTTCATTGCGTTTTACGTTTTTTGGCTGCATCTGTGGGAAATGCTTGTGGTTATGTGAAAATGTTGGCAAAATCAGCTTTTCTGCAGTGTGTGGATGATACTAAACTAAGTCTCATTCACTTTTCTGGTACAGTAAAACCCCCTTTTTTTTTTTTGTGGTGCATTTCCGTAGCATTCAATTCCGCTGCATTTTTCCTACATGGGATCTAATCCTAAGCAAGGATTTTATCGCATTGCATCTATACATTATAAATTGGCAGATAATGGCTGGAAATAACCTGTACAACATATACCACACATAAATGTTCTATAGTCTATATAGTGTACAGATTTCTGGAACAGGCCTGCAGAGTCTGCCTACTCAATTTATTATAATTTTTTTATTTGAAAAAGACATATCAAAATTGAGATTTTGCAAAAGTGTATTTGCTGCTTAGTCATTTTGGTTTTATTATGATGCTGGTTTGCTTTACTACAAGAAAAAAAAAAAAAATCAGTGTAGGCCATGATCTGCTGTCACAGCATCTGTATAAACTCAATGATCCCTGTGGAATAAACTATACAAAATGGGTTTCACTTTGAATATGTACAACTTATTTGCCACTGGTTTCAGTTTCATTCATTTCCTGTTTTATTTGTATGAATATCTATAGAAATTTTGTATGTTTATATATTATGAATTATGATGCTAACTAGTGTTATGGACTATAAAATCTGTCTTAAAAAGTCTTAATAGCTGGTACTGTCATAATGTTATAATTTTAAAGATTAAGTTTACAAATGTTATGACCCGGTATAGCCTACGACCATGTATCATAAATTTAATGCAGGTCACATATACATTTATCTTTATTTATTACTATGTTAGTAGTGAATTGCTCCCGAAATAACGTTGTTCAGAGATCAACCATTTGTAATCTTGTTTTCAGAAGGCAGGGAGTGTGTAAACTGTGGGGCAACCTCAACCCCTCTGTGGAGGCGAGATGGCACCGGGCATTATCTTTGTAATGCATGTGGACTCTATCACAAAATGAACGGCCAGAACCGACCCCTCATTAAACCTAAAAGAAGGCTGGTAAGTGAGAAACCAACATGCAAACACCAACTCTCTTCTTTCTCTAATCTCCTCAGCTCAGGAAGGGAAGCTTTCAGCAGGATATTGGCATCTCCACCAAAAGACTTGTTATAGTGGCCAGAAGAACTGTTTTCAAGTAAGGAAGATTAGACACTCTTGGTCCCACATTACCCATTTTTATTGCCATCTGCTTGGGTTCTAGCTCTCACACATATTTGGCGTCATGCACGCAGAGCTATTATATACACATACCAAAAGATCTTATGGCTTTAACTATCCTCATTAGACAACAATGGGTCCCTGTAATTAAATTACTAATGCGGTAGTGATCCCTTTACAGATCACATTAGAATGAGACCTTCTCTAATGCTAGAAAAATGCACATACAATGTAAATCTACAAACTTTCACTATTTCGCTTGAATTCTGCTGATTCTTTTTGTGACAAAACATACCTGTAAGGAGCAAAGTACAGATATTTCACAATCTCAGCAATCTATTAACATGATAATAATTCTGAATGTATACAAAAGTATAGGTTAATAAAAAACATATATATAACTATACCAAAGATACACTAAAGTACAGATAGGATGGCTCTTCTAAACAGACAGTAACATCTTTAGTTGTATATTATGGTCACAGATATCTCTCATTGACATGAATTGTCATTTATATTCCAAGCTTCAGAAATGTTCTCTGGTACACTAGGTGGTCCCTGTAATATGTGTTGTATGATACATGTAATGGTTTCAGTCCCGGTAAGGTCACACGGCTATGTACAGGCTATAACAGGGTCATTAGATTCTTCAGATTCCCTCTGCCGACACTGCAACTTCTCTCTTATAGCTGCACTAAGCACATCTAACTCTTTATAGAAGACTTTCACAAGAATACTTACTTGTCTTAAAGTGCATATATTACCTATCATTCTATTGTATATCTGTTTAATATACAATTATTCTATCCTATCTATCTATCTATCTATCTATCTATCTATCTATCTATCTATCTATAAGTCACGAAAAAGAAGGTCTTTCATAAATAAGGGAATTCACAAAGCTTTGATTTTTGGCAGTTGTCCCCGTCTCCACTCCCTCCTTATATGTGAATTTAACTTCCCAGGAAATATCTGCCGGAAATCTGAACTCCTTAGATAACTCCCAAGTAACAATTTCCTCAAAGTAAACCATTAAATGAGTTACACAGCAGGAAGGACTAGGAAAACTGCAGCCTATTTGAATGGCTATATGTCATCACTTGTAAATACAGATCTGAATTATTACAAATGTAAAGGAAAACCAATCACGAAAACAGCACCACAGTAAATGAGAGACTGCAGAGATACTGCATGATATTCAATTTAACCCCTTTTTTCTTAGTAAATCTCTATTCACTTCTGACTGTATGCCAGTTTTGTTGGTGCATTGATACATCACCTGTTGTAGTCATGCTGTAACATTAATTATATTGTTTCTTTTTCAGTCCGCAGCTAGAAGAGCAGGTACGTCTTGTGCAAACTGTCAAACTACCACCACTACACTGTGGAGAAGGAATGCCAATGGCGACCCTGTGTGTAACGCCTGTGGGCTCTACTTTAAACTGCACAATGTAAGTCTATACTACCAGTTAAGGCAAAGCCCCACTTCCAATGAAAAAAAATATTTTCCTTTCTGAAAAAAATGTGTTTTAACCAGTTTAGCCTTAATAAAGTAACGTAATTATGAATGCTGTAGGGTGAGTTTTCTGCAACAGTAGCAGTCACCTGAATGGAGCAAAAAAATTCATGTGCTTGCCACCTAATGAATCCCATTTAGGGGATTGGAACAGATTCTCAGTTTCAGAAATCTGTCTTGTGTGAATTCACCAGTAAACTAGGGTCACACATTGTGGAAAGGCAGAGTTGCTGGCTGTGTAGCAGAACAGCAAAAAGTGCATTTTACACTACCAGCAAAGTGACTGAAATTTCATTTAATCTAATCCACATATGGCGGGAAAAAAAAGATGCAGAAAAGCAACTTTTTTCAAAATTTTGTTAATTTTATACATTTTTTAAATTTTGTTAAGTTTAGCTGTGGAATATTGAGTGTTTTGCCTAATCATTTAATAGGGAAGGAAAAATCGCAGAGGAAAACACAGCAAAAATAGTAAAAAAGCAATACATTTTTGCTGCCTTTTAACCTGTAGCATTTTATAGCTGCATTTTCGCTGTGTTAAAGCTAATAATATTGCCTTCTGTTTTACCTCCTTATAACACTATGGTATTGATGAGGCCTATTAATTATACTATGTGCCATATTATATAATGAAGTCAATTTTAAAAATCTCTTGCTGGTTATTTTCCTTTAAGGATGAGTTCACACACTAAAGTTTTTAACTTAATAAGGATCCCAGAAATATATATGCTGCATCAGCAACCTCATTTAGATGAATGTAACTGATTTTAAATGACCTGTGTGTGAATTCAATCTTAATTGTTAACCCTTTGTGGAGCTGTATTTTTTATACTGACATAGAGACTTCAGTGTCAGGATCACAAATGGTATTAAATGTGTCGCTTCGGTTAGGAGAGTGTTAAGATATGAATCTAGTAAGAATTCCAACATGACATTTTCCTATTAGAATTAAACACTGTCACTACTAAACTGTGCGCTGAAGAGTAAACGGTTAAAATTGTTCTATACAATTCTATAACAACAGAAGCTCCGCCTGTTCTTTATAAATAACTTATTAAATTAGTATTGAGAATTTGTCATAAATATGATTTTTAAGGGGATGTAATACTGGTAAATTGGAACAATGAAATGAATACCAGTGACTTAATAAAATAAGAATATGAGGAGTTGGATTAAATATAAATATTCTTGTAATTTTATCAAATACATTGCAGTGCTTTTTAATTTCTTCACTGTTAAATGGATAATACAGTTGAAGAAATGTAGGCTTCTCCATAAGTTAATATCTGAGCGGTGCAGTTATGTAAGCACACTCGCTGTATATAGCATATGACATGTCTGCATAGAAATACTTGTGATGCATTAAGAGATTAATTACATTTAGACATTACATTTATACGTTGTGCGGCTTCCATATGACTTATCTTTATTAGGAAATACTACCCAAATATATTTACACTTGGCTGACAGACCGTCTAGGTGTCTTCATGTGGTGTGAAACACAACAAGCCCATAGCAAGATTAAGCTTGCTTTATTTTCATTTCATTAAATATTTCCTTTGATATGCAATGCAGACTGTAATGTAAAATAGGTCATCACTTCACATCTGCAAATGAAACTTGGAAACTTGTCTCATATTTCCAAGGTGTAGATATTTATTGCAGGCAAATAGTTTCTTGTCTAGGTTAGAGAGTAGATTCTGCTTCGTGTTAACCCTTTGTAGCCGAGCAGGAGATTTTTGACAATTTTCCGCGAGGCTTGCAGGTAATGACTAGTTTAGCAGGTTGAGCTTAGTAGTCCTTCAAACCACATTTGTTATTTTTTGACAGATTAATTAATTCCTTAACACTTATGGCAATCACTATCATAAAGACATTGTCACATGACAACATGACTGCTCATGTTGCAATCCACGCATTTATTTACAGTCCTGCCAAGCACTTGGCACTTTTACTTCTTGGTACTTTACACCCATTGTTCATTTACAAAACATTTTTTGCATAGAATCACATTTACTTAGACAAATTAGTTAATAAACATTATCATAGAATAACATAAAATTGGAGAAAGATTTTAATAACCATGCTACTACTATTTACTAATAGTCTTATAAGGTTGAGACTCTCAGTATGTCCTTCAGTTAATACCCATATTAGCATGACAAATATATAGTAGTAAACTGCTAAGACAGAATTTCAACTCCATTGTGTATGCATTATATTTTACTATGTTTTTACATATAGTTTACAAACCGTACCGTACAGTACCCATAGGGTTTTATAGGGCCGATGTAAGATTCCTGACACGTCGGTTAATGTCATTTTAAGCCTGGATACTTTTTTCTTTTTACTGTATAAGAGAATGTAGGCTGCAAAACTTTTCAAAACAACAGGAAACCACAAAGTGTGCATGTACTGTATATAGTATACTTTTTATTGCAGTGAAATGACAGATTAAAATACATGTATATTGTCATAGGGATGGCACCTATATACTGATTTGTAATGGATTTCTGATATATCCATAGAAAAGTAGTAGTAAGAGGTTGCACTATGTACAGTGGATGCATGCAGTGTACTAAAACCTGAAATCATCCTGGAGCTAACAAATTCTTAATATGTGAAGAGATGGTTTTAGGCATGGATTATTTGTTAAATATATAATAAATTAATATTAAATTTGTCCAATATTTTGACACTTAAATTTACAAATAGAGAGAACAATGCCAATACTGTGAAAATGATGACACAACAGTGTTATATTCAGAGAATGCACTATATAATGCCTTTTACTTTATATAAGGTGAAATAGGAAAGGTTATGTGTTACCAGCCATTTAGTTTTTATAAACGTGTCGATTTTTTATTAATTGGAAATCCATTAATTCAGCACTTAATAATCCAGAAAGTTTTAATAATTTCGGATGGGTCAGTTCTCACTGATTTGTACTGTACATAGATTTTTTTTGTTTCAAATCAATGGTAAAGTGAAATCACCGTCAATTCCTTAAAATAATCTGCTGTGACAGATGCAGCTTACAAGAGTTGTAAAAGCTGACCACCTCTGACAATATGCGGAGCTAATTAGGAAGATAATGGGGTCTTGCTGTCATGTAGGATCAGGAACAATTCCCTGCTACTAAAGCCACACACCAGTGTTTTATTGGATGACCTCACCACAGCACGGTCACCCTTTATAGAGTAAAGAAACAATTTGGCAAGTATTTGTTAATTGTTAAGTGAATGGCACCAGACTACTGCAATCAATCCATGCTGTATAGAGCAGCATGCACAAGCTGACACTTTTCACATTGAGCGATTTCTGGTTGGAACAGACAGCTGTCAGTAAGACGGCCTCAGTCCAGAAGTATTACAGCTTTTTGTGTTTGGTTAATAGCACAAAACTGTAAAATGCTGTATGTGCAGTTCAGGAGTCACAGGTCACAAGAAAACAACAATACAGTGTTCATGAGGAAGAATTACTCAAGATATTAGACACATAATGCGTGTGCGTGTGTAAATATATATAATATTAAGTTATTAGAATGGATAAACTGAATAATAATAAGCATAATCATTTATTATTATTATTATTATTAGATTCTTTTTGGGCAGAATTTATCAGAATTACACTTGCAGAGTAAAGAAATTGCCAGTTATAATGCTAAAAAGACATTTTCTTAGAAGGTATGACGTACCCTGTAGGCCCAAACTCTAACATAATAATGGACCTTGAAGGTCCACAGCAGACCTTATTTGGAGACAACAAGGCACATTCACTGGTCTAATCTGTGCTCTCCTGGTGTCAGATCCACCATAACTATTAGGAGACTTCTTAATTATTCTGTCAAATCTCAGAAGGAGTATAGGCCAGAAAATGAAACCTATTAAAGTAAGTAGCCGGAGTAGGTTTTAGGAATTACTTAGGCCTGAAAACTGAAATCTTGAATGTGTTGGGCCATCAAGGCTTGTCCCTCACCAACTGTCCCCACTCGTATTCTACCCACAAGTTTATAATGTGGTGTCAGGGCAGAAACAGGTGGAAAACGACACCATTTTTGGTGCAAATGCACTATGTAGCAAAAATGATGCGTTTAACCTTGCAAAGTTAGTTTACTGAATGTTCCCCAGTGACTTGCCATAAGGGTCTTTGATACCAAGGTACAAAAGTAGTGCAAATATTACTATACAGAAAGAGGGTTGTCCCTCAGGTAGGCCTCAGGTGTCCTAGTCCTGGCACTAACCTAACACTTAAAATAGGCACTGTTTTATGAGGACTTTTTAAAGTTTGTATTTATATGAATGCCTGAGAATTAAAATCTACCAAGTAATTTACCAAGTTATTTTGTGTGCCGGCACTCTGCAAAAGAAATTAAGGAAAGGGAAACAAAATCAAATAATTATTTTTTGTTTAGATTAACAGACCTTTGACTATGAAGAAGGAAGGAATCCAGACCAGAAACCGAAAAATGTCTAGCAAGTCGAAGAAGAGTAAAAAGATCCATGATGGTCTCGAGGACTACACGAAAGGAACTTCATTCAGCCCTGCTGCCCTCTCCAGACATATGTCTACGCTTAGCCACATTTCACCTTTTAGCCACCCCAGTCACATGCTGACCACACCAACACCAATGCACCCACCGTCCAGCCTCTCTTTTGCACCTCATCATCCCTCCAGTATGGTCACTGCCATGGGTTAGACTTTAAACCTTGTTCCTTGCAACCCTCTTAAGACTTCATCTCTATTTTGCATTTTATTTGCAAACTGATGACCTCCCCTAATCTATGGAAAGAAAGTTATTTAAATGCTCACACAATGTAGTGTTAGCAACTTTTAAAGGAACTCACTATGGCATCTGCGCATTCTTGACCACTGAATCTGGATCCCATTTGTGAATAAGCCATTTAAACTTCGACTCCCTGTTGACAAGGGTTTCTATTGCTGTGAACAAAATTATGAACATTGAAAAAAATATAAAAAGCAAAATAAAAATAATAAAACAAACTTCGATATTGTAAATTTTGGGGACTTTTATCACCACATAGCACCTGTATAAAAAGCATGAAGGACCACAAGGCTATAAGGAGACGGTGGCTTTGGAAACTAAGACTTTTAGACGACGATGCTTTTTGTCTAAGAACATGAACAAGCTGCCAGTGTTGTCTTCCTCTAGCTGGCTGGAGTTGTATGATGCATTAAACTTGTAGAACGTTCATACATTCAGGATTTGGGCCTCTCTTAAGGATGTTCTATTGGTCCCAGGCAATCAGTGTTAATATACCGATATTGCCCAAATGGATGTACAGCTAGCCCATTCCTCAGGCCTAAATGCATTGTGAACAAGTTCCTGTAATTGTTGTTTGTATGTATAATTCAAAGACACCTGAATAATAAAAAAAAAGATGTAGATTTATTTCATCATATTATACAGACTGATTGGTTGTATAAATTTATTTACTGCTAGTGTAAAGAACTGCTTTTATTGTTTTCATATTATTTTTCTTTCTTTAAAAATAAAATAGATTACATTCGGTTGAACGAGGTGGTTTGTTATCTATTCGTTCTTAAATAGTTAAATATTGACACTGGTAAAGACCATACATATGTGATAAAACGTGAAATAGGCTGCAGACTTTCCTGCCCATGTTTAATACATATATATGTGGGATAACCTGTTTGCCTGAAAAAGGAAAAAGATCTATTGTTGTGAACGAGAGCTGAACAGATGGGTGGGGGGACTGCATTTTTTTTGCAAAGTTAAGGGATATATGTAACTGCATTGCTGAATACTGTAATTCATAAATCACTATGAAGTTCAGGGGTTAGATCTCCTGTGGATTGTATTATGTGAAAGCTTACTCAAGTATTTCATATTGAAATAAAATGAGCTGCTACTGTTTCTTATTGTTTATGTTATTACTTGATAATGTACTAAAAGCAATGTAAGGCTTAGACTCCATCACAGGATCAGTTGCAGACTCTACCATATTTGTTACAAAACAGCACAGGATACAGTGCTATTTTTCAGGTAAAGTTATGGAATCTGACAGATCCAATTAAGTCAATTGGATCTGTGGAGTGCCATTGGTTTCTGTTATGTGAAAGATCCTTCATAGCTTGAATTCCCACTTTTCTGCTACTGTGATGGAATAGAAAAAACTGAATTCCTAATGTAAATGTGAACTCAGCTTAATTCCAGTCTGCTCACAAAATTAGTTAAAGAGATATATTTATTGGCCATTATTATACTGCAGCGGCATAATGTGAAGGTCCTGGGCTTCAATGTAAAATCCCTACCTTGCTTGTGCCACTTAGAATAGTTTAATATTTTCTGTGGGAGATAGATCTTTTGGGGCACTGTCAGGATGCAGGTTCTGGTAGCTACTGTTACCTCTATACACCTATAGCTATGTCCCTGGTTTGGGGGTGGCAATCCGATCCAATATGGTGGTACGTCTTTATCGCTGAGATTTAAATGCCATGGTTACAATTGGCTGTGTCATCTAAAGAGAGCTGTGTTCAGTGTAGGAAGCTGTTACTGGCTGATAGCGGCTGTATTTGAAAGCCATCACCTAATGTGTATGGAAAGGGCTCAACTCCTGAGACCTCTGTGTAATCCCCACTATCAGAATAACATCTATCTGTCTATCTATCTAGTGATATCTGAGTGTTAGTCAGCTCATTGGTAATATGAAATTCAGCTTAAAGTGATGCCGTACCTATAATTATACCAAAGCCAAAGGGCCCACCCTTCTGACCAAGGATCAACAGGTTGCTTTGTGTATGTGCACATGAAGCAGCCTGTCCATCAGCAACATAAAGAGCAGGAACAGATGAGGTTAGTGTTCTGCACATAAATACAACGGGATTCAAGTTATGAAACCAATGAGCACATAGAGCAACCAACATTATTTTGTGACATTTTCCGTTAGTATAGTCATCGGGAGGAGTTTCCTCTTAATCATTGTCAGGCCTGACATTCCTAAGAGTTGTGAAGTATATTTATAATATCTGATATCACAGAGATGATCGTCTTTAGATATACAGGGTATGCAGTTTAAATTAACCAACAGCTTGTAAGATTCATTTACTTTCTGTGTATACCTTATGAATAAAGTTACAAACATCCATGTATATGAACTAAGTTTGTTGAGAGGACCAATATTTTTAGCTTTACATAGGAATGTTATCATTATGATCGCTCTTATTGTAGAGGGCAATAGCAGCTTTGAATGTCATACTGGCATGGCTGTTTATCATCTTAACTGGAACGGGTCATCATAATATGTGGAAATCTATAGTTGTCAACAGTCCTAAATTTTCCAAGACTGCCTCAATTTTTAAAGGATAGTCCCAGCAAATATTTGCCTTGGGTACTCTCTCGGAAAAATGAATGGGATTTTTTCTGTAAATGGTTGCTATCTATTGGGTTAATCCAGTAGGTAACAGGCAATATTTTACTTACAAATCTCTGATCCTGCACAGGCCAACTTCCTGTTCTATATAATGTCGCACATTATGCGTCAATGTTGAACAACGTTAGGACATTGCTCAGTGCCTGGAAATACTATACATGGCAAGCTGGAGTAATGAGGAGGCAGGTCCGAGGAAGACTAAAATTTGGTGACTGGTGAATCGCTTGGGTCTAGTGATGGGCGAACCTCTCAAGTTTTCCAAAATTAGTTTTGGTCCAAATAAATTTATTACAAATCTGTGTTTAAATTAGCTTAAAACATAGTGTATGTCAGTCAGCGCTTCTATGATGGTATCTATCCCATTTCTTTTTTTTTTTTTTTTTTTAAACTGTAATTTTTATTACATTTTTTTTAAGTATCAAAGGGATACAATAAAACACAAAACTAAGGCATTGTAATCAGGCAAGAAAAAAACCCAAAACACTGGCCAGAAAGACAGGACAAGGAGGAAAACACAAAAGGGTAGGGGGTAGGGTAAAGGTAAGGAAATCAGAGACCTTGTAGGGAGCAATAGGTATCCCATGGTGACCAAATAGACTGAAAGGAGTCTGCTGTATTATTGAGAGATTGAGAGTAGTGGTCAACAATTCCAGGCTGTGGACATCCTTCATCCGAGCCATAAGTGCAGGAGGATGCAAGATCTTACAGTTATGAGGCTATGAGGGTATTTGCAGAAGTGTAAAAGTTAATTAATAGTTTGCCAGATTTTCCCCCCCAAAATGTTGAAGAGGGGGAGCGGAGGTTAAGTAAATAAGTAGTTGGGTGCAAGGGAACACCTTGTAGGAAGAATGCATCCGTTAGGACCTTCACCTCTGTCCAGAAGGGATGGATCAGGAGCAATATAAGAAAATGTGGTGCAGGATACCTAATGCGGACAGACAACTCCAACAAGTGGAGGGAATAGCAGGTTAAAGGTTGTGCAACAAAGCAGGGGTGTGGTACTAGTGCATCAAAATTCTGTACTGAGTCTCCCGGAAGGTTACACACGTGGACCATATGATCTGCCACTGACTGGGTGAGATCTGTCTGCCAAGTGCCTCATTCCATTTCAACATGTATTTATGATAGGGGGAGTTCTGCGATAAGAAAGGCCAGTAAATAGATAAAATAATCTCTTTTGTGCTCGGCACAATGTCTTGAAAGCCATAGGGTCGGTGTCCCATAGAGTTCCATAGAGGGAGGACATAAAGTGAGAGATTTGCTGGTAGTGGAACCATTCAGAGGTGGGCAATTGGAAGTCAGAGGTGAAATAATCAAAAGGTCTAAGCTTCAAGGTCAACAGATCAATCAAATCCGCTATATGAAATAAACCAGCATGGCTCCAGGGGTTCACCAGGGCTTCTGTGAGTCTCCCAGGAAGAGTGGATTGAAGAGGAAGGAGAGCATAGAGGAATTATACAAGGCAAGGAGGAAATGCATGTCACACATGAGCCATATCGCGCTAGTAAAACAAATGCAAAAAGAGGGGTGGTGAGGTCATGGGGGGGGGGGGAAAGATTACAGAAAAGCTTTGGGGTGTTCAGGCGCCAACCAAAGCTTTTCAATTTCAACCCACTTTGTGTAGGCTTGCAAGTCTGCCCAAAACAGAATAGAGTGCAGATGTGTCACCCAGTAGTAGTAGAGGATATATTGAAGGAGGGAGGGAGGGGAGGCTACAACTATCCAAATAATCTCTCAGATTCTAAGGGTCAGAATTCGGGCCAAAAGGATTCCATGATGGAAGATTATGGTATTTTTTGGACTATAAGATGCACTTTTTTCCCCTTGAATTAAGGAGGAATATGGGTCCGAATGTGGGGTAGGGTGGCAGTGGAATGGGGTTGTTGCTGCAGGAAAACAGCAGTGGCAGGAGTGGGGAGATGCTGTGAGTCCTGGATTTTTAGGAGAGGGTGTCCTAGTAGTGAGAACCTCTTCCCGATATCCATTGTTTTTAAAGATGATGGGACTTGTACTGCAGCAGAGTGGCTGCCATAGCTACCAGGTCTCTGCTCTAATGTACTGAGGAAAACTGGAGCTAATGCTCGTGATCAAAGTCCACTTTGATTGCGGGCATTACTACCTGTGAGCAACCCCCAAAAGTATTAAAACTGCCCCAGGAGCCGGTCCTGACCAGTCCTGTACCTTACCTTTCATGTTGCATACCAGCTCCCGGGCAGTGAGATCACGGGAGCCATCTGTTTCTCTGACAGCCAGGAGCCTTATGAAGGCCCCCAGGCTTGTCATATGAATATTACTATTGAGGCTGGTCTATGATCAGCCTCAATAGTAATATAATGAACTCCCATAGACTGCAATACAGTCGTTTGTGCTCAGTGTGAACCTGTTTTCATCTGTGAAGTGCACAGGGTGCCAGTGGCAAAGTTGCCAATCCTGGTGTTCTGTGGCAAATGCCAAGCGTCCTGCACGGTATTGGGCTGTGAGCACAACCCCCATCTGTGGACGTTGGGCCCTCATACCATCCTCATGGAGTCGGTTTCTAACTATTTGTGCAGACACATGAACATTTGTGGCCTGCCTGTGGTAATTTTGCATGGTTCTGGCAGTGCTCCTCCTGTTTCTCCTTGCACAAAGGCGGAGGTATCGTGCTGCTGCTGGGTTGTTGCCCTCCTACGGCCCCCTCCACGTCTACTGGTGTACTGGCCTGTGTCTTGGTAGCGCCTCCAGTCTCTGGACACCACGCTGACAGACACATCAAACCTTCTTGCCATCCTGGATGAGCTGCACTACCTGAGCCACCTGTGTGGGTTGTAGAGTCCGTCTCATGCTACCACGAGTGTGAAAGCACAACTAACATTCAAAAGTGACCAAAACATGAGCCAGAAAGCATTGGTACTGAGATATGGTCTGTGGTCTCCACCTGCAGAACCCTCCTTTATTGAGTGTGTCTCGATAATTGTCAATAATTTCCATCTGTTGTCTATTCCATTTGCACAACAGCATGTGAAATTGTCAATCAGTGTTGCTTGGAGTTAAATTGTGTTGCTTAAGTGTTCCCTTTAGTTTTTTGAGCAGTGTATGTATGCATGTGTATGTATGCATAATATAAATTTACCAAATGCCAAAAAAGCATGAAGAATTCATTGTTGTCCTGAAGATTTCTCTGTGTATTCTCAGTAATAATGATAATAAGAAGCTCACATAGAACCCCAAAAATCATTCAAAACACTGCTAAAGGTATTTCGATGCACTTTTTAACCTATTAATAGTAGAGATGAGTGAGTAGTACTCGATTGAGTAGGTGTTCGATTGAATACTACGGTATTCGAAATACTCGTACTCGATCGAGAACTACTAGCTGTTCGAAGTTAAGATTCGATGCAGAACCAGCGTTGATTGGCAGAATGCTATACACTGCCAATCAACGCTGGTTCTTCTCTTACCTTTAGAAGTCTTCTCTCTGCGCAGTGCTCCCGCGTCCTCTTCCGGCTCTGCATTCACTCTGCCAGGCATCGGGCCTGGGCAGAGCCGACTGCGCATGTCTGCTTGTAGTGCGGGTATGTGCAGTCGGCTCTGCCCAGGCCCGATGCCTAGCAGAGTGAATTCAAGGCCGGAAGAGGACGCGGGGACGCTGTGCAGGGAGAAGAATCCAGCCCGACCCTCACTCAAGGACTTGGTAAGTAGAATTTGATCGAATGTTGCCTACCCCTGAAACAAGCATTTTCCCTCATAGACTATAATGGGGTTCGAAACCCGTTCGAACAGTCGAACAGTATGCGGCTGTTTGAATCGGATTTCGAACCCCGAACATTTTAGTGTTAGCTCATCTCTAATTAATAGTACTACCAGGCCTTTCTTACTGCCCGTTTTACTCACAGATGTCACACTTTGCGATGAGTAGGGGGTATTAGGTGTTAAGGTCACAGAGAAACATGCAGGTGAGCTGCAACAAAAAGTACCCAACTGAAAGAAGTGTTTGTTGTGGTGGCTTTCAGGACAGCACACTACAGAATTTATCTGAGGGCAATAGCTTTATGTTTACCTCATTTTCTACATTATTCAACTTTCAGTGCCCCTTTACAAAATACCCTTCATGCTACGTTCACACTAGCATTATGCTATCTATTGCTCTGGTCAACCAGAACAACAGACATGTGTAAAACATCCGACGCATACGGAAGCTCAACAGACCACTTTGACTATAATGGGATTTTTTGGGTGTCCATTGTTTTTAACTGAAACCACCAGATGAGTAAATTGGACTTACAGCACATTTTCATGCAGCAATTTTCAACATGCACGGTAACAGAGTATCCCAACAGAAGCTCTGATGCAGATGTGAAAATAGCATTACGAAAGAGTTAGGAAAATGGAAGAGAGTCATGAAAGCATGTAAAGATATCTTTATAGAATTAAAAATCAAAGGAAAAAAGATAATAAAATAGAACCTTGAGATATGAACAAATTATGTGATTCTTTTATCAACTCCATTTCCTCAGCTGGTCTTACTGGAAGAGAATGCTCACACAATATTAATGCACTCGGTACAAAAATAAAACATAAAAGTGTAAAACAGCAGTTGATGATGAGAACCAAAACATGGCCCAATAACTTACTGGTAAGCTGGTGATAACTAATAGACACTACTTGTAGCATTCTACTTACAGGATGAAACACTTCTCAACATATTCTAGAATCAGTTTTTTGTTATTTTGCAGATGAATATTCCTGATAAATAAGCCGATTATAGTTGTAAAACTTCAAAGAGCTTTTCCATCTACATCAAAAAATATCAGACACATATGTTTTCCCCTTTTGTTAAGTTTAAGAAAATTCTGAGTTTTTTTACATCATTAGGGTGCATTCACACTGAGTAAACGCTAGCTTATTCTGAACGTAAAACACGTTCAGAATAAGCGGCGTCTAAAGCAGCTCCATTCATTTCTATGGGAGCGGGGATACGAGCGCTCCCCATAGAAATGAATGGGCTGCTTCTTTCACTCCGTGCAGTCCCATTGAAGTGAATGGGGAGTGCCGGCGTATACGGCAAGCTCTGCTCATGCCGGAGCGTACACGCCGGCACTCCCCATTCACTTCAATGGGACTGCACGGAGTGAAAGAAGCAGCCCATTCATTTCTATGGGGAGCGCTCGTATCCCCGCTCCCATAGAAATGAATGGAGCTGCTTTAGACGCCGCTTATTCTGAACGTGTTTTACGTTCAGAATAAGCTAGCGTTTACTCAGTGTGAATGCACCCTTACATTGCTGATAATAAATACAGCAAATGACTGCCATTGCAGCTCTCACTGGAGTTTTCTCTAAAGCTAGCCAAGTTATCGAATGGTCATTCATAATATATTGCCTATATTGCTGGGCCAGGAGGAAAATTTTACCTACATAAATATAACTGCTGTTGCAGCAAATCACATAAACCACATACCCAGTACTGTATTTTCCAGCATATAAGACGACTGGGCGTATAAGACGAGCCCCAACTTTTCCACTTAAAATATAGAGTTTGGGATATACTCGCCATATTAGGATCCATTCACATGGAGTTAATGCGCGCGCATTCTGACGCGCATACACATGTCAGAGTGTGAGCGCTCAAAACAGATCTCATTCATTTCAATGTGTCGGCTTATGGGCGCTACACATTGAAATCAATGGGAGGCTTTTAGCCTTCACACGGATAACGCTCCGCGCTTTTTGCCACAAATTACACGTGTAAAAATACACGTGTAAAATATAGTAAGCCATTGACTTCAATGGCTTTTTTTTACTTTTGGATAACGTGCATTATTTTGCTGGCACAAAATTACGTGCACAAAATTACGTGCGTTATACACCCGTAAGCCAACACTCTGACGTGTATACGTGTCAGAATGCGCGTGCTTTAACTCAGTGTGAACGGGCCCTAAGACTACCCCTCTTCTGTGGGGTGCCTCTTCTTAATGCACACTCACCCCTTGGCATACACTTTAATGCTTTTTTTATTTGCTTTCCAGTTCCGAAACATCTTTTTTGTAAAGGAGGGTACACACTACCGCTGCTGTCCGCCCTAGGGTTTCCATCTTAAACCCCGGAGAAACTAGACAGGTGACTGCTTGCCGGCGATCCGCTTTACAACCCATTCATATGAATGGGTTGTAAAGCAAAACGCCAGTGTCCGTATGTGGCCTCTCCACCTGCAAACCGTTTTTTCTGCATGGCGGGGCCAGATTTAGTTATGCCATTTTAGGGAATGTCTATTACTTAGATCAACTTTTATTTAAATCAGAGGCGAAATGGTGAAAAAAATGGTGATTTGCCACTTTTGATTTTGGCATTCACCGTACAACAAAAATATTTTATAAGTAGTCCAGGCACTTTTGGACACAAGGATGCCTAATGTCTATGTGTATCACAGTAATTTTCAACTTTTATATGTATTCTAGGGAAAGGAGGTGAGTTTGAACTTTTGTTTTTTTTATTTATTTAAAACCTTTTTTTTTTAAAAAAAACTATTGTATTAGACTCCACCTAGGGGGCGTGAACCTACAATCATTTCATTGTAAGTCTCATAGACTGCAAGACAAGCGTATTGCAGTTTGTAAGAGATTCTGTACATTACTATTGCGGCTGGTTATAAACCAGCCGAAATAGTAATATTACTATGACAGGCCTGGGAGCCTTCATAAGGCTCCCGGCTGTCATAAGAACAGATTGGCTCCTACAATATAGCCATGCATGGCTGGCCTGCAACTTTACAGGTATGAGGCCAGTGGGGATTGTCCCTGTGGGGTATTTTTACATTTTGGGGGTGAAGGGCAGGGGTGTAAGTAGTAATGCCCATCAGTTTGGACTGTGATCGCGGGTATTAGCTCTGGCGTCTCTGCTGTACATTGCATCTGCGGAAGAGCGGTCACCATTATCTTTACATACCCGGCATCCACTGTAATAGCATGGTGGGGAGAGTTGGCGCCTCCGGGGCCCACAGCATCACCCCACTCCTGCCGCTGCAGGAAGTTAGCGGTGGTAGGAGTGTGGTGATGTTGTGGTCTTGCTCCTCCGCCCCCTCCGCCGCCCAAACACCTGTATAAGACGATCCCTGACTTTTGAAAAGATTTTCAGGGGTTAAAAAGTCATCTTATACAGCGGAAAATATGGTATTCAATCTTGATCCATATAAACCTGAACATTCAGAATCTCAACTGATCAATCCCCATATTTGTGAGTGAACCTCATGTTTAAAGGAAACCTGTCACTGCGCCAGCTACTTTAAACCATTCCCATAGTACTGTAGACAGTGTAAGCAGAATAAAAACAATACCTTTCTTATGTTTCAGTGTGCCAGGCATGCATAGAAAAAGCACTTTTATTCTAAAGGTTGAAGGGTTGATTCAGAACCCAATTGCAGCATCTGGTGTCTGCTATATAATATAGACAACACCTAGGGCTATACCTAAAGTCCCTCTGCCACATAACATTTACCACTATTCTATATGACACATAGTAGGTAGGGGCCCCATTACAGATTTTGCACTGGTGCTGAGGAGCTTCAAGTAATGCCTTCTTTGAAACCTGTATTGGTAAGGCTCAACGCCTGCGTCCTCACCATACTGTTTTATGTCAGGCATTTGGAAGTGGTTGAAGGTGCAACAAATTTTTATTAAACATCATGCCTTAGACACGTAATAAATTTGGTGCAGGTCATGTATGACAATTTTTCTAATAGAATTCTTTCATTCTGTATAGTAGTTTTCCCTTATTTTGTCAGAGTAGGGCTACACAGATAGTTGCAATGCAATGCAATATCACCATTGGCTTCAGCTGCATCTTTGGCAGACAGTTGGTTTTTACAGTGACTTGTCACCATGTTACATGCTACTGAGATATGATTTGTTAAACGCAATCTTCTTTATTTCCTGTTGGGAATCCTTGTAATAAAAGAGATCCTTATGTATGATCACCACATGCAGTTACCGTCTAGAAGTATATTGCTTTGTGGTTGTGATAGAAATTTTGGATAGTTAGGCTTGTAGTGTGTGTTCGTTCCATTACTTTGGCTTGCAAAGGATATAAGGATATATTTTAAAATGTTTCTTAGGATAACCTGGGATTCAGAAATATATTTTCCGAAATTGTTGCATAACATTAGTCATCTAGAACCATTTTAATATTTAGCACAGTGCTTATAGCATCTAATCTTGATAAAGAAAGAGCTGTTATTAGATTCTAAAATATTCTGCCCAGTAAATCCATTTTTTTTTTTTTGCATACGCCAAATTATAACTGTGATAAGATCGATATCTGCATGATTGTTTCTATACACCCTGGTTCACCCATCATTTAGAGCCAAGTAATTGTTGGATTATAAAGCATGGCATTGTGACATTCAAAGTCTTACAAAACAACCCAATGAAACTATTAGTACTTGACATCATGTGCTATACAATTACACACATGTTCACAGACACACTTCCGTAGCGCATGTCAGTCCATAATTTGTGCTATTCTTGTTTTTGAATTTTTCTATTAAACATAATTCAATTACTTTTCCATTTTCTTATTGTCATATGCATAGTATAATTAGTATTACTAGTACTTTCTCCCCCTTATAACCAAAAGTCATTTTGATTCAGCATGCAAATGTGTAAGAACATGTAGCAATAGTAACATTAACATCTTAATCACCAAGAAATTTTTGCATTTTTGTTTTTACTCCCTAACACCATTGGGGTCACTATGGGACATTTTACATTATGCAGGGGACACTATATGACATTATACCATCTGGAGGGGCTGCTATAGAACATTTTACTGTTTTCAGGAGTCATTATATGACATTACACTGACCAAATAACAGTCACCAAACAACTTCCAATTTAACGTGGAGGTGCGTTTTTTAATGGCAGTTCCACAGTGGGTGTGGTGATAAGCCAAAGGATGTGGGGACATAAATCAATTATTTTTGCATTTCTATCTTCTCAGACATGTAACATTTTTATTTTTCATTTGACAGAGTTGGTTGACGACTTATTTTTATTGTGGGACAACCTGCACTTTTTATTGGTACTGTTTTGATTTTTAATGATCAGTTTTATAGCATTTTTTTGTAAAGCGAGATGTAAAGTGAAAAATCATTATATCATGTATGTCCCCAAATGGATTTTTGTTGAAATTAGTATCGCATACAAATAACGATATAAATTGGGTATTTCCATAATAAAAAAAGTAACATGTTATTTATGCTGTAGGCTGCATGGCAAAAATTTTGTAAAATTTAAAAGGTAGAACGCAATGCCATAATTATTCCTCAATGCACCAAAAAACGTTAACAAAATTAATTAAATACGTTTTAGGCCCGTCAAAATGGTGTTATTACAAAATGCATTTCATTCTGCAAAAAAAATGGTCCTCATTGGACTACATCATCAGAAATATATATATAAAAAAATCTAGCTTGTACAATGTGAGGACAAAATACCCCAAATTCATCAAATCATTAGAATAAGCTGTGCTAGGGTATATCAGGGTACACCCAAGATTTAGAGTTTACGAGGGAAAGGAAATAAGAAGTAACCCCCAGAATGACCCTTCCAATCATAGGGGATACTGGCGAAACAGCAGGGAATTTGATGTTTCCAATGTACTCTGCGCAGTTTTTCACTATCAACTGTGCATTCATTTCTGGGGTACTAATGCTTAATACACTCCCTGATAAATTCTTTGGAGGGTACAGTTTTCAAAATGGGGTCACTTTCTGTAAATTCAGCGCACTGTCAGCTTTCTAGCAGTATATAGAACTGCCTATGCCCAAATCGGAGAAAGGTCCCCTTTAAGTGGTTTCCATTGTACTGGTATTTTAGCGGCTCTGCAAATGTGACATGGCACCTGAAAACTATTCCAGCAAAATCCACCCTCCAAAAGTCAAATAGCTTGTTCCATTCTAAGCCCTACCATGTACGCATACAGCAGTTTACAATAACATAACTCTGATTGTGAGCATTGCAGGCTAGGCCCGCTCAATAAAAAAGGCCTCCGGGGCTGGTCCTAATGCTTGGTCTAAAAATTGATGAAAATATGTTTCCTGTATGGTGAACATCGTAGCAGGAACAAAAATCAAGTGTCAAATTGCCATTTTTTCACAGTTTCGCCTTTGATAAACATTTGAGTAAAAAGTAATCAAAGCAGTAGACATTCACCAAAATGATATAACTAAAAAGTACACCTGGCCCTGCAAAAAAGTCATCCCATGCAGCTACATACACAGGAATATAAAAAAAAAGTTACAGAAAGTCAGAATATGGTGTCTCTTAGAAAAAAAACTTTGTTGCAGGTTTAGAATTTTGTTAAAGGGTTAAAATGTAAATAAAACTATATAAATTTAGAACTCTGAAACTTGTACCGAAACATAGAATACAGGTGACATGTCATTTTAGCTGCAGAGTGAACACCGCAAAAATTAAACCCATAAAAAAAATCGCACAAATGCACTTTTTCTTCAAATCCATCACATTCTAAACTTTTTTCCAGCTTCCCAATACATTGTACAGAGTAATAAATGGTATAATTATGAAGAACAATTTGTTCCGCAAACATTAAGCCCTCATATGGCTCTGAGAGGGGAAAAATAAAAAAGTTATGGGTTTAGAAGGCTAGAAGAGGTTAAAGAATTACACCGTAGTTTTCTTATGGTACAGCATTAAAGAACCCCTTCTGATGTTAATGAGTAGTACAATAACAATAATAAGTGGTCTTTATGGCTGCTTTGATTAGTGATGTGAGGGCTTGTTCCTGTAGAAGGACCTAAACCCATGTGACAGATTCAAGCCCCCCTGGAGTGTTTCAAACAAAGTCATCATCTAATATTCATTCACTTTTCTGTTGTTGATTTGAAGTTTCCCTTTAAAACCAAAATTTTCATGTAATTAATGATATTATGTTCTTGATTGCAAAAGTGTTCTGGAACGGGGAGGTCCATTCTGTGCTCTGTAATCATGTGGCGGTGTGAATTCATCCGCATTCTAAGTTTCTGACCAGTTTTCCCTACATACAGGCCCCCAGTGGGGCATTTGGTGCATATTATTAAATACACCACATTAGGTGTGGTGCAGGTGTAGGTACCTGGGATGTTGTAGTCCTGATTAGAGTTAGGGATCTTTATCTTGTTGGTAGTCAGTATGTGCGGGCATGTTTTGCACCTTTTATGTCTGCATGGAAATGTTCCTGTTGTGGTAGGAGGTAACCATATTAACCATAGGAGGTTTGGTGGCTGTCTGTAGCACAGGAGAGGGAGGTCTGGAAATATGGATTTTAGACAGTGGTCTTTTTGCAATAGTGGTTGTAGTTTGAGTGCAATTCCTCTCAGCGTCTCCAGGTGTGGGTTGTGCATAATGACCAGGGGCACCCGATTATTTTCCTGTTTGGTATTGTATTTTAATAAATCCAATTTTAGTATTCTGGTGGCTTGGTCATTTGGTTTTCGACTCTTCTTGGATAATAACCCACAGGGTCTGAACATACGCGATGGTATCTGCTGGCCTGGCTGTAGACAATGGAATTCTTTATATGTTTGGGATGAAAACTGTCCCACCTCAGGTAGATTGGGCGGTCATTTAGCTTCTGATACAGCGATGTCTCAATTTTGTTGCTCTGTATCTTGATGACTGTGTCCAGCAAGTTGATTTCAGTGAAGGAGTAATAGAGTGTCAGGTTGATGGTGGGATGAAACTGAATGAAATGTTCATGGAAGGTTTTCAGCATTGTTCAGACCCAGTTCAAATGATTAGGATATCGTCAATGAAGCGATAGTAGGCCAGAGGCCTGGTGGTGCAGGTGGATAGGAAGTCACTCTCAAGCTTGGCCATGAAAAGATTACCATACCATTTTACTCTGCATTGCTGTCTGTTGCATCCAATTTTTGTGTTATTTATTTGAATTTCCCACACCATTTCTTAGCAGCTGGTGAAGGGAAGATCCCTGCATTGGTTATGCAGCGCTGTGCAGAGGCTGCCGACCCTCTCCTTCCTGTGCTCCCGAGTCCCCTGCTTCCGGGTACGGGAGGCAGACTGAAATCTCTGCAGCATTGTGTGGAGGTTGCCGGTCTCTTCCTGAGCTGGATGGGGGACTTCTGGTTTTCAGCCTAGCCGCATGCTGGAGCCTATTTAAGAAGGGTTCTGGCTCCGGACCACTGTTGGCTATTCAGTTGTACTTAAGTGTCCTGGTAGTAAGTGTTTTTCTTGTCCTGTTTGCATATGCTACGACCTTCTTGCCTTGTCCTCTGACCCTGCCTTTGCCTCCAGATTTTTGTACTCTGCCTGCTCCTGTTTATGACCCCGGCTTGCCTTTACTCCACTGCTTCCTGAATACCGAGTTTGTACTGCTCCACCTCTCCTGTTACTGACTTGCATGCCTGACTTTCCTTTTGGATTTCCCGCTGTACTGTGTTACATAGTTACATAGTTGATGAGGTTGGATAAAGACATTAGTCCATCAAGTCCTACCTATAACCCTACAATCCCTATAGTGTTGATCCAGGGGAAGGCGAAAAACCCCATGAGGCTCATGCTAATTGCCCCATTTCAGGGGAAAAAATTCCTTCCCGACTCCAAATCTAGCAGTCAGTATAAAAACCCTGGATCAACGTGTCCTTAAAATCTAGAGTCCATAACCTGTTATATTTTTCTCTTCATGAAAGGCCCTCTTTGAACTTGTTTAATGAATCCACCATCACCACTTCCTGGGGCAGAGCGTTCCAGAGCCTAGCTGTTCTTACTGTGAAGAATCCCCTTCTATGTTTCTGGTGAAACCTTCTCTCCTCCAGACTTGGAGGGTGTCCTCTTGTCACTGTCACTGGCCTAGGAGTAAAAATATCCTTAGAAAGTTATTTTTATTGTCCCTTCATGTATTTGTACATTGTTATTAGATCTCCCCATAGACGTCTTTTCTCTAAGCTGAATAACCCCAAGTTTGTTAATCTATCGTTGTACTCCAGTCCACCCATTCCCCTAATAATCTTTGTTGCCCGTCTTTGCACGTTTTGACGACCTGGACCATACAACTACGCTTTCACTTTCTGCTGCCACCTGCTGACCACCCACGACAGCCTTCTGGATCCTTGGACCTGCACCTCTACCCAAAACATCTGCTGGTAAGAGTTCCCAGTTTCTGGTTCTACTGTGATTTGTGGTGTGCTTTGTGTTTGGCATTTCCTGATCTGTACCGCTCTGCCCATCAGTATCACCAAGTCCATTCCCACCATCTGGGGCTCTGGTGAACACCACTGTGGGGTTGGAATTGGTGAGGCCCGGTGGATGTTAGACACTCAGTGCCATATTAAAGAGGACCTTTCACCATTTTGCCCACAGGCAGTTCTATATACTGCCGGAAAGCTGACAGTGTGCTGAGTTCAGCACACTCTCGGCTTTCCCGATGTGGGCCCAGTGTGAAGAGCTTACGGTCCGGTACCGTAGCTCTTCTATGGTCAGAAGGGTGTTTCTGACTGTTAGCCAGAGACGTCCTTCTTCACAGCACAGCCAATCGCGCTGTACTGTGAGAGCCGGGAGGAACGCCCCTTTCCTCTGCTCGCAGTACTCGTCCATAGACGAGCATTATCAGGGAGGGAGGGGGGAGTTCCTCCCGGCTCTCACAGTACAGTGCGATTGGCTGTGCTGTGAAGAAGGACGTCTCTGGCTAACTGTCAGAAACGCCCTTCTGACCATAGAAGAGCTACGGTACCAGACCGTAAGCTCTTCACACTAGGCCCAGATCGGGAAAGCCGACAGTGCGCTGAACTCAGCACACTGTCAGCTTTCCAGCAGTATATAGAACTGCCTGTGGGCAAAATGGTGAAAGGTCCTCTTTAACCATTCCCCATACGTCCAACACAGCAGCACAACAGATGGGGTATTCCTGCCCCTGCGTGCAATCAGGACAGATGGAACTTTTACTCAATCAAAGAACCTCCCCTATAAGAGGTCACCAGACCTCCCCCTCCTCGTGTTTTTTTCTGTCCTGTGTGTCCGGACAGGTGGTGAGGAGGCCTGTGGCCTCCTGCGGGGTTGGAAGAAGGTGTCTGTTAGCTCCTTCTTCTTTCCCTTTCTTTCCTTCTGAGAGAAAGATTTAAGTTATGTCTTACCTGCTTTGCAGGGTGTCTGATGGTTCAGCTGTGCACAGCTCATTCACTGCCCAGTAAGGTAAGCTGAGTCCTAGCTTCCTCTGTGTTTAGTGAAAACTAAAAGCACTGATACTTTTTGCTATGGGCACTCTATTATGTCTATTGCAATGGCCTGTATGTACCTGTCTGTGTTACAGTCAGGCATGGAATTTGTCTGGGAGCCTTTTGCTCCATTCATGCTTAGTGCATAGTGTAGCACTTATGTCTATTGCAGTGGCCTGTATGTGACTGTCTGTGTTACAGTCATGCATGGAATTTATGTGGGAGTCTTGCTTCCCTTCATGCTTAGTGCATAGTGTGAGCACTCATTTCTATTGCAATGGCCTGTCTGTGTTACAGTCAGGCATGGAATTTGTGTAAGAGCCTTTGCTCCATTCATGCTTAGTGCATAGTGTAGCACTTATGTCTATTTCAGTGGCCTGTATGTACCTGTCTGTGTTACAGTCAGGCATGGAATTGGTATGGAGCCTTTGCTTCCCTTCATGCTTAGTGCATAGTGTGAGCACTCATTTCTATTGCAATGGCCTGTATGTACCTGTCTGTGTTACAGTCAGGCATGGAATTTGTGGGGGAGCCTTGCTTCCCTTCATGCTTAGTGCATCGTGTGAGCACTCATTTCTATTGCAATGGCCTGTCTGTGTTACAGTCAAGCATGGAATTTGTATGGAGCCTTTGCTCCATTCATGCATAGTGCATAGTGTAGCACTTATGTCTATTGCAGTGGCCTGTATGTACCTGTCTGTGTTACAGTCAGGCATGGAATTTGTGTGGAGCCTTTGCTTCCCTTCATGCTTAGTGCATAGTGTGAGCACTTATGTCTATTACTGTGGCCTGTAGGTGCCTGGCTGTGTTACAGTTCACAGGCATGGAATTTGTGTGTCAGCTTCTGCTCCCTTTATGCTTAGTGCATAGTCTGTGCATGTCTATTGCGATGGCCTGTGCGATTGCTATGGCTTGTACGCACCTATCTGGCCGGGATTGGCCCGCTGCCCTAAAGCGCAGCTAATGGGAACTGCCGCCTATGAGATGGCAGTGAGTTGAGTTAAGTGCACCGGGTCTAGAGTTCTATACTGTTCGTACTCTACCTGAAGGCTAGATCTGCCTTCTGCCATCTGTGCCATCTGCCTGTGGGCTGCCTGACTAACGCCTACTGTGTCGGCGTGACTACAAAATTGATCATTGGGGCCCTCCCCCAAGAGTCGATATGGCTGTCTCTAAATTATTGAGGCGCAAGTTAGTGCCATCAGAAGATGGCTCAAACCTCCAGGATGCGATATACAGGCGTGCAGAGGGTTCCCTGCACCAAATTTATACTGCGGCATCTGCGCAGGCCTCCGTGGGAGTTCAACAGGAGAAGTCGTTCAGCTCCTGCAAGATAATATATCTACTCTGTGTAGAGATATCGATGCAGGTGGTCCCTGTGATGATCCTCTGGCGTTCCTATCCTCCACCTCCGTAGCAGTGGATTATTTGGCAGAAGCAGGTTTGTATCAAGGGAAGATTGCGGCAAAGGCTATCTCATTAGCCACGGCCGCAAGACGCCCCCTGTGGCTGAAGCCCTGGAGGGCAGATAATACTTCCAAATACTACTTGTGCGCACTTCCGTTTGAGCCGGGCAGGCTCTTTGGGAAAGAGCTGGATACCATTATGGTCCGGGAGCCTGAGAAGGAGAAAACTACCTTCTGACATCTACTCTCCCCTCCCCCCTCCCCTTGTATCCGCTTTGCCAGTGGAAGGTCGGCTTTCCCACTTCTCGGCGGCGTGGAGCCGTCACATTCAGGACCCATGGGGCCTCCAGCTCCTGTATTCGGGCTACAAAATACAGTTCACGTCTCACCCACCCGACAAATTTGTGTAAACCCGCGTTTTATGTGTTCAAAAGCATATCCTTCTGGAGAACGCTGTTCAGGGATACCTGGACAAAGGCGCTCTAGAGCCAGTGCCTCTGGCAGAGCAATCATCTGGAATATACTCTCCAGTGTTTTTGGGACCTAAAACATCGGGAGTCGGAGAATGGTGGTCGATTTAAGATTTCTCAACCAATACGTCCTCAAGACCCGTTTCTGGATGGAAACTATCAGGTCAGTGACACCTTTTCTGCACCGAGGAGACAGGTCTGTCACCCTAGATTTAAGGGACGCATATTTACACGTCCCGATATTTCCGCCACACAGAAGGTTCTTGAGGATTGGGGTTGTGCTGAACGGTACTCTGTGTCATCTGCAGTTCACAGCTCTTCCGTTCAGAATATCCTCGGCCCCCCACACCTTTACAAAGGTTGTGGCCCCGGTCGTTGCAGCTCTTCGGCTCCAAGGTATATTCATCATACCGTACCTAGACGATTGGCTGTTAAAGGCCCACTCAACAGAGGTTCTCGCGGCCCACCTAAGGATCACTATCGCCTTCCTAGAAGAGGTAGGTGGGCTGATCAATGGTCAAAACTCAGCAGTCGTCCCCACCACCAGAATCCAGTTCTTGGGTTCATTGTGGACTCTCAGAGGATGGAGATATCTCTTCCTCACAGTCGGAAGGAGTAGATTTGTCGGGCATTGCAACATCTGGCGGATACACGGGAGGTTCGGGTAAGAACCGTAATGAAGGTCCTAGGTTTAATGTCAGTAGCTGCGGATGCAGTTCCATGGGCACTATGGCATATGCGTCCACTACAAAGCAAGATCCTCAAGGTTTGGAGCCGCAGCCCCTCAGGGCTGAAGAAGCCTATCCAATTGTCCATCAGTACCCGTCGATCACTGCAATGGTGGTCCCTATTGAAGGACGGGATGTCCACGGTCCAGCCCGACTGGACCCTGTTGACAACGGATGCCTCCCTCCATGGCTGGGAGCGCATCGGGGGGAGACCCTGGCACAAGGGACATGGAGCCGACTGGAGACTGCTCAGTCAATGAATTGGCGCGAGTTATGCGCAGTGTATCGAACCCTGCTATACTGCTTTGAACCACTACAAGAGGAAGGACTAAAGTTCCTCTTCTGCAAAGTGGAATTCCTCTTAGCCGTCACATCGGCTAAGCGTACTGGAGAACTGCAGGCTTTAGCAGCCTCTGAGCCGTATTTACTATTCTTTCTAGACAGGGTACAATTAAGATATCTCCCGGGATTTATTCCAAAAAGTCCCGTCGACCCAGAAAACCTTCTGGTAAGTTTTTTTCAGAAAATACAAGGGGTGTAGAGCCTCTAAGGCAACATTGGCGAGATGGATCAAGGAGGCCATCTCTCAAGCATTCAGTACTCAGGGCCTACTTCCGCCTGAGTTTTTAAGAGCACATTCTACTTGTGCAGTTGCCACGACATGTGGGGAGAGATATTCCATCTCCCTGGACCAGATTTGTGCGGCAGCAACCTGGAGTTCTCACTTAACTCTTGTGAGACATGATAGGTTGGATGATTTTAGCGCAGAGGCGGCTGCCTTCGGTCGCTCGGTATTGACATCAGTTTGTCAGGAAGTCCCACCCTAGGGGGGGTTTCTTGCTACCTCCCCATCTGTTGTGCTGATGTGTTGGACGTATGGGGAATGGAGGATTATGTAGATAAACTGTTTTCCCATAGTCCAAACAGCAGCACAAAGCTCCCTCCCTGTATGTTTGGCTTGTTAATTTTCTGAAGGGTTTTGGAAATCTCTACTTTAGAACTAACACGAGGAGGGGGAGGTCTGGTGACCTCTTATAGGGGAGGTTCTTTGATTGAGTAAAAGTTCCATCTGTCCTGATTGCACGCAGGGGCAGGAATACCCCTTCTGTTGTGTTGCTGTTTGGACTATGGGAAAACAGATTATCTACATAATCCTCCATTTTGATCAGTGTATATAGTACTGGTTCTCACTATTGGCTTAGGTCTGCATCTGTTATCCTAACAGGTTCTCAACAGTGCTGGAACTACCTCTATAGCATCTATAGTGGCCTGCTATTGGGCACTCAACCTTATAGGGCCCAGCTGGTGCCTTGCTTTTGTTTTTAATTTTCAACTAGGTCATTACCTGCAGAATTTCTCCAGTAGGTAAAGGCCCCTATTTACTTATCGATCTCAGCTCCTGAACACAGCTGCCTCTTTTCTCCCTTTAGCCCTCAAGTGCATCCCACATTACATCACTGAACAGCATCGGGAACATCACTGTCTCTCTGGGCAGGCGTGGGTATTGTTTGGCAATCCTTGTGAGATTTATCATACACCGCATAAATATATGTGCAGTGGATACTCTGCAATTTCCAAAACTGGTTTTGGAAATCACAGCGTGTCAATTATACCTATGGAAACGCTAGAGGTTTCCTTATAGGTATAATGGAAGCAGAAAGTCCGGAAATGTCTGCAGGCTTTCAGTGAAAAGATGCCAGATTTTTTCCAGCATTGATTTTTTGCTTTGGCCCGCTATATGGGGCCTTAGCCTAAAGCAGAATCCCTAAGTTTCAGAAACGCAACTTTTCTTGTTGCAGATGTTGCTGTGGATTTTTGAGCCAAAGCCAATGTAGCCAATGGATACAAAAAGAATTAAACATATATAGGAAGTGCTTATTCTTCAACCTTCTGTTCAATCCAGTTTGACTCAAAAACCCACCGAAACAAAAGAAAGCTGTATCCACCATGTTGGGTCTCAGTGCAACGCCTAGGATTCATGTAGATATATTGTAGGTGAGTACAAAATGGTAGCCACCCACTCCTTCTCTGGACACTGTGGCTCTCTAATAGCTGTAAGGGAGGCACGTTTCGCCTTAATGTCTATAATCTTCGGACACCTGTAATTTAGATAATTTCCATTGGCTGTGGTTCCCTTTTTATATCAGCTATGTCTCTCTTTACATTTTTCCCTGAACAAAGCTTTTGGTTGAAGGCGAAACATGCGTTGGACATGTGGTGTGGTACACCAGAGTAGGTCTTTCACCCGCTATTATTTGAGCTTGTGTTTGCATGTATATCTAGGTGGTCAGCATTATTGTGAGTTGTTTTACCCTTTTGGATTGGGTGTGTTGGACGTATATTACTATTATACTCCATGTGTTGAAAATACATATGTCCAAACTGTCCCGGATTCTGTGGGACATTCCGGGATTCATGGTCATGTTCCGCAGTCCCGGTCGGCGGGATGTATGTCCCGGTTTCAACTTATCTGCGTCCAGAGGAATGAATACAGCAGACAGCTCCTGCTGCAATGCTGTGCTCTGGCTCCAGGTGATGTGATGACATCACTCACATCGTTCCTGCAGCTTTCCAGAACAGACTGAGACTGCAGACAGGGGATCGATTTATGTTAAATTTTGACAACAAATTGAGTAGGAACAGTAATCTAGGGGCAGAGATGGAAAGGGGAACATTATACTGGGGGCAGAGATGGAAGAGGAACATTATACTGGGGGCAGAGATGGAAGAGGAACATTATACTGGGGGCAGAGATGGAAAGGGAACATTATACTGGGGGCAGAGATGGAGGGGAGGACATGAAACTGCAGGTAGAGATGAGGGGAGCATGAAACTGGGGGCAGAGATGAAACGGAGCGTGAAACTGGGAGCAGAGATTAGTGGGGGCATGAAACTGGGGCAAAGATAAGGAGGAGCATGAAACTGGGGGCAAAATAAAGGGGAGCATGAAACAGGGGGAAGAGATGAGACGAAGCATGAAACTGGGAGCAGAGATGAGGGGGGTATGAAACTGGGGGCAGAATAAGGGGAGCATGAAACTGGGGTAGAGATGAGACAGAGCATGAAACTGTGAGCAGAGATGAGGAGGGCATGAAAATGGGGGCAGAGATGAGGGGGGAAATGAAACTGGGGGCAGGGAGGGACATGAAAATGGGGGTAGATGAAGGGCGACATGAAACTGGGGAGATGAAACTGTGGGCAGAGATGGAGGGGCACATGAAACTGGGGGTAGATGAAGGGATATGAAACTGGGGGTAGATGAAGGGGGGCACTTAAACTGGGCAGACATTAAGAGGGACATTAAACTGGGGACAACTGCAGGGGGACCTGTCTGCTTCTAGTTGCCCGAGTTTAACGTCCCCCTCTAGTTGCCCCCACTTTAATGTCCCACTTCATCTGCCATTAATTTATTGTCCCCCTCCAGCTGCCCCAGTTTCATGTACCTTCTAGTTTCCCCCAGTTTCAACTGAGCACCAGGAGAGGGACTTACCGTATTTTTCGGACTATAAGATGCACTTTTTTTCCCCCAAATTTGGGGGGAAAAGAAGGGTGCGTCTTATAGTCTGAATGTGGCGCCTGGCACCCGCCGTAATAGAGAGGCGAATGTCGGCAAGGGATAGACGCCGGGGCCTGAGACATCGCTGCACTCCTCTGCCCTGCATGAAGCCAGCAGCAGGGGCGATGCTATTCCGCTCCTCCGTCCCCCCGCCGCTGGCTTCAGGCAGGGCAGAGGAGCGATGTCTCAGGCCCCAGCGTCTATCCCTCGCCGGCATCCGCCTCTCTAGTACAGCGGATGCCGGGTCAGTATCAGCGGCCCCTTCTCCCCCGGGGCCGGTCCCCACAGTTGTATTGCCGTCTATGGGACTTGCAATCAAGTGACCGCAGGTTCAAGCCCCCGGGGGGGAATAAAATAGTAAAAAAAAAAAAACAAAAACAAAAAAAACTTTAAAAATATATAATAAAAATATGAAATAAATAAAAGTTCTAAATCACCTCCTGTCCCTAGAATATATATATATATCTAAAAGTAGAAAATCATATATCATAAACCACCGTTTTTTTTTTTCAATAAAAGGTGATCTAAGAAATATATAGTCCCCAAAATGGTATAACTAAAAAGTACTTCTGGCCCCGCAAAAAAAAAAACACTCTATGCGTCCCCGTACAGCTGCAGGGTCACCTGTCAATGTGGCCTTGCAGCTGTTGCAAAACTACAACTCCCATATATTAAATATTTTACCATTTTTTGCTTCCAAATTTGTTTTCCCTATTTTCCTCCTCTAAAACCTAGGTGCGTCTTATAGTCCGAAAAATACGGTAATACTGTGTGGCAGTTGGAAGGGAACATTATAATGTGGGGACATATAAAGTACAAGTGACTGTAGGAGGTTTATATTGTGTGGGAGCACATGAAAAAATGAATTAGAATGGGTGGGGTTAGCATAAATGTGGGTGGAGCTAAACTTGCCGCGGCACACATAGAGCGCCACACATTTTGTCCCTCTTTCTGTTCTTCAAAAGTTGGGAGGTATGAAATTATTACCTAGTAGATCACTGCAGTTTGTTATGCATTATACATCCTTATATACAGTCCTATGAAAAAGTTTGGGCACCCCTATTAATCTTAATCATTTTTAGTTCTAAATATTTTGGTGTTTGCAGCAGCCATTTCAGTTTTATATATCTAATAACTGATGGACACAGTAATATTTCAGAATTGAAATGAGGTTTATTGTACTAACAGAAAATGTGCAATATGCATTAAACCAAAATTTGGCCAGTGCAAAAGTATGGGCACCTCAACAGAAAAGTGACATTAATATTTAGTAGATCCTCCTTTTGCAAAGATAACAGCCTCTAGTCGCTTCCTGTAGCTTTTAATCAGTTCCTGGATCCTGGATGAAGGGATTTTGGACCATTCCTCTTTACAAAACAATTCAAGTTCAGTTAAGTTAGATAGTCGTTTTGGAGCTCTGAGCCCCCTTAATTCTGGCGCCCTGTGTGTTAATGAAGCCGTTCAGTGTCAGAAGGGCGTTTCTGACTATAGAGACAAGAGCTACGTCAGTCTGACACTGTCCAATTAGCATTGGACGGTGTCGGAGCTGCTTCTGCTGTGTGCTCTCGTGAGTTCTCCGGAGGGGTTAATGCTCGTTATATAGGGGCTAGACCTAGGTCCACAGGGTGTACAGGGCACTTATGCTCATTGCTTAGGGTTTTTTTTACTTACCTGTAGCAATGTCAGTGAAGTTCTCCTTCATCCACTCGGCCTGGATCGCTTCTCCGGGTCTTCTGTGCAGCCCTGTGAAGAGAGGCCTGCCTGATCTCACAAGAACTCACGAGAGCACACAGCAGAAGCAGCTCCGACACCGTCCAATGCTAATTGGACAGTGTCAGACTGACGTAGCTCTTGTCTCTATAGTCAGAAACGCCCTTCTGACACTGAACGACTTCATTAACACACAGGGCGCCAGAATTAACGGGGCTCAGAGCTCCAAAACGAGGGGGGCTAGGGAGATAATTCAAAGTGCACCAGAGTCTGTGCAGCTGCATCTATAACATGGGGCAGAAAGCTGCACAGACTTGGAATGGTGAAAGGTCCTCTTTAAGTTACATTAATTCTCAATTAAGTAGATATTAAGGGGAAAACATAAGACAAGACCAGAAACAAAAAGGAAAGGGAAAAACAAAGGAAGGTCACAGTAAATTAAAGCAAGTTAGAAAATATGGATTGAATAACCCCAGTGTTGTGCTCAAGTTGCCCCAATAACTATGATGGTAATAACTGAGGAATAACTACAGTACCATATAGTGTATTAATGGGCGGTACAATATGAGCTTTCTCTCCAAACTCTCCAAATATTATTGTACTGTAGTTGGCAAATGACAAATTTCCCAATGCTATTGTTTGTTCATAGGTATGAGTAGTGTCAATAAGAGTTAAGAGTTCCCGAATAGAAGGAGCAGAAGGTTGTTTCTCAAGGACTTTTTGAAGCTTGTGATGTCATGGTAGTGACTACCAGAGTATGTAAATTCTGTGCTGTATAAAATTTGGCGTAAATTTAAAAAAGAAACGTGTCGGACTGCTATTGATAAATATGCCTCAATTCCTTTAAGTAAGTTATAGAGCAGTATTAATTCCATGGTGCTGTACATTTGAGGGTTTAAATACAGTACACAAAATACACAACCAAATATAATACTAAAAATGAACAGCTGGTTAAGTGTAATTAAGGCCCTTCCTTACTGCTTGCAATCTATAAGGTAAAGGGGATAGAGACAGTAAGTGAGAGGAGAGACTGTTCAGATGGTGGTCTGGTGTTAGGATCGGGTCTCGCAGGTTTCCATCACGGCGCACAGCGCCACCTGCGGGCCAATCCGAACCTCGCCCTCGGCGTTGTGCAGTAAGATGTCTGGAGTCTAAGTCCAGCTTTTGGCCCACTGAGCATTTTGGAGCCGCTCAGAGGCTAAGTGCCGTTCGCTCCCCACTGAGCATGCTCAGACTTTTTGGGTTCGCTCTGAGACTAAGTCCCAGTTTGGCCATACTGAGCATGATCGGTGACGTCATGCCACCGCCCTGTTGGGCGGGGACTGGCCTTTAAATAGTGTGAGCCGACGCCCGCCGGTGCTCACACTTTGCTTAAAATTTGTTGAGACAGGAGGTTAGGGTCAGGTTCCAGACAAATCTAGGAGCTGAATAGGGATCCAGCTAGTTCCCCTTTGCTCTGCCCTTTGGAACCCGTCAAACCCATTCCCAGTCCAACTGCCTTGTTTCTCCTTGCAGGATAGGAGTTTGTTGTTTTTGACTGACCAGGAGTAAAGTTAACCCCTGGCAGTCTTTTGTCAGCAGTGTAGTGTAGCAAATGCAAAGCCTGGTTCTCCTGCTGTAATTGGCAGGGGCTGCTGACAACTTCATTTGCTCAAACTGCTGTACATTGTCACGCTCTCCCAGTGACGTTTAACTGGAGAGAGTCTGTTGCCGCCTGTTCACATTTGTGTTGCACAACATCACTGCCAGTGCAGTTCAACTGGTGGTGCATATTCAGACACACGGCTGCCCATCTGGGCCTGTGGACCTCGCCGCAGTGCTCTGCGGCTTAGCGGTTCTGGTTGTGTTATTTATTATTTTTACATATACACACAGAACCATAACATCTGGTGGCAGTAGTGTTACTGCAGGTTGTAGGCCTTCCTGAATATGTGAGTCCTCAAGGACTTCATAACATCTCTGCCTGTTCGGGTCTCTGCACCACTCTCTGCTCACGTGCTACGGCGCAGGAGGCGTGTGCAGTTTGATAATTTGCTTAGAGTTTTTAGTTGCACTGTGTGAACACGGCTCAAGTTCTGTAATTGAATTTGCACCACACCGTCTTCTGCCCTTGTTGCCTCTGTCCATTAAGTGGTTAATTTTTGCCTTGCCCTGTGATTGACAGCCTGCCTTCCTATCAGGTTCTGGGCGGGTTCTTCCTCCCTATTTAGTCTTGGCTCACATTCACACTGGTGCTTGCTATTGCCTTGTGCGTACCTGCTTTTTTCTGTCGCTGTTATTACTTGTATTTTTATCCTTGACCTCTGGCTTTCCCTACTGACTATTCTTTTGGACTCCGATTTGGCACTGCATTGCTTGACTGTTACCGAACCCTGGCTAGCTGACCTCCCTTTGTTGTTGTTCGTCTTGTCTGCGTTTTCTGCATCACATATCCAGGAAGGGATCGTCTTCGAGTTGCTGCCTATAATGTAGGATAAGGCCTGGCAATAGGAAGGGACAGTGGAGGGCTTCAGCTTAGGGCTCACTGTCTCTTGTGCCCCTTCCCAGGGTTTCCAGCAGCTACTGGGGAATTGCTGTCCTAGCAATTCTATAACAGACTATTTGTGTAAGGATTGGAGTCAGGGTCAGGCAGTGCAAAGTGACACAGCTGGGAAAGCAACACTGTGCAACTAAAGACAAAAGGGGTCGCAGGCCCTGCAGCTATAACTATGCTGTAATATCTGAAATGAGGCAGACCAATGCACTTCCTAATTGAAGTGCGCCTACCACGGCTCCTAACCTTCTATCCGGCGGCCTAGCCTAGGGGAGAGGAGGCCCTGAAAGTCCTAGGGACTGGAGTCACGGGGTCACACCTAAACAGAAAGCACAGTGTAAATGCAATGCAAAACAAAAGACTAAACAGCATGGAACCAGGGAGGACCACAATTTCCAGCAAGACACAGAAGAGAAGACGAGGTCAGACGAGCAAGAGGTTGAGCCAGGAGATATAATAAAGGTACCAAATCAAAAGACAAGGGATAGTCAAAAATACAAGCCGGTTCTAAAAACCAAGAAACATATGGAATACAAACAGACAGAGAATCAGACTGAGCAGGTGGACCAGGAAACACAAAGTGAATGGCTGGCAAGGATCCATGCCTGGGTGGGGATTAAATAGCAGCAGAGAACACACCTGATGGCTAATGACATGGAGACTGAAAGCAAGGAAAAGATTAACCCTTAATGACCTAAGCACACCCAATAGAACTCCTAACACGTCTCCCAGGGAGACGCTGCGCAGCAAGGAATTCCGCACTCTGCGTGAATCAATGACCCGTTCCACCTCATACTCTAGTTCCCCCTGAACGATCACTGGTTCGGGTGGGGAACAAGTGACCATTACCGGAACATACTTTTTGAGTAGGGACTTATGAAAAACTGGGTGAATATGGAGGGACCTAGGAAGTGATAATTTGAATGACACAGGGTTGATTATTTCAGAAATGGGATATGGACCAATAAAACGCGGGGCAAACTTAGTAGATGGAACTCGAAGTTGGAGATTTTTTGTGGATAACCAGACCTTGTCACCCACCACAAAGTCAGGTCCAGGGCGGCGCTTTCTGTTGGCGAAATTTACTTGATTAGCCTGGGCTTTTCTCAGCGATGCCAGGCTTTCAGCCCATACAGTACAGAGAGATTTAGCAACGTCCTCTACTGAGGAAAAGGCGAATTCATTGCCTGTTCCTGAGGAGAATCTGGGGTGAAAACCATAGTTAATGTGGAAAGGAGACGACTGAGTCGAGGAGTTGACATGATTATTTAGTGCAAAGTCAGCCATGGGCAAATATTCACTCCATTTATCTTGGCAATCAGACACAAAGCACCTCAAATACTGTTCCAAAGATTGATTCAATCTCTCTGTTTGACCGTTAGTCTCTGGGTGGAAGGCTGAGGAGAAAGAAAGAGAGACTCCCAACCTGTTACAAAAGGCTTTCCAAAACCTGGACACAAACTGTACGCCCCTGTCCGACACCACATTTGAAGGAATACCATGCAGACGTAAAATGTGGCGGATAAACAACCAGGCCAACAATTTAGCTGAAGGCAATTTTTTCAAGGCAACAAAGTGGGACATCTTAGAAAAACGATCTACTACAACCCAAATTACCGATTTCCCTTTAGAGGACGGGAGATCGGTAATAAAATCCATGGAGATGTGTGACCAGGGTCGATTGGGTAGCGGGAGTGGATGTAAAAGACCCTCTGGAAGTTCATGGGGCACCTTAGATCTGGCACAAGTCTCGCAAGAATGAACAAAATTTTTAACATCTCGTTGCCAAGATGGCCACCAATACGTACGTGATAACAGATTCCCAGTACCAGTAATACCTGGATGACCTGCCAGAACAGAGGAGTGGATCTCCTCTAAGAGCTCCAAGCGGAGGTGGCTAGGGACAAACAATTTACCTGGTGGTAGCGCACTAGGGGCAGCATCCTGAGTGTTGAGAATACGGGTTTCAAGATCCAAGGTCAAAACTGCCACTACCACCCCAGGAGCAAGTATATTTTCAGGTTCCCCATCAGAACTACCACTAAGACCAAAACTTCTGGACAAGGCATCTGCTTTAGTATTCTTTGAGCCGGGACGGTAGGTAATTACAAAGTGGAACCTAGTGAAAAATAGAGCCCACCTGGCTTGACAGGGATTTAATCTTTTCGCCTTGTCTAAATATAATAAGTTTTTGTGGTCAGTCAGTACAGTAATTTTATGTCTGGCCCCCTCCAGGAAGTGTCTCCACTCTTTAAAGGCCCACTTAATCGCCAGAAGCTCTCTATTGCCAAAATCATAATTGGCCTCGGTAGTGGAGAACCTCCTGGAAAAGTAGGCGATAGGTTGGAGGTTGGTAAATGGTTCAGTGCCCTGAGACAGGACCGCTACTACACCTACTTCTGAAGCGTCAACCTCTACAATAAAGGGTAATTCAGGATCAGGATGGACCAGGACTGGGGCAGAAGTAAAGAGTTGTTTCAAGGTGGCGAACGCTACCTCCGTCTCTGGTGTCCAGGAGGCAGGATCCGCCCCCTTTTTGGTCAAATCGGTGAGAGGTTTAACAATAGAAGAAAAATTTCGGATACATTTTCGGTAATAGTTGGCGAAACCTAGAAACCTCTGAACTTCTTTTAAGGTAGTAGGTTTCTCCCATTCAAGTACTGCAGATACCTTTCTGGGATCCATACCAATGGTACCAGGAGTAAGGATGTATCCCAAAAAACCTATCTCCTGGACTCCAAATTGACACTTGGATAACTTAGCACAGAGGTGGTTTTGACGTAGCCTAAGAAGAACCTCTTTTACATGTTGCTGATGTGACTCCCAGTCCGGTGAGAATATGAGGATGTCATCTAAATAAATTAAGGCAAGGCCTCCGCATTGAGATCGTCAAAGATGTCTTTGAACTCAGTAATAAATTCCGGAATTTTGATATTGTTTTTGATAGTACAAACAGTATTAAGATGAGAAGTACAGAAATCTCCCCATCTAACCAACTCCGAAGTTCCCCAATCAAACACTGGATTATGTACACGCAACCAGGGTAAACCAAGAATAACGTCTGCAGCAAGTTTTTTCATAACAAAAAATGACATTTTTTCAACATGTAAACTGCTGACAAAAAACTGCACCTCAGCAGTACGGGCTAAGATTTTCCCTTCCGACAAAGGGGTTAGATCTGCTCCAGATACCTGAAATGGGTATTTCAAGGGAATTAATTCAATTCCTAGAGCTTGTGCCGCAACTTCATGGATGAAGTTCATGGCGGCACCTGAATCCACCATCGCCTGACATGCAAAAGTTTTATTACCATTAACAAGAATAGCAGGGAGTAAACATTTCTCAATATTATTAGGAGGTACCTGTGTGCCTGAGTGACCCTCCCGGAAATCACTCAGGCATTGGCGTTTTCCCGGCGGTGGTTTAGGTCTGGTTGGACAGTTTCTCAGGATATGTCCAGGTTTGCCGCAATACAGACACAGAGCGTTTTCTAGGCGATTTTCTCCTGGAGGTGGTTGTGGACCCCAATATCATCGGTTCTTCTTCAGGTATAGGACTAGAGGTAGGGACAGCAGAAGGAGGTATAGGTTCCGAAAGGACAGACCAGGATTTAGCTGAGGACCCAGGTTTGCTTAATTTCTCTCTACGCCTTTCTCTAAGCCTCCTATCAATAGAAATAGCCAAGGACATAAAGTCTCCTAGATTTTCAGGGACTGGATGACTTACTAGAGCATCTTTTACAGAATCAGATAAGCCTTGTCTAAAAAGAGTTAACAAAGGTCTGTCTGTCCACCCTGACTGGGAACTCCATTGACGAAACTCAGTACAATACTCTTCAGCAGTTCTAACTCCCTTCTGAATAGACAACAGATGGGACTCAGCCAAGGCAACTCTATTAGGGTCATCATAAATCTGACCTAATGTTTGAAAAAATTTACTTAACGAATTCCATTCAGGAGCTCCAGCAGGTAGAGCCAAGGCCCAGTCTTGTGGTGACCCTCGTAGAAGGGACACCACCAGCGCCACCTGCTCTGCTTCAGAAGAAAGGAAATTAAAGCGGAAAAATAAACGGCAAGATTCCCGAAATGTTCGGAATCTGTCTGGTTTACCGTCAAAACGGTCAGGCAAGAGCATTTTAGGATCCTGACGGGTATTCAATATGGGAAAAACTGGTGTTTGAATAGAAGAACCTGCAGCGGCTGATGCTGGTTCAGGCAAAGCTTCCAGACGCTGCGAGACTTGGTTAATTAACCCAACCATGCCCTGCACCTGCCTTGACAGTTCGTCCAGGCGGTCAGTTACGGAGCGTTCGGCATCCACACTAAACCGCCGGGCGGCCTGCCTAGGGTAAGGGCCAGCCATTATGTAAGGATTGGAGTCAGGGTCAGGCAGTGCAAAGTGACACAGCTGGGAAAGCAACACTGTGCAGCTAATGACAAAAGGGGTCGCAGGCCCTGCAGCTATAACTATGCTGTAATATCTGAGATGAGGCAGACCAATGCACTTCCTAGTTAAAGTGCGCCTACCACGGCTCCTAACCTTCTATCCGGCGGCTAAGATAAGGGGAGAGGAGGCCCTGAAAGTCCTAGGGACTGGAGTCACGGGGTCACACCTAAACAGAAAGCACAGTGTAAATGCAATGCAAAACAAAAGACTAAACAGGATGGAACCAGGGAGGACCACAAGTCCCAGCAAGACACAGAAGAGAAGGCGAGGTCAGACGAGCAAGAGGTTGAGCCAGGAGATATAATAAAGGTACCAAATCAAAAGACAAGGGATAGTCAAAAATACAAGCCAGGTCTAAAAACCAAGAAACATATGGAATACAAACAGACAGGGAATCAGACTGAGCAGGGGGACCAGGAAACCCAAAGTGAATGGCTGGCAAGGATCCATGCCTGGGTGGGGATTAAATAGCAGCAGAGAACACACCTGATGGCTAATGACATGGAGACTGAAAGCAAGGAAAAGATTAACCCTTAATGACCTAAGCACACCCAATAGAACTCCTAACACGTCTCCCAGTGAGACGCCGCGCAGCAAGGAGACCGCGGCGACTCCGTATCCTGACAATTTGAAGCTTGTGATGTCAATGTAGTGAGTACCAGAGTATGTAAATTCTGTGGTGGATAAAATTTGGCATAAATTTAAAAAGAAACGTGTCGTACTGCTATTGATAAATATGCCTCAATTTCTTTAAGTTATCTATACTGAATGTACATTTTTATAAACAAATACATTGCTGTAATATAAGCAGGTCTGTGCCATCTAATACTGAAGTGTGCTCACTAATATGTTTATCAATAGATTAAGTGCTGTTTGTAGTGTGTCAACACCTAAGTTATTACTGCCACACCCAATCCCACCATATTATTTCACACATTTTCTGTGAACACTCACACCGTTTATCTTTGGCAATTATCTCAGTCATTTGCAAGTATGTTATAAGAAAAATACAAGCAAACCCTATGTGCTGGGATTCTGGAGTAGTGACATTGTGTAATGCCAACCAAACAAACAAAACAAGCAAAACGCAGTAAGTTGAGCCAACACCAAATCATTACACTCCCAATGGCTTTAGGTAAGGGATGGGCAGCCTTTGGCTCACCAGCTGTTGCCTTGCTCTAATTTCTGGGTGAGGTTGTCGAGAAGAAGCCGGGGTGATATTGACAGTTCAGCAGCAGATTTTTTTTAAAATAGAGATGTCACAGAGCAGCAAAGCAGAAGTACACAGGCTCAAGATGATGGAGGTAGTTGGGAAATAGAGGCAGAAATCAGGGTAAAATCAGAAGGAGATGGAAAAGAGGCATAAAAAGACAAAGTGGGAGCAAGGCAGATACTCACTATAAAAGCCGCAGTAGACTCTCTCAGAGGCTCAGGCCTGTAATACAGAAGAAGACCCCCTGAGATCCTCTGGTTCCACCTAGGATGTCTCAGCTAGTGTCCTCCAGACGCACAGGGAGGAATCTTCTTACGTGTGGCAAAGTATGGGTTTTATTATGAATAAAATTCCATTCTACCCTCATGCCTGAGTTTTTGTATGGACAACCTGAAGTCAACCAGACTATATCCTTTGGTAGTGCCAGACAAGTTGGAAAAGGAAGTGGACCTATAAGGAAAGGTGGGGTCATTCACAGCTTGACCATAGCACCACTTATGGTTTTCTTCCTGAGATGTAGTCCCCAAATGGGGACCTAATAAGTAATATAGACTACTTATCTTATCCAAATAGTCAGTCAATGAATGATGATATTTGTAAATGCTTCTGTTTTATTTCTCACATCTCTTTTGATAGGGTGGTAGACTGGGGGATCCTGTTTGGTTATTGGACTCTAATGGCCAAAATGGACAATGAATCTTCTACATACTGTAGTAGGTTGTATTTGGAATGGGCTCTAATTCATAGATTTTTGTCCATAGATTTCAAGTATTTCAGCTCCATCATTTGGTAGTGTATGTTCTTTGTTTGTCTGACCATGCATGTTGCTTCATAGAGTTTTTTTTTCCAGCACACATGATTGTATGAGTATGTGTGTAGTATGTTCTGTGAGTTCTTGAAAATCAGAACATATTTCTGTGGTCCCATTTAGAACATGCAAATGTGAAAGAACTTTTTCCATTTAAATCTGGTCTTCAAGAAAGTTCTACAGTACTTAGGTTACTACAACTCACACTTGTTTGGAATGGGGTTGACATTGGAAAAGATCCCCTGAAGGAACATTATCAAAAAGCTGGTGATGAAAATTGGCACCATTAACAGCTGTATGTCAGGCCAAGTGAAGAGTTCCATTTTCCATCATCACTTTATTAGATTATTTTTTAGTTACTTCAAACCATACCATACCATAGCATACCATACCATAGCATACCATACCATACCATACTATATATACTTACTATACTTCATTCAGATGTATATTAGGTTGTTCTGAGAGCAAATGTTAGAGGGGAGGATAACTGCGTTTCCACAGGAGTGAGAGGCATGTCTTATGGATCGGTGTTAAGACGTATGTTATGAATTGTTGTAATGCTTGAACTTAATTTTTATTCAAGGAAAGACTGCTGTCTGGATATACTGTTGTTGCATACAATACACTGGAGAGAAGTGAAGGATGGGAATTGTAGTTGTAGTATTGTCAACATTAAGCCAAAGACACTCAACTGACTCTTCCATGCTACTTCCCAAGATGGGGCAAGATTGAGGGAGTCTTGCAGTGTACCTGATGGTGGTGGTAATTCCCATGGGGTGCTTCCAGTTGAGATGAGTTTCCTCCACTCCTGAGCCTGGTGATGATTGTTGGACGGGCCCTCATAAGTGATCTCAGGAATGACTCAGGAGGCAGTAGTACACTGCTCAAAAAAATAAAGGGAACACTCAAATAACACATCCTAGATCTGAATGAATGAAGTATTCTCATTGAATACTTTATTCTGTACAAAGTTGAATGTTTTGAACAACAAAATCACACAAAAAATCATCAATGGAAATCAAATTTATTAACCAATGGAGGCCTGGATTTGGAGCCACCCCCAAAATTAAAGTGGAAAAACACACTACAGGCTGATCCAACTTTAATGTAATGTCCTTAAAACATGTCCAAATGAGGCTCAGTAGTGTGTGTGGCCTCCACGTGCCTGTATGATCTCCCTACAACGCCTGGGCATGCTCCTGATGAGGTTGCAGATTTTCTACTGTGGGATCTTCTCCAAGATCTTAACTAAAGCATCTGCCAACTCCTGGACAGTCTGTGGTGCAACACGACACGCTGGAGGTGCTACCAGGAGACAGGCCAGTACACCAGGAGACGTCGAAGAGCCATATGAGGGCAACAACCCAGCAGCAGGGCCGCTACCTCCTCTTTTGTGCAAGGAAGAACAGGAGGAGCACTGCCAGAGCCCTGCAAGAACATAGGGGCCAAGAATTAGCTGCTACTACAACAAAAACCAGGAAGGAATGAACAGACAGCCAACCTAAAATAGAGCCTGGCAACACCTGATAGGATTATTCAAATGAACACACCTGGGGCTTCCAAACTCCAGCAGACAATAAAGAAGTACATGCAACAGAGAGACAGAGACCAAACACAAACAGGCAAATAGCCATGAGGCAGAGAACCAACCAGGAAAGCCACAAGACACCGATTCAAATCCTGACAGTTTACCAGTTAATAGGTTCAACTACAAATAAAGCAATCTTTTATTTATTTGTAGGGCACCAATAATTCCATAGTGGTGCACATACTGTATAAAAAGGGATTTACCAGATTGATGGAGAGCCGAACACTGGTGTGAACCTGTTGTAATGGACAAAAAAACTGATACTAATGCAACTGATGTATGTGAAAGTATCCTAAGTCCAGCCAATGTCTTCAAGGCAACACTGTCACTGAGAGAAAGCAGGATGTTGTAAGAATCTCTCAGTATTGTAGGCTCAGGCATTTGATTTATGTAATATTGTCCTTTGCAAATTTGTTATGGTAGGATTCTTTTGTTTTTACTGTATAAATATGTATTCACTTGTGCGCGTATATGTTGGTATAGTCACACAGAATTCATTTTATATGTTATGTGTTATTTTACATTTAATATGCAGATGCCTTTTAGTCTTCAAGGATTATGATTCCAAAAAATGTTGCCTTCTGGTTCTATTGTTTGCTTCATGCCCTTGCTGAAACATGAAATGGCTGTTTAGGATAAGGGTTCCATGGGAATATGCATCACCTTTGAGACCTTGTAAGAGTCAAACAAATGTCTTACTCATCCAGCTCAAACCCCCACCTATGTGACCTGCTCACCCCTTTGTTCTTCCTGTTTCCAAAGTACACCTCTTTGTAAAAGCCCTCATGCAGACAATGTTTTGAAACCCACATGAAAGTGTGCACAAGCAAAGCAGATTTGCTTCCTCTTCTCTGGGCAGTTATATAGACTTTATTGTGACCCATGTCTAGCACATAAAACATACTTCACTTTCAACTGATTTAACAAAGTCATCCTGTTTTTTAATGTTCTTGTAATCTTGTTTCATTGTTTATTCTGTGTCAGGTATACAGTATATCGATGGCAATTGACACGATCTGGGGTCTTATTATCTCATACATATATATCATTAAACATGGTTGGAAATTTGTTTTAAAGAAAATTACAAATCTTAGTGTTTGGCCTTATTTACACTAGTAGGAAAACCGCTGATGTTTTTTTTATAGGCCATCACACTGCTGTACAACAATTGCAATCCTATGAATCTATTTAATCTCCCTTTTTAGAAGGAGCTAGTGCCCATCACTGAATAGTACAGGTCCTATTTTTGCCCATTTTTACAGATCACTCATCGACTCAATTGTATGGGGATAGCCCATTTGCACCATTGTCATGTGAATAAAGGCTCTTATAAGAAATGGAGGTCCAGCCCACTGTAAATTCTTCCAATTTGTGATAGCTTACAATTTTAAATACATTTATGGTTACATGGTCACAATTAATGTTTAACCCCTTAAGGACCAGGCCATTTTTTGGTTTCGCATTTTCGTTTTTCCCTCCTCACATTTCAAGAGCCATAACTTTTTCATTTTTCAGTTCACAGAGTCACATGATGGCTTATTGTTTGCGGGACAAATTGTACTTTGTAATGGCATCATTCAATATGCTGTGCAATGTACTGGGAAGCTGGAAAAAAATTCAGAATGAGGTGCAATTGGAGAAAAAATGCATTTGCGCCATTTTCTTATGGGTTTAATTTTTACAGCGTTCACTGTTTGGTACAAATGACATGTTACCTGTGTTCTACGTGTCAGTACGAACGCGGTGATACCAAATTTATATAGTATTTGAAATGTTTTGATACTTTTAAAAAAATGATAAACTTTGCAAAATAGAAAATTTTTTTTGTGTCATCATGTTCTAACACCTGTAACTTTTTCATATTTCCATGTATGGAGCTGGTTGTGGTGTATTTTTATGCGGGACAAGATGACGTTTCTATTGATACCATTTGGGGAAAGATCTGATGGTTTGATCACTTTTTATTCAATTTTTTATAGGAGGCAAAGTGTTGAAAAAAACGCTTTTTGGCTGTTTTTATTTTTTTTGCCGCTACGCCGTTCGCAGTACGGGATAAATGTTTTAATATTCTAATAGTTCGGGCATTTTGGAGCGCGGGGATACCTAATATGTTTATGTTTAATGTTCTTTAATTACTTTTATAGCTAATCTAGGGAAAGGGGGGTGATTTGAACTTTTATATTTTTTTAATTTTTTTAATACTTTTAAAAACTTTTTTTTTTCTTCTGTTACATTTATGATCAGACCCCTTAGGTACCTTGAAACCTAGGGGGTCTGATCACTCATACTATTCACTGCAATACTACAGTATTGCAGTGAATAGGAAAATCGCAGCACTTCTATTAGACGATGCCTCTGGCATCGTCTAATAGATCTTGTGCAGAGACAAGCCTGGAAGCCTTCAATAGGCTTCCGGCTGTCATAGCAACCGATCACCGCCCTCATGTGACGTTCAGGAGGGCGGCGATCGGGGAAACATGGCGGCGCCCATGCCGCCTGCGCTGTTTACACGCTGCGGTCGCGTTTGACCGCAGTGTGTAAAGGGTTAACAGCAGCGATCGGCTCGGGCACCGACCGCTGCTGTTATTGGCAGGTCCTGGCTGTATTATACAGCCGGCATCTGCCGTGTATGGAGCGAGCTCAGCGTGTGAGCTCGCTCCATACATCCCCATGCGACCCATGACGTACAGTTACGTCAAGGGTTGCTAAGGGGTTAATAAAAATCTGAAAGCATAGTCTGGTGATTTTCTAAAATTATTTATAGGATATAGGATTCCACTTGATGGTACACATTTATTGCTCAGAGGATGATTGGCACTTAATTCTATTATTTAGGCTTTGGATTTGGAGATTGTATTTGGAATAGTCATCCAATTAAACTATGATCATTGTTGCAAACATCAAACCAGTTTTAAGAGAAATGTAATTTGGTATTTGCTGATTGCATCATCAAAAGAATCCTTGAGGCATCCTATAAACATCACATGCAGTTTATTGTAAGCAAACTCATATCATGTAGTAGTGAATGGGGAAGAAATACCGTATATGCTCGAGTATAAGCCGAGCCGAATATAAGCCGAGACCCTTAATTTTACCACAAGAAACTGGGAAAACTTATTGACTCGAGTATAAGCCGAGGAGGGGAAATCCACCATTACAGATAAAAAGTCTGGTCATGTGCATTGCAGCTTAGTAACTCCATGTGCCTCATAGTAATAGCAGTTAACCCCATCATGTCCCTCACATTAACCCCCTGTGTGCCTCACATAAGAGTTACTGATATGTGGGACATATGGAGGTAATAATTAGGTATCTTCATAATTAAGGTCCTTTATTAGTGCCCTCATGTGTCTCACATATTAGTAATAGAGATGAGCGAGTAGTATTCGATTGAATATAGAAAAACATTATAGTCTATGGAAAAAAACAGAAATGTTGTTCTGGTTTCCATGGAGACTAAAGTTCAACACATTGGATCCTCCAAGTTCCGGAAGTAGCAGGACGAGGAGCGCGAGGAGGTTTTTGCATTGAATTCAATGGAATTTTCCCGCGTGGTATTCGACCGATACGAGTATTCGATCGAATAGTCGTATTCGATCGAATACTACTCGCTCATCTCTAATTAGTAACCCTTATATGGGGCACACAGGGGTTAATATGAGGGACATGATGGGGTTAAATGTTATTAATGTGAGGCCCATGGAGTTACTGAAACTAAATTAATAACCCCAAATGCCTGATATTAATAGGCAGAGTAACTAAAGGAAGGTCCCTGTGTGTGTCACTTTACTGTAGCTTCCTCTCCTCCATACAATAGACATCTTCTATAAGACACAATGAATCCTGGCCACTCATCTGCAGGGTAGATGCTAAATCCTAGTGTGCTAAAGGACCTCTGATGACGTCATGACCATGTGATCGGACTCTGGTGTGGGCGGAGCTACTAGGATTTAGACTCAACCTTATCTGCAGATGTTACATACCAGTGGCTACAGGACCTTTGATGACATCACAGTCACGTGACCTCATGACAAGCCAATCACAGAGCAGTAGCACTAAAGGTCCTCCCCCTTCCAGGTCTTTCCAGTTTTCTGTGCTCCGTGGACCCTGTCTCATGTATAAGCCGAGGAGAGCGTATTCAGCATGAAAAATGTGCTGAAAAAGTCGGCTGATACTCGAGTATATACAGTACATAAAAAAAAATCATTTGGTTTTCATGATAAAGTGAATCAATAATTTCTTGCATATCTCAGTCCAACATGTTTGTGTTTATTTGTCTTGCAGAAATATTAAGACAGTCACCATGTCTTAAACCATGTTCACAAGGAGCATTTATCTCTAAGTGGGAAGGTCCAGTCCCACAACAATGACAAAAATACAAGTATAAAATTCCATGCTCATCTTGCATTTATTTGGTAACTAGCAGGAGGACCTGGCTTCGCACAGGTATATTTAATTTTTTTGTGTAGTGGCCCCATAAGAATTGTCCAGTTTTGCACTGGGGTATTTTGCATATCATTTGTGTGTGTGTCCATAAGCATCTCATTTCGGATATCGGTGAAAAACCTGCGATTGGTTGTTATGGAGACCTGTGTGTATGTGACCTTGAGTAACAGTGTCATCCACAGCGCCCTTCCCCTTTAATGCTGACATAAAGCAGTGAAGAAAAATGGCTGGGTTTCTTTGAAAACCTGGAGTAAAACTCATATGTGGTACTCTGTGCAGAGCAGTGTATCTAATCTTCCGGCGTGTGGTATTGTGTGTAGTGGTGCGTATCTAATCCTTTGGCATGTGGAATTGTGTGAAGATGCGTGTATCTAATCCTCTGGTGCTTGGTACTTTGTGCATACGCTCGTATCTATTCCTCCAGCTTGTGGTACTGTGTGCTGACTTGTGTATCTAATCCTCCAGCGCGTGTTATTGTGTGCAGACACGCGTATCTAATCCTTCAGTGAGTAGTACTGTGTGCAGACACACGCGTATCTAATCCTTTGACGTGTGGTACTATGTGCAGACGCATGTATCTAACCTTCCCTGTGTGGTATTGTGTGCAATAGCATGTATCTAATCCTTTGGCATGTGGTATTGTGTGCAGTGGCGCATATCTAATCTTCCATTGTGTGGTATTGTGTAAAGATGTATGTATCTAATCCTCCGGCATGTGGAAGTGTGCACAGATGTGCGTATCTAATCCTGTGGCATCTGTAACTGTGTATAGACGTACGTATCTAAACCTCCGTGTGGTGCTGACATGAGTATCTAATCATCTGGCATGTGGTACTGTGTGCAAACACGTGTATCTAACCCTCCCCGTTTTGTGTGCAGTGGTGCGTATCTAATCCTCTGGCATGTGGTATTGTGTAAAGACATGCATATCTAATTCTCCAGCGTGTGGTGCTGTGTGCAGACATACATATCTAATCCTCTGGTCAGCATGTGGTACTGTGTGCAGACGTGCGTATCTAATTCTCCACCATGTGGTATTGTGTGCAGTGGCATGTATCTAATTCTCAGGCGTATGGTATTGTGTGCAGTGGCACGTATCCAGTCCTCTGGCGTGTGGTATTGTGTGCAGTGGCTCATCTAATCTTCTGGTGTGTGGTATTGTGTGCAGATGCACGTATCTAATCCTCCAGCCAGCGTGTGGTACTTTGTGAAGATGCGCATATCTAATCCTCTGGTGTGTGATACTATTTGCTGACTTGTGTATCTAATCCTCTGGCGCGTGGTTCTTTGTGCAGATGCGTGTATCTAATCCTCTGGTGTGTAGAACTGTGTGCAGACACGCATATCTAATCCTTTGGCATGTGGAACTGTGGGCAGACGCGTCTATCTAATCCTCTGGCATGTGATACTGTGTGCTGACCTGTGTATCTAATCCTCCAGCGTGTGGTACTTTGTGCAGACGCACGTATCTAGTCCTCTGGTGTGTAGAAATGTGTGCAGACATGTGTATCTAATCCTCTTCCATGTGATACTGTGTGATGACCTGTGTATCTAATCCTCCAGTGTGTGGTATTTTGTGTAGATGCATGTATCTAATCATCTGGCACGTGGAACTGTGTGCAGTCACGCGTATCTAATCTTTTGGCACATGGTACTTTGTGCAGACATATGTATCTAATCCTCTGGCATGTGGAACTGTGTGCAGACAGGCGTATCTAATCCTCTGGCATGTGGAACTGTGTGCAGTAGTGCGTATCTAATCCTTCGGCTTGTGGAACTGTGTGCAGATGCACGTATCTAATCCTCTGACATATGATATTGTGTGCTGACCTGTGTATCTAATCCTCTGTGTGTATCTCAGTTTGGTTATCAGTGTTGAATTGTACATGTGCAGGGACTGTGTGTATTGCAGTTGGAATATGGGTGAAAGACTTGGTTTGTTTTGGCTAATGGGGGGTCAGGGTCTTGGGAAAGCTGTATCTCCAGTACGGTACGTCCGAGTGAGTTGGGTTCTTGTCTTAAACCTTCCCGGACACCTGAAGTATCTGTGTCCCAAATTTGGTCACGCATAAAGAACAGACAGACAGACAGAGAGATAGAAGCTTCATAGGGTTTTCCCCAAGAGATTCTCCACAAAATATAATTTCAATTTCACATTGCTATGGGTAACAACTAAAGATGAGCGAGTAGTGAAATATTCAAGATTTGATATTCGTTTTGAGTAGAGCCTCAATATTCGACTACTCGATCGAATATCGAATCCCATTATAGTCTATGGGAAAAAATGCTCATTTTAGGGGAAACCACTATTCGACTAAAGGAGAGTCACCAAGTCCACGAGTAGCAGGAGGAGAGTGTTTAGGAGGAGCGCTGTGCATTTAAAATGCACAGACCCTATTATAGTCTATGGCAGGGGTCTCAAACTCAATATACATGGGGGCCGCTGGAGGTAGAGTCTGGGTGAGGCTGGGCCGCATCAGGTTTTCCACAAGCTATACTCGCCGCAGCAAATTTAGCTCCGCCCAATTTTATGATGACTCCACCCATTCTTATTCATTTTTCATGTGCCCCCACACAGTATAATCCTCCTACAGTCACCCGTACACAATATATGTCCCCACATTATAATGTTCCCTTCCAACTGCCCCGCAGTATTAGGTCCCTCTCCTGGTGCCTCAGTTTAAACTCGGGGAAACTAGAGGGGACATGAAACTGGGACAGCTGGAGGGGGACATAAAACAGTGGGGGTAGTTGGAGGGGGGCAATAAATTAATGGCAGCTGAAGTGGGACATTAAACTGGGGTCAACTAGAGGGGGACATTAAACTCAGGAGGCTAGAAGCAGACATTAAATTGTAGGCGTAGGTGGATGGTGACAATAAACTGGGGACAACTAGAGGCAGACAGGTCCCCCTCCAGCTACTCCTACGGTTTAATGCCCCCTCCAGTTGTCCCCAGTTTAAGTGCCAACTTCATCTACCCTCACTTTCATCTCCCCCCACCATTTCTCCCCCAGTTTGATATCCCCCTTCATTTGCCCCATTTTGTCCCCTCTCTATCTGTCCCCAGTTTTATGTCATCCCTCCATCTGCCCCAGTTTCATGTGCCCCATCCATCTGCCCCCAGTTTCATATTCCCCTTCATCTGCCCCCATTTTCATGTCCCCCTTCGATCTGTGACCCCAGGTTCATGTCCCCCCCCTCCATCTCTGCCCCTAGGTTACTGACACACACACACTGACACACACACACACACTCCATCTCACGTTCTTCTCAGTACTACATCTCTTCATCTTTCGGCCGGCACACTAAGACACGCCTCCAATAGTCAGGTGACGTCTGACGTCACACACAGGTCCTTGAGTCTTAAACTTCAGCAGTACTAGCTTTCCACTGATCAACCATCGCTTTTATTGCTGTTATAACAGCAATAAAAGCGATGGGTGATCAGTGGAAAGCTAGTGCTGCTGAAGTTTAAGACTCAAGGACCTGTGTGTGACGTCAGACGTCACCTGACTATTGGAGGCGTGTCTTAGTGTGCCGGCCGAAAGATGACTATAGCGGGACATGCAGGGAGCTGCGGGGGGGCCTCAAACTTTCGCCCCCATAGCCACAGTTGGCCCGCGGGCCGCAAGTTTGAGACCCCTGGTCTATGGGGTCCATGCACTTTAACTGCACAGCGCTTGCAGTTGCGCTGATATTCCGTTCGGGGGGTCCTCCTGCGGACTCCTTCCGGATGGGAGGCAAGCGCTAATGTGAACTGGCCCTTACTCATCCTGCAGAACCAGCATTGATTGGCCAAATGCTATACACTGTATAGCATTCGGCAAATCAACACTGGTTCTGCAGCAGGCTTGTCTTTGCTAGTCGGGAGAGCTGGCACCTTGCGCTTATGAGGGAGCTGACTTTTTCTCATAGGAATGCATTAACCAGCGTTGATTGGCCAGTGTACAGCATTCGGGCAATCAACGCTGGTTCTGCCAGAGGCTCGTCTGTGAGGAGGCGGAGTCTAAGATTGGACCACAATGGAGACTGCTGTGGTCCAATCTTAGATTCCGCCTCATCACAGACGAGCCTCTGGCAGAACCAGCTTTGATTGGCCGAATGCTGTACACTGGCCAATCAACGCTGGTCAATGCATTCTTATGAGAAAAAGTCAGCTCCTGTATAAACGCAAGCTGCCAGCTCTCCCGACTAGCAAGGACGAGCCTGCTGCAGAACCAGCGTTGATTTGCCGAATGCATTCGGCAAATCAACGCTTGTTCTGAATCGAATCTTTACTGCGAATAGCGATAGTATTCGAACGAGTACGAGTATTTCGAATACCATAGTATTTGTTTGAATACCTACTCGATCGAATACTACTCGCTTATCTCTGGTAACAACACATAGTACATACACTTTTTGTACAAGCAAAAACCTTTGAAAGTTGGAGGTCATAACCAGCATATCTATAAGCAGTCACAAAGTATTCGACATTTCTCCTCGTCTTTAGTTTTGCTAATTTCAGATACCTCTAGAACTCCAATAAAAGCCTGAACTGTCATCTCTCCATGTCAGCCATATTAACTCTCATGGGGCTGGGTGTGATGTAGTCTTGTATATGATGAGTGTAGAATCTTCATCATAAAAACCATATACAGCATGTCAATAAATTTCACAATTAACTGCTTGTTAGTCATCTGTTAACTATATACCTCTTATCAATTGGCAATTAAAACTGCAAGAATGTACCTGTACATCTTTGTGTCAACCCTCCTACCTCATAGATTGTAAGCTATTGTGGCAGAGCCATCAATTCTTTTGTGTGAATTGATTTTTTGCACTGAAACATCTCATTTGGCCTGTATCCTATGATTTGCAACATACTGTGGAATATGTTAGTGCTATATAAGTAAAATGCTTCATCATCATCATCATCATCATCATCATCATTATTATTATTGTGTCTGCACAAGATCTTTTAGCTGCATGAGCAGGGCAACAGCTGTTACTAACATCTGGACATCCCAGAGAAAAGGCGAAAAGGGGAATGCTTATTACAATGCCTGCCTCCCCTCTTGCTGTATACACAGTACTCAATGTACTGCTATGGAAGCTACAATGATGTGCCTTCCTCCTGGCCAGGTGGGAATGTGATCCACTGGGACTAGGAATGGCAGGAGCTTTGTGTTCTATAAGACCCAGATTGTACTTGCATTATATTCTAGGATATATAATTATGTAGAAAAATCCTTTATTGACCTTTATGTACTCATGAAGATTCTGCTGTTAAACATTACATACACCTTTTGTTTTCTGGGTAAAATGAACCATGTAGTTTGGGTGTGTGGCAAGTATTACAGTCTTTTCTTGCTGTTTCATACCAGACCTGAAATATTTAGTATTTTTGTTTGATATTTAGAAGATTACTTCTTGGAATTGTGGTTACCTAGAAGTGTCACATTAAGAGGAGTGGAGAGTTCCTCCTACTGGGAAGAGAATACAGGGAGCACTATTCATATAGCATCATAAAAACACTCAATTTGTATAATCAAGATGAGTGGAGAATTCCTCCTTCTCGGGAGAATATACAGGGAGCACTGTTCCTAAGGCATCATAATGTCACCCCATTTGTGCAAGCTAAGGGATCCATATTGATAGAATTATTAGGCTAAAATGAAATTGCACTTAACAAGCACACCATGTTGAAAAAAGTGCTATCTTATGTATCTTGTGTACCCAGTGGTGAACCTAGCCTTTCTGCTGCCTGAGGCGGACGACTGGAAGGCGCCCCCCCCCAACCGCCGGACTGAATACCGGAGGGGTTTGCTAGTGGTAACATTAACAGTGAATACAGTGAGTAACATTTTGTGGTGACTTACCGGAGAGGTCCCTGACTAATCGCTCCTCTGGACCGCCGTGACCACTTCTTCCAGCTGTGATTTGTCTCTGTAAGGTTTGCAACATAGACATCTTTGACTCCTCACTTCTCCAGGCACTCGACCCATATGGTCCTCTCCTACACAACGCCTCTTAAAGAGGACCTTTCATGAGTTCGGGCACATGCGGTTTTATATACCGTTGGAAAGCCAACAGTGCACTGAATTCAGCGCACTGTCGGCTTTCCTGATCTGTGCCCCCAGTGAAGAGCTATCAGTGCCGGTACTGTAGCTCTTCACAGTCCAAAGGGCGTTCCTGACAGTCAGGAACATCCTTCTTCACAGCAGCGCCTATAGTGCTGTACTGTGAGAGGGGGAGGAATGCCTCCCCCAGTACTAGTCTAAGGATGAGCACTGTGAGCAGGGGTAGGGGGCATTTCTCACCACTCTCACAGTACAGCGCAATAGGCACTACTGTGAGGAAGGGCATTGCTGACTGACTGTCAGGAATGCCCTTCTGACTGTGAAGAGCTACGGTACTGGCACTGATAGCTCTTCACTGGGGGCACAGATTGTGAAAGCCGACAGTTCGTTGAATTCAGTGCACTCTCGGCTTTCCAGGAATATATGGAACTGCCTGTGCCCCAACCCATGAAAGGTCATCTTTAAATAGTGCCCCTTATTAATAATACCCCCTTATATTAATAATGCCTAATAGTCCCTATATAAAGTTGCCATATTCTGACACCTGTAACTTTTTTTTATACTTCCTTGCATAGGGCATCTTTTTGTGAGACTGGGAGTACTTTTCAGTTCTACCATTTTGGGGACTGTTTATTGCTGTGATCACTTTTTATTCAAATTTTTATCAGAGGCAAAACAGTAAAAAAACGTCAGTTTGACACTTTTGACTTTTTGTCCTGCTACGGCATTTACCGTACGAGAAAAATATTGTTATAGATTTGTAGAGCGGGCAATTTAGGACACAGGGATACCTAACATGTATGTGTTTCACAGTATTTACATACTTTTATATGTGTTCTAGGGACAGGGGGATGATTTGAATTTTTAATACTTTTTATTTTTTTAATATTTTTATTTTTTAATTTTATTTTTGTACTTATTAGACCCCCAGGGGTCTGATCACTAATACAATGCATTGCAAAAATCTGGCATTTCTATTGCAGGCTACATAGAACAGTCTGCTATAGAAAGTATAGAATGACAGGCTGGAGAGCCATCACAAGGCTCCCGGCTGCCATAAAAACGCAATTAGAATGCAGAGAGCAGGCAGGGAGACGACCTGCTCTCTGCTAAGAATGAGGGGCGGCCATTGGAGCAGCGCTGCTGCTAATAGGTGAGAGTTAAAGCAGTGCTACATCCACAGGGCCGCCCCAAACCACAGCTCGCTTTCCCTGCCGGGCTGCCGTGACGCTAAGCCAGTCCAGGACAGTTCGCACGCAGCTTGTCCTGGACTGGTTTAGGTCAGTAAAAATGCGGCCCCCCCAGCATAATGCTGCCTGAGGCAATTACCTCACGTTGCCTCATTAGAGGTGCGGCACTGTGTGTACCCTATGTAGGGATGGTGGGGGTCAGCAATGACAGCGTTCATACAGCCAGCAAGTTTCAAACTCCAAGGGTACAATTATTCAAATGCTTCAGCACAAAACACCATGCAAACAAAATAAACCTAAGCCTGTCCGGTTCTATCTATACAGCAGGATACCTCACTATCAAAGTGCAGGCCTAATACCTGGCACCAAACACAGTAGCAAAACTGTCCATAACCGCCCCATTCCCAGGGGTGCTCTCTCTCTCAGGCTGCAAACCTGTCAGCTCTTTTCAGGCTTCCTTCCCCAGTAATGAATACCAGAAAGTCTCACCTGAGAACAACAGGAACTAGGAAAAAACCCATAACGGACTAGGAGTGTGGACTCGAACACTCTCACTGCCAACCTGTCCTCCAGTCCAGGAAATCCAGCCCATATAACTTAAGTAAAGAGCCCTAACAGACTACTTCCTACTAAAGCAACATGTACCCTGTCGGATTTCTTCTGCCCTGCCTGGCAGAGGGAACCAGGTGAGATATACTTTACACCCTATTGACAACTTTACCACACACTTTACTGCACCTCAATGGATTTAAAATAGGACAAGAAGACCAATAAAAGTTGATAGAGTCCATGCAAATTTACTTTGATACATAATAAGTGCTGACTGTCCAATTATTTTCTCTACATCTTAGGCTGTTTTCACACAGGGTTTTTTGGGCCGGATTTTGACGTGGAAGATGTGTCAGAATACGACTCCAAAAAATGCCTCCCATTGACTTCACTGGGAACCGTTCACTTCTTTTTTTACGCTAGCGGTTTTGTGTTGCTTGTGAAAAAAAGAAGCAACCTGCCCTTTCTTGCCGCGGATTCTGCGGCGGAATCCGCTGCAGTATCCATGGCGTGACACCTCCCTCCTGACTAGGCCCATTCATTTGGGCCTAATCCAGAGCGGAATGCCACGACTGGATGCCGGTGCACTTTACCGGCATCCAGTCATGGCTAGCCATTTTTTGGACTGGATTCCAAGGCAGCCTCCATGTCAAAATCTGGCCCCAAAAAACCCATGTGAACACAGCCTTATAGTCTTCTGGCCAGATATCTATTATTCTTTAATCAGGTATGACAAGCAGGGGTTAAACGTATATATGTGGAAAGACACCTACTTAAAGCAAATCTTATCATCCACAAAAACTCCCATTGAGGCATCTTGGTTGTGTCATAATGGCTCTTAGGCTAAGGTCTCACGTTTTGTAAATGAAGTGTTTCTGGCTGCTGAAACATCAATAAAGTGAATGAGATTTTGGTTAATCTCATCCACACATTGTAGAAAAAAAGAGCTGCAGAAAAACTGCTTTTTCAAAAACGTGTGGTTTTGAAAAACACAACATGTTAATTTTAGCTGCTGAATCACAAGCACTTTCCTTATAGGTTTCATAGGGGAAGGAAAAAAAGCAGAGGAACAAGCAGCATAAACTCAATGAAAAATTCTGCGGAAAACATGAGATTTTTTTTTTTCAGCATTTTTTTTTTTTGTTTGCTACACAGTGCCTTATGGGCCATGGGATATGCACTTGCAGTGAAATGCTTTCTCCTAGCCTACAATTTGACTCATACCATAACCAGTCTTTACACCATATTGATCAGTATTTCATTTGTTGTATATTTGTTTACCTGGATTTGCTGTACATTACAATATGTGGGTAGATCATGTGCCCACTGAAAGAAGACACGTTTTGAACATAATGTACAAAAATGTATAATTACCCATATGACTGCCCCAGGGACATTTCCTGATTATCCGGTAACGATCCATTTCCCCATTTTTGGGCCTGGAATGTAACAAATACTGCACCCCCTCATACTTATGTGTTTTCCTTCCAGAATTCCTTCTGCGTGGAACAGCTCCTCCTCGAATCTGTGACATCTGCCCGCAAGAGCCGCCCACGCCTGCTCAGTAGAGATGGAGTGCTGGCTACAGCACATGACTTGGACTGCTACGCAGGCGCTGGCAGAGTCAAAGAAGAGGAGGAGCTGTTCACTGCAGAAGGAAGTCTGGACAGGAAAGTATAATGGAGTATTAGGGGTGGGCTGAGTTAGTTGAGAAGGGCTAGTAGTGGGCAGGATAACTAAGGGTAAGTTCAGACGGCTCCCATTTAAATCAATGGGAGCCGCTCAGGAGTTTTTTCCATTAGCTGGCTTGCTCTGGCTCTTGGAAAAAAAAGCGAGGTGCTCATTCTTCAGGCCGTTTCGCCTTGTGATTCGGCCTGAAGACACTCCCTCCTCCCGACTAGGCCCATTCATTGGGCCTAATCCGGAATGGAGTGTGCGGCTGGATGCCGGTGCAGTGCACCGACTTTCAGTTGTAGCTTCCCGGTTTTTGGACCAGAACCTGGAGTAAGAGGGAGATGAACGTGTGAGAGCCTACAACTACCATAATGCATTGCATTAGTTAACACAGCAGGAAACTACACCATGTAAACAAATGCAGAAGATGCTAGGTGCTCCCAGAGAAAGCAAGAAATCAATCAAAACACTGCTAGAGGTATTTGGGTGTACTTACTAACCCATTAATAGCACCAACACACCTTTTTTAAAAAAAACAAAACAAAACAATTTTTCAGTCAAAAAATCCCATTAATAAAAGTTAATCAATGAGATATATCAATGGGTTATACCCCAAAATAGTGTCATTATACGCTACCACTTGTCCTACAGAAAAACATGCCCTCGTATATTTCTATGATCTTGTATGACCATAGTACAGTAAACTCAGTTTAGCTATGGTGTGAACTGTCAGATATGGAAATGTATTTAAAAAGGCTGTGGTAATAAGGAAATTGAGGACATTAATGTCTCATCACGGCTATATAATTATTATTAATAATAATAAATTGGCACCCAGTATGAAAGCGTTCATCTCATATTGCCTAAGTACATCACTCCTAATGTTTGTCTTGTTAAATAAACATTCATCAGTCTCTTGAAGGTGTTAGAGCAGGTGCACAGGAAACTGTAGTCCTGCAAGCAACCCACAGAACTACTCCCTGCCTTCACCACATCTTGGAGAATGTCAGAGCACTCAGAATAGAATCACAAAGTTTATCTAAATGCATCGTACATGTCTTTTATAGGACATTCATGTGGACAAAACATTCAGGGCACATACTGTACCATGGAGGGGCAACTATCACTGAACTTCAGCAATAATGAGAGCAAGATACATACACTGTATTAAACCTATTGGTGTCCACATAATTTTTTTTTTTTAAATTCCAAGTTTTTCATGTTGTAATACACATCAAGGCTGCAGCGATATTCCAAACTTTATTGACTCAATTGAGCCTTAATCCCTATATGCAGTTTGTAAATCCCTCAGAGAAAGTATTACTGAACTACGTTGCCTAGCGTATCTAGCTAAAAGTTTTTTAACTTCTTTCTGCAGGTTTTTTGACTTCCCACCTTCCAAAAACCATATGAGGGCTCAGGTTTTGTGGGATAAATTGTACTCCATAGTGGAGCCATTTAATATCCTGTGTGACGTACTGGGAAGCTGGAAAAAAAATTCAGAAAGGGTTAAATTGGAGAAAAACCGTGTTCAACTCTCTTACTGGTCTTGGTTTTTATAGTGTTCGTTGTGCAGCCTAAATGACATGTCACTTGTATTCTGACACCAGTATCTTTTTAATATTTCTGTTTCAAGGAGGCATAAGGCATTTTTTGTTTATGACGGCCAGATGTATGTTTTATTTATATTTATGTGGTGAATGTCTATTACGGTGGGGAGTGAAGGCACTGCTGTTAGCTGGTGTCAGAACAAGTGCTGAGGTGATCGTTCAATAAATGCAGCCTTGACTACAACCACTTATTTATGCCAATGTTCTCCATCTATTGCCACTAGAGGAGATGCCGTAAAGCACATGGGATCAACAGGTGCCAAATTAACCAAAACCAATCAACTAATATGTCATTAAAATAAAGATACCACAGACTAAAATTTGGATAATGTAGGCCACAATATTTATTTCTGGGTTACCTTTGCAATTCATAAATAAACATATTAAGCCCTTCCCAACAATACTCCTAATGAGATGTCCGCTGCTGACCACCTAAGTTCACCTCAGACCATTACTTGTAAGATGTTGAATTTTCTGCCAATCAAATTGCATCTCAGCTTTTCTTTCCCAATTTACATAAGGATCAGGTGTTTTCTTTAGTAACAGATAACCTCAGAGATAAATTTAGCACACATGAGTACCATAGACTCCCGGGGGAGGGGGAGCACCATTAACTAAACAAACATATTCTTGCACCGTTTCCCATGTGGCCCCCATTGCAAAGGGCACTGTTGGCCTTTCCATGGGCTGCTGCATAGGCGGCTGATATCATTCATATCCCCAATGACATTATAATTAGAGATGAGCGAACAGTGTTCTATCGAACTCATGTTCGATCGGATATTAGGCTGTTCGGCATGTTCGAATCGAATCGAACACCGCGTGGTAAAGTGCGCCATTACTCGATTCCCCTCCCACCTTCCCTGGCGCCTTTTTTGCTCCAATAACAGCGCAGGGTAGGTGGGACAGGAACTACGACACCGGTGACGTTGAAAAAAGTAGGCAAAACCCATTGGCTGCCGAAAACATGTGACCTCTAATTTAAAAGAACAGCGACGCCCAGCTTCGCGTCATTCTGAGCTTGCAATTCACCGGGGACGGAGGTTTCCGTCCAGTTAGCTAGGGGTTAGATTCTGGGTAGGCAGGGACAGGCTAGGATAGGAAGGAGAAGACAACCAACAGCTCTTATAAGAGCTAAATTCCAGGGAGAAGCTTGTCAGTGTAACGTGGCACTGACGGGCTCAATCGCCGCAACCCAGCTTTCCGCGGATCCTGAATGGAATACACTGACAGTGTATTCCCGTGTACCCGATATATACCCCCGATACCCGTTCCAACGGTGTGCCCCCCCACCTTCACCCCAGAAATACCCTGCAAGTCCCCTAGCAATAGAATTGGGGCTATATACACCCACTATTTTTGCTACTGCCATATAGTGCCATTGTCTGACTGGGAATTCAAAGAATATATTGGGGTTACGTGCACCCACAATTTTTGCTACTGGTATATAGTGCCATTGTCTCACTGGGAATTCAAAGAATATATGGGGGTTACGTGCACCCACAATTTTTGCTACTGCTATACAGTGCCATTGTCTCACTGGGAATTCAAAGAATATATTGGGGTTACGTGCACCCACAATTTTTGCTACTGGTAGATAGTGCCATTGTCTCACTGGGAATTCAAAGAATATATGGGGGTTATGTGCACCCACAATTTTTGCTACTGGTATATAGTGCCATTGTCTGACTGGGAATTCAAAGAATATATTGGGGTTACGTGCACCCACAATTTTTGCTACTGGTATATAGTGCCATTGTCTCACTGGGAATTCAAAGAATATATTGGGCTTACATATAACTTCAATTCCAGGGAGAAGCTTGTCAGTGTAACGTGGCACTGACGGGCTCAATCGCCGCAACCCAGCTTTCCCAGGATCCTGAATGGAACACACTGACAGTGTATTCCCATATACCCCATATATACACCCCAAATCCCCGTTCCAACGGTGTGCCCCCCCACCTTCACCTCAGAAATACCCTGAAAGTCCCCTAGCAATAGAATTGGGGCTATATACACCCACAATTTTTGCTACTGGTATATAGTGCCATTGTCTGACTGGGAATTCAAAGAATATATTGGGGTTACGTGCACCCACAATTTTTGCTACTGGTATATAGTGCCATTGTCTCACTGGGAATTCAAAGAATATATGGGGGTTACGTGCACCCACAATTTTTGCTACTGCTATACAGTGCCATTGTCTCACTGGGAATTCAAAGAATATATTGGGGTTACGTGCACCCACAATTTTTGCTACTGGTAGATAGTGCCATTGTCTCACTGGGAATTCCACAAATAATTTGGGGATTCATTCACCCTACATCTCAGGCTCTTGCCATATTCACCCAGGTTGTCAGTGCTGCACCAGCTCGTTCCCAGACAGCTCGGCCCGAAAAACACGTTACCTATATAGAGGATTTGGACAATGAAGACAACATGTTCTAAATCTAATGTCTGCACCTTCTCCAGAATTAAAATAAAGGCAGCGTTTAACTTTCAAATAGCACTGCACAAAGGAAGAGCTTATCAGCTTGTCTCATGACATGCTACTGAAAAGTGTCATTTGTGTATCTTAATGTAAATATAGTTGTATAAGCTTTTTGGGTTTTAGGCACTGCCAAGTTATTTATTACCACCCGCTCCCTTATAATGATGATGACGCCAAAGTCACTGTGGGTGTTCAGAGCTCACAGCTTTGGTTGACATTTGTCTTGCTCTCTGTCAGTACCAGCTGTCTTTTTGGATACCGTAAAGTTATGTTGACTTTATTAACAGCTATAGAAGCTTTAGCCAGGTTGTGACGGTGTGTAACCCTAACAACACTAAGTGGGATGCACATTAATAGTCAGTCTATGTACGCTAAACGTATCACTGAAGTAATTTTTTTTCCCTCTCCCCTAATATAAGAAAGGAACAGACATTAGACCTAGACCGGGGTTCGAGGCTTGTAAAAATCCAGTATTATTTGTTCTTCATGATGTGAAATATGTGTTGAAAAGCAACCCAAGATGAAGTCAGCCATGTGTGCCAGTGTGTTACTTGGCATGCCTTTGCTGGCCCCAACTGTAAGGGTCACTCTCCATTTCCTCCATTTTCCACTCCCCTTCACACCATTTGTGGTGAAGCAATGGGATGCACTGAAGTGCACCCTCTAGCCTCGTGTGGGACAGGGACATCAGATGCCACTCCAACCCTCTCGTCTTCCTCCGCCAGCCAACGGTGCGAAGATGAGAGGAGTGTGCTCTGAATGTTTTCTGCCTAGCAGAGGCTAGTTCTCACTTACGAAAATGGCCCCACTTTGACCTGTATATCAGGCACAATGGTGTAGGTTTCAAAGAAACATGGCACCAACAAGTTGAAAAACGTGGGCCATGCGTGGACCGTGTTTGAGTCTGGCAAGCTCCAGATCTGCTACCAGGTTCCAGCCATTATCACAGGCGCAAAAATGCCAGGCCCCAGGTGTAGCAGGGAAAAAAAAATGCCATCTCAGCCAGGATGGCATCCCTGACCTCGGAGGCACTGTGCTGTCTGTCCCCCAAGCTGATCAGTTTCAGCACGGCCTGCTGACATCTCCCCATGCCAGTGTTACAGTGTTTTCCGCTAGTAGCTGGGGTGGACCTTGCAGCAAAGCGCAGAGCTCTGGGCCCGACTGATGTTATGGGACACATGCAGGCGCAAGGCAGGGACAGCACACCAAGAGAAGTAGTAACGGCTAGGCCCAGCATAGGGAGGTGCCCCAGCTGCCATCTGCTGACGGAAGGCCTGGGTCTCCAGAAGCATAAACAAACACCAACATCTCCAGGGCCAGCAGTTTATCGATGAGGCTGTTAAAGGCTTGGGCATGGGGGTGGGTTGTGTTGTACTTCTGCCTGCAATGAAAAGCTTGGGAAATGTGGAGTGGCTGGGAAGAGGCGCATGATGGTGCAGGCCAAAAGGGCGCATGAGGGTGAACTCCCCAATGTGTCAGAGATAGGTGTGTAGGTGTCCTTGCATCATATACTTGCACCATATTTGGCTTTGGAAGTTAATTTTGTGCCAAAAAGTGGTTAAGACAGCGATCCCTCAGCTACTCCCGTTACACTGTCTAGTGAAATTACCATCTTTGGAAGTGGACCACCACTTGTAAGATCCCAAAGGAAGCAGGCAAGAGATGTGCAGTGCAGAAAAAAAGATGAGAAAATAAGTGTAGGCTGTAGAGCACAGAGGGATCGGAGAGGACAGAGCTGGTGTCGGCCAGGTATTCCCACAACATGCGCCTATACTTGTCCCTCCTGGTGACACTAGGCCCCTGAGTGGCAGTAATTTGTCCAGGGGGGCCATTAACGTGTTCCAGACCTAGGAATAATTCTTCCAACAGGGTAGAGTTTTGCATGCCTTTGCTTCTACCCACTGTTTTTGCTGCTTAGCTTCCCTCCACATCTACACTGCTTTCACCCCTAAACATCACCCCAGTTTATGCCTTTGTTTCTACCCTGTTTTTTTGGTTGAATTAGCTTCCCTCCACATCTACACTGCTTTAGCCCCTAAACATCACCCCAGTTTATGCCTTTGCTTCTACCCTGTTTTTTTTTGTTGAATTAGCTTCCCTCCACATCTACACTGCTTTAGCCCCTAAACATCACCCCAGTTTATACCTTTGCTTCTACCCAGGTTTTTTGTTGATTTAGCTTCCCTCTACATCTACACTGCTTTAGCCCCTAGACATCACCCCTGTCCATGTGGGGTCGGTGGCCTCGTCATCCACCAACTCCTCTTCCAATTGCGCACTGGCCCCTTACTGCAAACCGCACATGACCACAGCTTGCCCTGATGGCAACTGTGTCTCATGATCCCCACTTAGGTCCTGACAAGTCGGTGGCGGGTCCAAAACCCCAAAATTGGAAGGAAATGGCGGATGCTGCAGTATTTCTAACACCTGTTCCTGGTGCTCGGGCCTGGTCTGTGTTGTACCCTGCACCCTGCTTAACGCATCTGCCATATCCGAAGTTGTGCTGAGCGCATGCTAATGTTTCGTGTCCAGTGCAATGGATGGGATGGGATTTCACATAAGTCTGCCACCCATGGCCACTCATGGTTGAGCAACTGAGGGAGTTGACTTTGGCGAACCCGAGGGTTTTGGAGTTGGAACTACATCAAAGGTCTGTGCTGCTCACACACTCTGCTCAACACATGATATGTTTAGTGCCAGCAGTGTGGAGACGTCGCACAACAGCCGTTGTTCCAGCAGGTACAGGCGTTGTAGGAGTGCATAGAGGCTAGCAGCGGCAACTATAGACTTTAAAAACTATCCGCACAAGCGCCACACTTTCACCAGTAGCTCAGGAACATTGGGGTACCTTTTTAAAATGATTAGCAGCAATGAGTTAAAAACGTGGCCCAGGCATGGAATATGTTGCAGGCTGCCAAGCTATAGAGCCAATCCCAGGTTACGGCCATTATCACACATGACAACATGCCTGGGCCCAGGTGCAGTGGCAAAAACCACATTGCCGTCTCATCGAGGATGGCATGACTCACTTTGTAGGCAGTGTGCTGTCTGGCCCCCAAGCTGATGAGCTTCAGCACGGCCCGCTGACGTCTCCCCACACCAGTGTTGCAGCGTTTCCAGCTCGTAGCTGGGGTCAATTTAACAGCGGAGGAGGGTGGTGTTTCAGCCCTCCTCCCAGGAATGTTGTGTGGGGAGACAAGTCAGGCCACCACATTTTGCGACCCGGTCCACGCCTCAACTACATTCAACCACTGTGCCCAAATTGAAAGGTAGCGTCCCTGTCCGCATGCACTTGTCCATTCGTAACTGGTCACATGGAACTTTAGGGCTAAGCGCTGAATTTAGGGACCACCTCATGTTTGGGGGAAAGTGCTGGTGTGGACGGCACAGTGCGGTGGCGCAGTAGACACTCTGCCCAAAAAGGGCAGAGTGTCCCCCAGCCGGGATTCCAACATCTCCTGGGCCAGATTTCTTGAGATGAGGCCGTTGAAGCCTTGGGCATGTGGGTGGGTTGCGCTGTACTTTAGCATGAAATGAAAGGCTTGGGAGATGGGGAGTTGCTGGGAAGAGGCGCATGATGGCACGGGCAAAAGGAGAAATGGCAGGAAAAGGTGAGGATAAGGGTGAACTCCCCCAAGTGTCAGAGGCAGATGTGGAGGTGTCCTGGCTGCTGGTCTGGACTGCAGCGCCAGCCCTGTCAACAGTGGGAGAGGCAGTGGCCGCCAGGCCAAACGACGATTATCCTGCGCTTGCTCTCACCCACTGAGCCCAGGGCTTGCCTTCCAAATGATGGCACCCGCAAGAGGTGGTGAGATTCCTCTCCGCAGATCTCCAAACCATCTTGGACTTGCAAATTGCACTAAATTTGTCATGTAACTGACATGTATATGATGAGTCTATCCATTGTCTGTTCATTTTGGTGAAAGTCAGCCTGTCAGCTGACAGACAGCTGTGCTTGTCAGTGATGATGCCACCGGCTGCTTGTACCCCCAGTTTTTGCTGCTTAGCTTGCCTCCACATCCACACTGCTTTTGCCCCTACACATCACCCCTATCCATGCCTGTGCCTCTAGCCATAAGTCTGCCACCCATGGAAACTCATGGTGCAGAAAGTGAGGGAGCTGACTCTGAGGAACCCTTGGGTTTTGTAGCTGGTACTCCATCAAAGGTCTCTGCTGCTCACACACCCTGCTGAACATACGGTATCTAGGGTTAGAGCGTGTGGTGACCTCGCACAACAGTAGGTGCTTCAGGCAGATGTAGGCCTTGCTGGAGTGTATTGCGGCTAGCTCCAGCTACTGTAGACTTGGGAAAGTGGGTGTCCAAGTGCCGCACTTTCACCCTTAGCTCAGCTAATTTGGGGTATGTTTTTAAAAATCATTGCACCACTACATTGAACACGTGGGCCAGGCATGGAACGTGTTGGAGGCTGGCAAGCTCCAGAGCCCTCCAACAAGACAAAAAAGCCTGGCCCCAGGGGCAGCGGGGATAAACAAATTGCCATCTCATCCAGGATGGCATCCCTGACCTCAGAGGCAGTGTGCTGTCCGTCTCCCAAGCTGATGAGCTTCAGCCCAGCCTGCTGACGTCTCCCCACACCAGTGTTGCAGCGTTTTCAGCTCGTAGCTGGGGTCAATCTAACAGCGGAGGAGGAGGAGGGTGGTGTTTCAGCCCTCCTCCCAGGAATGTTTTGTGGGGAGACAAGTCAGGAAAATTCTTGAAACAGGGGAGAGTTTTGCATCTTTGCCCTTGCTGCCTATGGACATCCCTTTGCCTCTAGCCACCATTTTCCCTGCTTTGCTTGCCTCCACATCCACACTGCTTTTGCCCCTAGACATCACCCCAGTCCATGCCTTAGCTTGTACCCCCAGTTTTTCCTGCTTAGCTTGCCTCCACATCCACACTGCTTTTGCCCCTAGACATCACCCCAGTCCATGCCTTAGCTTGTACCCCCAGTTTTTCCTGCTTAGCTTGCCTCCACATCCACACTGCTTTTGCCCCTAGACATCACCCCAGTCCATGCCTTAGCTTGTACCCCCAGTTTTTCCTGCTTAGCTTGCCTCCACATCCACACTGCTTTTGCCCCTAGACATCATCCCTATCCATGCCTCTGCCCCTAGCCATAACTAGTGAGACAGAAAGACAAGGCAAAAAGGAGCCTCCATGAACATATAACAGTAGGGGAGAGAAGAAAGGGGGGATCTATGCATCTATGAACCATACAGTGAAGAACATGGGGCCATACATATCAGAAATACAGCAAAAAAGATGTCAAACGGGCTCACTTTCGGAAGTGCCACAAGTCAACTGGATAAAGGAAGGTACACATTGAATGAAGACCACTATAACAATCCTCAATGCCAGGAGGAATCACAGAGGAACAACCTAATTGTGTTGGATTGGTGATCTTTTGCTGGTATTTTTCATTGCTGTGCCCTCCAGCCAGTCCTTTATTTACCCCACATATACCAGATAATTTTGCAATAATATAATTTAACGTCCATGCAATTATATTTCTTGCAGCTATTTATATCTTCATACAGTGATTTATTTTTTTTTTGTTCTTGCAGTGAAGTCCCGTTTGTGCAGGTGGCTAGGATGCGTTTATCAGAAAAGTTATCACAACGTCAATATGGTCATTTTTTTCTTCTTTGCAGTTAAGTACCAGTGAAGGTGGCCAAGTTATATATGTCTGTCCTTCCACGACAGACCTGGTTCTGCAATCCATAAGATGGAAGTCTGGATGATATTGGTGAGGTCCCCACACAATGTGACAGTCATGACAACTACTACTACTATACTTATTATATTATACTTAACGTATACTTATATTATACTTAACCACCCTCAGTATGTTAGAGCCCAGGACTGTGTGTCTGACTGTGATCTGTAGTACAGGGGCACCACAAGGTACTGTTCTTGCCCCATTTCTCTTCACACTGTACACTGCTGACTTTAAGCATAATTCATCCAGCTGTTACTTACAGAAGTACTCCGATGATTCTGCTATAGTAGGCCCAGGGCCGGCGTCAGCACACGGCATAGTCGGGCAAGTGCCGGGGTGCACAGAGCCTCTGGGGGCCCCCCGGCACTTGCCCGCCCCAGCACTTACCTGTCCCGATTTCAGCTCATCGGCGTCCAGAGTAGACCTTATCACTGATGGTGACGATAGGGAATACAGAGACTTAAACCAGGACTTTGTTGAATGGTGCCAGCAGAACCAACTCAGGATTAATTCTGGGAAGACCAAGGAGATGGTGATGGACTTTAGTAAATGGAGAAGTGCTCCGACCCCAGTGGAGATCCAAGGGACATGCATTGAGATAGTCAGGACCTATTAGTATCTGGGTGTGCTCCTCAATAATAAACTAGACTGGGCTGATCACCTGGAGGCGCTGCACTGAAAGGGTCACAGCAGGCTCTAACCTACTCAGGAGGCTGAGGGCCTTTGGAGTCCAGGGGCCACTTCTTAGGGCCTTTTTCAACTCTGTGGTTGCTTCAGCCATCTTTTTCAGTGTGGCCTGCTGGGGAAGCAGTATATCAACCAGGGACAGAAATAGACTTGACAGGCTGATCAGAAGGGCCAGATCTGTCCTGGGGAGCCCCCTGGACCCAGTACAGGTGGTGGGTGACAGAAGGATACTGTCCGTGGTGAGCTCCATGTGGGAGAATAAATCCCAACCCATGTATGAGACCTTGATGGCACTTAGCAGCACTGTAAGTGACCATCTGCTTCACCATAAGTGAGAATGAGCGCTATTGCAAGTCTTTCCTTCCAACCGTGATCAGGCTGTATAATCTACAGCAGACCAAGCAAAGATCACTCTGTACAGAAAACTAAGGATTATAATTATGAAGCCACCTCAAAATCCTGACCAAAAAGATGGCTTCCAGTTTTTGCCGGGAGCCGTTTCTTCTGACTCCTATAAAAAAGAAGCAAGATGCTCATTCTTTAGGCCGAGCCACCTCACGATTCGGCCTGAAGACACTCCCTCCTCCAGACTAGGCCCATTCATTGGGCCTAATCCGGAGTGAAGTGCACGCCTGGATGCTGGTGCAGTGCACCGATTTTCATTTGCGGCTACCCGGTTTTTCGATCAGAACCTGAGGCAGCCTCCACCCCAGGTTCCGATCCAAAAAAACCCATGTGAACTTACCCTTAGAATATGGTTAGAGACAGGGGTGCAACTTGCAGTGGTGTAGAGGATACTGTTGCACGCAGCCTCAGGGGCCTTAAGGGGCCCATAAGGTATCTCCTTCCAATATGAGTAGAGCAGTATAGTGAAGGATGTATTATAGAGTGTGTTGTGGACCCACCATACCACCTGACTTCATGGCTCTTCCAAGGACATTGTCTAAGAAGCCTCCTCAGTATTTACCATTTAACAGTGCTTAACTAGTGGCTGTGTCTTCTGAGGGAAATAGTACACCTGCGAGCATAGAGCACCAGTGTTACAGACAATACATTATAATTTGGGTGGGCCTGTTAAAGATTTTCCAGGAGCATCATATTACGCCTTATAAATCTACTCCTCAACAGATTGTCTACAAAAGGGGTAAATTTCAAACAACTGACAACTTGCCAAGGCCAGAGTGTCACAGCAAGTTCAGCCAGAGATCAAAATGCAAGATGTCAAAAGAATCTCTAAGACTTTCACCATGGGACCTATAAGTAGCTTTTGCCACTATTGGTCTTGGACCAATATCTTGGAGAAATGTACATAATCTCATAAGTGAGAACAACGCCATAAAGGTAAATATTGAATGAAACCACATGGTACCAACACCATGTAGAATAATATATAGCAAAACATAAGTCACAAAGCAACTTAAGGAGAATATATAATCATCTAATGTGTAGATTTTATCAAATCATGGAGGAAGATGTTAATTCAATAAATGTGAATAAAACACCAGGTAGGAGAGTATATAAGTAATTTACATGATGAGCATATTAGAAGGTTACTTTCTGCCTAGTGCACATACTGTATATCCAGGTACTATTTTTACATTCCAGGAGAACCTCTTTAGTAGCATGTTCTCAACCATTGGTTTCCTATTAAGATGAAAGACTATGTACTTATAGATAGGGTATCTGATGATATATAGGTTTTATTTCACACCACAGATCTAATCTTCAATTTTACTTCTCTTTTTTTCCGAAGACACTAACTTTTAAGACGTAATGTTATAGCAGAGTTACGTGAGCTAAATATATTTTTGCACATTTTATTTAAAAATATTTCATATTTTACAGTATTTGCAGTCACGGATACTGGAAATCATGAAAGAAAAAACAAAACAGATACTTGTATCCAAAATAGACCTTAACCAAAATTGAAGCTATATTGCTATATAACTTACTAAAGAGGAAATTTATCAAGAAGATCTTGACAAATGTCAGATACGGGTGAGAAGTTTTCATTTGAGACTATCATGAACTCATAGCCCCACCAATTTTCAGAATAAATGGGCTGAGGAACTATGTAAGGATTCTTAAACTCCTCTCACACCATTATTATTTTTTTCCCCATAAAATCTTGGATAAAAAATTACCAACGTAGAGTAATTGACTTAAGTTTGCTGTTTTGTACTAAGCTGTGCTAAAGATTTTTACTCTAGGACAATTGGTAGAGATCACATCTGTATGCCCTTTCTGAAAACATTATCCAAACCATGGCCATTAATATGGAGCTAAGGTCCATTGGCTGCTATAGCATCATTTTTTATAAAATTATAATGTCATAAGAATGTCTGTCAGCTGTAGAGCACTGATGTGCTTATAATCTTAAGAATGTGTAAAAGCGAAAGATAGAACAATCTTGGAATTTGGCACTGAAAGTTGCAACCAACACAGATAATTCTTACATGCCACACACTTCTCTACTTACTGATCTTACCCTATGAGCTTTTGCAGCCTACTTTCATAGTAGAGTTGCTATTGCTCCTAAAAGCATTTCTGCATAATAATAATGATAATAATAATAATTATTATTATTAACAATTTTTGACCAGGGCAACACTAACAAGACAGGATTTGACAAATTTAAGTCATAAAGTTCTCCATTTTAACCTAATCTACTGCTCATGCCTGTATATGGAGATGGTATGGCTACATAGTGGATTCTGCTTTACCTTTTAGAACTGGATGTGGCTTAATTGGATGAAGCCACCAGTACTTTCTCTATATAGCGCAATATAATACAATAGTGATATTACCAACAACTAACTATAGGTGGAAATATAACAGTTGGAGATATTGGTATGTGGTTTTGGCATTTTTTTTGTAGTTGTAGCTATTTTTATGTGAGTAGAACAATCTGCCCAATGTATGTGCAATTTGGAGAACATTTTTGCTTCATACGCACAGGTGTTGGATGTATGTTAAAAAATCTTTTTGTGTGCAAGTATCACTATTCTAAGATTGTTATGGTACCCTTTGGTGTCTCTCTAGCATTGTCCACCTGGTGCTCACACAATTCAGTATCTTGTCCCACCCCCCGAATCTCTTGTATATGGGCAGAAGAGTGATTGGTACTATTGTGCAGGCCATCCATTAAGAATCAATGAATTGAAAGAAGCTTGGCACATTAGGTGGACATGCTTAGAGGGAAACTCCAAGGGAGTTACAGTATGTAACTTAACAACTTTGAGAAGGTGAGAGGAAAAGTGTTGGAGTCCGTCTATATCAGCCCCAGATTCCTGACTTATGTGTGGTCCAGTGTGGGTCTGGAATAGGTTTCAGCCCAGGTGTGGGTCCTGCGGCTTGTTACTGGACCATAAAATTTCACTGAGCTTGCACTTCAGGGCAGATCCTGGGAGGAGATTAAGTGGCTGGGTCTGTCCTGGCGCTGAGAACCTTGTTACGGTACGGTGGTTTGTTTTTTTTGGTTGATTCGTGTGGCTGGTATGGTGAGGTATACCACACATACAGTTAGTATTTTCTTTTTAGTTAGTGCTCAGACAAGCAGGATTTTGTTTGACATTATTTTGCCTGAAGTTAAGGCTGTATTTTATTTATCACATTTGTGTGCCTGACATAAAGGTTTATTTATTTTGCTGTTTTTCTTAAATAAACTGCTTTGCTGCAAGATTTGTGTCCCTGTCTGACTGGTTGGGTCTGCACCACTGATGCTACCGAGCTACCTTTCCTATACAACATTATCAAATTCTAAATCTAAGCAACACTGGTACCCAAATTTTGAGTGTAAAAACATATATACGATATTTCCAAAAGCTAAAATGACCAAACAATTCAAAACTGTTGCGCATCAGCCTTGTTAATAAACTATTTGATGTCGCCCATTCATAAGAAAGCTTTTTCCTTTTCAGTAAAAGTAAGCCAATCTTCAGCCGACTAATGCTGGAATTGCTGTCACTATGATGCAAGACAGATGCAAAGTTTTAAAAGCATTTGGATAATATTTTGCTACTGCAGGGCTCCTAGGAGACATGCCGTAGAGTTGCACTTCCTGTGTTTTCTTTCTGTGTTGATGGGATGACAAAATTCAAAGATGAGAAACGAATAAATAATATCACATTTACTGAACACTACTAGAAAAAATCTTGTGAAATCTTAGAAAAGTTCCTTCATACCTTGACCATCTTCATGTTCAGCTGGAATGCTGGTTGGAGAATAAGTTACTAGATGATCACCAACAAGAATTGCATTTTAGTAAATTATGCTCCTGCTAATAAAATGCACATTTTTTAATCAACCATTTAAGGCTAAGGTCACATGTATCGAGCTGCAGCAAAAAATTTCTGCTTCCATTATACCTTTATGGCTAATGCTGGCGTTTCTGTTAGTATAGTTGATATGTTGTGATTTTCAAAACCGTGACAATTTTGGAAATCGCAGTATGTCCACTGCACATATTTTTCCGCAATGTGTGGATGGGATTTGCTAGAATCCCCTCCACTTTGCAGGGCCTGTGAAACATTCCCCAGCCTAATTTTAAGGCCCCACATAGCAGAAATGCTGCGTTTTTTTGTTCCAGATTTTGCGTCAAAGTCAGGATTGTATTTAATAGAAGTGCCTCTATGTTTTCCATTCCTTTTCGACTCCTGACATTGATTCAAAAAATGCAGCAAAATCTGCAACAAAAAAAAGCTGCGTTTCCGCAGTCTTAGACTAAATTAAACCCACTACATTGTACGGCTGAGATACAGGTTTAGTTAACCACATTATGTATGGCTTCAGGGAGAAAATATCCCAAACAAGGTATCAAACACATTTTTGAATACTTACATTTTAGTATCTTTTTAGTACCTTTCAGGAGCTGATGAGCCACCATACCCGCAGGGTGTTTGCTGTATTATACAGCAAAGTCCCGACACTAATGCCAGCACTGATTGTGGGCATTAAGCCCCTTCGCTGGGGCTGGTGATCATCTGGGAGCCTATTGGGCTTACAGACTTGTCTGGCATTCATTTGTAAGACAGGCTTCTTTATTAAAAAATTTTTTTTAAAATTCAACCCCCCATTCTCTAGAGTACATCTGAAAATAGAAAATTACTGTGCACCACATACACATTTGGCATCCTTATGTCTGAAGATGTTCGGTGTACAACTTATAAAAATATTTTTCCCTTACAGTGAATAAAAAGTGATCAAAGCAATAGATGTCTCCCCAAAATGGCATAAATAAAAAGTAACACCCTTTGGTGATACACGGACAACACCCTATGGGGGATACACAGAAATATAAAAAGTTAGGGGTGTCAGAATATGTTGACTTTAAGAAAAATGTATTTATTTTTTATTTTTTGAAAAGTGTTAGATTTTTGTTAAGGGGTTAAAATGTAAATAAAACCATATCAATTTGTTATCTCCGGAATCATACTGAAACATAGAATACAAGTGACATACCATTTTGGCTGCAAAGTGAACACCATAAAAACAAAGCCCATAAGAAAATCCCACAAATGCACTTTTTCTCCAATTCCACCCCATTCTGAATTTTTTCCAGGTTCCCGGTACCTTGTACATAATAATAAATGACACCATTATGAAGAACAATTTGTATTGCAAATATTAAGCTCTCATATGGTTCTGTGAATGGAAAAATAAAAAAATATTATGGGGTTTGGAAGGCTCTCCAGTCATGACTTCATAAAATATATGTAAGTTTATATCTACTTGGATTGGTTATCTGCTATTTTTCTGAGCTTTTGCTCATTTTGCTTTTTAACTTGGCTTTTGCAATCTGTCTTGTCTGACGATAGTAACAATTGCTACAGGAAGCCTGAGGTAGTCATATGGACATATCCCCTCTTTCACTATACTCTCTATCTACTCTGTACATTTTTGCCTCCTTGCATTGACTGATCTATATTTTTCACATGCTCAACAGGAAGTCAGCACTTAAAAGTACTACAGCAAGGGCACAATGATTATATAGTACAGATTATTAAACCACCACTGAGAAAAACTGATCAGATAACAGCTATGTATACAGTATAAGGTTAATGAGCCATGGTATAGGGAAGTCTTATGAGTTCCTTATAAATGACTACTCTTTGATTCATTCATACAAGTGTATTTTATGTTCATATGAGCTTTGTAATGAGAAAGTCATGAAAATGATCAAATATTACCCAGTGCAGCCGTGAACAACATGAACACAAATTGATGGTCTGCTATTTACATAGACATCAATGTTTTTAAAAATAAATAAAAAAAAATCATTTTATTTTTTTTTAAGAACACAAAAACCTAGTTTACCATGCTTTTGTGTTCATCCTTTTTTTTCCTCCCCCTTATTCTCTTTGTAAACGGATGGACATGCATTTGCGTCTGTTCTTTTGCATCTGATAAATGGATTTGCTAATCAAATGTAAAAAAACGTGATCTGAATGGAGCCTTACACTGGTGAATACCACTCCTGCAACAATGTAAATACTTGTAACAGAAATGTAGCCTTTTCCGTGTGGTTACAAATAGCTTTTTGTCACCTTTTTTTAACCTTGGAAAACATTGACCACAGAGCTGCTTAGCAGGAATTGCTACTGGTGCTGAGAGAAAAAAGTGATAAATTGTATTGATGTACTTCAACCCCCAAGGCAGGTTTTAAGAATCTCAGGTACGTGGCATTGAAGAATGATTCATGAGGCCTACCATCGCACTTGCACACTAGTTGTCATATACAGAAAACCAACAGTTTTCACACAGTAACCTCAAGTTCTCACAATGAAAATTCTACAATACAGAGTGAATCATATTACTCACATACAGTTGTGTGCATTTCATACTTGGGCCTGGTAGCTTTAAATGTCTTGTTTTTTTACATTTATAACACAAATTACTATTGATCAGATTGATTTTGCATGATTTTTGTTTTTTGACCAATACAACATTTTTATAAGCAACATCTAAATATTCAGAAAAGGAAGCTCTAATGAATGGTTTCTGAATATTCCTATTTGTGAAGCCGTGTAGATAAGGCAGTAGTGATGAAATTCTGGAGTCCTTATGGCCCTGCTATAATTCGGTTCCTGTTCCTGAATTGTTTTTTAGATGCATTCCATTTTGTTTTCAAAGGAACACAGAGAACGAGTGGACTGGCAATGAAATGCGACTAGGTAATAGGATGCATCCACAGGTAACAAATCTGCGGCAAAATCCCTATGTAGTTCATATATCTTTTTGTCTTTCATTTTTCTCTCTGTTTTTATTTATAGCTATTCGCTCTTATACTTAGTATATGTTGCTGGGAGTGAAGAAATGAGTATATATGTGAGTTTGGAAAGATACCAAGATCTGCTGTGGATGGTGTTTGTTCTGTGTTGGTTGTGACATGTATTTTTTTTTACATGTATTTTATTGTTTAATAAAAGTGATGTATGTATTTCCATTTTAGCTATTGTTGTGTAGTGTGATTTTATGTGATAATACACACTGTGGGGACATTAGCTCGGTAGAAACAGTGGTGTGGACCGAAACGGTCAAAACAGGGACACAAAATGCAGCAAAATTGGTTTATTTAAAAAACAAACAAACAAGAAAATAAATAAATCTTGACTCTAGGCACAAAATAACAAAACAAAATACAGCCTTAACTTCAGGCGAAAACAAAATAAAAACCTGCTCGTCTGAGCCACTAGCGGAACAGAGCTGGTAACCTAACTATACTGTACATGTGGCTTACATCCAGGCACATGAACACAACAGGAGCAAGATAGTCTCACGGATTCAGGTTTACAGGACAGAACCATACACCTCCTTTCACCTCATGGAACTGCCATGAACTGCAGGCTCTGCAGCCTTTTATGGGTCAGTAATGAGCTCAGGTCTAATTCAGATCCGCCCTGGACCAGGACTCCAGCACTTTGCCTATTACCTTTTCCCAACACATTGTGCATATTTAATGTACTGCTCAGAAAAAAAATTATCTTTCAGTAGCAGTTGATACACATAAATATATCATCCTAGAACCGTGAGTGGACAATAATCAAATAATGTAAAGCTTTTGTCTAAGGCCCAGGTTCACATTTGCGTTCAGGCTCTTCCATTTCTTTATCCGCATGAACTATGCAGAGTGAAAAGTCCTGCAAGCAGCACTTTTCATGCAGAAACTGAGCGGAAACCACACGGACCCCATTGTAGTCTATGGGGTCTGCAGGTTTCCTTAGTTAACTGCTTCAATCTGCTTCAAGAATTAGGAAACAGTTTGTGTTTTATTTTACTTCAGCACCCTGTATGGACCTAAAATACACTTCAAAAATGCCTCCCACTGATTTCACTGGGTTTTTTCAAGGCAGAATCCATCTGAAGATTGATCATGTATTTCTAAAGTAACCATTATATTATATATTTCCAAACTTTGTACTACCAATGGAGGAGAGGACGTAGCTTACACGTACATTAAGGAGTCCTCACTGAAGTAAGTAGATAAATATAAGAGATAACATGAAATCAGTCAGTCACATTGAAAATAAGTCCAGCAATTTCTTCATGTATTTCAATATTTTGACAGCAAGGAAAGTTTCATGTCAGTTTCTACAAGGCATTGAAAAGGACTAAACATCGCCCCGTTTGCTGCCACTTGATGATCCAGCAGTAAAGCTGAATTCTAATTACATACTAGTGTAGCCAAGAGCAAATGCTTCAATACAACATTCATCTTTCTCAGCTGTCTATACAAGCTTGTACCTCTGTCTGCTTGATGTTGGGAACAGCACTTTACAAATGGTTTGTTTAGACCACCCCCATAGTAGCAAAAATTACAGTCCAATATTATCTAAGTAATTATAGTGGCCAAAGTTCTGAAGACGCTAAACAGAGACGGTTTCGAGATTAAAAGGACTTTCCTAAGTTGTTATATAATAGAAGATTCCCCTAGTAAGGCACCAACACAATGGAATCATTGTCATACACAACTACATTTTTTTTCTCATATCTTTAAAATTATCTTTCCATCCTCATTTGTATAAAACTTCCTATTTACCATTCTGGCCACATAATATTGGTGCTTAAAGGGGTATTGCCATGTACATAATTATTTTTAAATTTGTAGATAATTAAAAGTTAAACATTTTTGCAAATATAAGTAAATAAACATTTTTCAGAATTTTAAAGATTTTTTCTAAATGTCTTGTGGCCACAGTCTTGTTGTCTTGTTTGGTTTACAGTGGGTACGACCATGAATGCAGGAACTTTATAAAATCAGAAAGGAAAATGTTTGTTCTTGTACCGTCTTAGCCAGTGGGTAGGAAATATACAGGACAACAAAATTGCAACATCGCTGTATCGGAAGCCGATTGACTGACTGGAGGACACTGATGAGTTGTGACATCCTAGACCCACTGCTTAGCACAGCGGGACATTGTGGAAACAGTATTTTTTGCTTTTGTAGAAACGCAGTAGAAAAAATGGCTGCATTGTACAGTACCAGCAAGTTGAGTAAGAGTCTGGTTAATCCCAGCCTCACAGAAAAGAAAAGTGCTGCGTAAATGTGATGGGTTTCCTCTGTATTGTGCATATGTTAGCTGCGGTTTGCAATGTGGGGCCTTAGCCTTAAGGAGGTTTTTAATCACTTTTACACATATCACATACTGTTTACACAACTCCCATAGATTGTTTGTAGTGGCAGCATGCCTGCTCAGCCATTGTGTCATGTAAATTCTCTTTCTTGCTTTGGATGTGCTGGTGAAGAGAAACAGAGAATGTGGCTTCCCTGTACAAGCAATCACATAGTGTCCTAGAGATCAAAATTTTTATCACCTTTCATGTGAACATGTGATAAATGATTGAAGGAAAACCGTTTAAATATATGTCATATCCATAGCATATGCCATTTATGTTTGATGGATGCAGTTCTCACATCTGAGACCTATACCAAACTTGAGAATGGGATCGCCCTGACCCTGTTTTGAGGCCACTAACTGGAGGGGTGTCTGTATATTAATAGTTCTCCGATTCACTTTCATTGGAGTTCTGAAAATAGCTGAACAAGAATTCTCAAACTATTTTGGAACTCATAGATAAGTGAATTGAGAGACCCAAAGGTGCAGTTTCCTCTACTTTCACAGCAGATGTGGGCTGAGGGTTGGGAGGTAATGTCCAAGATGGGAATACCTCTTTACATTAGAATTTTCCGCAGTTGTCTGATAATATGGTTCATGTTTCATGCTTTATAAGGCATATTGATGCTGATGTATCATGTCTTATAGTGATGAGCAAGTAGTATTCGATCGAATACCTCGCCGGCATAGGAATGCATGAAATCGGCCAAACACCAAGGGGTTAAACGCTTCTAACATTCGATGAGTTTAATCCCTTGGTGTTCGGCCGATTACACATGTTCCTATGCTGCTGAGGTATTCGATCAAATACTACTTGCTCATTTTATATACCAGTTATCTAGCCACATGCGTCACTTTTGTAAAAAGTGGATAGATTGAGTCAGAGATCAAGGCGGGCAGGGATAGGGACACCTTGGCCAGACAGATATATTATAACGTGACCCAAGTTATAGCTGAAATCTACAACAGTTCCTGACTTATTTGGATTTCCATTCTGACACATGGGACTTCTCAAGAGGCTGGAGCCTCTTAATCCTGGCATGTCTCATGATGGCACTGAATGGTATATATAAGTTCTGGTCTCAATATATAAGCCTTTAGTAACACATGCAATGTTATATCCTTTCTCCCTTTGTGAATGTAAAGACTACATATTAAAGCGGCTTGCACAATTCATAAATGTCCACAAGATGCTTTGAAAAGTTTCCTACTAAAAGCAGTTCTTTAAGTCATTTCTAAAATAGTTAAAAAATGCCTTCAAAAGCAATGAGATAGAAATCAGTTGATCAGTGTCAATCACAGGAAAGTGATACTTCCTATGAAGTCATACTAATAATACCGTTCTACAGACATGATCACATCCCAGATGCTACACATAAGAGGGGTCTCTTTAATGCTGACACACCATATGTTGTGATCATATCAGATGATGTACAACACACATTATCACTGTGAATGTACAATAATGTCCAGATGGGACAGCAGGGTACTAAGTGGGTTTAGGTAACAGCTAACAATAGTCTAAATGTCCTCTTGGAAAGATTTCAGTACAAAGTACAGAGGCGCAAGAAGTAGGACACTATCCAGTCCATTCATTGTAACATAGTTAATAAACAGTTATTTTCTGGAGGTTTTTAAAGACATAACTAACAAAAAAAAATCTCAAAAAATTCCATAATATAGAATTATGCAGCTCAGCTCAGTCAACATGCACATTGTAAATCTCTAGCAAGGGACATCCAGCTCTCTACTGTTGACATTATTGTTATGCCAGACATTATTTAGGGCACTATGAAAAGAATTAATTATTCAGCGTTTCCAATATTGTCTCATTTTCCTACAGGTAGCCGGTTAAAGAGGAACTGCAGAGGTATCATAAATGTCATTAATTAGAATTCAGGGTCAAAGGAAAAACATGCACATTATTTCAGTGTGTTCTACTAAATATTTGCATGCAAGAAAAGGCTTTCCAAAGAGTGAGGCCTGAACTTCTGCTGGTTACTGGTTTATGTTTTTCCTGGGCATTTCTTGTGTATTAAATATGTGCACTACTAAATTTAAATAGAATTAAAATGACCAATTTTGGTACAACTGGACGATGTCATTAACTAGGTGGCCAATAATTCATGCATTGAATTTTCAGAGACTGCATTGGTGTTGTAAGCTCACTTTCTAATATTAATATGTCATGCATAATTTATACTACCGTATGTACTCGAATATAAGCTGACCTTTTCAGCACAGTTTTTATGCTGAAAAAGCCCCCCTTGGCTTATACTCAAGTCAGGGTCCAACTCAGCCCCAAGCTCCAACTATTAATCCCCATTTTGCCCCAAGCCCCAATCATCCCCCTCACTGTCCCGATCGGTCCCTTAACCAATGCATTTGCATTGGCAAAATGAAGCATGCAGCACAGGACTGCAAGGACCTGTATAAATTAAGTGAAGGAGGCGTGTCCTTCAGTGGTTGCTACAGTAATGATATAGGACACTCCCCCCTTCACTAGCAAGAGAGATGAAAGCCTAGGAGGTGGCAGGTCCCTGCTCCTGTGTCTGCATCGAGGAGAGTGAAAGTAAAACACACAGGTACATACTGCGTTTACTATTCCTATTAATGTCAGGCATTTGGGGTTATTAATTTAGTTTTAGTAACTCCACGTGCCTCACATTAATAACAGTTAACCCCATCATGTCCCTCACATTAACACCTGTGTGCCCGATATAAGGGTTACTAATATGTGAGACATATGGAGGTAATAATAAAGTGTCTTAATAATGTGTAATGTAATAATTATTACCTCCATGTCTCTCACATATCAGTAACCCTTATGTGAGGCACACAGGGGGTTAATGTGAGGGACATGATGGGGTTAACTGATAATAACCTGAAGCACATGGAGTTACTAAAGTGTAATACACATGACCAGACTTTTTATCTGCAATGGTGTATAAAATTATGGACTATTACTAGAGATGAGCGAATAGTATTCGAAACTATTTGTTGAATATCTACACTCCCGTAGGAATGCATGTTAGCGGCCGACCACCAAGGGGGTAAAACGCCTGCTAACACGCATTCCTAGGGGAGCGAGGTATTCGAATCTACTATTTGCTCATCACTAACTATTACAATTTCAGAGGCCGTACCCATAGATTCTGTGTGTCCGGGCCAATTTGAAGAGCTGCAACTTATGGAGCAGGTCCTATATGTGTCCTATACCTGTCCTATATGTGTCTGCAGCCCAATTAATTCATTTTTAATGTAAAGATCAGTGATCAGTTAATGTAATTTTATTGGTATCTATTTTAATTTTTGAAATTTTCCAGTAGCTGCTGCATTCTCCCCCCCAGGCTTATACTCGAGTCAATAAGTAAAATTGGGGGCCTCGGCTTATACTCGAGTATATACGGTATGTAAAAAAAGAAGTAAAACTATATTCTTAATTTTTCAGAAAATTTGTCAATGTTTAGGTAAATAATACTTTTTGATTATAGAATTATGTTTAACAATGATATAAGTAATTATATTAACACTTTATAACTACAGTTAAGTAAATTCTCCTTTTGAATTCTATGGTTTTATGTATCAGGAAATACAAAAAAAAAAATCTTGTCTTTACAAGGTCTTAAAAATAGGTAAATACAACCTTAGGGCTCATTCACACGGAGTAACGCCGGGCGTGTATCACAGCCGTACACGCCGGCGTTACGGTAGGGCTGCCGAACACTTCCCATTCACTTCAATGGGAGCGCTCGTAACGCCGCCGTTACGAGCGCTCCCATTGAAGTGAATGGGAAGTGTTCGGCAGCCCTGCCGTAACGCCGGCGTGTACGGCTGTGATACACGCCCGGCGTTACTCTGTGTGAATGAGCCCTTAGACAACACATGACAAATTATATTGTGTTACTGTATATATAAGCCCTTTTTAATTTCTAAATTTCCATTTTTCACTACTCATCTGTCTCTCAAAGGTGGTCTTTTCTGTAAACAGTAAAAAATGGTACTTCATCTATCTAGTAAAAAATTAGACTATCTAGTAAAAAATTGTCATCTATTAGCTTAGTTTCACCAGAATTCTGGATCATTTTCATTACTATATCTGCCTCAGTTTTTCTAATTGAGGCATCTGTAAAGATAGAAATGGTGCTATCAATACCATCCTATATCTTACAATAATAGGTAAGAACGTGTAGAGGAGTTAAAACACAAAGTATATGAGAACATTGTAAAACTTGCATATTCCAATGATTAGGTTCTGTTTACATAAGATAATTTAATAAGTTTAGGAAACAAGCTCAGTGGTGAAAGTGTAAAGTTAAAGAGCTTGTCCAGGCTAAAATTTTATTTATTAATTAGGCTGGGGGAGGTGAAAAAACTTTTATTTTTTATTTTTTTTTTTTACCTCCCCTGTCTTAATCAGAAAATATTGTTTAACCTGAACACCCTCTTTAACCTGGATGTTAGATAATTTTTTGCCAAAAGAAACAAATCCTGGTAGTGCGGACATTGTAGTGCCTATTGACAAATATCTACTGTTTTGGATTTTCCTGTTAGTAATATGCCTTGCCTTGATATTATTGTATATGGGATGTGAGAAGGTGGCAAATAAAGTGCTAGAGTCCAGATATATCAGTCCCAGGTTTCTGACATATGTGTGGTCCAGGGCAGATCTGGAGTAGGCCGCAGCACAGGTGTAGATCCTGGGCTCATTACTGACCCATTAAAGGCTGCAGATCCTGCATTGCAGGGCAGTTCCATGAGGTGAAAGGAGGTGTATGGTTCTCTCCAGTAACCCTGAGTCCGGTGAGACAATATTGCTCCTGTTTTGTTTGTGTGGCTGGAAGTAAGCCACATGTATAGTTACGTTAACATACTGTTTAGCTAGTGGCTCAGACGAGCAGGTTTTTATTTTATTTTGCCTGAAGTTAAGGCTGTATTTTGTTTTTCTCATTTTGTGCCTAAAGACAAGGTTTATTTATTTCCCTGTTTTTTTTTTTCTAAATAAACAAGTTTGCTGCACATTTTATGTCCCTGTCTTGACTGTTTGGGTCCGCACCACTGCTTTAACCGAGCTAACTTCCCCACAGGACACATGGGTAAAACTGAATTCATCATAGTGAATGGTCTCCTCTTCAATGGCAGATTTCCATCTGGTATCTATGACCATCCTCACAGACAGGTTTCCTATGTGCTGCATCTTGTTTTAAGGATCCACACTGTAATTAAGGATTGCACTATTAAGGTATATCTAAATACCTTATGTTATCTGGAAATGAAAGTGATGGTACACACACAGTTAAACTCTATATGGCTTCTGTTTATAATATTATTACTATTATAAACATATACTGTATATTTATAATATAATATATTCTATGGTATGATGAGGTATAGGTGATTGTCAAACCAGTTATTCTCAGTGCACACAGCTATTTTTCTAAATTACACTACATTTTCCCTCTTAATCTTATTGATTTTATAGTAATATGATCTGATCTTTTTGACTATTCAGTTAAAATGTTTGTGTTCCTTTTTTTTGCAGTTGCGGGCTCTTAGGCTTTTGCTTTTTAGTAACTAGTCACACAGACTTATCTCTGCAAATAATGATCATATCACAGCCAGGAAATTGCCAATGATAGAAGTATCTTACAAGATGATACAATAGTACTGTGTGCATGGACTCTTGGAGCTTCCATCCCATTGGATATGTTTGCATTCAGGTTAATATAGACGGGCATGGCAAGTAACATTTACATGGTTTACTCTAAAGCTACAGTACTTTGAAGGAGTCTTCTTTCTGTAAGGGGGTTTGGTACCATTGAGAGACCCTCCGTCATAAACAGGTTATTCTAAGAGCTAAACAGTGTCCTTTGATCTTAGTGAGTCACTAGTCTGTGTCCATGCTGCTTTGGCCACAAGAAGCAATCTCTGGAAGCTGTTTGCTTAGCAGGAGACTTAAATTGAAACTCGTTGACAGAAAGATTTTTTTTTCTGCTTATTTATAACTTAAATATACTTCTGGTTGGTTAACTTGTTCATTGCTGTGACGAGAGACAAATATGTTGCTCAGCTTTGCCCAGTGCTATTTTATTTTACCATTGGCTTGCACAGTAACAGTGAGGTTAAACAAATGGTGGGTGATTCCACATTCCCTCTGCTCCACTTCTTGGTAAAGAATGAACGTTATAAGCTAGAATTAACTGGATGGTGAACTTTACTCACTGTTATTCTTCCTTCACTCAAAGTTGATCTTCATATCATCTGATGTAGACCACGGAATATAAAAAAAACTAAATCAAAGAAAGCATATTTTGTGTGTTTCTCCTCCAGACAAAACACTGTAAGATTTGTTTGAGGATTGTACACTGATGCACATGATAGCACAATGTACATGAGTTCTTAAAAAAAAAAAAAATCTCTCAATTTTGTTAGTTTTCTTAGTGCATATTAGAGTATTTTCACACTTCTGTTGGTCAGACCTTTGTTTTCATATATCAAAACAGACTGAAAAAGTACTAGTATAAAAGTACATTCTGTCTTCACCCGCCATCAGTATTGTAAGCGTGCATTGCACATCCATGTTATGTTTGCAGACATAACAGCATTCAGAGATATACTTTAAAGCAACCACATAGACTGCAGGGACCTGTAGAAGATATTCTATGGGAAAAACACAGTAGGTGATCTAGGATCAGAATTTAGTGTAAAAATTGGGACTGTGCTATTTATGTATAGGTGTTACCTGTCATTGTAATCCTGCCTGTGATGACAACGAGATGAGTGCTGACAAGTGATCTTCACAAAACAGAAAATGTCAGCATATTATGGCCAGAGTAAGGGAGCCTTCACACGGAGTATACGCTCCGCACATTCCGAACGTAAAACTCGTTCAGAATGAGCTCGTAAAAACCAGATCCCATTGACGTGAATGGGTGCCGGCATACTTGCGCTCCCCATTGAAATCAATGGGAGGCTTTTTGCCCTATTGCTTTCAATGTGATACACGCAATGGGATCTGTTTTTTACGCGCTCATTCTGAACGAGTTTTACATTCAGAATGAGTGGAGTGTATACTCTGTGTGAAGGCTCCCTAAAAACTACAAGATTTCAGTTGCTCAAAAGATGTAGAGTGAAAAAAAAATAAATCACCAAAATAAGAATCAAAATGAGAGTATATTTACCCCAATTTAAATGATGGATCATATTCTGATGACACATTCTATTTAAGCCTGCATTTTTGTTTGGCTGCTTGTTGCTTTATGATATGTGGGAAAATGGCTCTAAACTGGAGTTTTACTTTGGCTTTAGGACTTTTTTTCCTTAAAGTGTTCAGCTTACCTTATGTAATGAAATCTTACAATCTCACAATGTATCTTTGTATAGTTTGTCTATACTAGAAAAAAGAAAGTAGTTAAGTTCATTGCTACTATTGTTAAATGCCTCGGAGGTCACACATTCAGTTCTACAGGTACTGTATATATACTTCTTCCAAACTGGTTTGCTGTGTCAACAAACTTTCTTACAAGAATTATTATTTTAAATCTGAAGAAAACAGTAATACTGCACATAAGGCTGTAAGAAATGATTTAACAATTTAGAGAAAATTGTCACACACACCATTAATACATATAAAGTTAGTCACAAAACAGGACAAAGCCCCAAACTACCACAACCGTTTTCTAAACAGCTTTTTTTTTGTCACTGCCAAAAGGGATTTGCTTGTACTGATCCACAGGCCTACGGTCTATGTCTAATTTATGGACTACACTTACCTATATTCAATTAACTGAGCATATGTTGGGTATGCAGGAGAACTAAAGGGGCGTCAGGATTGAACAAAACATGGCTACTATCTTGCAAAAAACAGTGCCACATCTGTCCACAGTTAGTGTGTAGTATTGCAGGTCAGTCTCATTCCCTTCAGTCAAGCTGGGCTGAAATACCAGACACAACCTATGGACAGATGTGGTGTTGTTTCTGCATGAAGGCAGTCATGTTTTTTTAAGCGCTACACAACCTCTTTAACCATCCATTGACCAATACTGTTTCACAAGGATAGCTATACTTGTTAGAACTATGACAAATCAAAGCATCCATAGATATGATCTAGTAAGACTTAAAGGGATTCTACCATTAAAAACTATTTTTTCTAGGTAACACGTCGGAATAGCCTTTAGAAAGGCTATTCGTCTCCTACCTTTGGAAGTGATGTCCGCCACGCCGTTCGTTAAAATACCGGTTTGCACCGGTATGCTAATTAGTTCTCTCGCAGCAATGGGGGCGTCCCCCAGTGCAGGAGATGCGATGGGAGCATCCCTATTGCTGCTTGAAAACCGACTCCAGCACCACCTCTGTCTTCTCCTGCATCTGCCCCTTCCTTCTTCGGCTTGACGTCGGATGCCTGCGCAGTACGCTCTGTTCGGCGAACTTCGCCGAACGTACTGCGCATGCCCGCGGACATAGTGCCGACACCGCAATTTCGCGCATTTTGCGGTGTCGGCACTATGTGTGTCGAAATTGCGGTGTCGGCACTATGTCCGCGGGCATGCGCAGTACGTTCGGCGAAGTCTGCCGAACAGAGCGTACTGCGCAGGCGTCCGACGTCAAGCCGAAGAAGGAAGGGGCGGATGCAGAAGAAGACCGAGGCGGCGCTGGAGTCGGTTTTCGAGCAGCAATGGGGACCACCCCATCGCATCTCCTGCGCTGGGGAACGCCCCCATCGCTGCAAGAGAACTAATTAGCATACCGGTACAAACCGGTATTTTGAACGAACAGCGCAGCGGAGATCACTTCCAAAGGTAGGAGACGAATAGCCTTTCTATAGGCTATTCCGACGTGTTACCTAGAAAAAATAATTTTTTAATGGTAGAATCCCTTTAAACTTTAGGGATTTTCCGATCTCCCTGCTTTCCCTGCTGTCTCCACTTCTCACTTCCTGTATTCCTTAGGCTGAGTGCGCATGGGGTATTTTGGTCAAGAAACTGAGGCGGAGGCTGCCTCAGTTTCCGGACCAAAAAAACGGGTAGCTGCGACTGGATGCTGGTGCAGTGCACCAGCATCCAGTCATGCACTCCGCTCTGGATTAGGCCCAATGAATGCTGAAATTAATGGGCCTTTTGGAAAAGGGAACAAAGTGAACACGGCCTCAAAATCCTGACCAAAATACCCTGTGTGCACTCAGCTTTATAAAACAAAGCCACCTCCACCCCAGCTTGCTGAACCGCACACGATGAAGTATCCCAATACGTATTATTACAAGAAATCTAATACAAATTCACATAAAATGCACATGCTTCTAGAGAAGGACTCTGTGTTATCTGTGTATTTACATAGAGAGATAACAGACAAAGCATAACATAGCATTTTTACATCAACATTCAGGCACAATACATATTTATTATTTGACTTTTTTGCTGAAATTAATGGTCCTTTTGGAAAAGGGGACAAGTTACACTACCATATGGGGTTTTCTGGCCCCAAATTTGATTTTCATACAGGTGACCTATTCACTCATGCCGATGACTCCCCACACTGAGCCTTACTTTACAACTAAAGGTTGGCAGCACAGGCTCCCTCCTCTTCCTGAAGTCTTGTACTGCAGAGGAAGATCGAGTGATTGATTACACATGTACATGTTCTGTTTTCTGTGTCTGTCTATCTATCTATACATAAATATGCATATAGAGAGGCAGTATATATGAGGATTATCAACAGTAGTGGTAGGCAAAGCTGGTTCACAACAGCTAGCAACTTTGACACAGTTGGTAGGGTGCAAATGAGGTGCCTAGGTTTATTTTTATAGTCTAAAACAAACAGAAAAGAACAGCCTTCTTCAGCAATAAAGAAAAAACCCCTGCTCGGCTGAGCTCTAACATAGACATTTCTGTCTATACCAAATGCCCATCTTCCAGGCACTGGACACACACTAGTAATAAGGAAATTGTCAATCACAGGCAGAGTTCCGAGGTCCAAACAGCTCCAGTGACATCTGAGTGCCAGACTGGATCTGCATTTCCTTGCAGTTTTCCTCCCTTCTGTTCTACTGTAAACTTGTAATTTTGCAAGGTAAGGAACCACGTTGTAGAATTTCTTTCTTTCGCTTGATAAATCCATGTCAGGGGACAGTGATCTATGATTGACCTGAAATGATGACCCAACAAGTAGTATTTCAGGAATTCAAGGGCCCCCATAATGGCCAAGCACTCTTTCAACAATACTATAATTTCAGGAGGTGTGAGTTTTCTGCTCAAATATGTCAATAGGTGTTCCTCACCACCAACCTCCTGTGACGGGACTGCTCTTAGCCCTACATCAGAACAGTTTTTTTTTACAGGCCACAGTAAATGCAAGTCATAAGTTCATTTCACTGTAGACAAGTATCACTTATAATCATATAATTCATTATAGATATCCAGTTTAACCATGAAAAATGCTGACTGTCCATTATTTGTAGAAAAGTTGTCAAGAAAATACAATAAAATACAGTTTGACAACCATGAATGTTTCCATAGAGGTGGGCAAATCTGCATATGCTAATGATCTCCATAGATGATTTTTAGTATTGAGAACTGAATACGCACGTATGACCTCAAAGTGATAAACCTTTCAGATAACTATTCATTTCAGAACAGAAAATGACACTTGTTTGGAACAAAGTTGTTAATTTAAAGCCACAGGAAGTGGCTCTTTAGATTTCTAAGAACAACACACAGCAAAATAAGAGCAAGTGGTGAACATGATAAAGAGAGACTAGGCCTTATACAGTATATGACATGTGGAGACAAACATGCCTTCATTTGTTTTTATTAATGATACTATATCCATTCTTAAAGAGTCACTTAATAGTATGAGTGAAGATACAATAGTATCTTTTAGTATACAATAGCACAAGTGAAGATAAGAAATGTAATATACAGTATCTTATTACACAAAAATGTTCCCATGCCTGCACAGTAGAGGAGGATTGTCAGCTGCACAGAGCAGAGTTAGTTCTATAGCATACGCAAGCAGTCAGAAAACAGGGAGGAGCCATCCTGCAGGATAGAAGCCTAGAAGGAAGAAGATAGGAAAGTATGATGGAGTGGATGAGGGGGGAGGGGGGGAGGTAGTAGGGATGTTCCATTCCCGAAAACAGGGAAATGGATCATCACCAGATAAACAGTAAATGTCTCTGGTGTGGTCATATGTAGAGATGAGCCCTTGCATGCGCAGTCGGCTCTGCTCAGGCGTCGGGCCGGGCAGAGCCAACCGCGCATGCGCAGTCGGCTCTGACTAGGCCCCGATGCCTAGGCAGAGTGAATTCCAGCTGGAAGAAGACGCGGGGACGCTGCGCCGGGAGAAGACTTCAAGGAGAATCCAGCCCGACCGTCACTCGTGGACTTGGTAAGTATAATGTTATCGAATTTTGCGTACCCCTGAAATGAGCATTTCCCCCCATAGACTATAATGGGGTTCGAAATCCGTTCGAACAGTCTAACAGTGTGCGGCTGTTCGAATCGGATTTCGAACCTCGGACATTTTAGTGTTCGCTCATCTCTAGTCATATGAGTAAATATACATTTACATTTAGAAAGTAGGCAGGAGGAGGGTCTTTAGAGTAGTGTAAGGATTTCTTTATCCCAGACAACAGTCCTCTCATACTCACTAACCTACGGCCTGTTCTGTGGCTGTAGATTACCGGAGCGGTACCATCTGTGCACCTGTCCTGGGACGTTGACAACGCACTAGAGATCTGATGAAGGGGTAGCTTGTATTGTTATACTTCAAAAACCCCGAAACGCGTCATCCTTTTATGAATAAAATACTTACCTTTTATATTAATACTCGAGTGAGCGCGTTCACTTACCTATATTGGTTTTACCAATACCCTAGTATGTTTATCCCAGACAACCCCTTTAAGGAATCACAAAAGTTTGTGCAACAGTTTAGAAAAATGTTTTCACATTTATAGGTTTATTAAAGTGAATGTAGGTTACTAAACAAAGTATTGAAATTTCTTCTGTTCTGAGTATTTTGAGAATTTACACTCCAATTACACATTAAAGGCTAATTTTTACTAATTACTAGAATCATTCGGTTTATTAGAAGAGGTAGGATTAGTGCTCTCATTGCATTAAATAAATCCAAAGACATTAAAGGATTAGCAATGGTTTAAGTCAGAATAAATAATGCACTTACTTGAAAACTAGCATAGGAATATAATGTATAAATGACCATGTTGTAATAAGTTTAAGCAAGGCTTAGTCTAGATTTGTTAACCTGTATAAATCTATTTTGAACTTCATTCTAATTTTTCTTTTGCCAAGATCTTGATATATTCATGGTTACATGGGGTTGGTTGATCCTTTCAGTGAAGGTTAAGTAATGGATATGCTGTATCCTCTGTAGGCTACTGGTAGTGAAGAAAAATACCTCTTTAAAACTATTACATAGGTTTTCTATGTATTTAAGATGCATTTGCTCTGTTACTGATACATTGCATGGTTTTCTAATGTCTTTACACTGCTTTCCCACATGTTGATGTGAAATATACTGTTCCTTTAAGTGTAGGGCTAAATCATCTGATGTTAGAGCAAGAGGAGCAGAAGTAAGGTCCCTTATTCTAGTGCTATGTGCTACAGAATGTTCTGGTATGGAGGTGGAGACCTGGTATGGGCAACTCTTGTATCCTACAGTCACATGGTCTGGCTACACCCAAATTCACAGAGCCCCAGGAGACCTGACTACCACAGTATAACACAGTGAAGACCTGTTGACAGGGCGGAATCAAAGGTTAGCCCGAGAAAGTCAGCTGTAAGACTGGTATAATGGTATAGTTATCTTGTTTATGGTGAACTGATGTTCTTTCCACTTCTGCGTTATGGCCCCAACTGCCCTTACTGGAACCTTCATTAGTTTTGAAATTCTTCTGTATCTAATGCCATTGGTATGTTTTGCAACAATAAGATTGCGAAGGTCTTGAGACTGCTCATTGGCTTTAACCATCATGAGATGTTCCTTATGTGGCACCTTAGTAATGAGACACCTTTGTATAGACCAGCTGATATTATTTGTCACTAAGTGGTAGGATTGCTTTCTAATTCCTGATAGATTTCCGTTGGTGTCAACTTTCCTGGACTTTTTGCATCTTTCTTTCTTCATGTGTTGAATACTTCTTTCTCTGTGTCATTTCTCAATATTACACATAACTTAGTTTATGGACATCTATGGTTTGATTTCTTTACCTGTGTGGATTTGATCAGTTCTTACTGACATCTGGTGAGAATTCCATGCCAATAGCAACTATTTGCTTAGAAAATTGATGATGCGTCCAATACTTACTGTACCCACTGTATGCCTAAAAATGACATTCAAGAGAAATGTTAGAATCAGAGTGATTGAAGAAGACTCAATGAAGAAACTACGATCATGTTAGGCTATTTATGGGCCAGGAACCATGGTTGTTAAAATTTTCAGAGTATTCCTACAACTGGGAATATTAGGAGCAATTATAATGGTCCTAGGCAGTGATTTATGTAGGTGGGGTATAGCACTGGAGGAGTCCTGCAGATGAGTGAAAAGATGTAATAAGGAATAATTAGAGTTCTGGGTCTTTGGCGGAATGGGTTGGGTTGGTAGAGGGTAATGAGTGGTGATGTATGGTGCAGTATTCTGAAGAACTTTGTATTAGTTGACTAGTAGAGGTTTAACAATGCCAGTTTAACTTTCTCTGCTTTGTGTATTCTGGAATGAATTGGAGCCATACTGCTTAGTGGAATATCAATTAATAATGAGTTACAATAATTAAGACAAGAAATGATTAAAGCTACATTAGTGTTTTAGGTTTGGGGTAACTCAGACACAAACAGGAGAGGGTTTTCAGTCTTTTGGCTTGTATAGAAAAAACTGTTAATATGATGATACTGAAAATTGATGATAACATATTGGATAGGAGTAATAGACTGTTTAATCTTAGTTTCAGACATTTATATCCAGGCTGATTTGGGCTCATGTATTTTGGGCGATCTATGGTTGTTAAAGACGAGAAAGATTATTAATCCTGTGATGCTTGGTAAATTATTTTTTTTTTTTAAATAAAAAGTTAAGTCAACCACCCCTCTAACAGTACAGGAGTAGTTACATTACACTTAAAATAAGGTGCTGAAGGGTTATAATTTGGGGTGTCCACCCAATACCAAAGATATAAATAAATATATTTGCGGATGGTACAGATAACTTTTATACTTCCTAATTAGTTAATAACTTTTTTTTAAAGAAGAGCAAAGAAAATAAATCTGTTCTGAACACTTTTTTTTTTCAACAATGTGGCGCAAAATTCTGAGAGCAGTGTGTTTATCAGCAGGTGGCTGACGCTGGTTGCTAAGATTGCTTAGATTTTCTCTTTTTTGGCCAAAGTAAGGGCTCGTTTCCACTGAGTAATGCGGTGCTCAATCTGACATGTAACCGTTTAACTTGTGTAACACATTGAAATCAATGGGTTAAAAAGCCTCCCATTGATTTAAATGAGTAGCGCGCGTAAGATGAAACCCATTGAAGACAATGGGATTCTCTTTTGAAGCGCTCACTCTGTCACGTGTTTATGTGTCAGATTGAGTGCCGCGTTACTCCGTGGGAACGAACCCTTAAAGTGGAAGTTGATGTGATTTACTTTAAGTTTATTAAAAGTCACATGGCTTTTAATAAATTTGTATTCTATTTCACTGTCTTAGGCCGGGGCCCCATGGGCCCAAAACGCTGCGGGAAAATCACGGCATTTTACAGTATCTGCAAAGTGGATGGGATTCATGCAAATTCCGTGCCCACTCTGTGGGAAAAAAAGGCAGCATGGACACGCTGAGATTTCCAAAACTGGCGCAGTTTTGGAAATCACAGCATGTCAATTATATCTACGGAAATGCTGACGGCTTTCCCATAGATATAATGGTAACAGAAAGTCTGCAGAAGAAAACTCTGTGAACTTTCTGTTGAAAGCGCTGCAGAAAGAACCAGGATGCGTTCCCACTGCGGTTGTTCCTGCAGCGCTTTAGCGTGGCGTTTACGGCCCGTGGGGCCTTATAGTTAGGAAATAAAGTGTACACCATTCATGAGTAGGTTTCTATTTGCCACAATTTGAACCCTTTCCATCTATGTCAAATAATAAATGTATGCCGAAATATATAGAATTACCAAGCGTGGCCGCGCTAATTAAAAATTAGGTACATATGAGAATACATATAAGTTGTTGTGGACTCCAGAAATAGGTCAACTTGTATCACGCCTTTTTGGTACGTAATCAAGCTATGTATTCTGAAAAACGTGGGGCTGCATCTATGGCTTACGACTCAAAGGTCGAAAGAAATCACAGGACAGTGACTGAGGGATATACCCCCCAAAAATACCAAAAGCGCGCTCCCTTCAGTAAAGATGAGTTCTGGTATGCTGATGTATCAGAATAAAAAGGATTTATTTAAGATGACGCGTTTCGAGGTTCTCTGGTACCTCACATGTACCACCCCTTCATCAGATCTCTCGGAGTTCCAGAATGTTTGCAAACATGATGAAGGGGTGGTACGTGTGAGGTACCAGAGAACCCCGAAACGCGTCATCTTAAATAAATCCTTTTTATTCTGATACATCAGCATACCAGAACTCATCTTTATTGAAGGGAGCACGCTTTTGGTATTTTTTGGGAGTATATCCCTCAATCACTGTCCTGTGAAATAATAAATGTATGTACATCTTCGTCTGTACACACAAATTTGGCATGAGACAAATGTCACAAATTTTGCTGCTTAAATGTTGCAAGTTACTTGGTGTCAAAATGCAGTACAAACCCCTTAAGGCTTAAGGCCCCATGTAGCAAGCAGTAGCCAAAAAAACGCTGCAGAAAAGATTGCAGCGAAAACGCGTCATGTTTTTTTTCCCTATAGTTTTTCACAGAAAGACGGTCAAGTTTCCCTCTGTGGACTTTCTGACCCCTATTATACCTACATGGAATAATTAACATGTTGCAATTTTTAAAATCCCAAGCATTTTTAAAATTGTAGCTTTTCTGCTGAGGATGTTTTTGTTTAACCAAGCATTGAATTGTCTGAATTAATTTTTTATGTCTAACATATTTATTTAAAATGGTTTGGTCATTTTTTTTTATTCCATTATCTGTATTTTTTTTTAAAACACCTAAAAAACTAATAATAGGCTGTGATATAAATTGTACACTCTTCTGTCCTCTTTTCAGAAGTCATCTCACTATGATCACAGGCAGGATTCTCAATAGGAGATAACCTATCTACCCTCCCTTCCTGCACAATGACCTCTGCACAGGTCACACAATATGCCTCTGTAACTCTCCCATTGTAGTCATTGAGTCATCTCTAGATGACTATCGCTGCACTTGGACATTGTGCCGGCTGTAAAGCATATCTTCAAATGTTGTTAATAATTAGAAACCCCCATGTACAAAAAATGGAATTAAAAATCTATAATCCGAAATTTCACAAGTAGAAGAAATAACATGTTTCCCTAGCTAGGTTTATTTATTAAGAGGTGTAAAATTGTAAAAGGTGAATGCTGACAGCAAGGCATTTTACTGTGGAATGTTACAGGGAAGCATTGAATGAGGAAATATCAAAAGGTCAGTTTGGAGGTCACCAATGGAAAAACATATGTGGAAATTTCATAGAGCTGAAATACAAATATGATATTTCCTCCATACAGGCATACCTTATGGTGACATTTGTTTTCATACCAAGCTTTTGATATATGTTTTTCAAATTTACATTATACTCCATTTATAATGGTGCACCATATCCGTGTTGTACTTCAATTGTTAAAGTAATGTAGTCATACTGTCCATTAGATCCTGTTCAAACAGTTTAGGTTTAGGCAAATGGAAATTCTCTTTCTAAAGCAGCCACAGGTACATGCAAAGTTGTTTCTGGTTTTATTTAAATAAAACTTAAAGGGGTTCTCTAGGAAAAAATGAACAACCCATTTAACTTTAAAATCAGCTGGGGGCATTGAAAAAAAATGAAAATAATGCATACTCAACCAGTTCGCGATGTTTCCGTGTCCTCCCGCGTATCCCATTTCTTCTGCTCTGGTGGCTTCTCCCGGGTTTCTTCCAGAGTTCTGCTGAAGTCGCAGAATGGCCTCAAAGGTCATGTGACTGCTGAGACCAATCAACCACCTCAGGATGCCTCAGGAAGAGGACCCATGATGTCACAGGTAGTGACATTGCATGCCCTTCGCTGATTGGCCTCAGTGGTCACATGTCTGCTGAGGCCAATCAATGGAACTCCGTAATTGACCCAGGAGAAGCCGCCACTGATTTAAATGTTAAAAGGGTTGTCCATTTTTTCAGTTTTCGCCATTTGTATTACCACTATGTTCTGACAGTTACGGATCACGATTGTGGCAAGCACAGTGACTCCATGGTTACAAAATCCAGTGCAGACTATTATATTTCATATACAGAGCATTTAGTTAACTAATTTTGAATGTATTAGCACTTGTTGGTGTAACGTCTCTGTCTGTTTGGGTCTCTGCTCCAAACAGACAGAGACGAGCAGGAGGCGAGTTCAGTTTGATTCCTTGCATAGGTGGCATTCACACAGAGTAACGCCGGGCGTGTATTACAGCCGTACACGCCGGCGCTACGGCAGGCTGCTGAACACTTCCCATTCACTTCAATGGGAGCGCTTGTAAACGCCGCTGTTACAAGCGCTCCCATTGAAGTGAATGGGAAGTGTTCGGCAGTCTGCCGTAACGCCGGCGTGACTCCGTGTGAATGCCCCCTTAGTGTGTTTTGTTGCACTGTGTGAACACTGCTCTATCTCTGTAATTGAATTTCCACCACACCTATATCCTGCACATTGTTCCCTATGTCTATCAAATAGTTAATTCTAGCCTTCCCTGTGTGATTGACAGCTTGTCTTCCAATGAAGCCTAGGGCTTCCTATATACTGGAGATCAGCCCTTATAGAAGTGCTGGCTATTGTGACTTTGTCCCTGCTAAGCTCCTCTTTTGCTACTATTGTATTACTGACCTTACCCTTTGACTAATCTGTTGGCTTTTGATTCTATACTGTGTTGCTCGACTGTTACTGGAGCCTTGGCATGATCACCTCCCTTTGTTGTTCTTGGTCTTGTCTTCATTCCTTGTTGTCACTTATATAGGAAGGGCCCGTTGACCACTTGCCGCCTATTGCTTAGAATAGGACCGGCAAGCAGGAATGAACAGTGGTGGGAATTCAGCTTAGGGCTTACTGGCTATTGTGCCCACCCCCCAGGATTCACCAGCAGCTACTGGGGAATTGCTCGTATTGCAATTCCCTTACAGTTAGCATATCTATAAGAATTGCATTTGGATCAGAAAAAAAAGATAATTTTCTCAAATGGCATAGTTTTCAACTCTTTTGTTATTTCTTGTTGGGATATGGTATTAATAGCCTATCCAAATGCTGATGGCTTCAGCTGATTGAAAGGTCAGCAGTCAGTATTTATTGTGTACAATGTAATGCCTTCTGTAGTGATTGGCTGGTGTTACAGGTCTCTGCTTCTTGGTTATAAGCAAATGGATAGGATTGAACTCCAATATCTTGCTCAACTACTACAAAATGTAGATAACTGTACCTAGTCAACAATGGGGTGACTCCTTGGTCCTGTTAATCATTTAATAGAAATCAGAAGCAAAACAAGAGAAAGGTGCTTCCATAATATGAGTAGGATTGGGGTCAAGGTAGAGGTGAGAGTAGGATGACATCACATGGGAAATGGACATGACACAATGGGAGAGAGGAGCGCGCATACATCTTTCATGTAGTAGAGTAGTAAATAACAAATAATACAACAGAGGGGAAGTTGCAATGTGGTAAGTAACGTAGTAGAGAATGTATCTCCTGTCATAAAAGGGAATACAAAAAAGTGTCTGGTGGGGGAGTGGAGGTAGATTTGTCAGAGTGCCAGAGCACGGAGAAGGGTAAGCAAGCTAAAGGAGAGGACAGGAAAGGTTAAGAGGAAGGAGAGTGGTAGGAAGTTTGGAAGGCGGTAGAGTATAGAATGTGTTCTGCAGGAGTCACACTTTTTGATAAGCTTTGTCATCTGGTCATCGAGTTCCCCATTAATAATCATTTGAATCTCTTTAATCTACAGTATCTATATATAGTATCTATCTATCTATCTATCTATCTATCTATCTATCTATCTATCTATCGTATGATCTATATCTATCTATCTATCTATCTATCTATCTATCTATCGTATGATCTATATCTATCTATCTATCTATCTATCTATCTATCTATGGATTGATCTGTCTGTCATAAGAGATTATCAGAATTGTATTTTTTTATGCATTTGGAGTTGTTTATTTCCCTATTCTATGTGACTAGTTTGTGGAGCAATCCATGGACTGCTGTAAACCACTGTATAATCTAGTATGGTAGGCACGCTTCTTACTCCATTTCACTTTCTATGTAGTTACTAATTACAGACATGTTAATTTCCTTCACTTGGTGGTTAAATCAGTAATTAAACAGGTTTACTTCCAGTTACTAAAAAAATGTATGCAACTTATTAATATACGCAACGTTTCTGAGAAATTGTTAATCTCAATACTTGGAAAAGGCGATGACATGCAATACCGGCATAACTGGATTGTTTGCATCTATCTGCTGCCTAAGGACTGAAATTCTCTTCCTCTCTTGCTCATAGAAGCAGCTTGCGCTGTAAATGATGATTGGTGTATCTTTCATAAAGGGTAACTGTTCAAACTACGCTGGCATTTTTATGGGTCCAGCGTAATTGTAAACAAGGGGGGAAATTTATCATTTCTAATGAAAATTGTAAATGTTGTTAAACATCCCATTTTGGTTCAAAATTAGCAGTTTATGGCACATTTCTGCGTTGCACAGCACTTTTCTGAAAGGTGAGTGTGGCAAAGTCTGTCAGCAGGAAAATCGACATTAATCTATTCTGCATCATGTAATGCTTCTAACACTGTTTCCAAATATGCCTGTGCTATATTTGACTACTGCTCTGTTCCTGAGAATTTTGATGTTTTATATTTCTGGTAATGAGTTTAAAAGGGCATTACTCCGCAGTGTGGGCCTCTGTAGGGTCTGCCCCTAAATCTCTTTTCAAATAGATTTGGTGGTCAAAGTTCTTTTCAAAGGGTTTGGCAAATGCAAAACTGAATGTACTGTGCATGACCACTGACATCATCCTCCATCCAGAATCGCTGCACTTGAGCTTCAAATAAAGGTACCACTGGACAAGCTTCCTGGTGGAGGATGATGTTGGCAGTACTTTCAGGATGGTATTTGTTGAACCTGAGAAGAGTAACACGTGAGGAAGTAAAGCTTTCATTCATCCGGCATGGAAAGGTCAGAGCTAGGCGGCCATTAAAGGCATTTACTCTACTTCACATATAGAAGCCTACACTGCAAAGCAAATGCCCCTAAAGCCCTTTTCAATACATTAGCAAAATTCTAAAACAATGAAATTCAAAGTAGCGGTCCAAAATAACACAGGCATATTTGGAAGCCCTACAAGGTGCTGTGAGTAGATTAATATTGGTTTTTCCTGCTGACAGACTCCCTTTAAATAGAAAGACATATATTTCAGTTTCTGGTGCATGGAGTGTAGGAGATGCATCTAATTTTATGTCTAAGAGACATAATCATATTTTCAGTGCCTGCATGTGACACACCAGTCTTGATAAATATCTCCCTATATTTAGAAATTTATAGCTTACTTAGTTTATTGAGAATTACCATTTATTAGTGGCTTGTAGAATTGTGCATACACTTTGAGCTGGTATTTTTTATTAAAATTGATACTGTACATTATGAAAAAAAACTTAACACAATAGGCATGGGACCCTGATTATTTTAACACTGTGATTACTGGCCTGTTTTGAAGCTTATTGACTAAGCTATTTTTTTTTGTATTTTTCAGTTGTCATATACCAAGAACTCTAACTTATATTTTTCTGTCAATGTAACTATAAGAGGGCTTGTTGTTTTGTAGGATTAATTGTAGTGTTAACTATCATGTTCATCCTAGAAAACACAGTCTGTGTGCAGGTCACATTTCCTGGACTGACCACAGCCATGTGATTTGAACTCACTGCAGCATATTGAGCTCCTGAACAGCCAAAGCACTACTGTACCTAATTGACATATTTGTCAGTTCAATGCAGTAATGCCTGTCAGGGGGTAGAGAGTTTATTAGGTACAGAATTTCTACTAAAATAATAATAGTTCCATGTAGGGCCAACATTTCAAAGCTATGTAAATGCCTGATGTATCAGATTTGCTTACAAATTGTTAATAGCAATTGTCTATATACAAATTAGGCTCTCCCTGATGCACTGCTCCTATTAAAGGCCACTATATGGGTGGGAGGAATTTTGGACTTCACTGACTCCATTTAAGCTGGGACTACAGATACAATGCCTTGCGAAAGTATTCAGCCCAATGGTTTCCTATCAGAATGTACAAAATGTACAGTGCCTTGCGAAAGTATTTGGCCCCCTTGAACTTTTCAACCTTTTGCCACATTTCAGGCCTCAAACATAAAGATATCAGTTTTAAATAAAACTGATAGAGACAAACTCCAAGTGACTTGCAACTGTAATGCAGCAAAAGGTGGGACTACAAAGTATTAACGCAAAGGAGCTGAATAATTTTGCATGCCCCACTTTTCAGTTTTTAATTTGTTAAAATAGTTTAAAATATCCAATAAATTTCATTCCACTTCACAATTGTGTCCCACTTGTTGTTGATTCTTCTCCCCAAAATTAAAATTTGATATCTTTATGTTTGAATTCTGAAATGTGGTAAAAGGTTGAAGAGTTCAAGGGGGCCAAATACTTTCACAAGGCACTGTACATTTTGTACAGTCTGATGGGAAAACATTGGGCCGATTAAAGAGGACCTTTCACCACCTGGGGCACATGCGGTTTTATATACTGCTAGAAAACCGACAGTGTGCGGAATTCAGCGCAGTCGTCTTTCACAATTTGTGCTCCCGGTGAAGAGCTATTGGTGCCGATATCATAACTCTTCACCGCTCTCACAGTACAGCTTATAGCGCTGTACTGGGAGAGCGGTGAAGAACACCCCCTCCGTCTCTGTCCTCTTTAATTGTTGTGGTTACTACTAGACTCAGGCATTTAGGTAGCTCTATCATAAACTTCTGGCTCAAAGTAAGCCAATTGGAAATTTAAACTTAGATTTTGACTATCTTCTACTGCTCTCTCAGCCAAAGAATTTTGCCTCTTATGTAAAAAACAAAATTGACACCATCATAGAGAGCCTCAACCTACACCTCCATAAACAATCTACCCAACTTTTCAGTGCTCTTTATCCTTAACCTGCTGAAGAAAGGGCAGCTCGTTTCTTGCCAATCAGAGAAAAAAGTAAACTGGTCTACATAGACCTCCATTGTGAGGGGGTGGATTATGACGTGGATTCAGCGCCATAATCCGCTCCTTCTTTCCCCGTGTGAATGGGGCCTAACTCCTGCTTTAACCCACCTCTTTTATCCACCTCTTTAAACATGCTACTTTCACATCCATCCTTAAAAAATGATCCCCCAACTTGTCCTCTCCAGCCAACAATCACCCAATCTCAGGCTTCCGATCTCATCACTCCACAGAAATTGCCTTAACCAAAGTCACAAATGACCTACCAACTGTCAAAGTCAAATGGCATTACTCTGCTCTCCTTGACTTTTTCTTCACCTTTAGCAAATTCCACGTCCACTTTGCAGTAAAAACTGCAGTGCAGACACGCTGTGATTTCTAAAATTATTGTGGTTTCCCCATAGGAATAATTATAACAATGTCCATGTAGGAAAACGCCGCAAACTTTCTGTTTAAAGTGTTGCCGGTGCGGTTTTTCCCACAGTGCGTTATTGCTGTTGGACGTCCCGTGGGGCCTTTGCCTGAGGGTAACTTCACACGGGATTTTTTGGTCAGGATTTTGAGGCCATATCTGTCTCAAAATCCTGACCAAAAAGATGGCTCCCATTGTAATCAATGGAGACGTTCATTTTTTTTTTTTCCGGGAGCCGTTTGTTCCGGCTCATTCTTTCAGACGGATTCGCCTTGCGACATCCGCCTGAAGGCACTTCCTCCTTACTATGCCCATTCATTTGGGCCTAATCCGGAGAGAAGTGCATGAATGGATGCCGGTGCTCCGGCATCCAGTCGCAGCTACCCATATTTTGGACTGGAACCTGAGGGAGCTCCGCCTCAGGTTCCGGTCCAAAAAACCCTGTGTGAACTTACCCTAACATTGTTTTTTTCCTCCTTTACTAACTGGTAGTAGAATATTTTCATTAGTGGGTTACATGCTTTTAAGGTCTATGTGTCGCTTCCCCTTTTCTACTTGGATCAGAAATAAGGTAGAACATATCAGAAATAAGGTAGAACATCTCAGAAATAAGGTAGAACAGAAGAAATACGGTAGAACATCACAGTGACTATCAGAACAATACCCCTTTATCACTGAATTTTAGACCTGCTGAGATGTCACCCAAAGGTTCCCAGAATGAGCAAAGTCAGAGGTTAAAGAGTTAGATGAACGTAAAGAAGCTTTAGCTCTCCTTGTGACCTGGAGCAATATGTGAAGTCATATCAAACAACACTGTGTTTCATGTAGGTCATCTGACCTTATCTGGGAATTGTTCAACCTGCAAGAAGTCAGATGGCTCCTCCCGTTTGCTAACAATGACATACACTTTATTAAGTAGAACTTCAAGTACTAAGCTCTGTCTGCTTCTGTTAGTAATATGTCATTCTCCATTTACTATGTACTATATGGTTCATACTGTAGTTTGCAAGTGTCATGTTAGCTTTCAGGGGCACAGTGGCAATGCAATGAGGTATGTCACTCACGAGCAGGACCCTAACACCTATTATTGTTGTTTTTTTCACGTTGCAATGTCTCATACTGTCTGTTCATGTACCCTCTGATTTGTACAGTGTTGCGGTATATGTTGGTGCTACATAAATATTGTTATTATTATTTTGTACTTGTTGACAGGTTCGCTTTAAGAACCATCCAAAACAAAAACAAAATGTGTCTGTGGTTTGTCCTTCCTATAAATTATTAATACAAAACCAGATGGAATGGACTAAAACTTAACTTTTATTGATAAGATATAAAACTCACACATAGATTCTAATATGTATATGCATAACACTTAAGGATGGCCTGGGTATTTGAACAAAAGATCTCCTTACCCCACTCACTAATAAAATAAACTCGTATTAGAGGTATATTGCTATCCCCTATGGGTAAGCCCCCCGAGTTAAAGGTGGAGTAACCATCAATTAACAGGTTCAATATAATCCCCCTGTCAGCCAATCCTGCATATACTAACAGGCCATAATGTCAATACTATACACAATGCCTAATAAATGCCTATAAAAGAGTACGGTATTGCAATTCTATCGTAGGGGTGTATTGTAAGCACGTGACTATCCAATTGTGGACAACCATATGTGGTGATAGCTTACTCAGAGGCCATGATATATTCCCGCATATCAGGTCCGTGTTGGTAAGAATTCACACCAACTGAATATACAGGTACGCCTCTATATACTATAAAGCAACACGGCACGGTTTAATTAGCGTACGAAATCTTTTGTTCAAATATCCAGGCCATCCTTAAGTGTTATGCATATACATATTAGAATCTATGTGTGAGTTTTATATCTTATCAATAAAATTTAAGTTTTAGTCCATTCCATCGCTTTAAGAACCATCATGCATATTGATGTGAACAAGATGTTACTATCTGTAACAAGTATAACCATTGTTTGATTTCACTTTGTCCCTCTTTACTTCTTAGAATAAAAAAACCCTTGCATCTTAAAAAAAAATAATTAAAGAGGACCTTTCACCACTTTTGGGCACATGCAGTGTTATATACTGCCAGAAAGCCGACAGTGCGCTGATTTCAGCGCACTGTCGGCTTTCCCGATCTGTGCCCGGTGTAAAGAGCTTACGGTGCCGGTACCGTAGTGCTCTATGGTCAGAAGGGCGTTTCTGACCATTAGCCAGAGACGTCCTTCTGCCTCGCGGCGCCTATCGCGCTGTGCTGTGGAGCGGGGAGGAACGCCCCCTCCCTCTCCTGATAATATTTGTCTATGGACGAGCTGTGTGAGCAGAGGGAGGGGGCGTTCCTCCCCACTCACACAGTGCAGCGCGATAGGCGCCGCGAGGCAGAAGGACGTTCCTGGCTAATGGTCAGAAACGCCCTTCTGACACTAAAGCGCTACGGTACTGGGACCGATAGCGCTTTACACCGGGCACGGATCGGGAAAGCCGACAGTGCGCTGAAATCAGCGCACTGTCGGCTTTCTGGCAGTATATAACACTGCATGTGCCCAAAAGTGGTGAAAGGTCCTCTTTAAGGATGAAAGAAAGGCAATGAAAACATCTATACAGTAACGTAAGCCATAGAAAGCCTTACCCCAAGAGGCAGTAATGGCCGCTACTACGTCAGCATTCACTAGTTGCATAGGAAATAACATAAACAATTGATCTAACAATGACAGATATGACACATTTCTTAGGATGCTTTATGGCATTTTATAAGAATTAGGTTTCTATACACGAGACTCTGATCCAAGGATTTATTCTGATTTTATAGACTGGAATAAATTTACATGTTTAGAATATGATCTCTATAAATATGACTCAAATAACCAATGGTATAATAGTGTCCTAGATGAAAACTACCTTTCTTTATGAATGTAAGAAATGTATGTGTCATTCTTCAGCGCTCTGGAATCTAGAACTTACTCCCTGCATATGATGTATCCAATTTCTTCCAATCCAAACAGTTCAACAAGACATACAAATACTTCTTCTCATATGCCTTCATGACATATGCTCTATGCATTGTGATAATAAATTACCCCTGCTATTGTCCAGCGTGCCTCCACTACTACTAAACCTACTACTACTACTACCATTGCTACTAATACAACTACAATTACTGCTTAGGCCCACCAGAGCCATCAGTACACAGTTACTTGTCTGTGTCCTCATACTTTAGAAAGACATGACAAAAATGAAGTAACATTATTGGCGGCCAGCGTGGTTATGAGGGTGCACTGTGTGGTTGTCATTGCTATGGAGGTACTGAATACACTGCCAATATACCATAAGTGATTTAGATGGTAAAGCTCCTGTACATTTTCTTTTTCGCTTATGGAAGTATTATAATCGGACAATTTGCATTGTCAGAATAGAGTTTCTGTCTGTAATGTGAACAGAATATCAATCTCAGGTTATCAAATAGTTTGTATAGAGTACCTTATTCATTAGTGTTCCATAATGGCCCATTCATACTATGGGAAATGAAGAGGAATTCGAGGTTGATATCTGTCTTAGTTTCCTTTTCATTTTATACCCCTCCCCCGACTTGTCATGCCGACTTTTGGAACTGATTAAGTCTAATCAATGGGGAGTCTTGCACCAAGTCTTAAAAATAATGGGAATCTTGAAAATAATTGGATGCAGAATGAGAACAAAATCTTCCTTAAAACAGCGACAGATTCCCCATGTGAAAGATTCCTATTGAATTGTCCAAGGTTACAAAAATAGACTAAGCGCTAGAAATGTCTTAAAGTAGCACTTACCTATTCACCTAACATTTACCTATCCACTGCTGCTCTAGCACCACCACTTTGGTGTGTCCATCTACTTATGTGACCGCTGCAATCAGTCATTGGCTAGTGATTGTTGACAGTGATTAGATAGGTAGATAATACATTGTTAGAGCAGCAAAATCATGGACTGGCAGTGCTAGAATAGAATAGCTGAATATTGGAATTTTATTATTTGGACTCATTTTCTGTCTTCATTTAAAAAAAAAAAAAAAGCTTGGATAACCTCTTTCACTCACTAATTGATAACAGGTTTTATGACATTATTAGCATAGTATCTTCCCTACATAAGTAATATCTATGACAGCATGTTTATTTTATCTGCTGTAATTATCATAGCTTTTGTTGCTGCTAGTATGGAAACAACAAGAATTACTAATATATTTAACAATTAAGTTTCCCTTCACCAAAATTTGGGCCTTTCCTTAACTCTAGCCCAACTGTCAGCACTGATCATTTTCAAGGTAAACTAAAAATGACTTTTCACCTGTTCGGGGGCTTATAGCGTTGCCAATAAATGTTTAACACCTAGAAAAAACAGTGATTTAATTCTAACTATAAAGTGATTTAAATATAAAGCTAGAACGTTTTAATTTTTGTTTCACAGAGTTGTATGGGGGCTTATTTTTTGTACTGTACTTTATATTTAATATTCCATGAAATGTAAGCCAGTACATTGGGAATGGAAAACCATTCAGAATGGGGTGGAAATTGACCCCACAATTGTGCCATTTTCTACTCTGTGCATTATACGAGTGACATGCTTAGTGTTTATCATGATTATGGCTATGTACTTGGCTCCAGTGCCTGATTTGATCATTGACAGAGGGTTACGTGACCTTGCCCATCCAACAGCGGTCTCCATTGAATAGCTGTGGTACGGCGCCCACCCTGTAATGTGACAGATATTCTGACTATTGCAACCCACACTGAAAAAATATGGCTCAATGAGTCACAACTGTGTAGCATTGCCTTTGTCTTGCCCAACAAGATGGACAAACCTCTTGATATTTGTTTCGTCCTGTGTTTGGATGACGCAATCTTCCTGTTTGGATAGAACTGGAAGTAAAAGTATTAAATTCTGGGGTCTCCTAAAACCCTCTAATATAACACAATATAACAGGTGGAGGCCCAGGGAAGGTCACAAAAGTAAAAAAAAAAAAAAAAAAATTATACTCCAATAACTCTTCTTGACTTCCTCACGGCGTATGGTGCTGTTTGTCTGCCTCAATGCAACATTCGGCGCTCTCTTTTATATCATGTGCCTGGGGTTGCCACTGAGGTCCATTCGTGACATGGGCACCCCGGGTGCATGATATCACAGAAAACTTTGCTGTGACTGTAAAACACTGTGTTTTTTTCTGTGATGTTTCTGCCACGGGCAAACCGCGCATTTACGCCACATGAGGCCCAGCCTCAAACTTAGGTGGCTGACAATGGAATGGAGGAGTAATAAGAGCAGGAAAAGCAGTAGATTATTTTGATAGTTATGATGAAAACAAAAAAACATTGGCTACTTGTAGGTATGGCCTGGCTACTAGAATTTAGATTAGATTTTTCTACGTGAGCAGATGCTGCTTCAGGTACTGAAGGAGAGCAATAGTTTCTGCATTTAAGCCTGAATTGGCTTATTCTCTGCCTTAAGAGCTTGTGCACTGTGATGGTTTTGTTGGAAAACAACATAAAGAAAAATTCACAGACAGGAGATGCTCAATATCAGCCACCACCAGCAACTAATGTAATATTTCTTCCACTACTGCCACCACTTGGGCTTACCCTGGGTCTGACAACTTTTGAGTGTACAGCAGCAGCCGTGTCACTGGCTTCCGTTCAGACCCTAGGAGAAGCAGTTATGCCTCTGGCAGGTTTTTTGTTTTGGTTGTATGTCAGTCATACTCTTTATAGTCACCAATAGCACAATACCACTGCTACCACAAACAGCACAGCTATGCATTTAAGATATGTCCTCCATGACGTCTGATCTTCTTTCTCATCGCAATACAAATGCTAGCAGTTCTCATACAACACATCAACAGGAAAGGTATCTTTGCTGTCACATAGAAGACAAAGATACTAGAGGGTAGTGAAGGAATGCTTCAATGGGCCAAACATTAACTGTAAAGGAGGAGGAGCGGGAGCAGCAAGTACTTTCTCAAAGTCATGGTGTCAGATAAAATATCTGCACAACGGGATAATATTTCAAGTCAGAAAAGCCCACTAGCCCACAATGTCTTCTGTTTCGCCTACCAGAGATGGCAGACAACTGTAGCCTGTTACTATTGGCTGGATAGCTGGTACCTACGATGTGGCTACTACTGCTACTTGCATTACTTATTGGTGGAAACTGATGTGGCATGGATGTTTCCTCTTTCATTACCCTGTCCATTGCCACTCATTTACCAAGCACTTTATTTTTAAATGAGGTAGAACTGAGCCTCTTTATTCTGACCACAAAGCTTATAGTCAGACATCATACGTCTATCTACTAAAAGTACTCCGTCTTGGTCTATAGTTATTGTTGGCTAAGTTTGACAAAGAAAAATATATAAAATATGAGTAATACTACTAGAAAATACTTTGCTGTGTTAAGTGTAATAATTTTTAAAACATATTTATACTGTGTTATTAGATTTACTTTCATCTCATCACTATTTATTTGTAAGACTGTACACAGGAGATTGTGTTGTGTTTTTCATATGAATTGTGATGTTGTTTCTATTTCTGCCCACTTTTTTCCCTGCTGCTTAGTAGAATTTGTACCTGTCCTTGGCGTTTATTCTTCTCTAGCGCAGGCTGCTAGGTGTACAGTCCACCACCCTATTATGTAATATGAAATCATATGGTAGATTTTATGTTTTTCTAAATAGAAGACGGGAGCTGCAATGATTACATCTAATTACTGTGTCATTTGATTTAGATTAGTCATAGAGAATTATAATCACCATATAATTAGTTTATCCACACCTCTACGGAGGATGAGAATACACCTGGTGTAATGACAGAAAGCTTATACAATGTGTTTAAAGAGAATGTGTAAATAAACTCTCAATCAAAACATAAATGTTCACAATTCCTAAGACATATTGTATCTGTGACTTCAGACGTGTTATATTCTTCGGCCTTGTAGGTTTGTGTAATATTTGTATAGGATTTAGGAGCACTAAATCTATAGGATAAAGCCTGGAAAAAGCTGCTAATATCATTGACATTTAGGTATATGCTATACTTAGCTATGGAGTTTCTCAGAAATGGTCAAAAAAGTAAAGGAGTATGAAGGCATTTTCTTGCCTTCCTCTTAGTATTCCCTTTATAGTACTATATGGTCAATCTTAACCTGAAATGGCTGTTAAGAGAAAACAATAGTTTCCATTTGGATATGGATAATTGCAGATATATCTGTGTCTATTAAAGGGAGATTCCCATCTCAGAGGTCTTATCTATACTGCTAGTTTATGTCAATTCAAGAGTTTTCCTAAATACATTGCTGTAGCACTGTTGCTTTGTTTTCCTGCTATGTGAAATTACTCCTTTAGGCTAAGGCCCCACGGGACAACCTGAAGCTATAAAGCGCTGCAGGAAAAACCACAGCAGCAATGCATCAAGGTTCTGCCTGCAGCACTTTACACAGAAAGTTTGCAGTTTTCCTCTACAGACTTTCTGTTACAATTATATCTATGGGGAAACCACCGCCATTTCTGTAGATGTAATTGACGTGCTGCGATTTCCAAAACCGTGCCACAAGAATACCATCCACTTTGCAGTTACTGTAAAATGCCAGGATTTTCCTGGCGGCATTTCCAACCCATGGGGCCCTGGCCTTACACAGTGTTTCCATGGAGCACAGCCTATATCTGATAAGGATGACATAAGTCACTGCTCTCTAGTGGGGCTGAGTGCTCTCCTGTTATGTCCAGCTCTGTCTGCAGGACAGTCAGGCCAATTAATTGTAGTTGCTGATAAAAACTATGTGTCTATTTCTCTATGTAAACACACAGATAATACAGAGTCCATAAGTGTTCTGTATATTATACTATTATGTATATTATTTGATTTGATAAATAATCTCTTATGATAAAGGCAAAGTGTATATCTATTGTGATACTTCATAGTGTCCTGTTCATGAAACATTCAAAGCCACCCACCAGCTTGTAGAGAAATGCAAGAAGTGAGAACAAGAGACAGCAGGTAAAGCTGCTGTGACAGGGAAATGGGAAACCCTTTAGGCTGGGGCACTACATGGCATAAGCACTTCGGTTTATCCATGGCAGAAACGCTGCGGGAAAAAAAACGGTGTTTTACACTCACAGCAAAGTGGGTGGGATTCTAGCGAATCCCATCTCCACTTTACAGTAAATGGATACACTGCTATTTCCAAAACGATTGCGGTTTTGAAAACTGCAGCATGTCAATCATAGTTACAGAAACACTGATGGTTATCCTTATAGGTGTAATTGAAGCATAATGTCCGCAGAGAAAACTGTGATCCGTTGCCGCTGCAGTTTTTTGCTGTTTTAGCCTTAAGATGTCCACCTAACCAGATAATATGTGATAAAAGTCTGACTGCTTAGAATACTAGTGATCACAAGAAAAGGAATCCATTGTCCCTTACTGGAATGGAATGATGTTCGCACATGTGCTCTGCCACGCCATTCAATGTGGTTGCTTTTTGACTCTAGACAATATTAAGGGCTCTATACTTAAAAGCTCCACTCTGCCTACATTCACACAGTATGGTGAGCGAGGCACAGAACTGGGTTGTGGAGCACGTTTGGCACAAGAAAGGTCCTTGCACCAAATATGCGACACAATATAATCATTCTACAAAAAAATAAATAAAAATAATGCAATATTATTTGAAAGAACATGAAGTAATGAAATATCCATAAGAAGACATCCTTGTAAACTGAAATTTAAAAAAATAACCGCGTTTTAACAGATTGTCTACCTTTCTGAGTAATAGATTTAGTAAATTGGATGTTTATTCTGTAATAACATTAAAGCTAAAGCATAATTTGTCTTGTACTTATGTTTTATACTTTTCAATGATCAAGTATACATTTAAGAAACGTTGAGACTCTTTTTAACAAGAAAAAATAGAAAAAAAATCTCACATGGACTGTTTATATGAACACAAAATATTACAAATAACAATGCCGAAGCGTGGCAGGAAGAGGTGATCAACAACAGTCTTTCATCCAGTGACTCATTAGCTTACAGGCACTATTCAAGTCTGTTCATTCTTTTTATAGTGAAGTTGAGTGGCAGCTAAAAGGATGAAGTTAGAGTTGTCCACACATTCACCTCTTGTCTTACCTGCAGGCCCCAGTCATGCAAGTTGTAATTGAAGTATTTCATTCCTAGGGCTCTTGGATTACCCATGAATGAGAGTGCATTGTTTCTTAAGTGTAACATTGATCTCTTACATAGAGCAATCACTTGACAATTATACCTATAATTTGCATGTTGGTTCCTTTTTTGTCATTGTGCTTCAAACAAAAAAGGATATGTACTTTTACCTAGTTAAGTCTCAGATATGTTCTATCATATGATCATGACTGGTAATGATGATTTATTTGTCTAAGGACTTAATTCTGCAGGTCTGTTCAGTCATCCAGAACATTTATTGGACATAATAAATTGGATAATAAATTGGATATTTATTGGTATTATGTATTGTATTATAGTGTTTATTGGCAACTGAAAACAATTTTTTATGAAAGATTATGCAAATGTTACTGCTTTAATTTAAATATATGTGTGATGATTGTACTAACAAATATGTAAAAAAAAAATGACAGATAAACACTAGTATCATACATTAAACCTATTAAAAAGAACCTTTCACGTCCTCGGGCATATGCGATGTAATACCCCGCTAGAAAACTGACAGTGCGCTGAATTCACTCTTCACTATCAGAAGAGCGTTTCTGACAGTCTGTCAGGAATGCCCCTCCTCACGGTAGCATCTATTGTACTTATTGCCTAGCAATGATGCTGAGCGGTGAGGAACGTCCCCGAGTACTTTTCAATGAACGAGTACTATCAGGAGTAGGGGCGGCGTTCCTCACCAGTCAGCGTCATCACTGGGTGGTAAGGAATGCCCCCTCTTACAGTACAATGCAATAGACGCTACCGTGAGGAGGGGTGTTCATGACAGACTGTCAGAAATGCACTTCTGACAGTGAAAAGCTATGGTAACGGCACAGAACAGGAAAGTGGATAGTGCACTGAATTCAGCACACTTTCTGCTTTCTAGCGGTGTATTACACTGCATGTGTCTAAGAACATGAAAGGTCCTCTTTAAGCAAACTACATGCACTAAATATGAAACAACTGGAATAAGAGATATAAAAGCCAAACAATCAGATACTGGCCAGTATAGATATTTACTGACAGCTAGGTATTAGGAAATCAGTGTAGCCAATACTGAAGAAAGATACTGTAAGTTTCTCCCAAATTATGATAGTTCCTCTTATTATTTTAACAGATGGCTGAGTTTTACAGACTTTAAATATGGTATAGTTTTCATATCTCACTTTGAGATCAATCTGTGATGCCAAGCTAATATTTTACAAGAGTAGCCTGTAAGCTGGCCATACACATGAGTTTGACTTTACATCTGAGATAGTACAGTATGAGATAGAAACCCTGTGTGTATTCATGTCAATGCAGATTCAATATGGGTAGCTTTCCTTTTATTGCAATGGCCATTATATAGCCTTTCCTGTATACTATAATAACTGAATGCAGCCACATACAACAAATAAAATCTATATTAAAAATAGGCAAGACTCCCTACCCACTCCGAACATCCAGTGCTTAGTGTTAACACCACAAAAAACACCATAGATGTTGTAATGTGGCATTTGGACATAGTACTAGTAACAGATTAAAAAAAAAAAAAAAGTGCACTGATAAAAGTAAATCACACCAGTGTCGGACTGGGGTGTCTAGGGCCCACCAGTGGAATTGTTTCTAGGGGCCCACCATCAGGACCCTGCAGATCAGCGGTACCAAGACAAGACAACTAAAGGTAATAATATGTCAGGAGTCATGCTGCTCACCCACTATACCATGTGCACTGCCTAAATGTACTGCTACACCTTGTATGGCAAGTGAACAGCATGGCTCCTATAAATGCTACTATTACCAGTAGCTGCTCGGTCCTGGAAAAGGCTGATCTGTAGAGGTCCTGGCTGTTGTATCATCGCAGATGTAATATTGATGGCTTATCCTAAGGACAGACCATCAATATTAGAAAGATGAATAAATCCTTTAGGGCTAGTTCACACAGAGATACATGAGATACATCAACTCCACGTGTGAACATTCCGTTGCAGATGCCAGGCATCCCGTCGTGGCATTCCGCTCCAGATTAGGCCCAAATGAATGGGTCGGAACCTCGCCACGGATGCTGAGACGGAATCCGCAGCAAGATAGGGCAGCTCACTTCTTTTTTCCGCTACTAGCTAGTGGAAAAAAGAAACGAGTGGCTCCCATTGAAGTCATTGGGTGCAATTTTTGGCAGCAGATTTTAAGGCGGATTCTGTCTCAAAATCTGCTGCCAACTTCCCCCGTGTGAACTAGGCCTTGAAGTGGTTGCCCAGGAATTGGAGCAACTCATGTCCCGGGCGGGAAGTGTAAAATAAAAAACAAATAAATAAATAAAGCATACTCATCTGTCCATGGCTCTCCATTGTGCGCTGCCAGTGTCCATTCATTCTTGTGCCAGCGCCTCCTTGCTGGGAGTCCTGCACCTCATGTGATCCCTGAGACTAGTTAGGTACATAATTTCCAGAATTGAGACCATGAGACCGAACAGACACAGGAGGGGGACAACAGGATGCTGGGGACAGGTGAGTATATATATATTTTTTTTTTTTTAATATTGTTTTTTTATTTTTACACCTCCCTGACAGCCACCACAGTGATCACTCCTGTTTATAGACAACCTCTTTTAAGGGGATGTCTGGGCCAAATTTTGTATGGCCTCTTCACTGGTCCCACATCATGTATGGGGTACAGTGATAGGGCCATTGTATTGTGTGGGAGCAGTGATGGAGTAACATCCTATGTGGAAGGGGGACATTAAACTGTGTGGGGCATATTAAAGGGGTTGTCCAGGGTTAATCTTTTTTATGGCCTATGCTCAGTATAGTCCATAAATACCTGAAGCCTCACATTGCAGAAACATGTCTTTGGCTACTACAGACAAAAAAAAAATTATGTGTTTTACAAAACCGGCAAAGTCAATGAAATGTAATCAAATTTACCTCATCCACACATTGCATGAAAAAAAAAAAGTGGAACAGCCACAAGCTTTAAAATGTGTGCGCTTCAAAAAACATGGCCGGTTACTTTCAGCTGCACAATCGGGAGAAAGTACAGGGAAAATGCATCAAAAGCTCGATAAAAAACCCTGTGGAAAAAATACATTGAGATTCCCGCTATTTATTCCACAGGGTTTTTGAGCTGTGTCTCACTGTTGGGCCTAATCATTATCATCTCAATATACTGTGTACTAGGGGCATCCTGCAGCACAGCAGGTCCTCACAGCAAAGCAGCTATACAGTAGCTGCAGCAGGTCAGTGAGAGGATTACGAGCAGCCATTATAGATGATGCTGAAGCTGCTCGTGGTGTCCTCTGATATGTACTTTCCCTATATATCGGGAGGACACTGTACAGATTCAGCATCAGCTAATGGGGGCCCGTGTGTGTTGAGGCAAATGCAGATGCATTGGTCAGGTGCTCGATTGGGGGCTCCTGAACAATGTCTCTGCATTAGTAAAATGAGGACTTAACAGTCGGGGCTCGGGGCCCACCGGGGGATTCACCAGTTCCCGGTGGAACAGTCGGACCCTGCATCACACAGATCTGGTGGAAAACATGTGCATGCTCAAATAAGATTGGATTTTAAAAATGATCCTATTCACTACACAGCATGGAATCCAAAAATTGAATACTTTAATTGTTAGACTCCATGCTGTGTAGTGATTAAAAAAAAAAATCCTCTGGCTACTTAGTCCCCCCTGGTGTCCACATACCTGCACAGATCGCTGCCACTCCCCGTTGTTCTTGCTCCTCTTCTCTCTCATTTACAGGCCTTCAGAGCCCCGTGCGTCCCCCCGCCTCCCTAGGCTAGTGTTAGAGATGCTGGGAGTAGGCGGGGCTTGTTGTGGCTTAGGAGAGTGTGGGCGGGTACAGTGCGGGGAGACGTGAGTGCATCCAATATTCTTGAGCATGGAACTTCCTGGTGACAGTCTGCCTTTAAATGTAAATGTTTTAAGAAAGAGGTCAAGTACATCTGCAAATAATCTAGTGGCCTCTCACTTGTATAAGGATGCAGGAATTCTTATACACTGGAATAGTACAGATTCAGCATAATACATGGTATTGTGGTGTTCATACAGACACTAACATTGCCTACTGGACTTCTAAGCCTAGAAACAGCAAAGGCTTATATACTGAATCTTTTTCCACAAAACTACAGTATATATCAATCTACTTAACACCTACATGTTAACCTACATGCATAACACCTAATGCTAACCACTGGATCCACTGTGTTTCCCAAACAACACAGTGGATTGGTGGTTATACCAGAGAGTAGAACTCATACAATTCAATCTGACAATTTTGATACTTACATCAATCCTATTCCCTTAAAAACAGATTCATTTACAGACACCCTTTACTACTCCCCAACTCCTCTATGATCCTCTTTCCCTTTATTTTTAGTCAATACTCCCTTTAGACTAAGGCCTCACATAGCAAGCCGCAGCAAAACAAAAAACATGCAAAAAATATCTCGGAGGAAACTCATTGCGTTATTTTTCACAGAAAGACGGCAGAGTTTTCCTTTATAGACTTTCTGCCCTTATTATACTTATAGGGAAAACGCATTTCCATAGGTATAACTGACGTGCAGCTTCTCTGCGGCGGATTTTTTTCTGCAATGTGTGGATGGGATTAGCCAGAATCCCATCAACTTTGCAGGTACTGTAAAACTCAGCATTTATTACCGCAGTGTTTCCACCAGGACCAAAACACAGCATTTTCTCAAAGTGGCACCCCGGCCTTAATATTTTTGCTTGTCTTTGTTCTCATTTCCTAATTCCACATTATTTATGTTACATAATTCTGTTCTCTATTGTTTTCAACTTTTATTTAAAAACAAATAAAAAACTGTATCTAAAAATGACGCTAGAATTCACCTGTGACTTCTAGTTATTTATCACATTGATACTGAGCCATTGAGTCGTATACGATGGCGACTGGGAAGAATATACTTATAGAGAAAGAACTTGACTCATGATGCTACAGTCTAATATACTTATGAAACCCAATCTGGTTAAATAATCAGGATAACATACAGAATTGTGCTGTCTTATTTGAACATTTCTATGATAGATTATATTTTTAATAAAGATGGTAATAAATTTACATCAATTATATCCCGGTATATTAATATTTCATTTGGAACTCATTAATAATCTGACTTCCGTCATATTACTGGCAATAAATTCCTTTATGAGTTTCATTAGACAATTAATATGTTTTCAAAACTTGACACAGAAAGTGAAAAGCCAAAAAAGAACTGACGTTCTACCTGGCTTGGAGATGTATTTACCGTTTATGTAAACAAAGCATGTGTCTAGAGCTATACTTAGTCTGTATACACAGCGCAGTTTATGCAGAAATGGAGCCTAAAGAAAAGGCTTGTAGAAAATAAACACTTCCATTTTCCCTCTTTTTGGCATCCAATCCACATTTTGGTTGAAATTTTGTACAAATGTACAGGTCTTGCCTGGTAATAACTGCCTAACCATGAAGGACAAACATGATTGTAAGACCCTGCATAAATATGGTGGTTACAGTGGTGAACCCAAAATATAAGCAGTGGTATGTTCCTTGTAGTTATGGGGCCTGAGGATTGACTTACCAATAACCAGAGAAATGCCCTAATGCTTCTTAATGGCCAGTCATTGAATCTTGTTTTCACAGGTCTGTCATACTGCACTGCAATGTCGGCAGACAGACAAAGGGAAGACACAAGGAGGCAATGGGAAGCAAGCTGCCTGACTATAGAACAATACAACACAGTAAGTGACTCTATAGCCACTCATTGTATAATTGCTGCTGATTTTCTTTTTACTTGTCAAACACATTTATATAAAAGTAGTATAAAATACATTATTTCAGCCTACTCTTTCTCCATACTGCAGAGATAAATATTCCACACCTAAATGAATCAATGTAGGACGTAATTTTAGCAACCAGTGCCAGGAAGTTTCTTCCAATGCAAATAAAATCATGGGATGCATAAAGAGAGGAATAGTAGTGCTACAACCCAATGGAGGGAACCAGAGAATGGGAGTAGTAATTGTAGCTGTTATGTCAACGATAGGCCAAAGACACTTAACAGACTCCTCCAGCCCACCTCCCAGGCAAAAAACTCTCCTATAGACCTAAATATTTATAACCTACAGATTTATATTTTTATATAAGAGAGGTAAAGCACCATGGTTTATTTTTTGGTAAAAGAAAATTTACTGATAGTGTCTAAGTTTTAGCCTAAATAGTCCTCAACTGCACCAAATTTATCAGAGTGTCTTCTGCCATTTGACAAATTTGGCATATTGATAAACTGTCTAGTCTAAAATCTCACCACTTGAAAATATGGTGCATTTTTGGCACACAGTGTTAAAACTTAGTCCATGCCCTTTTGAAATAGGTCATGCCCCTTTCGTACAAGTCATGGGATTTGAACATGAAAAATTAAAATTCTTATTAAAATAGTGAATTAAACTCCCTATTAGCACTCAACTTAAGCAATGCACAATAGACTACTAGGAGGTGCCCACTGCTCTGTCTATAGCTGAGGAATTCTATCCAGCAATCCAGAAGCCCTCACATGTATTGACTCTATATTTGCTGACATAAGCAAATTTGAATATTTTTTTCCATGAAGATTTGCCAGTTGGTGGTAAAATGCATCTAGCATCTTTTGTAACTTTCCATATGACCTACCAAATATGCTTCTTCACTGTCATGAATGTTATCTTGACTATTAGCCATATCCAGCTTCTAATGAACACAATAATCCTGGATATAGATTATATTGATGGCTTGGTGGGTGTTTGTGATGCAGGCCACCTATACTTCTAAAACAAACACGCTGTGTAATTTGCATAGTTTGGGTTACGTGCAGTAAAAAAGTACTTTTAGATATAACAGACACTCATTGTATTCAGTCCTGGTTGCAGATATCATTACACTAAGTGTGAAAAATTTCATTATTTATACATGTTGGTGGCACAGAGTACACTCCCTTTGATTCAGGAAGCCAGTCTAACCTGTGTCTGAGATTACCACATGTGGGAAATGCCCAAAAGTATACTCATGATGTGCACATGAATTGTATTAGGCAAATATATGCAGCCAGAGTATTGGTTAGCCATACATTTGGCAAGTCATTTCATAACTTTAGTGAGAACAGTAGTTAACTACAATTTTTAATGCAAATTAATTTGCTAAGTTTTGTGACCCTGAGAATTTTGGTGTTTAGTTTTTCTAATATTGATACATTGTTTATCTAAATTTATTCAGCCATTTCTATAAATCCTATTAGTGCAAATTGGAGTATACTACAGTATAATAGCCAAGTCAGTTTCTCACATATCTTTTATATATATATATATATATATATATATATATATATATATATATATATATATATATGTTTGTGCCTGTCCTCTATGTGTGACCAAACAACTGGACCAATCTTCACCAAATTTGGCACATATATGCATCAGGTGTCCGAGAAGGTTTTAGACCAGGTCTCAATTCCTGTACTGTTCCTGAGATACAGTATTCCCAAAACAGTGACCTGCATTTGCCAATACAAACCTGCAAATCTTTCACTCATATTCCAAATGCCATACACAGGGTCACTCCACATGCACCCAGCATTACTCCAGGTGTATCCAACCACTGATAGCTCAGCACACAGTTTCACACGTCGGAGGATTAGATACACGGCTCAGCACACAGTATCACACGTCAGAGGATTAGATACACAGCTCAGCATGCGTCGGAGGATTAGATAAACAGCTCAGCGCACAGTATCACACATCAGAGCTTTACTCCAGGTTTCCCTAGCAACCCAGCCATTTTTCACACACAAACAACATACAAAATACACCATTGCAAAACTGGACAGTTCTTATGGGGCCACTACACAAAAAAATGAAATATACTTGTGTGAAGCCAGGTCACTTTATTTATTTATTTATAAAACACAGTGGTTAATGTTAAATGTTTTGCCATCTGCTGTTATATGAAATGTATCATTTTCTGCTACATCTAGTTATGAGATTTATAGCAAAGTTTAGTAAATGAATTTGTCATATATTTAGTTATCATTTAGTCTTCTGTCTAGGACTAATGTATCCTAAATGGTTGTGGGAGACAAATAGTATACACAAAGCTTTTCTACAACCAGGGCCCTTGCCACTAATTGTTCATGCAAAGTTTGGTCAATAGAACTAAGAAAATGATCAGTTTATCACTAGAGGATTGTGTTCTGGACCGCTCTTAAGCTGAGTTCACACAAAGATTTTTGGCAGCGGATTTTGAGGCGGAATCCGCCTCAAATTCTACTGCCAAAAATGGCTCCCATTGACTTCAATGGGAGCCGCTTGCTTCTTTTTTCCACTAGCAGTTCTTTACCGCTAGCTGGAAAAAAGAAGCGTGCGGTGCGACACTCCTTCCCAACTAGGCCCACTCATTTAGGCATAATCCGGAGTGGAATGCCGCGACTGGATACCGGTGCACTGCACTGGCATCCAGTCATGGCTAGCCGCAGGAGGTGTTTTTTTGGACCGGATTCTGAGACGGCATCCACATCAAAATACGGTTCAAAAAGCTCTGTGTGAACTCCGTTTTATAGGGTACAATTCTGCTGTCTTCTCTATGAGTATATTCTTCTACTCTCCCTGCCGCTGCCACTCTTACCTGATCCTGGCCTAATTCCATTGCCATTATTGTATTTGAGGTGAAGATCGCTGCCAGAAATAGGAAGATATTGAACTATTGAGGGCTGCTGTGAAGATAGAAATTAAAAATGAATGAAAAAAAATGTGCTAATTGAAAATTTCCCACTTAATCCACAAACTATAGTATATGAGGTTCATTCACAAAAACAGAAAATTGTAACATGTAAATCTACAAGGAATCAGATCTGTGAACATTATTCCTTGAGTACTGGGAAACATGATAGATCTTTTTTATGCACAAATTAGAGTTGTTTTTTTTTTCAATGAAAATATTTTGCTGGGAACAAGAGCAAAAGTTTGCAAGTACATGATTATTTCATCTAAAGATGGCGAATTAAACTCCCCATAACAAACAGTGAATCCTCTTACCCCTCTTTTCTCTAAGATTACATATATTCCCTTGGGAATGTTTTAATTTCATTTCTTAGTGTTTCAACTTTCAATTTAAGTCAAATGGCATTATTTCTAAAAAAGTACACGTTGGTTTGATATGCCAAACAAATCTTAGATAACATATTTATGCAGCTAGAATAACAAAAGTCCAGTCAGAAATTTCAATAACGTATCCTAAGGTTGTTCTTGAGCCGTGCAGCTGCAATAACATAATACCTCAGAAGGAAAATTCAATTAATATTATAAACATTACAGCCAAATATGTTAACAATGTGAATTGTGCCCTGACTTTGCTTTATAGGAAATATTATTATATGAAACCATATTATTAATTAGATATTTCTGTAAAAGAGATCAGTCTATGACCATTTCAACATGCTTTTAATAGATACAAATACTGTTGTTTCATATTGAAAATGAAGATTGAGAAGGTCAGAGACAAATCAATGCAGACACGAGGAGAAGAAAATAAACATTACGAGAATTTACAAAGAAATGAGTATTATCTTACAATATGGCTAGCATCCTGAAACTCTCATTGTTCATTAGGATCACAGATTTTCAATTGTTTAGCCGATATTAACAACTAAGGTAATATATTAATTTTGCCATTGGTAACTACTTCCTAACATGGTCAATTTCTTATTTTGCTCTTTGCCTTCCAAAAGCTATAACTTTTCTTTACTTTTCCGTTCGCAAAGACTTGGTTTTTATGGGACAGTTATACTTTATAATAGCACATACTTTATAATGGCACAATTTAATATTCTATTTGATGTAATGGGAAACTGGAAATATATACAGTACAGACCAAAACTTTGGACACACCTCATTCAAAGAGTTTTCTGTATTTTCATACACTTAATGTGTATGTGTTTCATAGTAATATTCAACTTTTATATGTATTCTAGGGAAAAAAAAGTGATTTAGAACTTTTCACTTTTTACTTTATTTTTTAAAACTTTTTTTAAATTTTTTTTTTTACTGTTATTAGCCATTCCTAGGGGGCTTGAACCTGCAATCCAACACAGTCTATGGGAGATTCTGTACATTACTATTGAAGCTATTCATAGACCAGCAGTAATAGTAATACTCCTATGACAAGCCTGGGAGCCTTCATAAGGGTCTCGGCTGTCAAAGGAACAGGCTGGCTCCTGCAATGTTGCCACGCAGGAGCTGGCCTGCAATGAAAAATGTACCTACCATCTACAGACAGTTTAAATATCTTTGGGGGCTTACAGTTAGTAATACCAGTGATCAGAGTAGGCATTACAGCGGAGACCCATTAGCTATGGTGGCTACTCTGCAGCAGGGATGGGCTTGCACTGCTGGGACACCCTCTCCTCCAAGCCAAAGGCCCGCAGCATCACCCCACTTCTGTCACTGTAAAGAAGCTCTGCTACAGGAAGGCCTGCTGCAGGAAGTCAGCAGCAGGAGTGGGGAGATTCTGCAATCCCACTCTTCTCCCAACCCCAACATTCGGACTATAAAATGCACCCCTCATTTTCCTCCGAAACTTGGGGGGAAAAAAGTGCATCTTATATTCTGAAAAATATGGTAGTTAGAAAGGAGGGAAACATAAGCATATATCCTACCTCTGAAATACTATAACCAGAAGTTAGACTCCAAAGTGCCCCAGGGATCATTTCAAGATTTTTTACAGTATGAAAATGAAAACTCAATTTTTTTTCAATTAAAACTTTGGCTTAGCTCCCAATTTTTTATTTTCACTAGGGGTTACAGGAGAAAATACACATTTTGTTAAAGGGGTTGTCCCATCACAAGGATCCTATCTATACTGCTTGTAAATGTGAATGTAGGACTTTTCCTAAATACATTGCTTCAGCAAAACTGCTTTGTTTGTCCACTATCTCACTTTATTCATTTTTTTGTGGCCACAGCCCTGACCTGAGTCAAGTGATGTGTCTGCCTGCTCTCAGGGGGGAGGGAGGAGGGGCTAAGTGCACGGGAGCGAGCCTGGAGGGGGGGGGGTAGTTTACCCTTTGGGGGACAGGTGAAGCCAACAACATCGCTATGTGCCTGCCCTGCATGAAGCCAGCAGCGGCAGAAGCGATGCTGCTATTCCGGGGCGGGGGGGCGGAGGAGCGGAATAACAGCATCGCTTCTGCCGCTGCTGTCTTCATGCAGGGCAGAAGCATAGCGATGTGCCTGTGCCGGCGTCTAACAGTCCCCAGCATCCGCCTATTACAGCGGATGCTGGGGAGTTAGACGCCGGCACAGGTGAAGCCAGCAACATCGCTATGCTTCTGCCCTACATGAAGCCAGCAGCGGCAGAAGCGATGCTGCTATTCCGGGGCGGGGGGGCGGAGGAGCGGAATAACAGCATCGCTTCTGCCGCTGCTGGCTTCATGCAGGGCAGGCACATAGCGATGTTGTTGGCTTCACCTGTGCCGGCGTCTAACTCCCCAGCATCCGCTGTAATAGGCGGATGCTGGGGACTGTTAGACGCCGGCACAGGCACATCGCTATGCTTCTGCCCTGCATGAAGACAGCAGCGGCAGAAGCGATGCTGTTCCGCTCCGGGGTCACATATGCAAAGCCAAGCGGCGAGATGCCGCCGGCCCTGCGTGCAAGCTCATACACCAGTCTAGCCTTCACAATGCTAATACAGACCCGCAGGGTGTCGGATCTGTATTCGCATTGTGAAGGGTAGACTGGTGTATGAGCTTGCACGCAGGGTTGGCGGCATCTCGCCGCTTGGCTTTGCATATGTGACCCCGCCCACCAATGACGAGACAAAGCCGGAAGACAGAAGATTTTAGAGGAACGAAGACAGGTAAGTATGCGACGTGGGAGTACCCCTTTAAACTATTTCCCCCAAACACAAAAATAACACCTATCTTGTAGTAAACTGCTGTGCAGGCACTTGGCAGGGCTTGAAACAAGCACATTGTGCTGGAATAACAGAACTCACAGAACTTTTTTTACCATTGGGATGTGAAAATTAAATCTTGCTTTTCTTCCTCCCCAATAAACCATCCATTTAGCCCCAAATTTTTCACTTTCACATGGGGTTAAAACCCACCAAAAACCAACAGTTCATTACAAAATTTCTCCTGAACACAGCAATACCCCATCCACATATGGTCGTAAAATGTTGTATGGGTACATGGTGGTGCTCAGAATAGAAAGAGTGCTATTTGACTTTTGAAGGGTGGATTTTTCTAGAATAGTTTTTGGGTGCTTTGTACAATTTAGAGCACCTAAAATACCAGCACAATGGAATTCCCCCCCTCCCCCCCACAAAAAAAAAATAAAAAATTATCCCATTTTGGAAACTACACCCCTCACAGAATTTATCAAGGGGTATAATGAACATTTTGACCCAAGAGATGGTTTCCAAAAAGAAATTTGCTGTGGATGATGTAAAATGTAAATTGAAATGATCTTACATATAAGCTATTTCAGTGCCCGATGTCATGTCCAGCTGGTTGTACTGTGAAAGGTCAGCATTTCAATTATCATTCTGTGTTTAATGATGTTGAAAACACCCTATATGTGGCCCTAATATATTGCCTGGAAATACAATAGTATCAGAAGTGAAAGAGCATCATGTGAAGACCTAATTTGAACATTAACACTGCATTGGCAGGCATTTGGAGAGGCCTTGAGATAAAATAAGTAATTACCCTCCAAATATTGTATTATCATTTTGAGCCCAAGAGTGCTTTCCTAAAAATGAATGTGCAAAGTAAAAATTAAAGAACTATTCAAATGCTGCACCACACTGCAAAAACTAGTTGGGTGCAAAATAGTTATATATGTGGGCGTAAACTGCTGTTTGTGCACACAGCAGGGCTCAGATGGGAAGGAGTACTGCAGCCTTGTCCCATTGAAATCAATTGACAGATGACCCCATTTTGGAAACTACACTCCTCAATGCATGTATTGAGTGATGCAACAAGCATTTTTAACCCTTGAGTGCTGCATCAAGTTAGTTTCCAGAAATGAGTTGCATCTGATAGTGAAAGGTGAAAATTGCAATTTTTAAAGGAGGTATGCCGTTTAGTCCATATATTGAATCCAGCTTGTGTCATCAGAAACACACACTCTAAAAAGCATTAAGCAGTTATCCTGGGCATAATCTCTTTTGGAGTGTTCATCTGGGTATAATGCAAGCTGGGCACAACATACTGTGCACTAAAATATGTTTTCCTAGAAAAATTTACATTTTCACTCTTCACCTTCAGCTGCACATTCATGTCTGATAAATAAATTTACGCATCACTTGAGGGCTAACAAATCCTTTAAGGAAGTAGTTTCCAAAATGGGTCACCTACTAGGGGATTCCATTTTACTGGCATTTTAGGGGCTAGCATGGCATCCAAAACCAAACTGTCCAAATCTGTGCCTTAAAAACCAAACAGCGCTCTTTCCCTTCCGCACCTGACAGTGTGCCTAAACAGCATTTTATACCCACATATAACATTAAGTACATTTTTGTATGGGTACAACAGTGTCATACATGTGGGCATAAGCTGTTGATTAGGCATAAAGCAGGGTGTAGAAGGGAAGGAGTGCTAAGTGACTTTTGGAGCACAGATTTCAATTTAGATCTCATATCTCATTTACAGAGCCCCTGTTGTCCTTGGTTGATCGGCTGTTCATGTCTGAACAGCAGATCAACTTTATTTTTTCTATATTTTTTCTATATTTTTTACATCATCCTTTATTTCACTAACCCATAGACTTTCATTGGTGTGATGCCTTAGCATCAATGAATAAAGCATGTGTTCCAGTCGTTTTGTGGCAGACCTATGGTGTGCAAAAAACCACACTGGCCTCTATATAAAAGTAGCAAACCAGTAACAGTCATCAATCGCTATCTGACTGTAAAGGAACAATCATCACTACAACTCACAGGTCCAGCAGTTCACTAATGGAGAGTATGTGTATGACTGATCCTTAAGAATCCCATTTGTGGACTAGGTCACTGTTCAAGTTTGTATACTATTTATGGTACATAGTTTGCATTCTCAATTTTTATAGTGTGTAAAATTAAATATAAATAATGACTACTATTACCAGCCACAAATAGGTGGAGAACCAATCTGCCATTTGGGTGTGAGATATTCTCACAATGCACCCTTATCTCTTATCTACAGGGTAAGACTTCCCTGTGACCCCGTCAAATCAATTGACAAATGCAGCCAAGTATAGAGCTCGACTACTTCTGTCAACCAGCAATGACAAGCCGTTGGTTTGAAGATGAGTAAAATATGGTTCATTGGCTTACAAGTAAGCTATTGCTTGCGTAATGTATTGCTACATTCTGTCGTAATGTATCTACATTATTCCTATACTTCCTTATTCCTTTTCCTCACCCTATAGTGAAACCACTAACACAATGAGATTAATTTAGCAGAGATTTTCAGTTGCAAAAAAGCGATACCTTTACTTCTAATAAGAAAATCTATAGAAATGTATTGCTTCAAGGGCATATATAGTAACCTGGCACAAGCCTAGTTCGCATACAATATGCTTTATACACCTGTCATTTGTAATTAAATATTAGTTTTCCTTATTCACTAAACATGCTTTTTTTTATTAAGTTCCCGGTAGGACGTCTAGACAAATAAAGGTGTAACTGTTTAACTTGGTTTTTGTATCACAGGTAAGAAACGTGATACGGAGTGTATTATATTTCAAAACATCAGCAGAATTTCTATCAGGTTAGTCCTGTTTCATACTGGAATACCTGGCACAAATATCTTCTCCAGATATAACAGATAAAGTTAATGAGCTTACAGCTGAATGCTTTGCAGTGCTTATTATGGGCCGTGGACCTTATATGTATTCATCATCATTTATTTAACAATATTTATATGTAGGTGTAATGAGTAACCACACCTCATGTAAAAAGTTCAAAACACCTGGTACTATCCTGTGCTGGCATTGTCCTGTAATTGCCACACTTTTCATCTGACAATAAAGATGAATCACTGACACTCTCTGCTTGACGGAAATTTACAAAGCTGATTTTAGACTGTAGAAAATGTGGAGAAGAGTAGCTACTGTCCTATAACTACTGCTGTTACATTATTTGTCATGTCGATATAGCACATTAGTGGGTTAGAAAGCAAACCAGGACCATGGACAAGCACATGTGTAATGCTATACGGGGACTGTACCAGCAATGGTTCCATGGTTGCTGCTACATAATGGCAATAATAAGGCTGTGTTCACATGGAGTTGTTTAGCTCAGGAATTTGGTCAGGAAACTGACTCAAACTCCTCCTCCAAAAAATGCCTCACCATACAGTCCTAGGAGGAGGAGGTATTTGAGTCAGTTTCCTGACCAAATTCCTGAGCCAAACAATTCCTTGTGAACGCAGCCACAATATGTCAAATCCATGTGGATGCTTTTAGGATGCGTTCACATTACTTCACATATTAACGTATATATTAGGGAAGTATACAGTCCACATATTTTAATATACATTTTACATCTTTGGGATTCTGTCACTCTGTCAGACGTCCATGTAACATACATCATGCATATACTTAAAAAGTGGGACAAAATTAAAATGTGAATATTTTTATTTTTTTCAGGTCCAATTACAGGGGATTGTCAACTGAGCCGTTGTCCAGGTACCCATTTACAAGCCTTTTAAAAGTACGATTATGAAACCTATGGGGAAAAATAGCAGCAAAATACCAGAGTTAGAACATATTGCATTTTTAATATAAAGCACAACAAACGCAATGTTATATATAAAACAATTTACACTCCTATATTTTTCTCTATGGTATAATATAGTAACGTGGTTCCTCAAGTTACAATGGCCTCAGAATACAACATATTCAATGTATAACAAGTTTTTCTGGACTATTGGACTTCACATACAATGGAGGTTCCAACAAATTGGAAAGTTCATTTAAAATCCCTGTATTAGAGACTGAGGGGGCCTTCACACTGGCGCCCCTATGTGCCCTGTGTCATTCTGCTGGGTTTCCGTCCTTAATCCCCATAGAAACTGGACAGGGGACATCTTCCTGGTGGTCCGTTTTAAAAACCCATTCATTTGAATGGATTTTAAAAGCAAACTGCCAATGTCCATATACAGCCTCTCCATGGCGAAACCAATTTTTTTTAGGCCGGACACAAAGTCCTGCATGTCCAACTTTGTGTCCAGACAAAAGAAAAACTGTTTCCCCATGGAGGGCTGCAGGCGGACACCGGCGGTTTGCCAGTTTCTCCGGGGCTTAGGATGGAAACCTGACGGAATGACATAGGGAATGCCCCCTGACTGACCAGTGCACTTCTCTACAGTATAGTGCAGTGCTGCAGGCTCTGAACTTCTCTCTGTCTGTGCCAGGATGAACTTTTGGATACTAAGTGAAAGTGACTCCATTTTATTTTTTGGGGGTAAACTGTATACTTTCTATTATCCCCAAATCACCATAATAAATAGTGGCTCACAGCTTTCAGCAGCCGACTGCTTCTTACACTTTGATATACAGAAGTAGCACACATGACTTATAACAATGTTGTCACACTGAATGTTAACTTGACTCTTGGCTGGAGTGAATGGGTTTTCAATGACTTTTGTTGTTTTCTGAGATATCACAGTACAGATAGTTACCAGACTGCAAAAAGTGTATATACAGTATGTGTAAGTTATCTATTTTTTTGTATTTTTGATGGGATCTTTGGAACCAGTAAATAGATTTCCATGAGTTGTGAACCATTTAATATTGTAACTTAGAGACTACTGTAATTCTGTACAGAAAATTTACTAAACACAGTGCTTACTTTGTGGCAAAATTCGGTGCCTGATTGTGGTGCCCTTTTTGGGCATATTGGAACTTCTGTGCCCACTTCTTGGTATCTGATACCCATTTTCCTCTTAGCCATGCCTCCTGGTCGGTTAAGGCACAAAATAAATAGGTTTTACGGCATGTATGGCAGTTTTCTTTTTGCATATGATTTGGATTGTCTTTTTTAAAGTTCAGCTAACCATATGCATTTGCTTTTAATACATTTTTAACTAATAAAATATAAACTTTACTAAGACATACAGTGCTGAATACTCATACTTGGTCAGAGAAGAGAAAAGAATAAAAGTAATGTGAACTGTAAATAGCAACTTGTTCTACCTGTCCTTCAACAAGCTGTAATGGCGCTATATAAACAACATACTTTTGAACCTATATTTTTGTTGAATCAGATGGGGGTTATCTTGCAAAAACAACAACCTCATCAACCTCTTTCCATTTGTTCTATTAGTATATATGGAATTCATTGAGGGGTCTCATGTTCAGGGTCCACTTATATAAGCCAGTAGAGAAAGCTATTAGATAAAAATGGCTCTCACTCTGGCAAACCCAGACTGCCCATGGATAGCTATTTACTTAGAGGACCTTTCACCATTTGGGGCACATGCAGTTTAATACACTGTTAGAAAGCCAACAGTGCACTTTCCCTTTCTGTGCCCCTGGTGAAGAGCTATCCAGTGTGAAGAGTATCCTGTTGAAGAGCTATCAGTGCCCGTACCGTAGATCTTCAATGTCAGAAGGGAGTTTCTGACAGTCTGTCAGGAATGCCCCTCCTCACAGCAGCATCTATTGCGCTGTACTGTGAGAGGGGGCATTTCTTACTGCCCAGCGGTCTACCCAGCGGTGACGCTAAGCGGTGAGGAACACCGTCTATAGACAAGCATACCTCCCAACTTTTGAAGAACTGAAAGAGGGACAAAATGTGCGGCGCAAATTTAGCCCCGCCCACTTTTATGTTGGCTCCGCCCACTTTAATGTTGGCTCCGCCCACTCGTTAATTTTTCATGTGCCCGCACACAGTATAATCCTCCTACAGTCACCCGTAAATTATATGTCCCCCCTCTATCTCTCCCCCAGTTTCATGTCCTTCTTCCATCTCTGCCCCCAGATTCATGTCCTCTCCATCTCTGCCCCCAGATTCATGTCCCCACATCTCTGCCCCAGATTCATGTCCCCATCTCTGCCCCAGATTCATGTCCCCATCTCTGCCCCCAGATTCATGTCCCCACATCTCTGCCCCCAGATTCATGTCCCCACATCTCTGCCCCCAGATTCATGTCCCTCCATCTCTGCCCCCAGATTCATGTCCCTCCATCTCTGCCCCCAGATTCATGTCCTCTCCATCTCTGCCCCCAGATTCTTGTCCCCCATCTCTGCCCCCAGATTCATGTCCCCCCATCTCTGCCCCTAGATTCATGTCCTCTCCATCTCTGCCCCCAGATTCATGTCCCCCATCTCTGCCCCCAGATTCATGTCCCCACATCTCTGCCCCCAGATTCATGTCCCTCCATCTCTGCCCCCAGATTCATGTCCTCTCCATCTCTGCCCCTAGATTCATGTCCCCACATCTCTGCCCCCAGTTTCATGTCCACTCCATCTCTGCCCCCAGATTCATGTCCCTCCATCTCTGCCCTCAGATTCATGTCCCCACATCTCTGCCCCCAGATTCATGTCCCCACATCTCTGCCCCCAGATTCATGTCCCCCATCTCTGCCCCCAAATTCATGTTCCCCCATCTCTGCCACTAGATTCATGTCCCCACATCTCTGCCCCCAGTTTCATGTCCACTCCATCTCTGCCCCCAGATTCATGTCCCTCCATCTCTGCCCCCAGATTCATGTCCCCACATCTCTGCCCCCAGTTTCATGTCCACTCCATCTCTGCCCCCAGATTCATGTCCCTCCATCTCTGCCCCCGGATTCATGTCCCACATCTCTCCCCCCAGATTCCTGTCCCTCCATCTCTCCCCCCAGATTCATGTCCCCCATCTCTGCCCCCAGATTCATGTCCCCCATCTCTGCCCCCAGATTCATGTCCCCCATCTCTGCCCCCAGATTCATGTCCCTCCATCTCTGCCCCCAGATTCATGTCCCCACATCTCTGCCCCCAGTGTCATGCCATCCTCTCCATCTCTGCCCCCAGTGTCATGCCGTCCTCTCCTTCATCTGCCCCCAGATTCACGCTCCACCTCCACATTAAACTTACCTTCTCCTCCGCTCCCTCGCCGCTCTCTGCCCGCCTCTCTCGCTGACACATGCGGCTGAAGGAAGGAGCTGACACAGGTCAGCTCCTCGCTTCGCCGCTGCCCGCCTCTCTCCCTGACACATGCGGCTGAAGCTGCTCGCGTGCTCGCTTCGCCGCTGCGTCTCTCTCTCGCTGACACATGCGGCTGAAGTGAGGAGCTGACCTGTGTCAGCTCCTCGCTTCACCGCTGCCGCCGGCTCCTGGCTTGTACAAGCCAGGAGCCGGCGGCAGCAGTGAAGCGAAGAGCTGACACAGGTCAGCTCCTCGCTTCAGCCGCATGTGTCAGCGAGAGAGAGACGCAGCGGCGAAGCGAGCACGCGAGCAGCTTCAGCCGCATGTGTCAGGGAGAGAGAGACGCAGCGGAGAAGCGAGCACGCGAGCAGCTTCAGCCGCATGTGTCAGGGAGAGAGGCGGGCAGCAGCGAAGCGAGGAGCTGACCTGTGTCAGCTCCTTGCTTCAGCCGCATATGTGTTCAACTCAGATCTGCGTCCTCTGGACGCAGATCTGAGTTGAAATCGGGACATACCTCCCTCCAACCGGGACCGCGGGACATGTCACCCAAATCGTGACTGTCCCGCGGAAATCGGGACGGTTGGGAGGTATGGACAAGTACTATAAGGAAAGGGAGGGGGCGTTCATCACCACTCTGACAGTACAGCGCTATGGATGCTACTATGAGTAGGGGCGTTCCTAACTAACTGCTAGAAATGCCCTTCTGACGGTGAAGAGCTACGGTACCGGCAGCAATAGCTCTTCACCGGGGGCACAAAACATGCAAGTCGATTGTGCGCTGAATTCAGCACTCCGTCAGCTTTCTAGCGGTGTATTAAACCGCATGTGCCTTAAATGGTGAAAGGTCTTCTTTAAATGCCTGCCATGAAATGCTATATACCCCAAGCTGATGCAGTAAAATGAATGCCCCACTGAAAACATTGTGGAGGTTAGAATATGTGTCATCTGAATATATTGAAAAAGCAATTCCTTTTGTCATAGAACCCTCTTTTAAAGAGAGATTGGACATCACTGTAAAGTGCATAGTAAGAGCTCAAGGTTTAGATCTGCAATTTATAAAGTTTGACTAAACTTAACAATGTTCCAGTGTTCTTTTTCAACAAGACTTTAAAAAAACACACCAAACCATAAGACCTCCTCTAGGTTTTAGAGGAGGAAAATAGGGAACAAAAATTTTGAAGCAAAAAACAAGGCAAAATATTTAATATATAGGAGTTGTAGTTTTGCAACAGCTGCAAGGCCACATTGACAGGTAAACCTGCAGCTATACGAAGATGCATAGGGCATCTTTTTTTGCATGGCCAGATGTATTTTTTAATATACAATTTTAGTTATACCATGGTTTATTGTTATCACTTTTTGTTCAAATCAGAGACAAAACAGTGAAAAAAAATGGTAGTTCGGCAGTTTTTATTCATTTTCCTGCTGCGATTTTCACTCTACAGGAAAAATATATTTATAAGTTTGCTGACCAGGCATTTTTGGACACATTTTTGATTTAGAACTATTTTTTTTTTAACATTTTTTTACACTATTTTATTAGTCCCCCTAGAGGGCTTGAACCTGCAATCATTTGATTGCAAGTCCCATAGATTGCAATACAACATTTTTGCAGTCTATGGGCTATGGGAGACTCTGTTACTAGTGAGGCTGGTTATAGAGCAGCCACAATAGTAATATTACTATGACAGGCCTGGGAGCCTTCAGAAGGCTCATCGCTGTCACAGAAATGGGCCAGCTCCTGTGATCTTGCCACACAGGACCCGGCCTGCAACAATCAAGGTACCCACTGACCCGGGGCACTATGGGGGGCTTAGAGGCAGTAATGCCTTACACCATGGCCACCTACCTGGAGAGAATACGCCACCCCAAACACAGGCAGACCCTGAGCCGGTACAGACTGAGCGCCCACAACCTAGAGATAGAGACGGGGCGATACAGGCAGACGTACAAGCCACAGGAGAACAGACTGTGCCAGCACTGTGACCAGGGGGCCCTAGAAGACGAGACCCACTTCCTGCTACACTGCACAAAATACTCAGCTGTGAGGGCCGTCTACTACCAAAGACTCTCTGCCCACATCCCAGACTTCATATCTGCAGACGAGAAGAGGAAACTCTACATCCTACTGGGAGAAGAAGAGGCCACTGTGGAGATCGCTGCCCAATACGTGTCCAGCTGTCACCAAATAAGAGGAAGATGAGACTCCACGGACTGTTATATTTATCCCAAAACACCTGCCCCACCCCACCCCACCTCCCCATATAGCGGTTACCAAACAAGAGGAAGATGAGACTCCACGGACTGTTATATTTATCCCAAAACACCCGCCCCACCCACCCCCACCTCCCCATATAGCAGTCACCAACGAAGAGGAAGATGAAACTCCATGGACTGTTATACCCCAAACCACCCACCCCACCCCCACCCCCACCCGAGTTCAACTCCCCCCCCCCACACTTTACTAGCTTTGGCAATGCCAAATATCTATTCGGACGTGCCAATAAAGCTTTTTTTGATTTGATTTGATTTGATATCTGGGTCTCCTCTGTACATTACAGCGAACAGCAGGTAGCTATGGTGACTGCTCTGCAGCAGAGTGCCGCCATCATCTTTACAGACCCGACATCTTTTGTAATAGCATGGAGGATGCTGGGAAGGTTTTTTTTGCCTCCAGAACAAGCCCTTACTCCTGCTGCTACAGGGAGCCCCACTGCTATAATCCAGTGGCGGCAGGAGTGGGGCAATGCATTTGGACTATAAGACGCATCCCCCGTTTCCTTCCCAAATTTGGGGTAAAAAAGTTTGTCTTATTGTCTTAAAAATGCCGTATATATAATAAAACTTGTATATAATATAATTAATCCAAAACAGATGATCTGTCTGGCCCTTTAAGTTATTTCTTTTTTATTTATATAGAAGGATTTACTCATTAACTATTAATATTTTATTTATATATTTTTAAAATAAAGTTTAGTTTGGTGTGAAACCACACAATGTGAGCTTGCTGTGGGTTATCTGCAGTATGAGGCAATAAATCTCCTTCACTATTTCACAATTTTGGTGTGCCGCCTGCTATATATATATATATATATATATATATATATATATATATATATATATATATATATATATATATATATATAATCTTATGTTATTTGAGACACATAGTTATACAAAACATTATATTTACCCAAAATAGTGACACTGAAAAGTACAACTTGTTGCCCAAGAAAATTTGCACCCTTTTGAAGCTACAGTATGTCGACAAAAAGTAGAAATGTTACAAGTCTTGGATTGTGGTGACACAAAACTAACTGTGCATAAAGTATTAAAGATTTTTATTGTGCAAAAATTAAAAGCTAAAATGTGAATAAATCACCGACCCACAGAAAAAAATTTAACAAGTTGTTTACATTGCGCTGATTGCCTTAAAATAGAGTATTGTAAGCGGCCCTATTTCTTGTGGCCGGCAGGCATGCACAGTCAGCTTTGCCCTAGGCCCGAGGCCTAGAAGTTAGAAGCCACCACCAGAAGAAGACGCGAAGAAGACCCGTTCCTGAAGAACATTGGAAGTGGCGCTGGAGAGTTCTCTTGCAGCATTGGGGGCGCCCCCAGTGCTGCGAGAGAACTCATTTGCACACCGACAAAAACTGGGATTTATACCGAATGGCGGTGTAGAGAAGACATCTAAAGGTAGGAGAACAATAGTCTTTCTTAAGGCTATTCCTACGTGTTATGGAGAAAAAAAATGAGTTTCAATGATAGGATCCCTTTAAACTAATAAAGGCTATTAAGGAAATGAAAGAAGCAACAGCTCTTTTCTAGCCAAACCACAAGTCAAAGAAAGCCAGAGAAAAGGAAAGAAAAGAAAACCAGTCATTTACTTACTATTACATGAAAAGGATTTCAGAGGACAACTGTAAACAAAACACTACAAGGAGATGTCATTACATACAAGCTTAAAGATATTACTACTTTATAGACTCTCTTTACTATACTGTCTTTTTTGTTTCTGTAAATATGATAAAAGGCTGTCCACAAGAGAACCCATCTTATACAACATTCATACAGTGTTGGCCAAAAGTATTGGCACCCCTGCAATTCTGTCAGATAATACTCAGTTTCTTCCAGAAAATGATTGCAAGCACAAACTCTATGGTATTAATATCTTCATTTATTTTGTTTGCAATGAAAAAACACAAAAGAGAATGAAAAAAATGTCAAATCATTGATGATTTTACACAAAACTCCAAAAATGGGCCAGACAAAAGTATTGGCACCCTCAGCCTAATACTTGGTAGCACAACCTTTAGACAAAATAACTGCGAACAACCGCTTCCGGTAACCATCAATGAGTTTCTTACAATGCTCTGCTGGAATTTGAGACCATTCTTCTTTGGCAAACTGCTCCAGGTCCCTGAGATTTGAAGGGTGCCTTCTCCAAACTTTGAGATCTCTCCACAGGTGTTCTATGGGATTCAGATCTGGACTCATTGCCGGCCACTTTAGAAGTCTCTAGTGCTTTCTCTCAAACCATTTTCTAGTACTTTTTGAAGTGTGTTTTGGGTCATTGTCCTGCTGGAAGACCCATGACCTCTGAGGGAGACCCAGCTTTCTCACACTGGGCCCTACATTATGCTGCAAAATTTGTTGGTAGTCTTCAGACTTCATAATGCCATGCACACGGTCAAGCAGTCCAGTGCCAGAGGCAGCAAAGCAACCCCAAAACATCAGGGAACCTCCACCATGTTTGACTGTAGGGACCGTGTTCTTTTCTTTGAAGGCCTTTTTTTTTTTTCCCTGTAAACTCTTTGTTGATGCCTTTTCCCAAAAAGCTCTACTTTTGTCTCATCTGACCAGAGAACATTCTTCCAAAACATTTTTGGCTTTCTCAGGTAAGTTTTGGCAAACTCCAGCCTGGCTTTTTGATGTCTCTGGATAAGAATGGGGTCTTCCTGGGTATCCTACCATACAGTCCCTTTTCATTCAGACGCCGATGGATAGTATGGGTTGACACTGTTGTACCCTCGGACTGCAGGGCAGCTTGAACTTGTTTGGATGTTAGTCGAGGCTCTTTATCCACCATCCGCACAATCTTGCGTTGAAATCTCTGGTCAATTTTTCTTTTCCGTCCACATCTAGGGAGGTTAGCCACAGTGCCATGGGCTTTAAACTTCTTGATGACACTGTGCACGGTAGACACAGGAACATTCAGGTCTTTGGAGATGGACTTGTAGCCTTGAGATTGCTCATGCTTCCTCACAATTTTGCTTCTCAAGTCCTCAGACAGTTCTTTGATCTTCTTTCTTTTCTCTATGCTCAATGTGGTACACACAAGGACACAGGACAGAGGTTGACTCAGCTTTAATCCATTTCAACTGGCTGCAAGTGTGATTTAGTTATTGCCACCACCTGTTAGGTGCCTCAGGTAAGTAACAGGTGCTGTTAATTACACAAATTAGAGAAGCATCACATGATTTTTCAAACAGTGCCAATACTTTTGTCCACACCCTTTTTTATTATTGGTGTGGAATTATATCCAATTTGGCTTTTTGACAATTCTTTTTGTTGTTTTCCATTGAAGACAAATTAAATGAAGATGATAATACCAAAGAATTTGTGATTGCAATCATTTTCTGGAAGAAAATGAGTATTATCTGACAGAATTGCAGGGGTGCCAATACTTTTGGCCAACATTGTATAACAAATAACGGGCTGGTTAGCTGTAGCTTACAGGAACCACACAAATGAAAACAGATAGTCCTTATGTTCAAAATATACAAGTAATTGTCTGTGGTTACTTGTGGCACACTGCTCCAAAAGCAGCTGGTGACTGACATTAGCCAGGTTCCGACTATGACCAGCATGCCAGGGCTTATTAGTTTTACATTTGAGAGTATATACTTTATTCCCCCAATATCTGGCAATGGGGAGAGTCTGAAGGCCCTCAAACACTTTTGACAGTCATTCCGTCTCACCTAAATTTGTGATCTAATGTGTATGGACTGCTTCTGTATGATTTTGATAAGCATGCTGCTAAACGTAAATTTCTCTGTTACTTCTACTTGACTTGAACTTGACAATATATTGACAATTGGGTATGTCCCAAATGTAATCAGTGTTTTCAGTGTCAGGCAGGGTCGGGAAACATCTCCACATCTTTGTTATTAAAGATAGACAAACCTCTGAAGATTAATTTCATTGCAGGTCTGGGCAGTTCAGCACAAACATTGTTTTGAGTTGATTAAGTTTGTCTTGAATCAGAGTTTAAATTGGCTTAAAACACAGTGTATGATGCTATAAGGGCTCCTAGGAATCTAGACGCAGTAATGTCATTGTGACAGTAAACATGTATGTCTATGGAAAAACGATGGTAAGTAGTAGACACAAACTGCTAGTTTAGCCATATAATTCTTCTACCAATTTTAAATGCTCCAAATATTAGCACGTGTTCATGGAAGGGATTTGCCTTTGTTTTTTCATACACCCACAGTGGTTATAACGGAAAAATCAATGGTTTTGTACAAAAATGTGCCCGTTATGGGGCCTTGTAAGTGCGACAGGTTTGTTATTTTGAAGAGAAATGTATGGCAGTGTTTCTGGTTCAAAAGTGATAATGAAGAAGACAAAATGCATTTATGGGAGCAGAATGCTTATTTTCTTGTTATCATGCCAACAGTGTGGCAAGTGGCAATTACAGAATTTGAAGACTTTGTGGCATACAGTCAGCATGTCTGGACTGCCTGCCAGTGGAAAAGGGAAACATTGGCTTTTTTCCTAAAGAAAAGCCATGATTTTTTTTTTTTTTTTTTTTTGTAGCAAATAGGGTTGGCTTTGGAAGATGCAATACCATGGAGTTTTTTTTTTTAAGTTCGGGACCTTTTGCCTGTGTCAGGCAAAAAATGTTTTTAAAAAATGTCTGTTAGTGTTATCAATGGGTTAATAACTGTACCCAAATACCTTTAGGAGTGCTTTCAGTGATATCTGGGTGTCTCTGGGAGCTCATGGTATCTTCTGTATTTGTTTATTTGTTGCAGGTTCCTGCTATGTAACTTCCACATTAGTTGCCTCTTACCTCATACTCCACTTCTTCTTTCCCTCTCTTCCATACACCCCCTCCCTGTCTCTCTAGCCATGCTGCCCACTCCTAGCTCTTCCCAACTAAATCATTCCACCCCCTGACCCCATTATACTTTTCTCTCTTCCTTCCAGGCTCCTCCCTCTTTTCTGATTCTTCCAGCAAACAGTCCCAGCACTGCTCTGTGCTCTGCAACCAATGGTCTACCGCTACTGCGCAGATATGGGAGGTGAGGGAAGAGTCGCCCCGCAGGAGGAAGACAGGTAGGTATATTGGAGTGGATTGGGGAGTAGTAGTGACATTCCCTTTCCAGAAACGGGGAAATGGATCATCACCAGATAACTATGAAGTGTCCCTGTTGCTAGTATTACATATGTACCATAAAATTGCTACAATTGCCAGTCTTCCAGAGATAGTAACAACTGTGTATAAGATTAAGAAATTAATATGAATAATTTTCTTTTATTAGCAATGAATATATTAGGAGTGGGCGTTGTACAGACACATAACGAAATTATAGGTGTGCCTTAATAAAGAATCTTAGCCATGTTTCCCAACAATACATATATATTTCTACTCAACTGTACAAAACATCAATCAAAATATATTAATATTTCACTCTTACCAGTAAAAAGATGGACAGAAACATAGTCACAGTCACTTTAAAAATAACTTCTTTCATTAAATAGAAAACTATGGAGAATTCACTTCCCACACTTTAAGGACATAAATAAAATGTTTGAGAAGACAATTTATCATGACGGTTATTTGAAAACTGTTGTGACTTTTTTATTTGTACTCTGGCTTTTTGCAACAAATGAAATTAATTTTTTAGTTCATAAATTTGTCACAATTCTTGCTGCAGAATTTTTGGTGCAATTTTAAAGTCGGGTCGAGTCGAGTTTAGAACTGGAGTATGCTTGTGCAAAAATTCAGTGACTATTTAAAAAGTCGCATACGGTTAGCCATGCAGATATGTACCATCTAAACCACATTCACATTTCAGGTAACTTTTGAAAAAAAGGTGCATTAGGTGCAAGGCATTAAAAACCAATACCCAAACAAATAGTACCCTTAAAATGTAACTTGCAATCAGCAATAAAAATGTTAGAATTGATAGTGGAGACCCAAAGTGTGTGCACCAGTGAGCTCCTATGCACAATAAGTAAAAAAAAAATGCAAATGTATACTGTACTATCCACCTCAGTCTACACCACATCAAAAAACAGCCATGGTGGTCCAAATCTGACAGAGCTGAAAATGCAACATTCAAAAACATGAAGCCAGGGAGAATTACCAATGTTTTGTTGCAAAGAGGATCCAACCATAGGGGAAAGCAAATGGAGGTCCACGGTGATCATGTTCCAATGTACAATGTAGGAAGAAAGTCCTAAGGGGCAGACCCCTAAATGTATGCAATTAACAGTGACCTACCAACCATCCCTAGATAGTCCTATGCAAGAGCTGCAATGCACCCTAAGGGCTCGTTCACACGTGAGCAAAGGGGAGGTTTTTGACAGCGGATTTCGCGTCAAAAACCTCCCCTTTACAATGGTGGTCTATGCAGACCGCCAGGCTTCTTTTCTCCGCTAGCGGCGGGCTGCTGCTAGCGGAGAAAAGAAGTGACATGTCCTTTCTTCGGGCGGAAGCCACACGGGCTGAGCCGCGTGGCTTCTGCCCAGCGGCAGCACCCTCCTATGTCGGCTCATTCTTTTGAGCCGACAGCGGAGGGGAAAGCCGCGACTGCGATGGTCGCAGCAGGCGGGTTTTGACCAGAGAGAGATGCGGTGTCAAAACCCGCACGGCAGTTCACGTGTGAACTAGCCCTAAGGCCTACGTCAGAGCCACAGCTTTAGTAAGCTGCAACACTGATCAGAACCTGGCCTTATATTAAAGGACCCTAGGAGGAACTAGCTGGCAAAAGTCCCTTAGAAAAAAATGAAGTCCTCAAGGTGTCCCATCCTAACATGGCATGTTTTACCTTAAATCCTAAGGCTTGTGAGGGGACAATGATAAAAAAAAAATAGACTTATTCGAACAAAAATGTTCTAAAAACATGAGAATTCAATAAATCCCTATCTACTATATGAACATAAATACATATCTAGTGGTATAAATTAAGGGAAAACTCAGTATTACACAGGTCAAACAACCCCTCAAACTCAAAAAATCAAACTGATGCATATTAAAACTGTTCAATGGGGTGATGTGACTGTGCTTTATGTTTGGGTATGCTGCACTGTGTCATATGTGTCAGATATGGACCACTATGGGTTTTTAGATTGGGGGGTGTAGACTGAGGTGTACTGTACACTTCTGTCTTTTACCTGGAGTCCGTAGGGGCTCACTGGTCCAAATGAAAAGAGCGAAGACATGGCAGTCACTTTATTAGGGCAGTGTAGGAATAAAACACACACTGGTCATGTCCTCAGCAATGGCCCATTGCATGTCGCCGTTCTTGAGAATTTTCTTCTTTCTTCCATATTTAAATGAGTTTTCAGACAGCTCTGGGGACGTCCCCTGTACTGTCTGAAAACTCTCCAGCGATGCCTCTGTCTTCTTCTCTGGACCGCCTCTTCTCCCCCGTCACATCGCGTCTTCATCCAAAAGTACCAACTGCACGTGTCCGTTGGCCATTTTCCTGACTCAGGAAGAAAGAAGATATTTCTCAGGATCAGAATAATATAGGTAAGAGAAGAATAGCCTTTAGGCAACTTCTATCCTTTGTCACTTTTTGCTTCTTTATCCAATTTTATCTCATCAGTTTTCTACCATTTTTTTTTTTTTTTACTCTTGATTTAACACAAAAGATTTGAAGGCCATGTGCCAGACATTCTGGGACCAATACAAGAAATATTTGCAGGAAAATCAGATGAGCAAATCAGCAATAAGACAGCAGCCATATAGCTATGCCATGCATTTGAAGTTTCTTGGACCAACCATGGAATTGCATGTGGAAGCATAGAAATGTTTTCCTTAAAATTTTTAACCCTGACAGTAACTGTTTATCAAAAAGACTTTTGTGCCTATTTGTTACAAGTTGTCAGGGCATATTTGAGATTGGGGGCAACTAGGGCAAGAAAACCAGCCTTGAGACTATTCATACTGTAAATTCTGGAAAGAATCTTGGTTCAGGAAAGATTACAGATTACAGATACAGAGAGGACATGTCATTCTGACGTGTCTGTTTCGGCAAACGCATTGTCCATAAATGAGCTATTCTGAATAAACCAATAACTGGTTGCATCCCTATACATCCTGTAAGAGTGTGCAGGAATATGCCCCAAGCGGTAACGCACAGTTGCCAATTTATTCATAAATTTCTAGAAGGAATAATAGAGGAAAACTAAAACACAGTTTAAAAAATAAATATGAACACTATATAACACAATCTAACACCATGTAACACAATCTAACACTGTGTAACACAAAGTAAAATTATGTAACACAATTTTGCACTATGTAACAGAATCTAACACTATGTAATACAATCTAACACTATGAAAACAAAAAACAAAAAAATAAGTATTGCTAAATACTTACAGCAGTATTCTCATTAAAGCTATCTGGTATACTTAACACCCCACCCTTTGACAAGAAACTCGACTTTATCGAGGCCTGGGAGCAAGGCCATAAGACTACCCTGACCCCAGCCAAATGGGTTGACTACTGTACATTGATCAGCAAAGGCATTTGGCAGGTCACCCTCATGGAGTCCTCTGTGAAAGTATTGTATAGGATGTACTTAGTACCTCTTAGACTTCATCGCTATTATCCTACTGTCTCACCCCTTTGTTTTAGGGGATGTAAGGCCTCAGGCACTACCCTCCATGAGTGGTGGACCTGCCCCCATGCCCAAAGCTATTCATAGTATTGCGCAACAGCTGTTTGCACAGTCTTTCCCATTTCATGCCGCTATCTTTATCCTTAATTGGAAACCCACTTTTCTGAAGTGTGACCTATTTAAGCTACTACAATTCCTTATGTTAGCTCCTTGAATTCACATTGCCTCCAACTGGAGAAAGTCCTTTCTCTCAGTTACTGAGGTTATGCGACACCATTATGCTTCATGATAAACTTAATTTCATTATATATGAAGCAGTCCAACCAGTGGTGTAACTAGGAATGGCGGGCCCCAAGGCGAACATTTTTCATGGGGCTCCCCAGACCCCAATCGACCCCCACCCCCCCGAAGACCCTGACCGACCAACCCTCCCCCTGGCATTCCTGCACCCAGTATTATGCCTCATAGTGGCCCCCGCACACAGTATTATGCCCCATAGTGGCCCCTGCACACAGTATTATTCCTCATAGTGGCCCCCACACACAGTATTATGCCCCATAGTGGCCCCTGCACACAGTATTATTCCTCATAGTGGCCCCCACACACAGTATTATGCCCCATAGTGGCCCCTGCACACAGTATGATGCCCCATAGTGGCCTATGCACAAAGTATTATGCCTAATAGAGGCCCTTGTGGGGAGGATCCAAACATAAAAAAACAATGTTACTTACCTCTCCTGGGCTCTAATGCACTCCCCGCTGATGTCGGCTATCTTCAGTGATGTATGGGATGTCACCAAGTAGGCCCAAAGCCTTCTGGAGCCCTGGAGAGGTAAGTAACAGTGTTTTTTATGTTCTCTCACCTCTCATAGCCTTCTGATCATTATACTCAGGGGTCTGAAACGATAATAATAGCAGTGTTTGTGGGGTTCGTGGACCGCCACTTTACTAACTGATCCCCGTCCTCCTCACAGCTGCCTCCGCAGTTTTTTTTTTATCCGGACACAAAGTCGGACATGCAGGACTTTGTGTCCGGCTAAAAAAAAAAACGGCTTCCCCTCAGACACTTCCCCTTCCGCTCACACTGTACAGCGCGATAGGCATTGCTGTGGAGAAGGACGTTCCTGACTGACTGTCAGAAACGCCCTTCTGACTGTAAAGAGCTATGGTACCGTGACTGCTAGCTCTTTACCCGGGGCACAGATCGGGAAAGCCGACAGTGCGCTGAATCCAGCGTACTGTCGGCTTTCCAGCAGTATATAGAACTGCCTGTGCCCAAACCCATGAAAGGTCCTCTTTAAGAGATATTTTCTGCTGCTCAACTCCTTAGTAGTACCATTTATTTCTTTATTTTCCTCCATATTCTAGATTGGTATTCATGTTTTTTATTCTCTTTATTTTTCCCTTTTTTTTTTTTTGTATAATGGTATCTAGTGTTACCCTGATGATTGCTACATTTTTTCTTTTATGTCATTTTATGATTGTATGTGATTTTGACATGTTATTGACTATGTTGTACCAAGTTGTTGTAATTCAATAAATACCTTTGAAACTATCTGGTACCACTAGCATTGACTATTGTGTGTGGAATTCTTGCACAACTTTCAACTACTTTTCTTATTTTTTTACTTAATTGCGCTGAAAATTGTAAACCACCCAATCATATCTGTAGATAAGTAATATAATTGTTATGTTATACAGCTAGGCGTTCAGTAATCATTACTCATCAGGCAATAAAAATATAGTGACTAAACCGACTGGGTGTTGCAGCATAGCAGTTTCATATATGATGCTATCTAGTCCTATAATCATATGAAGCCTGCATTTCAACATTACCCTGAGAAAACACCACACTCCTAATGTTCAAACTAAATAAACTAAGACCACTCCTATTCTCATGATGGCGGCTCTTTCCTAACACCTTCATTAGGTTGTCTGCAGCTATAAACTTATGACAAATTATAAACAGCCCTACAAATAATTGAAGCTCTTTAATCAGATAGAGTGATGATAAAATCAGTTGTGTGCAGATATATAAACTATCTTGGATGTGATTATTCATTGCAATACAAAGGGAACCAAACTTTATTCTGGTGCCAATAGAATAATAGACACAAGTGAGAACTATGGGGCAGATTCCCTAAATGTGCTACATTCTATCCACCACATTTATAGTGTCTAAGTCATTTGTGTATTTCCCTATGTAACACATGCATACAAAAAACCCTAATTTTCTCAGTGCCTTCAGAATAAACCGGATATCCACCCCATTACCAATTTAATTTCCGTTTATAAGGGAAGCAATTCAGGTAATAGGGAATTACAATATATGAAATTACCTAATATACAAGCAAAGTAACTGAAAGTAAACCACGCAGGTATGGTAATAAAGCGTATAACCCGCTTTACAGACAGAGCAATTTGTGACTGGTTATATTAGTAAGAAAACTCCAATTAATAAATTCATTACTCATCCATTATTCTCCTGCACTTTACATCTGTAAAATAATATTTAATACTAATCATGCTGCCCAGCTTGGAGATAAACTGTGTAGTCTGATACCAAATGAAAGCTATTAAGAGCTTAAAACAAAGGGATGGTTTTTGTAATAAGAGGAGCGCGCTCTCCTATTCATTATGACTGGAGAAGTATTTGACTTTGTGACTAAATAAATCAGCATTTATGTTCCCGGCTGGTGTTTGCTAAAACTGAAACATAATCCAGGTTAATTACAGTTGCCAGAGGTAACTTGTGCAATGCTATAATGAAATTAAAACCTGTCAAATAGGAGTGACATAGACACATACTTGAAATGAAGAATAATGTATTAACACCTTGAATTGTATTGTTTAGTGAGAATGACAATGTGCCCTAAAGAATACTACAATGGTTTCAATAAAATGTTATAGAAGTTGTAATGTTTGCTACATGATGCATGAACATAGTTAAACATCCCCCTACAGATGTTTTTCACTCGTCTTAATTTCTGCATATGACACAATACACTCTGCACATCTTCTGACCACTTTTACTCATTCCATTTGTATTATCCTGGAGGCCTCTTTAATATCTGCACTTACTTTGCATATACTTTGTTTCAGCTTCTACATCATTGAAGACATAAAAAATGATAGTGGTATTGTTATGTATATAACATAATAGATAAATATGAGATGATGATAGATAGATAGATAGATAGATAGATAGATAGATAGATAGATATGAAAAGTTGGGTGGGTACTCAAGGAGCTGGGCAAAGAGTTCCTCTACAGCCTGGGGCCCCATGTGTTGTAAATGCCACACTCTTCCACTCCCACTTTGTGAAAAATACACACATTGGACGCGCCAAGATTTCCAAATCCATTGTGGTTTTGGAAATTGCAACATGTCAATTATAAATTATATCAACAGAAACAACGGCGGTTTCCTTATAGGTATAATTAAAGCAGAAGGTTCACAGAGGAAAATTCTTTGAACTTTCTGTGCAAAGCTTTTTTTTTATATAATATAGATTGGGAGCACCATATAGGGCTCACAATGTACATTTTTCTCTATCAGTATGTCTTTTGAGTATGGGAGGAAATCCACGCAAACACAGGGAGAACATACAAACTCCTTGCAGATGTTGTCCTTGGCAGGATTTGAACCCAGGACTCCAGTGTTGCAAGGCTAACCACTGAGTCACCGTGTTGCCACTTGTGCAAAGCTTTTTTGCTGCAGGACGCCATGAGGGGCCTTAGCCTCAAGCAGATTCAAAATACAGAAGCAATCGGTGAAGTAAAAAAAAATGTGGACTTAGTTAAATGGATAAATAAACAGATGGTGGGGTTTAACTCCGTCTGATACGTCTTCCATCACCATTAAAGCCTAATTTTTTCCACTATAATATAACATATCATTGTTCATAAAATTTATGTAATATGTCAGACTTGACAAATTTCTAAAGGGGAATGATTTTTGGACTCCCAGGCAATGCTCCTGGTAGGGGAGTCTGTGTTGCTGATTTCATGTGTGTTGAGGTCTACTGGTTCAGTGATCACATCACAGTATTCAAAGACTGCCCAAAACATCTGGTCAAAAGTCAAAGTTTGACTTTGGTTTGGCTACTGCAACATCATCATATGCAGTATACTGTTTTCTGTGCAGTGCACACATTATGGTTTTCATTGATTATTGTGCCCTTAAACTTGCATTCAACTCTGTAGTAATGTGAGGAGCTGTACTTTGGTAATTTTTTCACTACGATTCAACAAAATGCTCTTGTGCCCCTCATATAAGGCTTTGACCACAGCTGTCTCTCTCAGAAGATGTTTTGCTAGCCTTTGCGAACTGAGATATGATCACAGAATCATAACAGTAGACATCAACATACCTATCAACTCAGGTCACAGATTACCCTACCAGGCAGACCATCAATCTGTTCACTTTAGAACTCTATCAGGTCTGACATATCTCACCCCTAAGGCTAAGGCCCCATACAGTGAGCCGCAACCAAAAAACGGTTTGGAAAAGACTGTGACGGAAGCACATCACACTTTTTTCCTGCATCAATTTTCACAAAAAGTCTGCAAAGTTTTTCTATGGGGACTTTCTGCCCCTATCATACAGAAAACACCAACTTTCCATCGGTATAATTGACATGCTGCGATTTTTAAAAATGTAAGTGTTTTTGAAATCGCAACTTTTCCGCTGTGTTTGTTTTCTGCAATGTGTGGATGAGATAAGCCAGAATCGCATCCACTATACAGGTACTTTAAAAAACAGCGTTTTTTGCTGCAGCGGTAAAATGCTGTGTTTTTGCAACGTGTGATTCAGCCTAAAACACATAAACAGATTTTTAGAACAGCGCAAGTAATAAAATGTATCAATAGCGATATAAGTTATGTGACGGAGAAAAAAAGGGGGAGTAATTGCAGGTGTGTCAGAAAGAGTTCAATCCAGAGAGATAGAAAGACAGATAACCAGATTTGTTATGGATAATGTGCTCTGATTGATACACAGATGACTGATTTATGTATGAATTATGTATATAATTAAGTTTATACTGTAAAGTATGATTCAGAATTTTTCTGCATATGTTTTAACATAGGACGGGAACTGAGTTTGATGTTTTATTGGATTTGACTAAACTATTTCTTAATCATAAGTAGTTTTTTTTACGCTTAGAATTTAATTGAGCTTTTCCTATATAGTGGAGCAATGCAAAATTCCAAATGTATAGTACAGCAAAATGGCAAAATATCTTTGTGTTTGTTATTATTGGTATATTAAAATATGGATTTAAGGGTTTGCTATAAATCTTGAAGTGCAGTCACACCAAAAGAAAGTAACTTAAAATTTTCTTAGTTTTCCTAGTCTCCGAATTAAAACAAACTCAATTCAATGAATATTGGTAAATGTTACAATTTTTCTGAAGGATGAATCATTGTGTTTAATCTAAAGAAAAACACATCTAAAGTGTTCCATTTAATCCCATCGCTAAAACCTAAGGATTTTTCTAGGGTTCTAATAAATGTGTGGCCTGGCTTATATAGGTTTATCACATGAATGAGCTAAGTCCTTGGAAGCACCTAAACATGACACATGGTTGCAATTTCTAAACCCTCTTGAGCTTTAGGTTAAAAAACATAGAAATAATTTCAGTTTAGTAAAAGAAGTAAAACACATACTGGTATTAGTAGAGAGTGACAGTAAATTATAGCAAGATTATAATATATACCTGGTTGTGATATATGGGGAAAAATTCTTAGCCTGGTTTCATATATCACAATTTTTTTTTAATCTCTTGTTGATTTCTGAGTGTTTAGGCGAATCTGTTACAGCCTAGATATGTGATGGAAGACTATAAGAAATTACAAGACCAACCAGCATTTTAGCTTATGGTATTTTACAACTTTTTGTGCTCAGTGGTGTTTTTTTTTAACAATTGTCAGATTCTGAAGACGCAATTTTCCTTCTTTAGGCTGGGGTCCATGTAGCAAGACCATGGCAGAAACTCATCACGCTTTTTATTCCACAGTGTTTTTCACAGAAAGTCCACAGAAGAAAACTTTCTTTAGAAAACCCTTTCTCTAGTTTACCTATAAGGAAAATTTCAGTGTTTTTGTAGGTAGAATTAATATGCTGTGATTTACAATAACGCAATGGTACGAGAAATCGCAGCATTTCGTTATACACACATTGCAGTTTTTTTTCTGCAACGTGTGTATGGAATTAGTCAGAATGCCATCCACTTTGCCAGAGCTGTAATATGCAGTGTTTTTTGCAAAGTATTTGCAACATGGGGTTTAACCCTTTCCTGATAGCTGAGCTACGAGCTGAGTGGCCATCATAGCCACTCGGTGCTAATGCCCACGATCAGTGCCTACACTAATTGCAGGCATAAACCCCCAGCATCTTAGTAAGAGGTGAACGAAGCACCATTTTTCTGGGGGTTGCTGGCACCCAGAGTGAGATCTTGGCCTGGCATCCCATTAGCTTGACATCCAGGAGCCTATTGAAGGCTCCCAGGCTTGTCTACAATACATTTTTATGACAGGTTACTTTATGTAGCCTGCCATACAAATGCTGATATTGTGCAATTCATACATTTAGACCCTCCATTATAATGGGCTGTGAAAATATTGGTTTTGTGAATAGCCCCCATTCACTGACAATTTAATGGGCATCCCACGGCCATTAATCAGATATGACTGTAGCCTTAAAGGAATTATCTTAGATCACAAAACACCATATGCTTATGTTTATACGTAAGCTTTGTTCTATGAGTATCTATGCTTAGGTTGTGGGGATAATATCACTCCTTAAGGAGAGAGCACCTTTACAGGCATATGGAGACTTAAAAAGTCATTTAGCTCCACTGGGGGATTGTGGGAAATATGCAAATATTATATTATATATGGAAATATGCTTAGTTCAGTAAAACCATGTACAGTAAAGTGTGGATGCTGAGTCCATAATACTAAACCTAAAATGCATTTGTACTATGGCCAAGTTAGATGAAGTGTGTGTAAACGGAGGGTAACATTAGGGTGAGACGTTTTCTGTATTTGGCTATGTAGTTTGCTGTACAGGCATAATATTAAGATGCAGCTTATTACAGGATTCCTTACAGTAATATTCATAGCAATTTTACATTATAAATAGATTAACCGTGTAATTATCGTCATTAGGCGTTAATCAGTTGTGCTAGTGCAATAATCTGTATTAGGATAAATAACACCTTTACGGTCAATTACAAGCAGGTAAGTAATTACTCAGTCCACATTTTTTACATTAATTACTGCTTTTTACTTTTCTTAATAGTATCTGTAATACTCGCACCTGACAAAAAAGTTGTTGGAAGCCTTTAAGTAAAACTGCATAATGAGGAAGTGATGACAGTGGAGCCTCTACCTTTCTGGCAATGATATCACCCTTCTAAAATGTTATTGGCAGATTTTTACTATTTCAATAAAAAAAGAAAAGAATGTGTAATTTGTTCTCAGGCGAGACACCTCTTATAGCCAAATGTTATATAAGAGATTTCCCACCTGGGCACATAAATTGTAGCCAATTAAATTTCACTTAATATAAAATGTATATTACATAGCCGCTCACTCATGCTGATTGACTACAACATTCAATTATTATTGTTGCTGAAATCTGACAGAATTTTACTTGTATAAAGCTACTTGATTAATATACGAAAAATATGGTTAACAAATGCTTGATCAAACATTTCCGGACATGCTACAATTGAAATTAATGGTTTTTTTTGTTTTTTGTTTTTTTTTAAATTATAGCATATGTGATTATTGATAATATTCAAAAAAATTTTTAAATACATGGACAAAAGAATATTTCAATTTTAAATCTCATGAATATGGATTCATTCTGTTAGGCTGAAGCCGCACATTGCAAAAACGCTGTGTTTTTTGGTTGCAGTGGAAACACAGTTCTGCCTTTTACAGTACCTGCTAAGTGGTTAATTTGGGCTAATCCCATCCACACATTGCAGAAAACAATCTGCAGTGGAAAAGATAAGGTTTAAACTCTCCTGCAGTTTTGAAAATTGCAGCATGTCAATTATACCAGTGTAAACGGTGGTGTTTTCACGTATTGGTATAATAGCAGCAAAAATTCTGCAGAGGAAAATCTGTGAAAATGAAATGAAAAATGCTGCAGAAAAAAAACGAGATACGATTCCTTCATGTTTTATTTTCTGCAGCATTCTTTTGCTGTGTCTCTTTATGTGGGGCCTTAGCACTAAGGCCAGGGTCCCACTTGATGTAAGTGCTGTGGTTTGGCCACAAGGGAAACACCACGTCAAACAAAACACATGTCTTATAGTCACTGCAAAGTGGATGGGATTCTGGTGAATCCCATGCCCACATTGCAGAAAAATATGCACAACAGAAATGATATGATTTTCAAAACCATCACGTATTTCAATTATACCTAAGGACACATGGGTAATTTCCCTATTGGTAAAATGGAAGCAGAAAGTCAGCAGAGGAAATAGACTTTCTGTGATAAGCGCTGTGGGAAGAACCAGAATATGTTTCCACCATGTTTTTCCCATAGCACTTTTATGCTGCTTCCCGCTACATGGGGCCTTAGCCTAAAGGAGTAATATATTTCAGTACATCTGTTCATTACTCATTGTCTTCAAGATCTCTCTAGTCTGTATGGTTTAAAGCTGTAGAATGAAAATCTGTCCTGGCCTTTTATATGGCGATCACATAGGACCGCAGTTAATTACAGTTTCAGTACAATTATTAGACCTCGCTTGCACAGTTATGATCATCACGTGCTCAGGCTCTCACTTATGTATAAATAATGATAATACACCATAACTTGCTAAGATACGAGAACCCTTTTAGGTCGGGGTCCAAGGTGGCGTAAATGCTGTAGTTCGCCTAAATAAATGCTGTAAGAAAAAAAAAAAAAAAACGTTTTACCGTCCCAGCAAGGTGGATTGGAATCCCATCCCAATTTTATGTTAAAATATGGGCTGTGAACACGCAGTGATTTCCAAAAACGTTGCCGTTTTGGAAATCGCAGCATGTCAATTATACCTACAGAAACGCTGGTGATTTCCCTATAGGTATAATTGAAGCAGAAATTCTGAAGAGGAAAACTCTGTGAACTTTCTGTCAAAATCACTGTGTGAAGAACCATGATGTGTTGCAGTTTTTTGCTGCAGTGCTTGCTGAAGATCTTGCCATTGATTCATTATTTGGTAATATACCGAAAGAAATTGCCACATGGGAGATGACTGTACATAGCTGTTGTTGACAAATTCAGCAGCATTGGAAATGTGTCTGCTAGTGCCACCACCACCTGAGTTTTCCTTAGATCTAGCCCAGGTAGGTCTTTTCCATGTTGGGGCTGCATATCAGGTGGAATTCTTACTATTGGAACTGCTACCACACTTTTTCTGTAATGTCTCCCTGACACGTTTGCCAGGTCTTATTAGTGTAGAATAATTGTCTGATCCAGTAACATAATCATCTTCCCCATTTTTTTTTGTGAGTCATCATGACATCATGATTCCTCTATTCTATCACAATTCCTATAATAGGTGCACTGCAGATACCCTATATTCAGCCAGGCTGAATTCCAAGTGGGGGAAAAAAAGTCCTCAGGCTCAGGTAAAGGGCAGACAGACAACCAAAACACCCCCTTCCGCATTTTAATTTTTGAAATTTTCCAGTAGCTGCTGCATCCCCTCCCCCCTCAGCTTATGCTCGAGTCAATAAGTTTTCCCAGTTTTTTGTGGTAAAATTAGGGGCCTTGGCTTATATCCGGGTCGGCTTATACTCGAGTATATACGATAAGCTATTCCTTTATCATCCTTTTCCATAGACTTGCACAGAACACATTTGCTTTGAGTCTCTTATGTGCTCAGTAAAATGTTTCTTAGCCCCAAATTATGGTGATTCTGAGCCCCAAATTCTAACGTTGTTGTTATTGAGCTTCCTACTGAGTGAAAGGTAGCCTCATCGCTGAATGCCAGCCTGTCAGTGAATTTATTCTCTTCCAATCGGCTCTGCAAGTTAATACAAAAGCGTTTTCGTCTGTTGTCTGGCTTCATCTCCTGAATAAGTAATCTGTATTGCTTGTATTGCAGATATTTTCATAATATATGACATACTGTGGTTTGTGGTACCTGCAGTTCAATACTGGGTAGTCAGGTAATTTTTTTTTAGGATGGAGCTCCTGCAAATGGCTTGAATCCTGTTCACTGTTTCTTCCAAAGACTTTGGATGGCCCAGACTTTTCCCATGACATAAGTGCCCAGTGGTTCCAGATTACTTCACCCAACATAAAAGACAGTTTCTATGTGGAGCAGATTTACCAAATTTATTCTAAAAACTTCAATGTACTGTCACAACACACCATGTTCTCACAAATTCTAACATGCTAAAACCTTTTACTTGCTTTGATGTCACCATCTTATGTCGCTATGTAAGCACGAATCACATTTGGCTCTTAAAGTTGAGCCATTGGTTGTTTACTTCGGCTAACTAAGGGTGCATTCACACTGAGTAAACGCTAGCTTATTCTGAACGTAAAACACGTTCAGAATAAGCGGCGTCTAAAGCAGCTCCATTCATTTCTATGGGAGCGGGGATACGAGCGCTCCCCATAGAAATGAATGGGCTGCTTCTTTCACTCCGTGCAGTCCCATTGAAGTGAATTGGGAGTGCCGGCGTATACGGCAAGCTCTGCTCATGCCGGAGCGTACACGCCGGCACTCCCCATTCACTTCAATGGGACTGCACGGAGTGAAAGAAGCAGCCCATTCATTTCTATGGGGAGCGCTCGTATCCCCGCTCCCATAGAAATGAATGGAGCTGCTTTAGACGCCGCTTATTCTGAACGTGTTTTACGTTCAGAATAAGCTAGCGTTTACTCAGTGTGAATGCACCCTAAGTTAGTTTTGCTTTGATTTTTAGTCACTGGCTATTTACCTCTGATGTTACTTAAACTTTAGGCTTTTGCTTTTCTACCATCCTTTTTGAAACAGTCTTTAATCAGGGCCAACATTGGCGGGGGCGGGGGGGGGGGGACTGGGCAATTGCAATTTGGTAGAACCTCCTATAGGGGTAGACTTTGGAGCTTGAAGGGGTTGTTAGGATACAATTATATTTCAACTCTAAGCTGAACATCCTCTCCCTGCTTAACTTCTAATTTACTTCGTTTGCAATACCTTCCGAAACGTCGTAATTTGTCATCATTATGAGTTAGCCATTAAAAAGGTATCAACTACTGAAGACTATCAAGTTTTTTTGTTTTTTTATATTTCCAACCCACTGGCTAACATGGTTCAAGAACGAACATTTTCATTAGTTTGCAAAAAAGCTATATTTACCTAGATCACTGGGGTGGTGGTATGACTGCCCCAGGCACATTTTCAGATTTTCCAGTGATGTTCCATTTCCCCATTTCCTAAAATGGAATGTCACCTATACTAATCCCCCTTCCCTATCATTCTTACCTGTCTTTCTATCTGGACCTTCTGGGAACAGAACATCACTTCCTTCTGGGGAAGGGGGGGGCATCTCCTCCTTTTCTTGACGTCTGCTGGCTGCCCACGCTTATGCAAAAGAGCCAGAATGTCGGCTACAGTGCACTCTAACTCTATTGCGCAGGCACCGACAGATGTCCAGAAGAGGAGGAGCCCCCCAGAAGGAAGTGATCTCCTGTGCCCAGAAAAACCTGACAGGAAAACAGGTAAGTATGATGGATGGTGGTGGTGGTGGTGGGGGGGTGAGTTAGTTAGGAAGGGCTAGTAGTGGGTGGGCCAGCTAACAAAACAGGGAGGGGGTATGAGAGAGGGAGGGGAGTGAGAGAAGGAGGTAGTGTGAGTGAATGCATTATGGTGCTTGTAGGAAAATAGAACATGAAGCTACCTTGTAAACAAATGCAGAAGATACCAGGAGCTCCCAGAGAAACTAACAAATCACTGAAAACACTGCTAAAGGTATTTGGTTGCACTTATCCTATTAATAGCAATAACTTAATAATAATTTTTTTGATCAGTACTGAATGGTTTGGACCTAATGGCTGTCTTGGCACCAAACACACGCACACACACATTTCTGTACAGCTATTTTATCCTTACCTTGAGACACTTATCTAGAGCCTGATCGAGTCAGAAATGAGCTCATCGTGTCTTCATGAATATTAATAACGTTAGAGCTGAATCATCTTATTCGGGCAGATTCATTCCACATACTCTTGTTAGTGAGTTGAACAGTCCTATTGTCTAGTCAATTGTTTCTCTTTTTCACATAGTCTTATTTATTCGGTAGAGTCAGGATGCTTTTTTTGCAGCTTTTTTGTTGCAGATTTTGCTTCAGTTTTTTGGGTCAAAGCCAAAAGTGGATTTAGCAGAAGGGAGAAAAAAATGCAGCAATATCTGCAACAACAACAACAAAAAAAGCAACAAAAACGCAGTATGCGTCTCCAACCCAAGTCAGGTTTATTTTGGTTATTTCTCACATCCATAGCCCCTTCCCGACATCCGCCGTAATAGTACGGCGCTGCCGGGAAGGACTTCCCGCAAAACGCCGAAGTACTATGGTGGCTGCATGGTGCGCACACAGAAATTTCCTATTTTTTCATAATTAAACACAAAACATATCAACCAAAATTTACTACTAACATGAAGTACAATGTGTTACGAGAAAACAATCTCAAAATCACTTTGGTAAGTTAAAGCGTTCCAAAGTTATTTCCACATAAAGTGACACATGTCAGTTTTGAAAAATCGAGCTTGGTCAGGAAGTCAAAAAGTGCCATTGGCGGGAAGGGGATAGGTAACTAAAGGAAATGCTAGCTACATGGACACAAATATCAGTAAATATGGAATAAATATGAATACATAGAGACTGACGCACAAATACATTATGGCTCATTTAAAATGATTCTCCTTTAAACTGCCTAAAGTGTCGAGATTTAAAATGCCTTGTGTGACCTATTTGAGCGCCAGAAGGATAGAAAGATGTCATATTTTCTGGATAAGCGAGATATATGCAAATTAGTCATATTCTTATTTAGATGAGAAAGATTGTAAGGAAATTCACTTCATGCATATGCAAGTGGAATTGAGAAAAACATGTATGCTTCCTTTACGTAATTTAATAGAAAAGTTAAAACTTGATATAGAAGCTGAAAATTGTAATTAATGTAAACAGATTAACGGCTCAGCAAGTAATACTTCTGAAATGTAAAGGTGGCCCGAAATGACATATGGTTATTTTTTTCTCATGCTTCAAGAAATGTTGTCAAGGTCCAAGGGTCTCATATATGAGAATGATTTCTGGGCCCTGAACCACAAATCCATAATTGTAGCCTTTAATTGTACATTTCCTGTTTGGAAGATTGTACAGACTAATGTGGCAATCTACATTGTCTATACATACTACCAGCTAATGTTTTGGCCTCCTGCCAAAGGAAAATGCAAATCTTACCTTAAATTATATAATGTATGCAGTAAATTATTATCCTGTTACACATGTACATTCATTTCCCATGCATTTAGTGTCCTAGTATTATTTTTGTTTTACTAAAGGAAACCGAAACTGACCTGTGGCTATCCATAGAACACCCTTTTCTCTCAAAAAAAAGGATAAAGGCAAGTCCCCAAGCTCCTGCAGCTTATCCCTAGACATTAGGTTGGTATTTCTTCATCAGTACAAACCCACAACTGGCACGTTCACATACACAACCTAGAGAAACCCACTGTCCATACTACAGTATCACTCTAGGAGGTGAAAGATGTAATACCCCTGCAAATATTCCAATATACTCGACAATACCTATTACAAATTCCATGTTAGTATGGAGGTTCTTTGAAACAATGCATCTATCTATAAATAAATAAACAATAGCTATGTAAACAGATAGATAGACAAGGAGAAAGATTTGAGACATAGATGATGATAGATAGATAGATAGATAGATAGATATGATGTAATAAGCTATTAAACTGTATAATCTAAATATATAGAATTGATGGAGTCCTACTGGATTGAGTAGAAAATTAAGGTTTCTAAAAACTGGAGATAGATAGATAGATAGATAGATAGATAGATATGATGCAATAAATATTATAGGCTAATAAACTGTATATTCTTCAAAATGCACAGTATTTATGGTATATTTCCTCGATTGAGTGATTATATAAAAACACATTGTGTATGTGTATAGAGCAATCTCTATACAGCAAACTATGGTACATTGAAATATCCATTACAACAAAAACACGAGAAGATGAGCAAATTACACACTGCCTTTGTTGTTTGCAGAAAGGGAGAATATTTCCTAATGAACAGAGAAACATAAGGTCACAATACCTATTTTTTAAGCCTATTAGTTCATGACCTTAAGAAAGTTACAGGGCATTTCAGTTTGAGGTGTCCCATTATATATGTCCAGTCACTAGGATCACACTAACCAGGTGGCTGGGTAGAGAATGACAATGAGACAATCAGATCTTTCTCTGCTCTCTGACTACTCTCACACCCTTTGCTTTCTGACCAGATAAAGCCTTTTATAATGAAGTCTGACATAATATAAAAAGTAGTCATGTCATACACATCAATAGCTCTGTCTGGAATAGGTCAAATACATTTTGGAATACACTCATTTTATTACATATAGAGATAATATGAAACAAGTGCTATATATTTTATGTATTGTTTTACCTGATATCATTGTTAGTGTAAAATATACGTTCTCGCCATTTAATCAGTTTTCATCCTTCTATTAAACTGCAAGTTTTACATTTGGTATGTGAGTTGAGCAGGACGCATCTAGCTTATTATTAAAGGCATACAAAATGTGGTATTAGTGAGCAGTTGATTGTCAAAGAGATAGGAGTTCATTATGAAAAATCTATATGGCACCAGTCCATTAAAGCCGACGTCAATGGACATCCTTAGTTGAAAATCTGGCTCAGGTACATTTGACTGCACCAGATCATATAACTTACATACAATTAGTCTCTTGAAAAGCTGATTACTATTTGACTATTCATAATGTATTAAATATATAAACCATAAATCAACTCATAATATACATATATAGTGAGAAGGTGACAGGCAATGTGCTGGATAGTTGCTATATTTCCTCCAGATTCCTCACCTTTTTCTGATACTGTTGCTAGGCAGTGATGTAAGTACCACAGGGCCCGGAACCTTATTTACTTACCATTCCCCGTTCCTGCTCACAGCCGACTCCACATCCCCTTCTACCCTTTATGGGGCCCCGTGCATTTAATATCACATCACTGGGGCCCCCTGGAGGAAAGAATGGGAAAGCCAAGGTGGTGATGGGCAGAAGCAGGGATCGGTAAGTAAGGCAGCAAGTCCCCGACACGAGTATTTGTTGGGAAAACCCTAAAAATACTGCTATTATTATACTCGGGGGGGTCTCTTCAAACCTCAGAACATAATGATCAAAGGCCTAGGGGAGTTTGGCAAACATTAAAACCAATGTTACTCACCTCTCCAACATGATGTCATGTGGGTCAGGCCAGCATCGTGACATATAATGATGTTGGTGTAACCCATGTCTGTGATGTCATTGAGGAGTACCGCGGCAGAGTCCAGGAGAGTTAATTGCCACTAGTTTTTATGTTTGTCACCTCCCCTAGGCCTCATTATACTTTGGGTTCTGAAATAATAATAGTTTGTAGGTTGCATACCCCCCAATTTTTTGCAATATTTGCAACGAACACCATTGGGACCGCGATGGGACATATACTGTGTGGAGGGGCCACTGTGAGACATTTTACTTTGTGAAGGGGCAGCTATAGAACAGTATACTATGTGCAAGGGCCATGATGAAACATTACACCATGTGTAGGGGCCATTATGGAAAATTGTACTGTGTGAAGAGGCCGCTATGGGACATTATACTGTGTACAGGGACCACTGTGGACATAATACTGTGTGGAGGGGCCGCAATGGAATATTATACTGTGTGAAGGGGCCACTACGGAACATTATACTGTGTGGAGAGTCCGCTATATGAAATTATACTGTGTGAAGGGGCCACAACAGTACCTGGGCTTTGCACAGTTACCATGTCAACTTTCCCACCTAGTGTGCAGTGGCGTTTCTTCATGCCTGGTGTTACTTTGGGTGGGTGAGCATGCCATTAAACCATTGAAACCTAAGGCCAATCGTAACCCTTTCTTGACCATGTGTCATCAATACCTGAAATCCCAAACTTTTAATGTTTCATCTTTAGCAAAATATAGGATTCAGTATAACCTGTCATTTGTTCATTGAAATACCTAACCCTCAGTTATTGAATGCCTTCTCTCTACTACTGTGCATACATAAATAGCTGTCAATCACTGAGCCCTCCTCCTTCACTGCTTAGCATAGTAGTCAAGTTAATGGTTAAATGACAGGCTATAATGAATCCTTTCCTGCAAAATAATATATCAATCTGCTTAACTCATCTAGCTCTATAGCAAAGTGCCAGCAGATTGAGCAACATTTTCTATGTGACAGGTTCACCTTAAGGGAACATTATCATATGTCCATATGTCACCCACGTGTTTATGCCACAAACGCAGGTCTGATTAGGTGACCTTTACAATTCCACACAATGGAGCTGTGTTTCAAGTGCTGTGCACATTCTGTAGTCTTTCTATAACACCATATTAAATATAAGATATTTAAGAACTTTGTTGCAGCTTGAAGCTCTTGGGCCCCAATGTAAAGTCTGTAATGGGGCCCCTACCTGTGCTCTTTAAAATGGTGCTAATTTTATCTGGTAGAGTAACCCTTTGGCCAACTCAGGATCCAGGGTCTAGTAGCCACTGCTGTGCCCTTATAGCTATGCCCTTGTTTAATACAATCAGATCAATTTTATGGCAAATTGATATTGGCTGGATTGGAAAGAATTTGGTCATAAATTTGTACAACTAAACACATCCTAGTTTTAGTATTTTCGGAATGCATTGAAATAGTAAATCACTGATTGATCTCTCTCTTCATTTGTGGAATGGTCTACAATTCTATTGATGGGAGGCTCAACTGTCATTTGGTGTGAATGATTTTCCAACAACTGCATCAGACAACAATCAACACATTTTCCACAGATATCTTCCTTTGGTAGGTGTCTATCAGGCATGTATATGTTATGTTTGTGAACATCAAATATATTTTCAGAAAATGGAATGAAAAGATCTTGTTGCCCTTTTATTGCATGGTAGATAAGAGGTTATACCAATCTCTGCAAATTGATATATAGTGTATAGTATAGGGAAGCACTGCTGGGCTGTTCCAGTAAATCCCACCTTTAGGAGTAGTTATTCCCATCATTTTCAATGTCTATTACAAATTGGGAACTCCAGCCACTACCTATAAATATATTGCAATGAAGGTAACGTGTCCTAAAACTCCCTACATTTAGTTGTTCTTTTAATATCTCTCTACCAACCTCTGACCATTCTTTACTATGCAGAAGAAGTCTGTAGTCGGAGTGTGTTTTTACATTCAAGTCACTGTAGTGACAATCTTGTTTTCTCATTTCTTACTCTATTTCTAATTACAGAAACAGACTTATCTTATAAAAGCAATGGTCCCTGGGTTATATTACTCCTCCGCACAATTCTTCATTAATCATGAAATATAATTAGGCTATCTGGCAATTAAGTTTGAAAGAATAATTGCACCAGGTAATGACTCTGTGAGCACAAATTGAAAAAAAAAAAAAAGAAACAAAACAGTGACATGTCTTAAAACAAGCAATTTTGTCTTTGTCTACATAGTTCAGTATTTGTTCCAATTTGCAAACAGCTAAAAACATCTCTTATATATCAGCCACTATTAGTCTTCCATGTCTGTCTGCAATCTCCAGCTATACGTTTTCAAGGTTTTCTGTCCTATATTGATGATAGGTTCCCAATGTCATTTCATTTTAGATAGAACATCAATGAATGTCATTACACTAGTGTGGTAGGAAAATGTATTTTATTATTAAAACCATTAACACACTTGATAGATAACACCCAGGAAATATATTGTTGTGCCTGCCTGGGTTTAGAATGATGATACTTCTTATACCTGCCAAGGCATAGATATTAAATTAACATTTATATTCTTGTTTATAATGCAGTATTTTTAGATGGCAGAAGCGGAGTTAATTAAATCCTATTTACAATCTATACATGTAGCAAAATATATAGGGGTTCATTTATTGCATTTTTGCCCCAGTTCTGGTTGTGGAAAGTTAAATATCAAGGAGCACACAATATTTGTGCTATACTTTTTGATATTTTATGGTTCTCTCTCTACTTTTCAAAAGCAGCAGGAAAAGTCGACAGGTTTCTTATATTTGTATAAACTTTATATCAAAAGGTATAACAAAATCTTACAAAGCATTATAACATAAAAACATATCTACGGTATTCAAAAAATGAGACCTACATGGGTAATAGATTAATTGATTATTTATCAATTTGCCTCTTGGTTATAGAAACCTTTATGTCCACCCACAAAATTGTATGAATGTATAAAACATAACTTTAATTCAGCTACCTAATATGTACAAATAAACGGTAGGCGCAGGGGCGGATCCAGGGCCGGGCGAGCCGGGCAACCCTGGGGCAAAATCCTAGGGGAGGACCCCAAGACCCCCCCTTGCCCTGGGGGAAATTCCATACCCCCCAGATCCCCCGGTAACTAGGGCCCCGCAAAAGTCAATTGCCCAGGGCCCCGCAAAGCCTGGATCCGCCACTGGGTAGGCGCCATACCTTATGCCTGATGTTTCTATAGTATTAATCACAATAAGATTTATAGTTGCACATGAATAAAATAGGACCAATAGGACCTATAATTGCAAATCTGTAGGACTGACAATTCTACCTCATATAAAGTAGAACATAGTTCCTTCACATATACTCGACTAAAGATTTAATGCACAAATAATGAACATCGGTGGGACCACATTGTATGATGTGACTGCATTATGCTTCGATACAAGCTCATGTAGTCAGTCCCTGATATAAGATTAGTCATGTGAGAATATTTAAAATATAAATAGATGCCATGCCGACATGTTTCACCAGAATTTGACATCTACAGGGGTAGCGGAGATGATTCACCGTAACTAGTAGCCATAGACAACAAGTATTATTATTATTATTTATTTATATAGCACCATTTATTCCATGGTGCTTTACATTTGGGGGTTTACATACAATACACAAAATATACAGGTAGATATAATACTAACAATGACGGACTGGCACAGTGGGGTAGAGGGCCCTGCCCGCGAGGGATTACAATCTATGAGAATGTAGGTCTTGATGGCGCTATCATTGGATGGTGGATTAATTCTAAAGGTTAGTATTCCTAAAGAAAAGATGTAAAACTTGAGGAAGTGCCTAAATTATATTCATACCACTATCTATATCTTCAATGACATCGATCACGAACCATCCTACTTAATAAAATTAAAGAATTGGAGGTAGCCAATATGATATCTGAAAATAACTGCATCACATCTGTGATGTCACGGTCAATGTGGTTAGTGGATGTAAGTAACAGAGCCACTTAAGTCAAACAGCTGCAAAAATATTTAGACTATTAAAAGGCTAAAGATGGAATTATGTTTGGTTATGAAAATGCTATAAAAGTAAACCCTTTATTCAATTTCTGAGAGCTAGTAGTTTTTAAATGTTTGATCCACTATGGCTCCTATGCTTCCCCTGCTACCTCGTAGATAGTAAGCTCTTGTGAACAGGGCCCTCCTTCCTATTGTGTAAATTGATCTGTTACTCTATAATGTCTCATATTGTCTGTACTTTAACCCTACAATTTGTAAAGTCCTGCAGAATATGTTGATGCCATATGAATAAAATGTATTATTATTATTATTATTATTATTATTGTTAAATTCCCTTTGCAGGGACCAAATCTCATTTGGCATATAACCTAAAATCTCAGAACCTCTCTGCCATTTGGTGGACAGAATGAATATTTCTGGCTAGAGATATGACAACACTCTTAATAATAGGTGCTGAGAAATACGCCTACATAGCTGTTGAATCATTTAACCCACATCAATTTTAGGGTTTCAACATTGCAAAGCGTATGCAACACCCATTGCTCAACAGGTGATAACTTGCCAATTTTCTTTCTTATCCAAAGAATTAGTGTAATGAAATGAATGTAAATAAAGGTACATGAACACCAAGTGACTTTCTATATCTATCAGCGTTTGTTACAGGTTTCTTATCTGCTTTTTTGTTACAGATTTTGAAAAATGTAAAAAAATAAATGAAAAACATGTTAAGGTACTTGCCCTAGTAAATGGATGCATACCCTTAGTAATTTGCCTAGAGCAGGGGTAGGCTTCCATTGCCCCTCTAGCTGTTGCGAATCTACAACTTCCCAGCATGTATACTTATTCTGCTTTTCGGTAAGTGGTGCCACGGGCCCCACAAACACTATTATTATACTCTGGAGTCTTTTCAGACCCCTGAGTATATTGATCGGAGGTCCGGGGGAGTTAAGAGAACATAAAAAAATGTGTTACTTACCTCTCCGCGCTCCAGACAGGCATCGGGCCTAGTTGTGTGATGTCCCTGATGTCACTTGACCGGGACCTGCGTCCCAGGTCATGTGATGTCCTGACTAGAGATGAGCGAACAGTAAAATATTCAATATTCGATATTCGTTTCGAATAGCCGCTCAATATTCGACTATTCGAATGAATATCAAACCCCATTATAGTCTATGGGGAAATCCCACCATTCGACTCAGGACAGTCACGAAGTCCACTATGACACCCTAGGAAATGATGCCAAACCCTGGAATGCAACTGGGATAGCAGGGGAAGCATGTCTGGGGGCATCTAACATGCCCAAGTCACTGTATTATGTCGGGATCCCTGTCAGCTTGCAATATGCGCAAGCTGACTTTTTCCCATAGGAATGCATTGACCAGCATTGATTGGCCGAATGCCATACAGAGTACGGAATTCGGCCAATCAACGCTGGTTCTGCTGAAGGCTCTTCTATGAGGAGACGGAGTCTAAGATCGGACCAGAATGGAGACTGCTGTGGACCGCTCTTAGACTCCGCCTCCACCGGAAGAACCAGCGTTGATTGGCCGAATGCTAAAGCATTCGGCCAATCAACGCTGGTCAATGCATTTCTATGCCAAGATGTAGCAGTGCTGGCACTGCTACACCGGAGATTTAGCAGAGCTGAGTGTGCACTGAACTCTGCTGCACACTCAGCTCTGCTGCATCGGACTGCTATATCGGATACTGCTACATAGGCTAGCACTGCTACATCAGGCCGTGCACTCAGCTGGGCTACTCCGGAGATGCAGCTGAGCAGAGTGCACGCCCAGCACTACTACATCAGAGATGAAGCAGAGCTGGCCATTGGCTTTGCTCGGCTACTCTGGAGTAGCCAAGCTGAGCTCATTGCCCGATGTATCAGTGCTGGCCGATGTAGCAGTGTCCAATGTAGCAGAGCTGAGTGTTCAGCAGGGTTCAGCTGAACCTGCTGCTCACTCAGCTCTGCTGCATCGGACTGCTACATTGGATACTGCTACATCGGCCAGCACTGCTACATTAGGCCGTGCGCTCAGTTCGGCTACTCCGGAGATGCAGCCAAGCAATGCGCACGCCCAGCACTGCTACATCGGAGATTCGGCCAATCAACGCTGGTCAATGCATTCCTATGGGAAAAAGTCAGCTTGCGCACATCGCAAGCTAACAGGGATCCCGACCAGATAGAGCTCCAAAGAGCTGGGTGAGTGACATTCCCACTTAAATTAAGGTAATCCCTAGCTAACCCTGCTTGTAGATCTGTCCCTGTCTCACAGTCACATAGTTCACATTCTCAAATTAATCGAATGTTAAACTCACCATTCGTCTAAATTTGAGGTCACCTGATTTCGGCCGCCAATTCTTTTTTCTGATTTTTTTTTCGATGCCTCCGTTGTCGTAGTTACTGTCCCACCTCCCCTGCACAGTTATTGGTGCAAAAAATTCACCAGGGGAGGTGGGAGGGGATACAAATTTTTACTGCGTTTACCTCGTGGTATTCGATTGGAATCAAATACCTCGAATGCCCTGATACTCGATTGAACGGTGTTCGCTTATCTCTACTCCTGACGTCATTGAAGATGGCCGACACCATACACCATAGGTAAGTGACAGTGTTTTTTATGTTTGTATCTCCCCTCAGTCTCTGATTATTATACTCTGGGGTCAAAAGTTCGCCGCAGGGCCCCGCCATTACTCCACTGGGTGTGGCCCTAGCCTAAGGTGGAAAACATAAATCCTTTACTTCAATAAACTACTATTCACCTGTTAGATAACTGTACAGTGGTAACTGAACGCCAGGACATCACATGACATATGGATGGTGTCACTTGACTAGTTCAATGTTTGCTCATATTCAGCGAGCCAATAAATCAGGGAGCAGCAACCTTCCACACTCCAGATGTTGTGAAACTATAATTCATGCTCCAGTCACTTCTGAGAATAGCCGTGCAAATGTCCATGCTGATATTTGTAGTTTTCCAACAGCTGGGTTGCTAAATATTTCTAATCCCTGCAATATATGTATTGTAGAGGATTAATCTGCATACATAGCTAGCACTGTCTATGAGATTATAGGTCCCTTATAGACCAAATCGTTGACAATACTTGAGCTGTATTTTGTGTTAAAGGGGTTGTGCCACCCCTTGGGTAACTGGTTCTCCATTCACTTCTATGAGGCTGCAGGTGCTGCCAGAGATTACGTTGCCAGTAGCCCAAAAGGAGAGAATGGAGCACTAGCCACTTGAGCACTTTGGCGCTTTATTCACAAGGTGGCCTTGTCCCTTGAGGGACACTGAGGGACACGACGATCAGGCCCATGAATGGAAACTTATCTGCTGTCCTGTGGTTAGGGGATAAGAGTCCATAACTAAACAACCCCTTTATATGTTGCGTAACTAAAGCCTACCACCTCCCTAAAGCGAATTTTTGATAGTGATGGTTACAGGTGTTGCAGTGGTATCTCAGATAGTTGACAGGAATACAGTTTTAATACCCACAACTCTGGTTATCAAGAATAAAGTGATTGAGCAGCGTGGCACGGAATCAACACTGTGAGCTGTTTGCTGTGGGAAATAGATGATCTGCAGGGTCCTAACAGTGTGAGAGATGTAAGAGATCAGTGGAAGTCCAACATGCAGGGCCCCACGCAGTATAATATGCTTGACAGCGGCCCCCACATAGTATAATATACTAAACAATGGCCCCACATATTATTATATGCTCCACAGTGGCCCCCATACAGTATAATTTGCTCAATTTATACTCAGTTTTCCTCTCACCTCTTCTTTGCATCCTCACTCCATCCAACTTTCTTTAGCATCTTCTTCAGTCCACTTCTTCCTGCAACTGAGGTGACGAGCCCCAAACGTCACTCCTGGAGCCTATGATTGGACCTCTGCAGTCACATGGGGAGCGCTGATGTCAATATGCTGGCACTTCCCATGTGACCATTGTGGCCCAATCACAGGCCCCAGCAGTGATGTCTGTTCTGAGTGGCCTTAGTCACAGACTTGAAGAACCTCAGACAGGATACAGAGCCCAGGAAAGGTAAGCATAAATATTTCTTATTTTTAATTACCTCCCCTGTGCCCTATTTATTTGAACAATATGTATAGTAATATAGCGATCATAATGGTCTGTGGCTCTTGCCATGTCCATCTGGCCGTGGGCCTTGTACCCCTCAGGGCCTGGCCGCAGTCGCACCCCCTGCGATTGTGAGTGTTATGCCACTGTCTGGGGTTAAAAAGTGTTTATTTCTAAATAACTGCTCAGTGGAGTTGGATTTCTGAGAGAACACCGATCTTGAAAGCGGGGATTCTCTCTCCTTGGTATGAATCTGAATGTACTGGTTGTGGACAGTGCTGTCATTTACTTCCATGGACATTCCAGAGAAAGCAGAGTGCTATACTTCAGCTATCTTTAGTGGTGCTACTGAAGTGAATGGAACCCTCATTCACTGCCTTACACACCAACATTTAGTTGGTCAGGCTGAATGCTCAATTGGGTAAAAAACATCCCTCAATTTCAGGATAGGTGGAGCTCTCAGCAGTCAGACCCTCATGATTAGGTATTTGTCGTTTATCCTATGGATATGCCTAACACCTTTAACGTTCTCAACAATATTTAGGAAAATGATAAAACATTTCAAGTAACGTCTTTATATTGTACATCTAACAGATCTGATTCATTGTTTGCATTTAAGTGTGATGCAGGTTAAAGTTTGTTAGAGGTGAGTTATACTTTTTGAAATGTCAAAAATGTTGTAGCAGGTGTGAAACTTTATGGTACACTAAATAGTTCAGATGAAGGTGAAACAAATTGACTTGTGCAACTGTTTTAAGCCAGGTGGTAATATTTCATCGAGGGTGTAACCAAGTAAACGGAACTGCATCTAAGGAAGAATTGTCATATTTTTAAGCTATTGAAAGCATTTGATATGTTGCAAGAAAAGTTAGTCATCCTTTGAATTTAGTCAGTATATATACATTGATTTCTTCCAATAACCAATAATCAATCCGACCTTCAGAGAGGAAGAAATATATTTTATTAAATGACATTTCACGCTTACTTACATAAAGCCTGGTCTACATAACTATTTCTGACAGCATCCTAATACATAGTATAATTACATCTTGTATTTGATATAATATTTGTTCTCAATAAAGTTCAAATATTGATCAAGATATACGGAATATATCTATCACAATCAGGACAAATGTTATCTGCAGAAATGCTGTAACTAGAGATGAGCGAACAGTAAAATATTCAAAATTCGTTATTCGTTTCCAATAGTAGCTCAATATTCGACTATTCGATCGAATATCGAACCCCATTATAGTCTATGGGGAAAAATGCTTCATTTCAGGGGAACCCACCATTCGACTCAGGAGGGTCATCAAGTCCACTATGACACCCTAGGAAATGATGCCAACACCCTGGAATGCAACTGGGACAACAGCGGAAGCATGCCTGGGGGAATCTAACAAGCCCAAGTCACAGTTTTACCCCACCATCACAGTCTATCAACTACACACTTTCTACATTCAAAAAAAACTCTATCAAAGTGGGAAAATACCTGGAAACCTTCTTTCTTCCTCAATTGGATGGACAGAAACCCAAATTCAAGCTAAAGAAACATTAACAAGCACCCCTTTAAATCACATCGCCCATGACAACCACAGATGGAATAGGCAATGGGAAATCCATCAGTACCCACCCTGAACTGTCATTGTGGATGTGTGTGTGTGTGTGTGTGTGTGTGTGTGTGTGTGATGTGGTAAGACCTTCCAAAATTCACTTTTATGGCCCTTAACGTGAGCCCTTCAAAATTAAGTTACAGGTCCTTAAGCTGAGCTACCAGCAGAGATTGAGGCCCTTTAGGTGACTTCAGACTCTTACCAGCAGAGTTTTAAGCCCTTAGAGTGAGTAGAGCCTTGCACCATCAGAGTTTTGGGCTCTTGGAGTGAGTTGAGCCTCTAACCAGCAGAGTTGGGGGAATCAGGGTGGATTGAGACTCTAACCAGCAGAATTGGGGTGAATCAGGGTGAATTGAGCCTCTAACCAGCAGAGTTTGGGGGAATCCGTGTGGATTGAGCCTCTAACCAGCAGAGTTGGGGGGAATCAGGGTGGATTGAGCCTCTAACCAGCAGAGTTGGGGGAAATCAGGGTGGATTGAGCCTCTAACCAGCAGAGTTGGGGGGAATCAGGGTGGATTGAGCCTCTAACCAGCAGAATTGGGGTGAATCAGGGTGGATTGAGCCTCTAACCAGCAGAGTTTGGGGGAATCAGGGTGGATTGAGCCTCTAACCAGCAGAGTTTGGGGGAATCCGTGTGGATTGAGCCTCTAACCAGCAGAGTTGGGGGGAATCAGGGTGGATTGAGCCTCTAACCAGCAGAGTTGGGGGAAATCAGGGTGGATTGAGCCTCTAACCAGCAGAGTTGGGGGGAATCAGGGTGGATTGAGCCTCTAACCAGCAGAATTGGGGTGAATCAGGGTGGATTGAGCCTCTAACCAGCAGAGTTTGGGGGAATCAGGGTGGATTGAGCCTCTAACCAGCAGAGTTTGGGGGAATCCGTGTGGATTGAGCCTCTAACCAGCAGAGTTGGGGGGAATCAGGGTGGATTGAGCCTCTAACCAGCAGAGTTGGGGGAAATCGGGGTGGATTGAGCCTCTAACCAGCAGAGTTGGGGGGAATCGGGGTGGATTGAGCCTCTAACCAGCAGAGTTGGGGGGAATCAGGGTGGATTGAGACTCTAACCAGCAGAGTTGGGGGAAATCAGGGTGGATTGAGCCTCTAACCAGCAGAGTTGGGGGGAATCAGGGTGGATTGAGCCTCTAACCAGCAGAGTTGGGGGGAATCAGGGTGGATTGAGACTCTAACCAGCAGAGTTGGGCAGAATCAGGGTGGATTGAGCCTCTAACCAGCAGAGTTGGGGGGAATCAGGGTGGATTGAGCCTCTAACCAGCAGAGTTTGGGGGAATCAGGGTGGATTGAGCCTCTAACCAGCAGAGTTGGGGGAAATCAGGGTGGATTGAGCTTCTAACCAACAGAGTTGGGGGGAATCAGGGTGGATTGAGACTCTAACCAACAGAGTTGGGGGAATCAAGGTGGATTGAGACTCTAACCAGCAGAGTTGGGGGGAATCAGGGTGGATTGAGCTTCTAACCAGCAGAGTTGGGGGGAATCAGGGTGGATTGAGACTCTAACCAACAGAGTTGGGGGGAATCAGGGTGGATTGAGACTCTAACCAGCAGAGTTTGGGGGAATCAGGGTGGATTGGCACTCTAACCAGCAGAGTTGGGGGAATCAGGGTGGATTGAGACTCTAACCAACAGAGTTGGGGGGAATCAGGGTGGATTGAGACTCTAACCAGCAGAGTTGGGGGAATCAGGGTGGATTAAGCAGTGTTTTTGGCCCTTGCAGTGAGTAGAGCCTTGCATCGGCAGTGTTTTTGGCCCTTGGAGTGAGCTGAGCCTCTAACCAGCAGAGTTGGGGGAATCAAGTTGGATTGAGACTCTAACCAGCAGAGTTTGGGGGAATGAGGGTGGATTGAGACTCTAACCAGCAGAGTTGGGGGGAATCAGGGTGGATTGAGACTCTAACTAGCAGAGTTGGGGGGAATCAGGGTGGATTGAGCCTCTAACCAGCAGAGTTGGGGGAAATCAGGGTGGATTGAGCTTCTAACCAGCAGAGTTGGGGGGAATCAGGGTGGATTGAGACTCTAACCAACAGAGTTGGGGGAATCAAGGTGGATTGAGACTCTAACCAGCAGAGTTGGGGGGAATCAGGGTGGATTGAGACTCTAACCAACAGAGTTGGGGGGAATCAGGGTGGATTGAGACTCTAACCAGCAGAGTTTGGGGGAATCAGGGTGGATTGGCACTCTAACCAGCAGAGTTGGGGGAATCAGGGTGGATTGAGACTCTAACCAACAGAGTTGGGGGGAATCAGGGTGGATTGAGACTCTAACCAGCAGAGTTGGGGGAATCAGGGTGGATTAAGCAGTGTTTTTGGCCCTTGCAGTGAGTAGAGCCTTGCATCGGCAGTGTTTTTGGCCCTTGGAGTGAGCTGAGCCTCTAACCAGCAGAGTTGGGGGAATCAAGTTGGATTGAGACTCTAACCAGCAGAGTTTGGGGGAATGAGGGTGGATTGAGACTCTAACCAGCAGAGTTGGGGGGAATCAGGGTGGATTGAGACTCTAACCAGCAGAGCTGGGGGGAATCAGGGTGGATTAAGCATAGTAGGAGCACAATTGTGCAACGCTGATGGTGGAGGAGTATGAGGATGAGGAGGAATTGTAGAGGGTGAGCACACACATGAAACTTCATGTCGGAGTGCTTGACACTGGTGGACATGAAAATAATGGGTCTATCCAGTGGCTGTTCATTTTTATCAGCGTCAGCCGGTCAGCACTGTCAGCTGACAGCCGGCTGCGCTTATCCGTAATTATGCCACCGGCTGCGCTGAAGACCCTTTCTGAAAGCACGCTGGCGGCAGGGCAGGAAAGGACCTCCAAAGCATACAGCGCAAGTTCCAGCCACAAATCCTACTTGGAGACCCTATAAGTATAGGGCGCAGAGGAATTGGAGAGGACAGGGCTAGTGTCGGTCAGGTACTCCCGCAACATGCGCCTATACTTGTCCCTCCTGGTGACACTAGGCCCCTCAGTGGTGGTAGTTTGGCCACGGGGTGCCATTAAGATGTCCCAGACCTTGGAGAGTGTTCCCCTGCCGTGTGTGGACCAGATGACAGTTGTTTGCCTGTTGGTGGAACTCTCCTGTGTGCCACCAACAAGAGTTGATCAAACATCTCCATAATATTCTGCACCGGTTGATTGTGGCAATCACTGATGCGACTGGCCCTCCCCTCTACCGGAATAAAATTACAAAAATTATTTTTATACCTGGGGTTGAGGATTGCAAAAATCCAGTAGTCATTGCTCTCCAGGATTTTGACAATGCGTTTGTCAGTTGAAAAGCACTCCAACATGTATTTAGCCATGTTTGCCAGAGTGTTACTTGGCATCACTTGGCTGCCCTCACCGGAATGGTCACTCTCCATTTCCTCCTCTTCCTCCTTCATTTCGCCCCAACCGCGCTGCAGCAATGGGATGCAATGAACTTCCCCACTAGCCTCCTGTGTGACAATGAGATCTGCCACTTCGTCATCCTCCTCCTTCAATATACGCTGTGAAGTGGACAGGAGTGTGCCCTGACTATCCTGCTGGGATGGTTGTGCTCCTATGCCCGACTCCTCAGCGTCCAATGCGTTATCCCTGATTGCGATGAGGGATTCTCGAATCACACACAGGAGCAGGATTGTGACACTCACGAGTGCGTCATCACAGCTGACCCTCATGGTTGACTCCTCATAGACATGCAAGATCTCGCATAAGTCTGCCATCCGTGGCCACTCATGGTGCAGAAACTGCGGGAGCTGACTCTGAGGAACCCTTGGGTTTTGTAGATGGTACTCCATCAAGGGTCTCTGCTGCTCACACACTCTGCTCAACATGTGGTTCGTCGAGTTCCAGCGTTTGGGGATATCACACATCAGCCGGTGTTCTGGCAGATGGAGGCTTTGTTGGAGGCTTCGGAGGCTAGCAGCGGCTACTGTAGACTTGCAAAAGTGGGCGCACAAGAGCCGCACTTTCACCAGTAGCTCGGGTACATTTGGGTACGTTTTAAAAAAACGTTGCACCACTAAATTGAACACGTGGGCCAGGCATGGAGCATGTTGGAGGTTGGCAAGCTCCAGAGCCGCTACCAGGTTCCGGCCGTTATCACACACGACCATGCCTGGGCCACAGGTGCAGCGGCGAAAACCATGTTGCCGTCTCATCGAGGAGGGCATGCCTCACCTCGGAGGCAGTGTGCTGTCAAGTTTATGAGCTTCAGCACAGCCTGCTGACGTCTCCCCACGCCAGTGCTGCAGCGTTTCCAGCAGGTAGCTGGGGTCGATGTGATGGCGGAGGAGGAGGAGGAGGAGGGTGGTGGTTCAGAGCCCCTGCCAGGAATGTTGGGTGGGGAAATGAGGTACACCGCCCCAGATTGTGACCCGGTCCCAGCCTCAACTACATTCACCCATTGCGCCGTCAGTGAAATATAGCATCCCTGTCCGCATGCACTTGTCCACGCGTTGGTGTTCAAGTGGACCTTTGTGCAAATCGCGGAACTTAGGGCCCGCCTGATGTTGCGTGACACGTGCTGGTGCAAGGAGGGGACGGCAGAGCGGGAGAAGTAGTGACGGCTAGGGACGGCATTTAAGGCTTGTGCATGGGGGTGGTAGCGCTGTTTTTTTGCCTGCGCTCAAAAGTCTGGGAGATGGTGGGTTGCTGTGAAGAGGCGCATGATGGTACAGAAGAAGGAGCTAAGGCAGGAGAAGGAGCCAAGGCAGGAGAAGGAGCTGAGGCAGGAAAAGGGGAGGATGAGGGAGAAGTCTCCAAAGTGGTGGAGGCACATGTGGAGGTTTCCTGGCTGCTGTTCTGGACTGCAGCGCCAGCACTGGCAACAGTGGGAGAGGCAGTGGCGGCAACGCTGGACGACGATTGTCCTGCATTTGCTCTCTGCCACTGAGCCCAGTAATTGCCTTCCAAATGACGGCGCATGCCAATGGTTGTAAGGTTGCTCTTTTCAGAGCCCTACTGAGTTTCGAGTTGCAAAGTGTTCAAACTGCAATATGTCTGCCGCACATACATTAAAAAAATTCCACACCACCGAAGACCATGGCCTCGATGTGGGTGTTTTTCTAGGCTACAAGAGGGAACATTTTGGGCCCTGCTGGCTGTGGCCTGGCTTTGGTGAAACAGCTGTCCTCTGCCTCTGGACATGCCTCTACCTCTAGCCACAATCTTTGGTGCTGCACTTCCCTCCGCATCTCCACTGCTCTCCCCGCTTGACCTCCGCCCTGTCCAGGTCGGGTCAGTGTCCTCGTCGTCCACCACCTCCTCTGCCAATACCTCTTATGGCTCCTCCTCCTCCTCCTCTTGAACACCACACATGGCAACAGGCTGCCCTGATGACAACTGTTTCTCGTCATCGTCGTCACTGAGGGCCAATTGCTGGTCAACAACAGGAGATAAAGGATGCTCCAGTGTTTGGGCATCAGGACACAGCAACTCATCTGTTACCTCTGGTGATTCAGGACCTGGTGGGACAGAGAGAGGGACATTGAATGTACTCGAAAACAGCTCCTGGGAGGTGGAAAAGGTGGGATTAGGTTGCTGGGAAGATTGGGCATGTTGTAAGGAAGGAGGACCAAACTGTTGGGTAGGAGGAGGAGTTGAGGTAGAGGCTGACTGGATGGAAGCATTGTCCGCCAGCCATTGTAGCACCTCTTCCTGGTGCTCAGGCCTGGTTAGGGTTGTACCCTGCACCCTACTTAATGTGGCCATCAAGTCGGAGACTGTGGGGAAGCGCAATGCTTATTGCCACAGAGCAGTAGGCACAGTAGACACTGTTGGTTGAGCGCAACCTTGCTCCACATCTGCATTTCCACGTCCCCGTCCTCGTCCCCATCTCCTTGCACTAGCCTTATGCATTTTTTGATGTATACTAATGCCCTTTTTATGGTCTATACACCCCTGAGAAAAGCTATTTGTCACGTATATAGCAAGAAGTAACTGCTGTGGATTCCTGCTATTTTGTATGGAGACACCACTAACAAAAGCTGGTGTGCACGTATATAGCAACAAGTAACTGTTCTGTATCCCTGTTTTCCACCGTCCGCAGAAAACTCCACTCCTCTCCCTGCAGTATATAGCTCTGAAAAGAGCTGTTGTTGTTCTTCGGGTTTTTCCCTGCCTATCTGAAGCTAATGCCTATCTAGCCCTCAGCAGATATGTTTCTTTCCCTATCTCTGACCGCAAATCTGGCAAATATGGGGGTGGCCATTCTTATAAATGGGAGGTCACATGTTTTCGGCAGCCAATGGGTTTTTTCAATTTTTTTCACTGCCTCTGTTGTCGTAGTTCCTGTCCCACCTCCCCTGCACAGTTACTGGTGCAAAAAAACGTGCCAGGGAAGGTGGGAGGGGATACAAATTTTTACCGCGTATGCTGCGTGGTATTCGATTGGGAACGAATACCTCGAACAGCCTAATATTTGATTGAATACCTATTCGATCGAACGGTGTTTGCTCATCTCTAGCTGTAACCTATACAACAGAATTTTTTAAAATTACGGTTGACATATAGGACACCCAGGGGCATAACATGAAGGGCTGCAGAAGGTGCAGTCACACCAGGGCCCAGGAGCCTTAGGGAGCCCATAAGCACTGGCAACAGTATTGAGATTGCAGCTTCCATCTGGCCATTAACCCAAAGAGACCCAAAGATTACCCTAACCACACTAAGGCTGATTAAACTCCTTAGCACCAGTAATCATCACTATTAAGAATTCACTGTAGGAATGAGGTACGGGGGCCCTGGACAAAAAATTGCACCCGGGCACACAAGACTTTAGTTACACCTCTGAGGTCAATATTTGTGTTACATTCATAGATTACAGATTTTTGTATACATTTTTTAAGTTTTATGTATCTACATTTGCAATAAAGAGTGATTTTATGTCGCTGGAATTCTAGCTAAACATCTGCAATATAGTTCACAATTAGAGATGAGCAAACACTCTTCGATCGAATACATATTCAATCAAATATCAGGCCGCTCGAGGTATTCGATTGGAATCGAATACCACGAGGCAAACGCAGTAAAAATTCGTATCCCCTCCCACCTTCCCTGGGGCTTTTTTTGCACCAATAACTGTGCAGGGGAGGTGGGACAAGAACTGTGACAACGGAGGCATCGAAAAAAAATCAGAAAAAGTAATTGGCTGGCTAAATTAGGTGACCTCCAATTTATACGAATGGTGGATTTAACATTCGATTAATTTGAGACTGTGAACTATGTGACTGTGAGACAGGGATAGATCTACAGGCAGGGTTAGCTAGGGCTTTCTTTAGGTAGGAATGTTACTCACCCAGCTCTTTGGGGCTCTATCTGGTTGAGATCCCTGTCAGCTTACGATATGTGCGAGCTGACTTTTTCCCATAGGAATGCATTGACCAGCATTGATTGGCCGAATGCCATATAGAGTACAGCATTCGGCCAATCAACGCTGGTTCTGCCGGAGGAGGCGGAGTCTAAGATCGGTCCACAGCAGTTTCCATTGTGGTCTGATCTCAGATGTAGCAGTGCTGACACAACTCTGCTATACGGAGAAGCAGCAGAGCTCAGCACACACAGAGATGCAGCAGAGTTGAGTGTGCAGCAGGATTCAGCGCACACTCAGCATTGCTGCATCTGAGATGCAGAAGAGCTGAGTGTGCAGCAGGGTTCAACGCACACTCAGCACTGCTACATCTGAGATGCAGCAGAGCTGAGTGTGCAGCAGGGTTCAATGCACACGCAGCTCTGCTACATCTGAAATGTAGCAGTGCTGAGTGTGCGTTGAACCCTGCTGCACACTCAGCTCTGCTTCATCCCCGATGTAGCAGTGCTGGCCGTGCGCTTAGCTCCGCTGCATCTCTGGAGTAGCCGAGCTCAGCTCACGGTCAGCTCTGCTTCATCTCCGATGTAGCAGTGCTGGCTGTGCGCTCAGCTTGGCTGCATCTTCGGAGTAGCCGAGCTCAGCGCACGTCCAGCTCTGCTTCATCTCTGATATGACACACCAGGAAATGATGCCAACACCCTGGAATGAAACTGGTACAGCAGGGGAAGCATATCTGGGGGCATCTAACATGCCCAAGTCACTGTATTATGTTGGGATCCCTGTCAGCTTGCGATATGCGGGAGCTGACTTTTTCTCATAAGAATACATTGACCAGCGTTGATTGGCCGAATGCCATACAGAGTATAGCATTCGGCCAATCAACACTGGTTCTGCCGGTGGAGTCTAAGATCGGTCCCTAGCAGTCTCCATTCTGGTCCAATATTAGACTCCGCCTCCTCACAGATGAGCCTCCAGCAGAACCAGTGTTGATTGGCCGAATGCTGTACTCTGTATGGCATTCGGACAATCAACACTGGTCAATGCATTCCTGAACCCTGAACTGTCATTGTGGATGTGTGTGTGTGTGTGTGTGTGTGTGTGTGTGTGTGATGTGGTAAGACCTTCCAAAATTCACTTTTATGGCCCTTAACATGAGCCCTTCCAAATTAAGTTACAGGCCCTTAAGCTGAGCTACCAGCAGAGATTGAGGCCCTTTAGGTGACTTCAGCCTTTTACCTGCAGAGATTTAGGCTCTTTAACTTAGTTCAGCCTTGCACCAGCAGAGATTTGTTGGTTCTTTGGGTGAGTTGAGCCTTTAAACAGCAGAGATTTAGTTTTTGGCCTTTGGCGTGAGTACAGCCTTTAAAATACAGTGCTTTTGGCCCTAGGAGTGAGTAGATACTTTAAAAAGCAGTGTTTTGTGCCCTTGCAGTGAGTACAGCCTTTAAAATACAGTGCTTTTGGCCCTTGGAGTGAGTACAGCCTTTAAAAAGCAGTGTTTTTGGCCCTTGGAGTGAGTAGAGCCTCGCACCAGCAGTGTTTTTGGCCCTTGGAGTGAGTAGAGCCTTGCACCAGCAGTGTTTTGGGCCCTTGGAGCGAGTAGAGCCTTTAAAAAGCAGTGTTTTGGGCCCTTGGAGTGAGTACAGCCTTGCAGCAGCAGTGTTTTATGCCCTTTTGGTGACTAGAGCCATGCAGCAGCAGTGTTTCATTTTTTGGCCCTTGGGGTGCCTAGAGCCATGCAGCAGCAGTGTTTTATTTTTTGGCCCTTGGGGTGACTATAGCCATGCAGCAGCAGTGTTTCATTTTTTGGCCCTTGGGATGACCCCTAAAAAATTCGATTTCAGGCCCTTGGGTTGAGCCCTAAAACATAAATTTTCAGGCCCTTGGGGCGAGCCCTAAAACATAAATTTTCAGGCCCTTGGGGTGAGCCCTAAAACATTAATTTTCAGGCCCATGGGGTGAGCCCTAAAACATAAATTTTCAGGCCCTTGGGGGAGCCCTAAAAAATTAGATTTCAGGCCCTTGGGGGGAGCCCAAAAAAATTATTTTGCAGGCCCTTGGGCTGGAGCCCTAAAAAATTGAGTTGCAACCCCCTGGGGAGGGGGGGGGGGAGATAATGGAAATATATATATATATATATATATATATATATATATATATATATAAATTCACATTCAGAAGTAGGGGCTGGGGTTGTAGGAGAAGGATGAGGAGTATGAGGAGGAAGAGTAAATTGGGTGCTTGCATGAAACCCCGCCCACCAAATGACAAAAGACACCAGGAAGAAAGAAGATTTTACAGCAGTGAAGACTGGTGAGTATGCGACGTGGGAATACCCCTTTAAGCTCTGAAAAGAGCTGTTATTTCCTGCCTAACCAAAGCTATGAAAGCACTTTATCGCCCTCAGAACAAGCTCTCCCTATCATTCCAAAACTGAAATGACACGAATATGGCGGCGGCCATTCTTATGAATTGGAATGTCACATGTTTTCAGCAGCCAATGGGTTTTTTCAATTTTTATCACTGCCTCCGTTGTCGTAGTTCCTGTCCCACCTCCTTTGCACAGTTATTGGTGCAAAAAAAGCACCAGGAAAGGTGGGAGGGGATACGAATTTTTACTGCGTTTGCGGCCTTGTATTTGATTGGAATCGAATATCCCGAACGGCCTGATATTCGATCGAATACCTATTCGATTGAACGGCGTTCACTCATCTCTAAGTATAACCTTTTGATTCCACAACATGGATAAGTGACAGAACTTTTGTCAGGGACTGTACTAACATTCCCCTTATATTGCAGAATTTTTTTTTAAATTTATGATATATCATAGTAATATATCATATTCTAGTGCCATGTAATGGTTTTATTTAACTAGATAAAGTGGTTCAAGCACTCACATGGGTCAAATCACTTAGACACTATGGTCACAATGTTAATCCCTTACCTGTTCCTAAGATGCAAGATGACTTTCTGTTATTTCATCAGTAAGCATTACTAAGGGAAGAAATGAACAGTATCTTAGGTCTATATCCAGCTTTGAAGGGCTAATAAGCTATGTAATGTGTGATAAATGAGCTTATCGTGAACTGTTCTGGACATCAGAATATAAACCATGGATAGGACACCATTATTTGATCACTGGGGGTCTGACACCAGGACCCCACACCAAGCAGCGGAATCGGGGGCCTTAAGGAGCTAGAAACTAAAGCTATACAGTTGGGCAGAGCAGGAAGCAGATCTGCTCTTATGCTGGGTTCACACCAGAGCTTGTACTATGTTTAGGCATTTCATTTCCTTCTCCACATTTTTCACCCTTTCTGTGAAGGGAACCCCGCGGACCTGATTATAGTCTATGGGGTTCATGGGTTCCCGCAGGTAACCACTTTTTTAAGTAGATTAGGTGTCCATTTGCAGATGTTAACTTAGCCTTATTTAGGAAATAGGAATGGAGCTGCAATGTCTCAGGGCCACTGCTATTCAATGACCGGGACTGCAACTCAGTCAATATTAGTTTTAGAGGAGCAGAGTTGCTTCCAATTCTCTACACCTGTATAACTTCCAGTGCCCAGAAACATCTGGATATGTTAATCTGTGTGGGGTCTGAGTGTTGAGCCCCCGAATATCAAATATTGTTATCTTGTCATGTGGATAGAAAACGAAAATGAAAAATGACAGGGGGCCAAAAGAATCCTTTAATATTATTAGCCCCATTTAATGTACTGAGACAATAGCTTTATTGTTCTGTTCAAAAAGAGATGTGACAAATAATTGACTTCTAGTCTAGCTATCACTTTCCTTGAGTGCTGAAATCATTGAATCATTGACACCGACTTCCTACTGCAGGAAAAAAAAGAATTCTATCAATGAACAATTTGCCTGTAGATATGACATTCTTGAACAGATTTATCACCAAGACATTGTGAAAGAGATCATAGAACCCTTAAAGAGGTTTATTAGGACTAGCAATGATGTGAAGAATACATGCATCATTTTTTTTTCTTTTTAAGGTGTCAATCACTGAAATTTAACCATGTACAAAGTTTTAAGCAGTGTTGAATAGTAAGAATAAATATTTCACCTATGGCGAAAACACCCTGCAAAGTTATTGTTGGAATGAGATATTTCTTATGGATTTGTTCCAATTAGTTATTGCTTTAGCATATAAGATTCTGGTTCTAACTTCCGTGGTTGATTTTTCTATGGAAGCATGATGGACCAAGCAAATAAACTGATGCATATATGCATTCTCAATTCATCCCAAATGATAGCAATAGAAACTTCTTTCCGTCAAGTCTTCCTTTTTATCAAGTATCGTGCAAGATTCTCTAATATGTTTAACATTTCATTAGTTCCTACAGGTTTTGTTTTTACGGCATTCATAGTTATATAGTTACATAGTAGATGAGGTTGGATGAAGACATTAGTCCATCATTGATTCAGGGGAATGCAAAAAACCCCATGAGACTCATGCCAATTGCCCCATTTCAGGACAAAAAATTCCTTCCCAATTCCAATCTTGCAGTCAATATAAAAACCATGGATCAACGTGTCCTTAAAATCTAGAGTCCATAACCCGTAATATTGTTCTCTTCAAGAAAGGCATCCAGGTCATGGTAAAAATGAGTGTGGGTAAATGTTATCATGATGAGCCCAAATTAACTTTTTAACAGCAACTTTTTAATATTTTTGTATTTGAAATTGTGTAGGGCATCTTTTTTTTGCAGGGCATGACGTAGTCTTCATTGATATCATTTTGTCGAGTGGGTGAGATCAAGTCACGTTTAATTAAACATTTTTTGAGAAGTAAGACGGTGAAAATATGACATTTTGGATTTTCAATGTATTTTTATATCTATTCTAGGGAAATGTTCTATTTAAATTTATGTCATTCAATATTTTTTATATTTTGTAATACTTTACATACAGTTTTTAAACTTTTAGTTAGCCACCTTTGGGGCTTCAACCTATATTGTTTGTATTGCAGTCTATGGTAAAATCCCAGTATAACTATTAAAGCTTGCCACATGTAGGCATCAATAGTTATATAATGCTATGGCAGGACTGGGATCCTTCAGAAGGCTCCTGGCTTCCACAACCAAATGGCTCTCATGGGGCACTTGCAATCAAGAGTTGTCTCTGATCAGCTCCTGAATGGGCACCATTTTTAAAGTCTATTTTCTGTCTTTTTTCTCAACAGCTTGTTGTGCCAGGTTGGCCAGCACTGGTTTGATTTCTGCTTTGATCAATGGCCTGGACCATGGATGGGATGCAGATCTGTCATCTGTAGTGTATGACCAGCTTTAGCTACTCATTTTTGAAGGTTGATACTATGTGTGCGTGGGGATGGGTGTTGCTAAAAATAAAAAAACTTCAAACAGGATTAGGATATGGTGATGTTTAGTGTGAAAAAATTTGCCATGTACGACGTTAACATTATTTAACATTGCGTTCTTGCTATTTATATCATCTGTGATGTGTGTAAAATACAAACCAATAGACATAGATTTTTTTACCACATTACAAACTTTTTAGGTTAGCTGGGGAATTTACCATTTACTGGATTTTTCTTTTGCTAATTCCTCAGAAAAAAGGCAGATTTTTATGATCACTTCCTTAGCAAGAAATGATTTTTCTCTTCAATAGCTACATGTATCATTTCCTGTGTTTCTTTTACTTAGAAATGTCATCACACATAAGTAAAGGGATTAGACGACTGTGCTTCACAGCGAGTGTTTGAATAAAATGCATTCCTTAAGAACTATTTACCATATCATCTAGAAAACAGTTGCAACTGCCTGTTAAATGTTTGTTTAATTTGAGACTATAGTTTCTGCTTTGTTGGCTTTAGTTAATTCTTCAAAAAGATGAAAAACAAAAATACCCTCATTTTAAACATTATTATCACCTTATATTTGCTCCTTGAAGTGCTTTACTATTTTTATTGCTGATGAGCTACGTTTGGGAGCGTGCTTATACAGGCATTTCCAGAACATTTCTCAAATAATGCACAATAACTGAAATGCAATATGCTACTAAATGTTTTTTTAAAGGGGCTACGATCTATAAAACAAAATGTGTTGTCTTCAGAATATTTTCATATAGAGCACCATGTGTCCTTATGCCCATATGCCAAACACTCATAGTCAAAGAAATTGGAATTACATACCCCAAAAATTTCATGCAGTATTTTTTTCAGGATTTTTTTCTTTTTTAAAGTTGCTCATTTTGTGTTGTGGTGATACTGTTGCTTTGTCTCATGTTTGAGCCCTGTGGAGATGAGGGAGCCCTTCATTAAGAGGTATAGATGTGTCCTTCCTTTACTTTTGATTGATATGTCCACAAAAAGTGAAGTTATATATGATATACCATGACAAACTGATGTGTTACTAGAAAGGGATAGACTATACATGTTTCTGTGTGACCACCCAGTGGTTAGGTTGTTATATATATAGTCATTTTTAACTAAAAAGATATTTGGATAGCCTTCAGATAGACTATTCCACTCGTACCTTTTGTATGTAATTCTCCTCAGTAGTTTTTGAATGAGTCCGTTATTATTCATATGCTAATTAGCCTCCAGCGTGTACCCGGAAGTCTCAGCGAGCACTGTCTGCTGTGTGTGTAAGAACAGGGAGATGAGTCATCAGCAGCAACAGCAGCCTGTGCTGTACACAGTGCCGCACCTCCCATGAGGCGACCTGAAGCGAGCGCTTCAGGCGGCACTATGCCAGGGCCTCAGGGAGGGCGGCATTTTTGCTAACCTAAGCCAGTCCAGGACAAGCTGTCCTGGACTGGCTTAGCATGGAGCGGTGGTTTGGGGAGGCCACTGGAGCAGCGCTGCTCCAGCAGCCTCCCCGCACGCTCAGGCAGAGCGCAGGCAGCCTCTGGGCCTGCTCTCTGCCGGCGAACGGGACTAAGCCCCGCCCCCTTTTGAGAAGCCATGCCCCCTCCGTGAAGCCACGCCCCGCTCCGCCCCCTCCTCCCGGCAGGGAGGGGGGGGCGGCTTTCTGTACTTCGCTCGGGCAGCTAAAGAAGCAGGTTCACCCCTGGCTGTACACATAGCAGACAGTACTCGTTGAGACTTCCGGGTGCATGCTGGAGGACTGGTAGTATCTTACTATAACCAATATACACAAAATGGAAGAATCTGCTTCCAATTCTGTTTTTCATGTAGTGGTTGAAGATACCAGCTGAGTGGTGGGGGTCAATGGTGTCTTATTACGGCCGATTTGATATTGATGACCCGCAAATCATTAGGAAAGTCTTCAGGCCCTTAGACTTTTTCCACATTTTGTTATGTTGAGGTGTTGTACTACAATAACAAAAATCTAATCCTCCCATCAATGTGTGCTCAATATCCTATAATGAGTTTAAAAGCAGAATTTTAGAAATTTCTGCATAGTATTCGGCCCCCGTGCTATGACACTTGAAATTTAGATTGGGGACCTCCCATTGCTCTTGATCATCTTTGAGATGGTTACACACATTGATCGGAGTCCACTTGTGGTAAATTCAGTCAATTGGACATGATTTGTAAAGACATCGCCCTGTCTATACAAGTCAAAAGTATAAAGAAAATAGTACACTAAAATATAACTTTTAATGAATAGCAGTAGGCTATTATGTCATAATTGGATAAAAGGAAACATATGTCAGCACCTAATACAAGTGCTAAAAATATGACAGGGCCCTCTCGAACATCAACAAGCATAAAGTGCTAATAGAACAATCAGGAGCAACACGCTAAAAAAGAGCTTATGGCTCAATATTGTGCTCGGCATGGCCAAACACTGCTCTTAGTTCCAAAGTAACTCCATGTGATTTATTAAAGGCTTAGTCTAACAATGTGAGTACCAAAGTCAACCCAATAGTAAACTTATATCTCACAAAGCTATGACATAAATGGTATACAGCTACCCAATAACAGTATGGCTATGATAAGTAGAGATGAGCGAACAGTAAAATGTTCGAGGTTCGATATTCGTTTTGAGTAGCCCCTCAATATTCGACTACTCGAATCGAATATCGAACCCTATTATAGTCTATGGGGGAAAATGCTCATTTCAGGGGTAGGCAACGTTCGATCAAATTATACTTACCAAGTCCACGAATGAGGATCGGGCTGGATCCTCCGAGAAGTCTTCTCCTTGCAGCGTCCCCGCAGCATCTTCCGGCTCTGAATTCACTCTGCCAGGCATCGGGCCTGGGCAGATCCAATTGCGCATGCCCGCACTACAAGCGGACATGCGCAGTTGGGTCTGCCCAGGCCCGATGCCTGGCAGAGTGAATCCAGAGCCGGAAGACGCTGCGGGGAAGCTGCACGGAGAAGACTTCTAAAGGTAGGAGAAGAACCAGCGTTGATTGGCCGACTGTATAGCATTCGGCCAATCAATGCTGGTTCTGCCTTGAACTTTTACATTCGAATAGCGAGTGGTACTTGATCGAGTACGAATATTTTGAATACCGTAGTATTCGATTAAATACCTACTCGATCGAGTACTACTCGCTCATCTCTAATAATAAGCCAAACCTGTCACCTGTAACTCAGGAGAGCTAAAGTGGAACTAGAGCCACAATAGCTCAGGAGAGGAGGTGAGGTGTCATATAGGGAGTTATTTATTCATTTTTATGTGTTTGGATTCTGGATTTATGGTTCCTTTAAAGGTGAGATCTAAATTATTGGAAATATCAAAACACAAAAACAATATGCCAGTTCGCCTCGAATCAGGAGCAAAAATCAGCTATGTCCAAGATATCAACCTGTGCAGGAAAACAATATTCCAGGCTTGTACCACATCCTGATCAGAAAAAAATGGTTTTTTTTAGCATCTGGTAACATATGGTAATACAGTATATGTTCCAAAGAGGTAATTGGCAACGTCCTGATTGCTTGAAATAGCTTGAAACAGTGATATTTTATCAACACAGGCAGGGTCGGACTGGGGTGTCTAGGGCCCACCAGTGGAATTGTTTCTAGGGGTCCACCGCCAGGACCCTGCAGATGAGTGGCACCGAGACAGGGTGGTTAAAGGTTATAACATGTTGGGAGCCATGCTACTCACGCACTATACCGTGTGCAGTACATATACCTACTGCTACAGCCTGTATGGCAAGTGAACAGCATGGCTCCTAGAAATATTACCATTACCCGTAGCTGAAGTGTCCTGGAAAAAGCTGATCTGCAGAGGTCCAGGCTGTTGTATCATCGCCTATCCTAAGGACAGACCATCAATATTAGAAACATGGCTAAATCCTTTAAAGGGGTTGTTCAGGAATTGGAGCGACCCATGTGCTGGGAGGGAGGTGTAAAATAAAAAACAAATAAATAAAAAAAGAATACTCACCTGTCCCCGGTGCTCCGTTGTCCGCCGGTAGTGTCTATTCGGTTTCGTGCCGGAGCCTCCATGCTGGGAGTCCTGCACCTCATGTGATCGCTGAGACCAATTAGGTACAGGATTTCCAGAAATGAAGCCATGAGTCCAAACAGACACAGGTGGGGACAACGGGGTGCGGGGGACAGGTGAGTAGGCTTTTAAAAAAAAAAAAGATTTTACACCTCCCTGGTGGCCACCACAGCGATCACTCCAGTTTATAGACAACCTGTTATAAGGGGTTGTCTGGGCCAAATAGTTTATGGCCACTTCACTGGTCCCCCATAATGTATGGGGAACAGTGATGGGGCCATTATATTCTGTGGGAGCATTGATGGGGTAACATCCTGTGCGGAAGGGGGATGTTAAACTATGTGGGGCATATTAAAGGGGTTTCCAGGGTTAAAAATTTTTTTATGGCCTATGCTCAGGATAGGCCATAAATACCTGAAACCTCACATTGCAGAAACATAAGGTCTTTGGCTACTACAGAAAAAAAAAAATGTGTAAGGAACCAGCAAAGTGAATGAAATTTAATCAAATTTACCTCATCTACACACTGCAGGAAAAAAAGATGTGAAACAGCCACAAACTCTAAAATGTGCGCGCTTCTAAAAACATGGCCGGTTACATTCAGCTGCGCAATTGGGAGAAAGTGCGGGGAAAATGCATCAAAAGCGCAATGAAAAAAACACTGTGGAAAAAATACATTGAGATTCGCCGCTATTTATTCCACAGCTATTTTTTTTAGCTGTGTCTCGCTGTTGGGCCTCATCCTTATTATCTCAATATACTGAGCATTATACTATACGGCTGAGTTCACACAGAGTTTTCTGGTCAGGAATTTGGTTCTATCCGGAGGCTTTTTTGGAGGCTGATTTTGAGGTGGATTCCTGACCAAATAACTCCGTGTGAACTCAGCCTTAGGCTAAAGCCCCATGTAGCAAGACAAAGCAAAAAGCGCTGCCGGAAAACCCCGGCGGCAACACATCAGTTTTTCCTGCAGCGCTTATTGCAGAAACTCCGCAAAGGTTTCCTCTGAGGACTTTGTTTCCTTTAGGGTAAGTTCACACGGGGTTTTGTGGTCAGGATTTTGAGGCCGTATCACCCTCAAAATCCTGACCAAAAAGACGGCTCCCATTGAAATCAATAGGAGCCGGTCAGTTCTTTTTTTTCCGGGAGCCGTTTTGTTCCAGCTCCTGGAAAAAGAAGCGAGGTGCTCATTCTTCAGGTCGTTTCGCCTCACGATTCGGCCTGAAGACACTCCCTCCTCCCATCTAGGCCCATTTATTGTGCCTAATCTGGAGCAGAGTGCGTGACTGGATACCGGTGCAGTGCACCGGCATTCAGTCAAGGCTACCTGTTTTTTGGTCCGGAACCTGAGGCAGCCTCCGCCTCAGGTTCTGGAGCATAAAACCCTGTGTGAACTTAGACTTATACCTATAGGGAAACTGCAGGTGTTTCTGCAGATATGTGACATGCTGCGATTTCCAAAACCGCAACAGTTTTGGAAATTGCAGTGTGTCTGCCATGTGTGTTTTTCTGCAATGTGTGGATGGGATTGCATTCACTATATACCTACACACTCAGGCCTGGTTCACATCTGCGTTCAGTAATCCATTCGGGGAGTCCGCATGGGGACCCTCCCAAACAGACTACCGAACGCATTAGCAAGTGGTATGCAGTGAAAGCACACATAGACTATAATGGGGTCCATGTGCTTTCTGTGCAGTGTCCGCAAAGAACATGCAGACAGAAAAGTACTTCACAATCTACTTTCCTGTCCACATGACTCGTGCGGACACCGCGTGGAAAGCACACGGACCCTATTATAGTCTATGGGGTCCGCATACTTTCACTGCACACCGCTTGTTAATGCGTTTGATAATCCGTTCAGGGGGGTTCCCATGCAGACTCCCCAAACAGATCACCAAACGCAGATGTGAACCAGGCCTTATACATATACCATATATACTCACACATATACAATACTATAGCACATATACATTTATATACATTCATATACCATATATAAGTCATATATACTTGTATGAATACTATATATACACACACATATATACATACACATTATAGCATACTGTATATACTCACACATACCTGTATACAAACATACAGTACTCACACAGTATACAGGACACATACTTTACGCAAATGTACACATGCATACATATTAAACATACAGATTTTACAAAAAGAATTTACTCACCTATTCCAGCAGTAGCAAACTCAGCAGACAACTCCTGTCTTCCCCACACGCTGCGATGTAAGAGCATTCAGTGTGAGGAGGAGGGGGGAGAGAGGAAGTGCGTGTGGATAGCAGGGACAAAACCTCACAGGAGAGCAGCAAAGCAGCTGCAGGTAAGTGAAGGGAGAGGCCGTTAGCTGAGGCTGAAGCTGCACATGCTATACAGCTTCAGCATCAGCTAATAGGGGCCCCTGTGTGTGGAGACAGATGCATTGGCCAGGTACCCGGTTGGGGGCCCCTGGCCATCCCGATCTGGCCCCGACCAATGCATCTGCATTGTTAAAATGAAAACTTTAAGTCGGGGCCCACCGGGGGATTCCCCGGTGCCTGGCGGGCCAGTCCGACCCTGAACACAGGCACCCATTAATAAAGGGAAAAATAGTTTTATTCAGGTGATCCTGACCTATCAGGGAGTCTTCATTGATATGCTGGGATCTGGTGACAGAGTTCTTTTAGACAAGTAACCTAAGTTTGTGGGACCCTCCTTTAACCTAATCAACATAGGAAGGTTTTTGCTTTTGTCAGCAAAAAAGGACTATATTACACAACATGTATTCCTATTAATGAAGGCTATATTATGCAGCATATAGCTCTCGCTACCCCAATATGTGGATTATTTTTATCTGATTGACATTAAACCAGGCCATACACAAACCATTTTAAGTCTAAAAATATTAAGTCATTTTCATTCTGTAAAATAGTCTCAGCTGAAATCCCACACAATAAATATAATTGTAAATACTGTATCTGAACAGTAAACATAAAATATATGTTATTTTTGTTTTGACATATTAGTCATGTTATTTTCATTTTACTATACAGTTTACCTATTTAGAAAATAATCAGACCTGAGGATTACACTGTGACAATGACAATCCCACAAAAACTTATTTACACTGTTACAGTAAATAAAGAAGGACCAACAAAGGTAAATGCTATCCTCCTGCCAAAGTCTATGTCTTTAAATCAAGTACCAATAGAAAAACAAACACTGTATTCAGGGGCACTGAGCTGTGGACAAGAACACACATTTTTTCAAGAAATGTCAACAGCTCATATTGTCTTTGAGACCAAACAATGTTTAGCTCTTTTTCATACATCAATAGTAAAAGCCCTGGGGTATCTGTGTAAAACAAACATGCTAAGTGGTAATCATACTAATATTTTTGTTTTGTATCTTTTAGTAGCCTCTTAGCATATGTAGCACAAAGACATTTGCATTACAAAACCCATTGATACTGAGATGCTGATGCTGTCTAGCCACAATGCGGTATTTATTATGCAGAAATGAGACATCTTCTAAATAACAGAAGCTAGAAAATTTTTAACTTACATTCAGACCCGATATATACCTTATTATAGCTCAAATTTTAACTGCTCAATAAAAAGACAAACTTCACAAAGCTGTGTTAGGTAGCTTAACCATTTGAGTACTGGTTATTTTTAAAAAAAAAAAAATATTTTTTTTTTATAATTTTGCATTCCAGTGGTCAAAATATTAGTTTTTTTTTGTACATATGAATTAGCATTTAAATTATATAAATTTTTATTTTTTGCATAAGAGCAATTCTGCTGATCATCAGAAATAATTCTGAAAAAAACTATTTAATAGGTTGTTATAGTCATGGCTATTACAAATGTTTGTTAGTGAATATTTTGGGACTTAATATTTATATTTCTTACAATAAAGTTCGTATAGTTAAGTATTTGCGATTTTCAAAAATTTGCTGGGGTTGTATATATAACTCTACAGAAGTAAATTGGGTCTTATAATAAGTGTTGTTTATTTCTACAGGCTCTGTTGCCTAGAATTTCCAGTATATTAGATCTGTATAACAATTTTGAACATCTATTAAAAGCTAATATGCAATAAAATTAAACAATATAAAAAAAATATATATTTGGTTTTATTTGAGCTTCATTCATAGATTCTGCCAAAAATCATGGATGAAAAAGTCCTGCATAATGACATCCCGACAGACAGCAAAATAGTCAATGGGGTCTATCAGGATCTGTTTGTTTCCATCATGTGTTGGATTAAAGCCTATTGGGATTTATTTATTTTTGTTCACATAACTGAGCAGAGAAACAGTAAAAAGGAGGAAGCTCTGGACAAAGTCTAATTGTGAATGTATTGCTGAATATAAGATGTGTCCCCCACAGCGCTCTTAAAGTCCCACAACAGCATTTAAATTGGGTTGTGTATTTTGTTCACCTATTCTGTTGTTGATTTTCTGGTGTACTTGCTATCAAGTGGGCAAATTTATCAATATTGTCTAAAAGTTAGACAGTACAAACATAGACTGTCTCAAGCGGGGGCTCCACATGACAGAAACGCTGCGATTTGCGTTTTACAACCACGGCAAAGTAGATGTGATTTTAGTGAATCTCATGCCCACTTTGCAGTTTTGGAAATCTCAGCATGTCAATTATATCTACGGAAACACCGGCGGTTTCCCCATAGGTATAATTGTAACAGAAAGTCCATGGAGGAAAACTGCAGATGTCCCGTGGGGCCTTAGTCTTAAACTGTGCTATAATGATCAAATTGACTGATATTGTTTGAGAAATCTGTAGTATTCTTAGGGTTTCTAGTTTAATTTTACACTTCATATAAGTTGGTTTGGTTTAAGTCAGAAGCAGGTACAAAAATTTTGGTACATTTTTGCACCATAGCATTGCAGATTAGGTCAGACCCATAAAGTCGTACCACACAAGTCATAAAAGTATCTAAAATACTTGATAAATGCTGTGCAGAGCATGTTAGACTGTTTTGGCATAAATTACGACACAGTTTTTTGAATTCTTTGCTTGATAAATTTGCATGACAATTTCTGCCAAGCTTTACCTGTTGGTATATATGTTCTCACATTTGACTCAAGAATGCGTTGGTATATAGAGGAGTTCATGGTCAACTCAATGACTGAAATGTGTTCAGCCATGTTATTTTTTAGAAAGAAGACAGCAACCCTTCTAAACAAGCCATACTTGTTCACTGTTTTTCTAATCTTATTGTTGTGAACTTTAACATTTAACATGCTAAAGGCTTGTGGAGACTGATATGCATCTCTTAGCTCTTTCCTCTGAGCATTGCATGATTTGACCTTAAGGTCATCTCTTCTCTCTCCAGCAACCCTAAAAGGCTTTTTGAAACTTTTCACTCCTTACTCACACCCAAGGTGCAGACACTATTCACAGACCATAGTGCTGATGACCTGGCCACTTATTTCCATAATAAAATTGATAAGATCCATCAGGAAATAACTGCCCAAGTCCCAGGTGGCATTGATTCCCACACCTACCATAGTACTCATCCCCTCACCAACTGCACTTCAGACTGTCCATTCTCATCTTTTGAACCTGTTACAGAAGAGGAAGTCTCCCAGCTACTTTCTTCATCTCGCCCTACAACCTGCAGTAGTGACCCCTTCCCCCACATCTTCTCCAATCTCTGTTGCCTGCTGTCACAACTTCCCTAACTAAAATATTTAACCTCTCTCTCTCTTCTGGAATCTTCCCATCCTCCTTCAAGCATGCTGTTATAACCCCGCTATTGAAAAAACCCTCCCTGGACCCATCCTGTGCTGCTAACTATCGACCCGTCTCTAACCTCCCCTTCATCTCTAAACTCTTGGAACGCCTGGTCCATTCTTGTTTAATCCGCTATCTCTCTGCTAACTCTCTGCTTGACCCTTTACAATCTGTTTTCCAGATTCTGCACTATACTGAAACGGCTCTCACAAAAGTCTCCAATGATCTCCTAATGGCTAAATCCAATGGTGACTTCTCTCTTCTTATTCTTCTGGACCTCTCTGCAGCTTTTGACACTGTTGACCATCAACTTCTCCTCACTATGCTCCGCTCAGTCGGCCTCAACGACACTGCACTCTCCTGGTTCTCCTCTCATCTCGCACACTGCACTTTCAGTGTACCATTTGCGGGCTCTGTTTCCTCCCCTCTTTCCCTTGCTGTTGTGGTTCCTCAGGGATCGGTCCTAGGCCCCCTGCTCTTTTCTCTTTACACAGCCCCTATTGGACAAACCATCACCAGATTTGGCTTTAGGTACCATCTTTATGCTGATAACACCCAATTATACACATCTTCCCGTGACATCACCCCTGCACTCATACAGAACACCAGTGACTGTCTTTCTGCTGCCTCAAATATCTCTCTAAGACTGAACTACTACTGTTTCCACCATCTAATAGATCTGTCCCTGATATATCCATTGTAGTCTCAGGCCTTACTATAACTCCTAGGCAGCATGCCTGCTGCCTCGGGGTCATGTTTGACGCAGACCTTTCCTTCACCCCTCATGTTGAATCACTCACACATTCATGTTACCTCCACCTGAAAAACATCTCCAGAATACGTCCTTTCCTTACCAGAGATACACTAAAGACACTTATTGTCTCCCTGATTCATTCTCGCCTTGACTACTGTAACTCCTTACTAATCAGTCTTCCCCTCAGCGGCCAGGGTCATCTATCAGTCTAGACTCTACAGCGATGCCTCTGGTCTGTGCCAGTTGCTACATTGGCTGCCTATTCATTATAGAATAAAATATAAAGTTATTAGTCTCATCCAGAAGGCTCTCCATAATGCTGCACCTCCCTACATTTTCTCCCTCATCTCTGTCTACCGCCCAACCCGTGTTCTCCGTTCACTCAATGACCTAACACTTACATCCTCTATTATCAGAACCTCCCTCGCTCGTATACAAGACTTCTCCCGAGTTGCACCACTTCTCTGGAATGCTCTACCCCAGACAATCAGATTAACTCCCAATTTCTACAGTTTCAAACGTAAACTAAAGACACATCTTTTCAGACAGGCCTATCACAATTTCTAATGTAAACCCTTCCGTACTATAATTAGAATCCCCAAAATTTAACCCTCCTCTGTCCCCGCTCACACTTTTCCCCACATGATATGATGCCATTTCAGGCTAACTTTATAGGTCCAAGCTCCATCCACATGTTACAGGACACCACTAGTGATGGCTCATAAAGTTTTATGTTTGTGTAATGACAGTAACCTCTATTACAAAAGTGTCTGACCTCTGCATAAGCAATGCCGCCCCTGCTACCTCTTGTGTCACCCCCTCTACCTCATAGATTGTAAGCTCTTGCGAGAAGGGCCCTCAGTCCCATTGTGTGAAATGACTTTCTTTGTAATGCATCTTTGTCTGTATTTGAACCCTACCAATTGTACAGCGCTGCGGAATATGTTGGCACTATATAAATAAAATTTATTATTATATTATATTAAGGTAAATTTGTTGGGACTTCCACTCCTGCGAAGATTGACTTGTCTTGAACGTTTCTACTTGTGAATTATCTTTCTCACTGCAGGATGACGGACTTCAAATTGTTTAGAAATGGCCATAAACTTCCAAGATTGATGGGCAAGAACAATTGCTTCTTTAAGATCACTGCTGATGTCTTTCAACTTTGACAAAGTATTGGCACACTTTATTGCTCCAGACTACCAAACTGCTAAAACTTCTGCTTTTATAGAAGTGGATGCCATTGCTGATAATTATGGATAATTATGTAACAAGCCAGGCTCATTCCTAATTCTCCAAAAATGTTTTTCCTGCAGCGCTTTTCAGAGACTTTCTGCTTACATTATACCTATAAGGAAACCGTTGATGTATCTTTAGGTATAATTGACATGCTGCGATTTCCAAAAATGCTATATTTTTGGAAATCGTGGCATTTCCAAGTTGCATATTTTTCTACAGTGTGTGGATGAGATTCACTAGAATTCCATCCACTTTGCAGGGACTGTAAAATGCTGCATTTATGTCATGTCAGATGTTGGAGAAAAGAATATTCAATTCAGTTTACCCAATGCTTTTGTCTTCAGGGTGATAAATTGCTACCAGAGATATCTTTCTTCCATCATCTTATTAACAACATATGCACACTTGACAAATGGGGGAGTGGGAGAGATACCTTTCAGTCAAACAAATGTTTGGCCATCAGGTATCCCATGTTCATTTTCTATTTTAAAAATGAAACATATTCATGGCGTTTCATGAGGTTATCAATATGGACTCACAAGAGGAGGTACTGCTTATCTTTACAGGCTCTACTGCCTAAAGTTACCTATATATTAGTATATTATATTGGCAGTGTAAAAAGGTTGGGTTCTTTGCTTTGGGTAAGTTCACACAGAGTTTTTTGGTCAGGGTTTTGAGGCCGTATCCACCTCAAAACCCTTACCAAAAAGACGGCTTCCATTGAAATCAATGGGAGCCGCTCAGGTCTTTTTTCCGATTCGGGTATGTCTTCAGGCCTTGTGATTCAGCCTGAAGACACACCCCATCCTCTGGACTAGGCCCATTCACTGAGCCTAATTCGGAGCGAGGTTCCGATCCAAAAAACCTTGTGTGAATTTACCCTTAGGGTATGTTCACCCACAGCAGATTTGTTGCAGAAAGTTCCAATGTTTGGACTAAAGAATCAGTAATACAAATTTCTGCAATAAATTCCTATTATGTACTATATCTAACCCTTTCTTTATACATTATTGGTATGACTTTCTTTAATGTGTCACATTTACACAATGAAGAAAAATATCCAAATAATATACTATTGTCAGATTCAAGAAGTTTCTAAAAAGCAACCTGCCATTGTCTTCCAGCAGCAGTCATATTCTAAGTACTCCTTTCTAAGTTTTCCTATCTGGTACTTCATATTTTTTTTTTTTTTTAACTTTTCAATTTCTTTACTTCAATTAGAAGCATTCACAATACTGTATAAAGTTTTCCCTTAGTTTTGCAAAACCTGCCAAGTCCTGAATCAATGATTTTTTTTTTCCTTTGCGGAAGTGAAGGTAGGTTGAATGAAAATGCTGTGCAAATGTTCAAAAGCCTGAGATGTTTGAAAATTGTACAATACAATTAAAATGTGTATTTCGGCGATAACTCAAACAGAGATAAACAAAAAGAAAATAAATGAGTAAAGGAAAATGAAATTACACTTGAAAAGCTGTAAATTACATTCGCAGGTAGCTGTAACAGACTCAGATGCCGGCTTGTGAAATAAATGCATACAATTCCGTTTAGGTCTGCAGCTCTTCAGAGACAATCAGCATAATGCGAGCGACCATGGACCATCTCTGCTAAACACTGCTAAACAATAAGATCCATTATAGTAGCCCAAATGCATTTTGCAGAGCATCTACTAAAGCACCAACAACCTTCATTTTATTTGTGAGTAGTAGGTCAAACATCTATATAATTAGAATGGTTGTGTACTAAGTATGAGTATCATATAGCTTTGTTGCAGTTTAGCTGCCATCTCTAGAGGAAAAACATCTTGGAATCTGCAGCAAAACACAATGTGATCTGACCACAAGGCTAAGGCCTGCGAAAAAAGCGGCAGAAATAATGTTTTTCATTGCAGTTTTGCAGAGTTTCCTCCATGGATTTTCTGTTTCTATTATACCAATATGGAAAACATCAATTTTTCCATAAGTATAATTGACATGGTGTGATTTTCAGAAATGCAATGTGTTTTTGCAATGTGGGGTCCCAGCCTATGGCCTCTTGCAGATGACCATGGTGTGGGTCAGTGGTGTGGGTCAGTGTGCTATCTGTGTATTTCACGGATAGCACACTGACCCATTCTTTTCTATGGGCCCGTACACACTACCGTGATTCGCAGGGTCTCGACAATCCGGGCTGCATCAGAAAGGACAGGTATTATTATTCGGGACAGCAGAGAGCAGGCCGAAGGAGAAGAACGCCAGTGCATCTTAAGTGCAGTTTGCCGAAGCGGAGTCATCTCTTTTACTAGTATGTTATTACTGGGGCGATGTCAGCAGACTGTATATAAGGGCAGAACCACTATGTATGTCTATGGAAGCACTATATATTTCTATGGAGACAGCAGACTGTATAAAGTCATAGTCATTATATTTCTATGGGGACTAATAAGTATACGGGGCCTTATATTTCTATGGGGACTCGTGAATATATGGGGCATGATATTTCTATAGGGATGGAGAACTATTATTCTAGTAATCAGCAGTATTGTTATAGCCGTTCAAATAATTAATTCCAATAGTTTAGTATTCTATAAAATTTGTAAACAATGTGCCCTGGCAACTTTTTTCACTGACAATTTTTCTTCTAGTTTTACTAGTAGTTTCTAGTTTTCGAGCTAGCTGGTTACCTAGCTGATAACTCTTACATGCTATACTGTTGCTGACATGTTTTCATAAACATTTAGGGTCATGTTCAGTGTAGATAGTATGGAATTCCTGTTTTAATGTTGATACCTACTTTAGTGTTGGGATTGTTCATAAATTTGCAGACTGAACTCTACATCTATGCATATTATACTGTATACTGTATGTCTCTTAAAACAATCTTTAGATATTGCATGTGCACTGCAAGAAACAATAATCCTATAAATAGGCCCCAATAGGCCCACACTCTGCATTTTGAAAGTTTAAGCCCCCTTGCAGACGATCATGTGCTAGTTCAGTGTACTATCTGGGATTTTTCGCACCAGTACTTGGATTCTGTTCAGGGATTCCATCATTTAATCCGCTTGAAAAATGCGGAGAGAAAAGTGCTGCAAGCAGGACCTTTGTCTTTACATTTTTTGAGTGGAAACCAGGCGGACCCCATTATAGTCTATGGCAGGGGTCAGAAACCTTTGGCACTCCAGCTGCTTTGAAACTACAACTTCCAATATCCTCCATTCACTTCACTTCTATTCACTTCCAGGAACAGCAGAGCAAGTATGCATGCTGGGAGTTGTAGTTTGGCAAAAGCTAGAGTACTGAAGGTCACCTACCCCTGGTCTATGGGGTCCACAGGTTTCCATTCTTTGGGTCTGCTTGGGTCCCAATCCTTACAAAGTGGTTACCCGCAGAAACTCACGAACCCCATAGACTATAATGGGGTCTTCTGGGTTTACGCCTGAAAAATGTGGAAAGAAAAGTCCTGCTTTCAGCTAGCAGAAGTGTGAACCTAGACATCTACAATCTGACATCAAATAGATTTCAATATGTTTTTTTTTTTAACACAGAATGCTCCTTTAACAGTGTTGTCACGTACTCTATAACAGAGTCAACAATATATTTCAATAAATGTAACCACGCACCACCTTATCAGTACCTTTAACAGATTTTATACTTCATGACGGAGTCATCCATATGCCCCCAAAGTATAATATAATGGCCTAGGCAGACAGTTTTATGTACCATGCATATACTGTATGTACACTTGAATACACAGTGCTGGTTTCTGGTTACTGTACCACCATCTTTATACTGATAGTGGTCAGGGAGCAGTTAATCCCTTGTACATTGTCACAGTTTTGAAGCCCACAGCTCGGGATATGGTGGGTATGTTATCCTTGTAACCCCCATCTCTTACTCATATGGCTTTAGGAATCCATGGCCGATTTATATTTAGTTAATAATCTCAGTTTCACTAATCTGAAGGTTTCTGGTATATAAATGTATGACCTTCTTTTTCTAAACTTTAGCATTGCTTGAGTAGTTGTGATCAACATCAAAGTATTGTAGCTGCACCTTCATGAGATGGAAAAAAGAGCCGTGCATTTTTGTGTTCTTTATGTAGGTGTGCTATGACAGCTACAAGTCATGGTTCAGTGACTCTCCTAGTCATCACTTACTTCAGAATTCTCTCCGTGCGCTGTCGCTACGAGTTGTGTACATTTTGCGTAGGTATTTCAGGTGTAAACCAGGAAAACTGTCTCTGTCATAGCATTAACCTTGTTGTGGTTGCAGTCAGGACAAGAAAAAAATCCGAAGAATGAAGGCTGCTTATAAGGTAGTCGCTTGTTCTGAACTCCGAACCAGTGTTTTATGTTCTATTATCACTTTTCTCAGCAAATACTGTATAAACATCATCACTCTTCAGTCTCTTCCTGTGTAACTGGTCCTACAGGTTATATGCAATTATTTAAAAAAATAAATAAATCTTACTCATATAGTGCAGTAACACAGAAGCATAATCCAATATTAAGAATATTAATTTTTTTTTTTAGTTCAGAACCACATTAGTTTTATTAATTGACTTGATTAATTAAAGTGGTTTCCATGAAGAGTGTTTAGTAAATCAAAATTAAAAGCACTGTCAATATAAGGCTATGTTCACACTTGTGGTTAAGAATCAGTTTTTCTGTTCTGTCAAAAGAAAAACTGATAATAATGGATCTGTTTAAACACTCATTGATTTCAATGTTGTTGTCTGCTTGAATCCTTTCTGCCATGGTTACATTTTTTTAAACAAAGTAAAAGCCATCCCCTGGGGGTCCCTTGTACCAATATCTGAATGTGACCATGGTAGCATAGATACTTTTCCAAACCATATGTCTCTACATTCATTTGCAGTCCCATACAAATTAATGAAATGGCAGTGCTCCTGTGCAAACAACACTTTATGAAGATGTGGGTACAAGGGTACAAAGAACCCCAATCCTCTATTTCCATAATCACGGGGGGGTCTCAATGATCAGATAAATTGTATTTATTAGCAAACCACTTTAAGTCTAAGGCCAGTAGGGTAACTAAAGTCTTGTGGTCCCTGGTGCAATCTTTTGTCCGGGGCTCCCTACCTCATTCCTACAGCGACTTCTTGAAAGTGATGGTTACGGGAGCTAAGGAGTTTAATCAGCCCTTAACTGAGTTCAGAATTTGGTTAAAAAAAACACCAGGATGCTGGTGTAGTGCACCGGCATCAGTCACGGCATTCCGCTCCGGATTAGGCCCAAATGAATGGGCCTAGTCGGGACGGAGTCTTGCACTGCGGAGGATTCAACCACGGAATCCATGTGAAGATAGGGCAGCTCGCTTCTTTTCTCTGCAAGCGGCAAAAAAACGCTAGCGGAAAAAAGAAGTGAACGGCTCCCATTGAAGTCAATGGGAGGTGTTTTTTGGAGCCGGATTCTGAGGTGGATTCCACGTCAAAATCCAGTCCAAAAATCCCTGTGTGAATTCAGCTTTTGTGTGGTTAGGGTAATTTGTGGGTCTCCTTGGTTTATGGGCCAAATAGAAGCTGCAATCTGATTACACTGTCTATGGGTCTCTTAAGTCTCCTGGGCCCCAGTGCGACTACACCTTCTGCACCACCCTGAGCCTGGCTACAACTAAGGAAGTGTTTTCCAAAACGCGTAAGATAGTCACTATGTTGGTCAGTGAACCAATTTATTAACGCATAATGCATGTTGAAATAGAACCTTGGATTTTAAATTGAATTTTCATTAAAAGTTAATTTTTATTGAAGAAGGCAATGCTGGATTTTTTCTACTTCAAATCTCCATTTATATATGTTGTATTTAGGGAAAATTAAGGAAATATCACATGTGACTAGTATATGTTTAATCATTTAGGGACATTATCATAAATATATATCCTTTATCTCATTGGTAATAATATGATCCCATGAGAAGTAATTTAATATAGCATGGGGATGCATTATGACAATTAGAGTAGGATGTCATCCCGATAGCATTAATTCACATGGCATGGGAAAGCAATATGATAATCAAAACAAGATGCAATCCTGTGATCCGGTGATAAGCTATTTATATTATATGGGGATGCATTATGGTCATTCATTTATTGACTGAAGGCTTTTTGCTCCTTTTTGTGGACATATATATTAGTAACAACCTGCGAGACCCAGAATAATATTCTTGTATTCTGTCATGACACTGGGCACTATATGTTTTTATCTCATTCCCTGTCAGTCAACCCACCTCTTGCTTTACATACTTTTGGGGGTTATAAATGTCTATCAAGGATGACCAATGGGGCTCTGACATTGGACTGAATGGGTTAAGGACTGAATACAGATTCATTTTCCTTCACTATATATTTTATTGTGAGTGACTCTAGCAGTAATACATACGTACCATTATCACTTAATAATTAATAAGCCGTACACTTTGTAGAGATATTTTCATGCTACTTAAGCAAGGTAGTATTCTATTGGCTTCCTACACAGTCTATGAGATGAGTTTTAGCGTCCCATAACCATGCCTACTGAACCTTGTTCTGATTCTCCAATCAGCAACCAGGGGGCAGAGTCAATCGACCCTACCCCAAGAAAATGAGATGTATGCATGGTAGGTAAGTAGTCCTGTGGTCCCAGTATAAAAGGACTCGCTGTGGCGCTCTGTGGGTGGCTGAACATTTACTACCTATGCCCGCCATCAGTTTTAATTGAATTCATCGGCGTTTATAATTGGTCTCCTGATGAGCCCACTGGAAGGACCAGCAGGGAAAATGCATTGAGACATATAGCTATTGAGCTATGTAGCTGAGAATTTTAGGGCCATGTCCAAGTCCCTATGTTTAGAATCTGGGGCATTTGCACGTTTCCCTACAGTCACATACACAGTATCATCAGTATTGTATGTGAGCTAGGCACCCACACATACTTAAATAGAAACAATGGATTCAAAACAAATTAGGAGGAGTGGCTGTGACTTTATGTCAGTTTGAGCTCGCATACACAGGCAGCCTTAACTTGCTATAGACGGATTCACCTGTTTGAGCATGTGGCTCAGGGCTCATCAGATCGTATTCACATTAACATAACCCTCTCCTCGCTATTTACAACATATTAGAGGAATTGGTCTAGGATTACTGTAAAAAGCGATATTTTTACCATTTATTTAGGACTACATTTTTAATGCATACCAATAAATATTGTATATTGTATTATTTTTTGCCATTTTCCTGTAGTTATAATCTTTGCCTTAAAAATTAAGTTATATCAAATACATTTACAAAGAAACCTTCCTATCAGAAGTGTAACTTCCTAAGCCCCAGTGCAAAATCTATAACAGAGCTCCCATCCACCTTGTACCATTTAGAATAGTTGTATATTTTATGCGGCAGAGACCTATGGGGGCCCCATCAGGATCCAGGGCTCAGTAGTGACAGATACCGCTGCACCCCTTATAACTACAGCCCTGCTTCCTATGTGAAACTTTACAATGGAAACATGAATAGCTATTGCTACAGACAAATGGTATACAACACATTGGTAGCACAAGAGTTACAGTATAAAACTTGGCATGTATTATCACAAGGTATTGGTTACACTGGTGACAATAAGTGCTTGTTGGTGACACACTGATAGATTATATCACAGATCCTATTTTAGGATTGATTGAGAAAATCCTGAGAGATATAGTGAAAAATATTTGTTTAGGCCCAGGAACACGTCCACTGTCCCAATTGTGACTTTGCAAGAGACCACACACTAACTTGTAGGAATTTTATTATACAGTTCCAAAATACGTCTCATACGAGTTAGTTGTAGAGGCAGTGTGGGTGGGGAGGCTTCATTGTGCATTTGCTTAATAGCAGCAGCTTGGTGGCAGTAACTACAGCCTGGCCGCTTTATTACAGGAATAGCTTCTGAGGTTTCCATAGCAGCAACATCTTGATGTTCTGCTTCTCTCTACTGAGTGCTTTCTGTTACTTAGCATATTAATTAGTATATCTGCATGCAAATTGTATTACCTTTGGTGGAAATTAATGAATAATGTTTTATTTGCTTATGTGTTTCATTTCATAAAACTTATGTAATAGAAAATCGGGTGTGGAAGAACTCTTACTGTAATGTACCTGTTGTACTATAAGGCTGTCTGATTATAGTAAATCTATCCGCCATTGCACAGATAAATGACCTGTGAGATGAGGAGAGGAGGGAGTGGGTTAGTGATCCGGGGGTAGGTGGCTGGTTCTGATCCTGTGACTTTGGTTTCGGAACAAGGCCCAGAACTCCTCAGTCCATGATGAAGGTTTCCCTGGATAAAATCACTTTAATCTTACTTATCTTAGTCATATTAGTCATGGCTGCCAGTACTAAGGGAAATTGGTACTAGCAAATGTTATATGGTTTTTAGTAAGTTTATCAAGGCTGGAATGCTGTACTCCAGTCTTAATAAACGACCCAACTGATATAGGGAATTGGAGATGAAGAGGCTGCAGTCTTTTTAGAGATATGTCGGATGTCCCTCTACCCGGTAGGAACAGGTGTAGATTTCCATTCTAACTCAAGCCACTTTCCATTTAGAGCTGCTCTTGCTTCACCGAAATATATTACTCTCAGGGACTTTTACTACCTGTTACCAGTTCCCTAGTTATCGCTTTGGTTGGACCACCACCGATCAGGATGATATCACTTACTGTATGGAATGGAGATATCAGGTCAACCCCTTTCAGGAATGTAATTGCTCAGTTACAATTCAATATTCTACCTGAAGGCTCTGTACTGCTTTGGAGTGTCTTCTTCATTGCTGAGGATCTAGTATTTCAGACTCTTCATTGCAATGCTTTGCTTTCATACATACTGGAGCTCCAGTGAGGATCTGGCAAACTCCATGATAAGGAGGCTATGAGACTTTACCAGGATCCATTTTAATCCAACATAGCTGACATCACTCAACTATATGTGAATAGATGAGCAAATACTATGCAATACTAGAAGTGGAATTTTGTCAGAATGAGCCTAGTGCGAAAGACAGATGAATCTTAAGGGAATTCATTTCTCTCTGAATTGGTTTATGACTGCTGTTAAAAAGTAATAAAATTGTTTTCTTCTGTTAAATTGTGTAAAGGAGCCATAATGTCGGTGTGCACGCATTTATGTAGTGATCATAAAGAGACCCTTTATAAGGGACTCATTAAATGTTTAATGTAGCAGACCAGTGAAAGCTGAATAACAATGGGAACATCTGCATCAATATTGGGATTAAAGAGTTTGTGCAGATGTTGCTTTATCTCTAAAACCTTCTGTTAAACACTTCTTTATGTGAACATTATTGCCAGATTCGAGCTTTGCAAAGCATTATGCTTTCTAATATCAATAATCCCTATGATCATCATGTAACAAAAGTAAATATTGGATGAAGGTAAAATGCCCACACATACTTATCACAAGAAATGTTGATTTGTTTATGGCTAGTCAATGTTACTTGTGGGTATATCCTGACAGGGACCTTAATAGCAGACAATCCTACATTTCTAATTGACTGTTTGATTGACATTTGATAAACCTCTACATTTTGCTACAAGGTAACTGCTGTTGACTGTTTTATGGAGGGGTTACTTGGCCAGGGGATCCCCTGTTCTGTATATGGGTCTCAGATCCCAATTTAGGTAGTATACTTAAAAAGGTGACTACTAGTCAGTGGAATAGTTATATTATTAAGGCTAAGGCCACATGTTATGGAAACGCAGTTTTTTGTTGTAGTTTTTTCTGTGTTTTTGACTCAAAGCCAAAGGTAGAAGTATAAAAGTTTCATTGATATTTCCCTTTCCTTTTGAAGCGACTACTATGTTTGTCTCCAAAAACACAGCAAAATTGGCAAAGAAAGGCCGGGGCCCCACGGGCCGGATACGCCGCGGGAAAAATCACAGCGTTGTACAGTACTTGCAAAGTGGATAGGATTCATGCAAATCCCATGCCCACTTTGCAGAAAAAATTGCAACGCGGACACGCTGCGATTTCCAAAACCGTTGCGGTTTTGAAAATCGCAGCATGTCAATTATACCTACGGAAACGCTGGTGGCTTTCCTATAGATATAATTGTAACAGAATGCCCGCGGAGGAAAACTCTGTGAACTTTCTGTTCAAAGCGCTGTGGGAAGAACCGCAATGCGTTCACGCCACATTTGTTCCCGCAGCGCTTTATCGCGGCGGTTACAGCCCGTGGGGTCTTAGCCAAAAGCAGTGTTTCCCCACCATGAGGCCTTAACCTAAAAATGTTTTCCATATTGGTTTTCCATCACAGTTCACATGAAATAATTGTCTCTGAATACAAAGTTCAGGTAATATCCTTATCTGTCTGACTGTCTATCTTCACTATCTGTATCTCTTTAAACCAATCTACATTACAAGAAAACAACACAACTGTACAAGCTATTATGCACAAAAACAAAAAACAGCACAAATTGTTGGAAAAACTGAGCACAGAAAGCTGAATTCTGAAATTAGAATGAGCCACAGGATTCTGTTTAAATATATTTCCTAATATTTTGCTCCACGGGCAATGCAATTAAATGGTTAATGTATTTATTTTTCTATTGACTGTTCCAGCAAATTTATGCAGGTAACTAATTTATACTATGGACCTGAGGGCTAAGCGTTACACCATGGTGATATGAGATAAAGCACCTCAGGGGTCTCTGTTGCTTATCTTTTGCAGAAATTATTGCACATGATAACCTGCTCATTTTCAGTTGCTATAAGGGTTGAAAACGTTTTCCAAGACCCTCTTTCCTTTATCTGCTATGGTTAACACTAGGCCTTTCATTTCCTAGAAACAACCTAGTGGAAACTAAACCCAAAATTGAAGAAATAACTTATACCTGAAGTTGGTATCATTCCAAATAATAAATTTGCTGAGCAAATTCACTCTCCTATATTATAACTGTTTATATCTGGGGTTACTCAAACAGAAGCAATTAATAATGTAATCTAATCTAAACTAATCTAATCTATGTTTATCTAAAAACTACAAAGGTTATCATACAGCTTCAATAAACCAACTGCTATACCTTTTGACTCCCCTATATACATATACTAGCTGGTACCCGCGACTTCGTCTGCGGTGATTGTAGCAGTGGGTATATACAGACGTGGGTAAGGTTTTCGTACTGTGTATAAGGTATGGGATATGAAATGTAACTTTGTATCTTGTTTTGCTGTAATGCAGAGAATACGTGAGACTTTTGTGTTGAATGTAATTTGTATTTCAGCTGCTATACGGTGTTGTGAGAAACTTTACATAGTGACTTTGGGACAGAAGTATTTGAAGTTAACCCTTTCCCGCCGATGTCATTTTTTGATTTTCGTTTTTGACTCCCCTCCTTCTAAACCCCATAACTTTTTTATTTCTCCGCTCCCAGAGCCATATGTTGTCTTAATTTTTCCTGGGACAAATTTTTCTTCATGATGCCGCCATTATTTATTCTATATAATGTACTGGGAAGCAGAGGAAAAATTCAGAATGGGGTGGATGTGAAGAAAAAATGCATTTCTGCGACTTTCTTACGGGCTTTGGTTTTACGGCGTTCACTGTGCAACCAAAATGACCTGTCCCCTGTATTGTGTGTTTTGGTACGATTCCGGGGATACCAAATTTATATGGTTTTATTTACATTTTGACTCCTTAAAAAAAATCCAAAACTGTGTTAAAAAATTATTTTTTGAAAAGTCGCCATATTCCGACAGCCGTAACTTTTTTATACGTGCGTGTACGGGGATGTATAGGGCGTCTTTTTTTGAGGGAACGGGTGTACTTTGTAGTTCTACCATTTTCGGGAAATGTTATTGCTTTGATCACTTTTTATTCAAATTTTTATCAGAATCAAAACAGTGAAAAAATGGCGGTTTGGCACTTTTGACCATTTTTCCCGCTACGGCATTTACCGAACAGGAAAAATATTTGTATAGCTTTGTAGAGCGGGCGATTTAGGACGCGCGGATACCTAACATGTATGTGTTTCACAGTTTTTAACTACTTTTATATGTGTTCTAGGGAAAGGGGGGTGATTTGAATTTCTAATCCTTTTTATTTATTTTTTTTATATTTTTTTTACTTTTTTAAAACTTTTTTTTGCATTTATTAGACCGCCTAGGGGTATTGACATGGGTGGGCGTTGTCGCGGATTGTCAGAGCAGTGGGGGTCGGCAAACATGGTTGCTCCGGAGCGTTAAAGAGAGCCTCCTGGAGTATCGTTAAGGTGAGGGGCAAAGTGGTAAAGTATATGTATATGTGATTGTGTGGGGTTAGGGGCGAGGCTGTAGAGGGCAATATGAATTTTGCGGCTTGCTATGTTCCAAAGTGTGTGAGATTGCAGAGATGGTGGTGTGAGTTTGGGTTTTGTGGGGGTCCTGGCACAAACGTATGTGCGCTATTGTGACGAAAAGTAGCCTATTGTTTAATCGAGTGTAATGACTATGTTTGTGGAAAATTTCAGCCAAATCGGTTGAGCAGTTTTTCCGTGATTGAGGAACAAACATCCGAACATGCAAACATCCAAACACACAAACCCACAAACCCACAAACTTTCACATTTATAATATTAATAGGATGCCTGGTTTGGCTGAGCATGTATGTGGTTTCAATGGGGAGAGTGAAGTAAGCTACTGCAGAAACTCTAGGCATTGTTTATCTCCAGGATGAACAAAAGGATCAGGCATTGAAATTGTAAATCTTTGTTCCTTTCTTTTTCCCCATCTATTAAGAAAAAAATCATAAAAGCCCCTATGCATAAAAGGTGGCAGGTTTGGACATATTTTTTTTTTACAAATTCACATAGAGTTACCCATGTATAACAAAACTTTAGTTTACCAGAAGGAGCTGAGTGGCTACCATAGCCATCGGGTCTCTGCTATATTATACACTGTCTACCAATAAGTATTTGGACACCTGTGGTAGAATAGAAAAACAACATTTATTCACATTCAGTAGTTGGTAGAACCCAGCAGATGCTTCCTTACAGATGGTATTGAGAAACACAATACTCCTGGATTCCTCTAAAAACTCCTGGTGTATGTGAGCCATCGGTTGGATGCAGTTTCTCTGGCCAGCACTCGTCGGTCTCTATCTCCCAGTTTCGGGGGTCTGCCGACTCCGGGCACATTCCGACAATCACCTTTTACATTTCAATTCGTAATCACATAGGCCACTGTCGATTTTGGGTAGTTCAGTTTGCTTGGGGATCGACCATTTCTGTGGTACGCCACAATAACCCCTTGCTCAAAATCGGACACTTTGCTGCATCTTGCATGCGACTAATGCCAATGCACTAATGCCAGTGCTGTTTCCTATTAATTCATCATGAACAAAATTGTGATGAAACCGCCTTTTCCAGTTATCATTACTGGAGGATCTTTAAACACCTCCACCAGCTCCAATTCTTTGCATCTTTTATTAAGCTCCTTTCTCCTGGAATCTTTTCTCTAGCTTCCCCCTTCCCATCAGTGCCTTTACTGTCAAGTGGGTGGTCTCAGGTCAAAGTAGACAAGTGGGTGGGATACTGAGCTTTGATCACCTGTGATTGCAGCTCTGAATCATGCCTCTTAATTATTCTTTCTTGAGACCACCCACTTGACAGTAAAAAAGCCCGTTAGCCACATACTGAAACTAGCTGCATTGATTGCTTTGGAACAATGGGAGCAAGAGAAAAAAATTACAGTGCACAGAGTCATTTGAGCTGCACCTATTGAAGAAAGTAATTAGCTGGAGTTAGTTAAAATGGTGAAAAATCCTATACAAAAATCAAAAAAATGAGAGTCTACAGAAAATACATTTATAATACTGTAAATGCATGTAAGTGTTTTTTCTTCAACTACGATTCACTCATGTCTGGACCATTAAGACAGGCTCAAATGTATAATTTGTGATGTGATTTTTGTTATCTAAAGCCAGGACTAGTTTGTGAGAAGAGCAAAGTATGCATTATGTAATTATGTAGTACATAGTCGGACGGAGTCCTTCAGAGAGAGTAGTGACTCTCTGCTTTGGATCATAAGAATGACTTCTGAGCAGGTGACCCTATCTATGATGTCCATGTGTATTACATTACATATAGAAAGACATTGCACAGACGACAAATATCAAGTTTGTCTATGGGCAGTGTTTAAGATTGCAGCTCATCCATAACCAAGTGAATATAAGTGAGCTGCAATATCAGTAAAGGACCAGAGTGGCTTTGTTATAAATTTGTACAACACTATTATCAACACTCAGGTTCAAGTCTCAATGACATATTCACATCAATGGGCGTGTTATCTGCTATTCACACATAGCACTTTACCTTATTCATTTGCTGGTGGTATGCTGTCCATGGTTGATCCGCTCTTCAAATCTGTGAAAAACGTATGAAGTTTTATTTTGTTTTATTTTCCAACTTTATATGTATTTCGTGGGTCCATGAAAATGAATGACACATACAGTAGATGTCAACTGTTTTTTTTTTTTTTCACAGATCCATAGGCTGTCATTGATATAACAGTGAAAAAAAAAGATGTGCTTATACTGATATCTCAATAAACACTTTGTAATGAATGGGTACGTATGGTATCCACTGCCACCTCTACATGATTTTTCAGACATGTGAATAAGGCCTTACAGTTTCTATTTGTTTGTGGCGAACAGTTCTAAATAAATAAATAAATAAATAAATAAATAAATACATTTTATTTATATAGCGCCAACATATTCCACAGCACTGTACAATTTGTAGGGTTCAAATACAGACAGAAAGATACATTACAAAGAAAGTCATTTCACACAATGGGACTGAGGGCCCTGCTCGCAAGAGCTTACAATCTATGTGTCATAATTGTTACAGATTAGAGATGAGCGAGTAGTGTTCGATCGAGTAGGTGTTCGATCGAATACTACGGTATTCGAAATACTTGTACTCGATCGAACGAATACTACGGTATTCGAAATACTTGCACTCGATCGAACACTACTAGCTGTTCGAAGTTTAAGGTTCGATGCAGAACCAGCGTTGATTGGCAGAATGCTATACATTCTGCCAATCAACGCTGGTTCTTCTCTTACCTTTCCGAAGTCTTCTCCGCTCTGCGTCCCCGCGTCTTCTTCCGGGTGAAATTCACTCTGCCTAGGCATCCGGCCTGGGCAGAGCCGACTGCGCATGTGCCCGATGCCTAGGCAGAGTGAATTTTACCTGGAAGAAGACGCGGGGACCCTGCGCCAGGAGATGACTTCAAGCAGAATCCAGCCCGACCGTCACTCGTGGACTTAGTAAGTATGATTTTATCGAATTTTGCGTACCCCTGAAACGAGCATTTCCCCCCATAGACTATAAAGGGGTTCGAAATCCGTTCGAACAGTCGAACAGTGTGCGGCTGTTCGAATCGGATTTCGAACCTCGGACATTTTAGTGTTAGCTCATCTCTATTACAGATCGCTCGAATAAGGTGAAAGTACTGTAGAACCTAAAAAAAAATAAATGCCTTAAGAACAGGTGCAATGGTAAAAACTGTCTACGTAAAATCTTTGTGTTGTACACAGCACTGTGAAATACATTAAGCAATCGTTCATGCCGCGTCCTGCCCACTCCTCCACTCTGCGTTCTATATGTGTATGAAATGAATCACTTATAAAGAATTGCAACCTTGACTGTGATGATTCAAGTAACTACAAGTTTGTAAGAACAGTTCAAAGTAGTACAATGTATTCCTTTCTGTAGAAATCTTCCATTTTAGTCTTCATTTTGACCTCATAGCCTTACTGTTTCAGTCTACATAGTGTCACCTTACACCACCATATGACTACACAATGAGATTGGGATTACCATGAATTAGAGCCATTTGATGTTCTAACATTCAGCCTAAAAATCCATTTAATGAGCCTGTCAACATGTTTACATGTGCGCAGAACAAATAGAAAGAAGTGACAATGGAGTTGTTTTTGGGGCTACACAGTATTTGTAGCATCTAATGGTAAGGGGTAGGTGGCATTTAGCAGCTAATGTAAACATCATTATCATTTTTAATCAATTAGCACTAGGAGTCTCCTATTGTAAGTTGTGGTTATTTGCCTCAATTAAGAGGAGACATTGTGGATTTGGCTAACCCCAGTAAGAACACACAGAATAAGAGAATCAGCGTCTCCATATAACAGGTATCCTGCTCTGGCCTAGGCGAGGCCACTCTGCATTATCTCTTAAGCTTAAGTGGACATTTGCTGTTTTAGTAAACTCTGGATCTTTAGAAAATAATACCGAAAAATCCTGTGATTTTAAGGATTTAGGTCTTTGTCACACAACTAATGTAAATAAGATATATGTAGCATCTACTGCTCTTTAATTTTTTTTATTGTTCTAATAAATTAGATGACATCTTTAATACTATTAGTCATTCTGTTATTAGTTTTATAGCTTATTTCCATTAGTGTTGTAGCTTACTGCTATAAAACACTATATGATTAAATCTAAAGCTAAATTTACATTGCATTTTGCCATATGGTACGTGTATGTTTATCTATAAAACGTACACACATTTTTAAATAAACAGTAAAACAATAGTCAGAAGTACAACATACTGTGTAATATCCATAGGTTTCCATTGGTAGATGACTGCCAAAGATTAGCCATTGTCATGTTTATGTCTGGATACGGTTTCTGTTGTGCAAAATATGTTGCTATTTGCCATAATTATAAAACCACCAAAAACTTATCACTTAGTTACAAGACCAGTTGTTACCTTTTTTAAATGGAGCAATAGTTGCACATGTGTACTGCATCTCCATTTATTGTCTATGATAGAGAAGTACATTTCCTGGCTATCAATTCCATCAATTGATCAGCAGAACACTTACCCAACCATCATTCAAAAGGGGTTTACAGGACCTTTGGCCTACACATAAGATGTAAGTAAGGGGATGGTTGAACAACTGTTGTATGAATGCTTGTCGGCTATCAATCACTTTGCAGATGACACCATATACAATTTAGTTCAATTTGGCCCTATGGATGACACAATATTTCTGGGAACTTTACTCTAAAGAAAAATTGTTCATGGATAAAAGTGAATCATGAGACTAGCTTTCCAATGACTAATTGGTAAGTTGGAACTCTTCTTCGATGTTAAATTTTATACAACAAATATTTCTTCTAATTGAAATTGTCAGCTTTCATCAATGCCAGTACAAAGTGTATAGTTTATCGATATCTGATGTACAAGAGTCCACCATCTAGCACTACAATTGATCCACTGTTCTCAGAAGTTGAATAAAGCAGGGAGCAGACATCTTCATTCCCTGCTTAGTGGCTGAATCAATAGCAGCTTAGCCCCCTTTCTGGCCACTACACAGGACTTAGCTGTCTGCTTGCTGCTCCATTCTCTGTCTTTCAGCTACTGAGAACATTCTCTGGGTATAAACTGCTGAGAATAACTGATTGGCTGCATTACCAGGTGCCAGACAACTATGATTTTATATTGATGACCTATAATTAGGATAGGTCATCAACAGTTTTAGCAGTGAAAGGCACTTTAATATCCCAAAATATATGTTGAAACTGGAGTTACTTAAATCTCCTAATCCCCAATACTAAATCTCTCACAGAGCTCCTGCCTGCCATGTGCTATTTATAAAACCTAGGTGGCTGTAGAGCTATTGGCCCCACTCCCCCAGGTCTTCAAATGCTATATTTTAACCATTTTAAACTCAGAGCCAGAGTGTCAGTACTATATCCTGGAGATGTGTTCTTATTTAAGCATTGTGCCCTACTATTTTTGATTTTTCCATTGTGATGGGTGTCCAAACAAGGCCATGATCTAAGTCTGCAGCTCAACATTCTTAATAACATGTTTACACAGTGACAACATTTTCTAGTTGGTCCCTGGTGACCAATACAAGTCAATTTGTTACATCGCTTCCCTACATTGATCAATGTGCCAGTGCAAAGAGCACAATAGTTTAGAGCCAAGAGACAAGTCTTACACATGGAAATTGATGTCCCAACAAAAGTCTCTTTCTTGTACCATTCTTTCTCTATAGCAAGGATACATCCCTGATTTCTAAGAAGAAATATTAATACTCCACTTTTCCCAGACTTTAATTCATCTCTGGAGACTCGTAGAAACTAGTACCAGCTTTGTTAGGACAGGATACCACAGCAGCAGATTGGTAGGCGTTGGCTTGCTTTGCTATAACAGTGAATAGAAGACCCTTAGACATTGTACATAAGTTTAGTGCCTGGTCACACTGAAGCAATGTGACTGTGTGTTGTCCTGGGATTAATTCAGTTCACACCTCCACACATACCCCTGACATGCAATCAGCACAGTGAAATACTCATTACTGCGTGGCTGCCTTTTGTAGACAATTTCAATTATATTGGCATTTGAATGGCTGAAGAAACCCTTTAGGCTGGCTCCTGAGATTAGATTTAAAGGCTGTGTAAATTAACAAAGTTGCAAACACTATATTATCTGCCAGGCAAAGGAGGGCACATGATAGAATGACAATAAAGCTGACAAAATTGTTAAAATCAGTTGGAAGGCTTGATATTTTAATTTGCTGCATAAGCCTGCACAAAAAGTGTTTGGTATGCTGCTTGTCTGTATATGGAACCTTTATATGTCTGTCCCTTTTTCTAATCTGTAATGAAATCTGCTGCTCTGCAAGTTTATTAGACTATGTGCATTGTATTCAGACACAGTCCTGCCAGGCCTCCTTTTCTAGTGATGTTCCATACAATTTACCTTTAAATGTGACACTTTGTTCTACTCAGTTACTCTAGATATAGATAGGTCTGCTAATTATGTATATTCCTTTATCAGATCTTCACCTTTACTGTTTAATCAAAGCTAATACAGGATGCTGGACTCAAATGACTTTAATTTTTTTTTTTTTTTAATTTTAATTCCTAATACCTTTTGAGAATCCTACACTACAATCTAAGGCCTCAGCCCACAGCACAGGCATATACAGATGGCTGTACAGAGGCAGGAAGGAATTTATTGAGACTGGCAATAAGTACGCCTGTCTAAATGGACTATCCTTCTGGTGCTAACTACGCGTGAACTAGTGATGATTTCAGGTATAACTCCTGCCAGCTTTCTGGCATGAATTTTAGGAAGTTTGTCAGGCCAAGGTGTGTTAACCCAGCAAGCCTTGCTCTCCTCCCTGGCCATTCACTTTCAAGTCACATATTTGGCACAAAAAAGGGCCATGTGCCAAACATGTGTAGGGTCCTACTGGGAACACTACAAATGTTTGTGATTACATTTAGCTCTGCATAGTTACTCCCATTGTGTATGTTTGACATGTATCTGTGCCGCCTTTAGCAGGAATCAGAAACCTCTAGTTGTTAAACTTCATCTCCCACCATGCTCCAGTCCCTTCTGCAGGAGTTGCGAGAACCGTCAAGCATATGTGCACGCTGGGAAGTATAGTTTCACAACAGCTGGAGACCCAGGGGTTGCTGATCTTTGTTTTAAAAGATCAACCCAATGGAACTAAAGGCTGAGCACTTGGTGTAACCGTGACTTAGGAAACTTTGGGTAAAGAAAGGGAAGCAGACATTTGGCCTTCCCTCAGGTAGGAAGAAGTAGTTTGTAGGAGAAATGTGCAGACAAAGCTAGAGCTCTGGTTAGGATGACACAAGCCATCTTAAGGACAATTCAGTGTTGTTCTTCAGTCAAGAGATGGGAGTTATCCCTGCTCAATTTGTGAAGAGTGCAAGATGTTTGAGGATAAATTTATATGGACCTCATAGCTAAAGCCCTGTCTGTAGTCTCCACTCACAAAGAGTACACTTTTTGGATCTGAACCTTGCAGCTTGTGCATTGTAGATACTACCTGCAGCCGACATAATTTTCAGTGTAGCATTGCTCATACTCGTAGGTTTTAAATACTAAAAAAACTAAACGTAAAAACATAAATTCTCCTTTACCATATAAAAAAGCCTAATATGTAATAAAATTAAAAACAATAAACACTAGAGATGAGTGAAAACTGTTCGGATCAGCCGATCTGAACAGCACGCACCCATAGAAATGAATGGAAGCACCTGTGATGCTGACTTTGCCGGCGGCCAGCCGGCGTCACAGGTGCTTCCATTCATTTCTATGGGTGCGTGCTGTTTGGATCGGCTGATTCGAACAGTGTTCGCTCATCTCTAATAAACACTATTTGATATTGGAACATCTGTAAATACTCCTACCATAAATTCTGAATTATTTTTCTGGAGAGTGACCTGTAAACAGAAAACTGAAAAACTGTTCCAGCAATGTTATATTTTGGTCACCTTGCATATATAATATGGAATAAAAGTCTCATGTACCGAAGAATGGGACCAATAAGTAAAGCACAGCATGTTAATATATACCCTGCGGAAATACTCCGTTTTCCCCTTAAGCTTGAGATAGGAGAATAAAAAATGCTTTAGAACAGCAGTGAAAATGTAATTCTTTTCTAGCTGTGTTTTGCTATGTGTGGTCTTTGCCAAATCCATTTATTTAATCTCCGATAATGGAGTTTGTTAGATAGATAAAATAGATGAATTACAAGCTCTGATTATTAATGAGCAGGTATAAGGCCGGAGCTCCACGTTGCAAAAACGCAGTATTTACAATACATTCAAAGTGGATGGGATTCTGGCTAATCCCATCTACACATTGCAGAAAAAAATCTGCAGTGGACATGTTGTGATTTAAAAAACGCGAGCATTTTTGCAACTCGTAGCATGTCAATTATACTTACTGAAATGCTGGCATTTTCTGTATAGGTATAATAGAAGCATAAAGTCTGCAGAGGAAAACTCTGCAGACTTCCTGTGAAAAATAGTGATGCATAGCGTTTTTTTTTGTGTGTGTGACTCGCTATGTAGGGTTTTAGCCTTAAGGGAATATAATTTAATACTGCTGACCTGGCTCGGTGAAGATATTTCTGATTGGAATGTAATGTGAGTGTAATTTCTGATTGAAATGTAGGGTTTCAAAGAGATAAGAAATTAGTCCAAAAAAAGGTTTGGCATAGTTTGTGAACTTGCGCTGGTGTCACAGTATCATGTTGTTAAAGAGTCTGACCAGGGATACAGTAGATTCCAAATAGTGGAGTAAGGGTCCCAACCCATCTTGTAGTATAAAGAGGAACTCCACGTTTATCAATGTCAAAGTTTTTATTAGTAAAGTCAAGTGAACGTTTTCGGTCCCATGGACCTTCATCAGACTCTGTTCATATAGATGCAAATTGTACTCCGTTGGTACGGTGAGTGTAAAATGAGGAAAGGCACTCCAGACCAATCTCCAGGAGACCGGACCAAGCCCGCAATGTGTAGATGAAATAGCAAAGTAACCAAGCAGTGTACTCGCGCTGGTGAAAAGCCTATGGCTGAGGAATGGCGCCATTCCTCAGCCATAGGCTTTTCACCAGCGCGAGTACACTGCTTGGTTACTTTGCTATTTCATCTACACATTGCGGGCTTGGTCCGGTCTCCTGGAGATTGGTCTGGAGTACCTTTCCTCATTTTACACTCACCGTTCCAATGGAGTACAATTTGCATCTATATGAACAGAGTCTGATGAAGGTCCATGGGACCGAAAACGTTCACTTGACTTTACTAATAAAAACTTTGACATTGATAAACGTGGAGTTCCTCTTTATGTTGTTAAAGAGTATTACTCTTGTAGGAACCTTAAGATGCTGGGGTTGATTTTGAGACCAATCTTCCTGCCTTGAGAATTCTTATTGGTAAATATATTATTAGTTTATATTCTGCCTACTGCTGTCAGCGCTGGTGAAACTATCTCAGATGATGGCGCTAGGTCACAAATATGTGCCTGGATTTATCTGAAACTGAAGTATTGGCCAGTATTTCAGAGTCAGGCTAAGGCCCAATATGGCGAGACGCAGCAAAACATTGCAGTAAAAACTATGGCAGAAGTCAGCTGTTTCAAAACATACCTCAACTCTTCCTCACCTTAAATTGTCTACTTCCGCATTATTTTTAGGTGAGCCTGAGGCTACAAGTCATGAAAGTGCAACAGTTTGGCCACGGTGGGAACACATGGAGCAAAAAAAATGCTGTATTTTACAGTACCTGCAAATTGGATAAGATTCTGGCTAATACCATCCATACATCCATACACTGCAGAAAAACCCTAAAACACATCAATTAAAAAATAAAAAAAGTTATGACTTTTAGAATTAAACATTAATGAAAATGGAAAAAGTTGCGATGTGCAGAAAGCGGAAAATGGTTGTGTCCTGAAGGGGTTTTAGAAAAGCTTTGGTGTAAATTTTAATGAGTCTGTGAAAGGTGTAATGCTATCTTACTGACAGCTTTATTATGAAGTTATGTGCTCTCCTCTGAAGCACTGACATCCCTTCTGCTCCTCTGTTGCACAAAGTGTTTCTTGAAAAGTCAGGAGATAAAACTATTAATTCAGATCTACAGGAGTCAGTGATTGGTGTCAACTCCTCCTACTCTGCACGATGCTGCCTGGAGATTTAACTGCATTCTTGACTTCATATTTTTTTTAAAGCCAAGTTTATACTCATCTTCATGTAAATATCCATCCCATGGTAATATGATCAATGAGAACACTACAACAGCAGAATTAAAAAGCAGAGCATAGCCCCACATTCAGATAATTCATTTTTACTCTCAATGTCTGTTTGAGGGAGGATTATTTTTAGTAGACATAGTATAAATAAATCAGATTAAATACACAAAATATATTAAGCAATGATAAAAAAAAATATATAATGCAGTTTTAAAATGTCACTTAATTAAAGCATATCTAAAGTTAGGAGGTATTACCTTAAGTAAATGGGTTAGTCACACAATATTAAAAATGTCTCCAGCAGTCAGTCAGTATCATTTTACTCCCTGTATGGTTTGATCAGCCTGTAATGAATGCCAGCTTACATCTGTCCCCTCCGGCGTTCTACTAAGGTGTTAATCAATAATAAAGAATGCTATTAAGTCGGAGCTGAAGTAGCCATCAGGGACAGTTCCCTGTCTCTTCCTAATGCATGGTTATGCACCTCTTAGGACATGCACATTGTGACTGCAAGGCTCTCCTAGTATCCTAGTATGCTCCTTCACATATTTTTCTATTGGTTCCACTGAACAAGTTAAGACAAGAACATGTTATTCCTTACTGGACTGCGACTGTTCTAAGGTTATGAAGATATAGCTGTGTAAAAGGTGCCTGAGGCACAAGCCTTTGAGGACAAAAAGGAAGCACATTATAAGCTGTCCAAACTGTTCTGCCAATAAAGCAGGACCTTGTGTATTCTAGCAAAGATATTTATGTGACAACCTCATTTTCCTAATGTTTGATTATTGTATAATTGTAAATTTACATAGAATAGAAGAACTACATGTCAGAAAGGATTATACACTGCTTTTTCCCATTCAATGAAAGGGGGAAATTCATTGATTATTTAAAAAATTCCATGCTTTTATTTTTTCCTAAAAATGTATTTGTAGGAGTTAGGGTTGAGCAGATCTTGAGATTTCAGGATCTTTTTTAAAATCAGATTTCCGATCAATTTCCATTCGAACCCAATCCCGATTCTGATCCCAATGCAAGTCAATGGGATTTTTTTAATAATCGAAGATCAGATTTTAAAAACAATCCTATTCACTACACAGCATGGAGTCTAAAAATTGAACACTTTAATTGTTAGACACCATGCTGTGTAGTGATTAAAGAATCTCCCGGGTACTTAAGTCCCCCCTGCTGTCCGCTTACCTGCACAGACGCGCTGCCGCTGGTCTGGTCTCCGTTGTTCTCGCTTGTCTTCTCGACTCTTCTTGCCTCGATGCCCCTGCCTCCCAGCAGGGGTGAACTTGCCCCTTTCGCCGCCCGAGGCGAACTACAGAAAGCCACCCCCCCGGAGGAGGGGGCGTGGCAGAGCGCAAGGGGGCGGGCGAATCAAGGGGGCGTGGCTTAGTGGCATTCGCAGGCAGAGAGCAGGCACGGAGAAAACCTGCTCTCTGCCTGAACGTGAGGGGAGGCTGCTGGAGCAGTGCTGCTTCAGTGGCCTCCCCAATCCAGCGCTTGGTGTTAAGCCAGTCCAGGACAGCTTGTCCTGGACTGGCTTATGTAATCAAAAATTCCACCTGAAGTGGTCGCTTCAGATCGCCTCATGGGAGGTGCGGCACTGCCTCCCAGGTTAGTGTTACAGACCTAGGAAGAAGGCGGGGCTTGTAGCTTAGGAGAGTGTGGGCGGGTACAGGGCGGGGAGACATGAGTGCTCCCCTCCCAGTACCCGCCCACACTCTAAGCCACAAGCCCCGAGCGGCATTAGAGCGGCGTTAAAATAGACATTGATTTCTATGGGTGCCGGCATATGCGCGCTACCCATTGAAATCAATGGGAGGCTTTTTTATCTATTGCTTTTAATGTAATACGCACGTATCACATTGAAAGCAATGGGTTCCTTTTTCTGCTAGCAGAAATTCCACACCAAATTCCTCACCATTTTCCTCCATGTGAATGGACCCTTTAGAAGCTTTACTCTTGTGGATGTGTAAATTTGATCTTTTACACTGAGTTCAAGAGTAACATCTGTTAACTAGGAGTATCTAAAGAGATCATTGTGTAACATCAATTGGAAATTTATTTAGTTCCTATTAACTATTCCCTTGCTCACAGCCATCAATAGAATGACTGTAACCTTTTGGGACTGCCAAATAAAACTAAATACGCGACTTGTAGCTGTCAAATGTATTCATTAAATACAAATAATTAGCAATGAAACACCTTCCCTCAGGGCTGTGAAGACATTTGCACAGAGACATGCTACAAACAACTTATGATGAATATGTTTAATACAAATAAATGGAATGGTTGGGGTGTTTAAAAAATGTAGGGTGGCCAAGAAAAATATCTAGTTGTCAGGCTGAATGCATGCTAACATTTTATCTTACATATTTTTGATAAGTAGTGTGTTGAAACACATCACAGAGAGGGTCCTTTGATGGATTGTTCACTTCTATGGAATTTAACTGATCTCAATATGTATTGGTTCACATAAATCAGAATAGTTCAAGAGTGGGAGTCATACTTTTTTTAAACAACAGGTTTACTTTACAACTTTACTGAAACAACTTTACTGAGAATATATGCAGTTGTGGAGCCTGCAAAACAAAGCGAAGAAGTTACAAAGTAATTACAATATTTCATATGTACAACATATCATTTTTTAACCTAAGACTAGGTTTACACATCGCTTTCTTATTCAAGAACTGCATGCAGTTTTTAATTGCATTAATGAGTAGAACATGTTACTTTGCAGTTCACCTGTATGTAATGACCATTAAATCAAAGAGTTTAAAGTCCATTACCATACAGGTGGGATGCATAGTAACATGTGCTGAGTATTACTGCAATTATATACTGCAGGCAGTTCTTGAGTAAAATAGTACTGTATGAGTCAAGCCTGAATACATAGCTTCAGATTATCCACTGATGATGCAAAACTGTCAGAGACAAGATTAAACATACATCCACTCAGTTATGGATAATGTCTGTCATGCTCAGTGTCTGTGAATATAATTGTGCTGCACACTGTGTTCTGCAAGAATAGTACCAACCACTGTGCTCCTACATAATACAGTACTAGACATTGTGTCCCATTAGAATAAAGCTACTTACAGTGCTTCTGAAAATAATGGTACTATACACTATACCACCTAAATAATATGGTACTAGATATTGAGCCACATTAGAATAATGCTACAGACAGTGCTTCTGAATATGATGGTACTATACACACTGCCACCTAAATAATATAGTAATGCACATTGTGTCCAATTAGAATAATGCCACAAACAGCACTTCTGAATATCATGGTGCTATACACTGTACCACCTAAATAATATAGTACTGCACATTATGCCCCATTACAATAATGCCACGGACAGCACTTCTGAACATGATGGTGCTATACACTGTGCCATCTAATAATGGTGTCACACACAATGCCACTGGATAAAATAATACTACACACTGTGCTCTCTAAAGTAGAATCAAACAGTGCCCCTGAATAACATAGAACTACAAGCTATACCTTCTTAGAATACTGCCAGACTCCTGAATTATAGAATAATACAAACTATGTCATCTTTGAGTATTACCACCTACAGTGCCTCTTAATAAAACAGTGCTAAATAATGTGCCTCATGAAAATCATGAAAATAGTGCTTCAGACATGACCTCTAAATGCTCTAGGGCTACATAGTGGACTCTGACAATGATGCCTTACTTACTGGTACCACCCCTGCATAATACTTCTCATGCGTCCCCATTCCCACATGGCCCATCAATCCTGTAGCCCCAGTGGGGCTTCCTCTGGCCAGTTTTTTTGCAGAACAATACAGGTGGAGCAATGCCTTAATTGTAACATCTGATTCACATAGAAGGTGAGGAGCAAGTCACCATCAGCATACTTGGTGCTATACATCTCTGTGGGCAGCATACTGTATGTATGTCCAAAGGACATGGATCCACTAGACTTCAAGATGCATTATAGAATGAGTTTCTTAGTTCTAAAAATCAACTGTTATTCTAATAACTGGGAAAACTCTTTTTTTTTTTATCACCCTTGGGTCTGTTGGCTAGGTGGTACATGAACACAGCAAGTTGAGTGATTGAGCCCCGTAAAGTATTTTCTTTAGATGACTGTTAATGGGTTTTGTTTTTAAATCAGTCAGCAGTCTTTTATATTCATAAGACTGAACTTACATTGATCCACAAGCTAAAATCCAAAGACTTCATGTACCATGACTACGCCAATACTCTCTTGTAGACTAATTGATAACTACTCAATAACTGAACTTTTGATTTCATGGCTATAATTGTTTGATTATCCATTTTAGCTATGTTCTCCTTCCCCCAATTATAGGGTATGGGCTCTCAAACAAATTATTGCTTTCTGTAATCATAAGCTATGCCACAAGTTGCTGTACAGCTTGCAGTTAGGGGACATTCATACTACTGTTATGTCATAGCATGAGAGCAACAGACATTAATGGTGGAAGAGTTTTCAATGCCAATGGATCCACCTTCATCTGCATTCATTGTCACTGACTCTATTGTAGAAAACATGACAGAAGCTTTCATCTGTCATATTTGTTTACATTAAGAAAAACTCCTGCACGCACTACTTTTTTTATCTGTCAGAAAAGTTCAAAAACATGACAGAAGAAAGATTCAGTCTTGTTTTTTTTAACATGAGGGCATGAACAGTACATGGCCTGGGGCAGTGGCGTAACTAGGAATGGCGGGGCCCCGTGGCGAACTTTTGACATCCAAGAGGGATACATGGGCGTGCAGGCTGTTTGTGTATAAGAGGGTGACGTGAGGTGCAGGTTGTGTATAAGCAAGAGGGGAAATGGGGGTACAAGCTGTGTGCGAGCAAGAGGGTGATCTGGAGGGGGGAACTCCCCGTTTCACCACACTCTTGCTCACCAACAGCCTGCACCCCCATTCCCCCTTCTTTCTCAAACACAGCCTGTGCTCCCAGGTCACCCTCTTTGCTCACACACAGTCTGCATGCCCATGTACCCCTCTTGCTCACACACAGCCTACACCACCTATCCCCTCCTCTTGCTCACATAGGGCAGAATGGTGGGTTCAGAATGTGAGTAGGAGGGGTACATAGGTGTGCAGGCTGTATGTGAGAAAGGAAAGAATGGGGGTGCAGACGTTCTCACACACAGCCTGCACACCCATGTACCCCTCTTCCTCACAGCCTATAACCCATTCCCCCCATTGTACACTGACCTGTACAATCCAGGTAGCTCCACCCACAAAAGACACTGAGTCTATGTTAGTAGATTAAAGGACCTTTGATGACATCATGATGACATCATGTCTCAGGTCCTTCAATCTACTAGTATAGATACCGGCACAGGGCCTGGGGACAGCGGGCAGGAGGTAGAAGTTTCCCCTGCCCGCTGTCACTATGCAAGTGCCAGGAGGCAGGGGCCTGGACAGCAGGCGGCCCCTGCTTGGGTGCAGTAGTAAAGGCAGCAACTGCTGACTTTGCTATTGTTAAAAGATGGACTGTGGAGGAGGCACCTCCTCTCCATCTTCAGGCAGCCCCCGGCACTGCAGTACATATGGCCAGATACGTGCTGGAGTTACTCCAGCAGGTAACAGCCTATTTAAAATTAAAGAAAAAAAAAGCCGCAGCAGTAGCAGCTGTCACTGGGCCCCCTAGTATCCCGGACCCTGTACCAGCTGCCTCCGCTGCTACCACCGTAGTTATGCCCCTGGCCTGGGGACCAAATACGGCCTCAGTGCCATTTGAACACAGGGCATCTTGAGATCATAGAGCCCTAACTGTATAAAAAAAAGGTTAAGGATTTGTGAATAGCAACTATCTTACAACAAAAAACCTATACAGAACTTACATAGATTTAATTTGTCCCACTCTAGCTGCAACGTTGGCACATGATATTAAATGCATATAATGGTAAACTTTGCTATAAAACCAGCTATGTGGGATACCTATAGACTTCACTGATTTCTTCATGCAGCTTTATAGGACAAAGCAAAAAAGACTAATTAAATTTGTTAAAAAAAAAACCAGTCACAGTATTCCTAACTCTGCCAAGTGCCCTTATCATGGAACTGGGAGTCTCGTGCCATCTGTTCCCTTTTTCACATACTTGCTTTTCATTGCTGGGAGTTTATACTGTGACATTTTTTTCCCAGAAGCACCTTTACTTTGAACATCTGTTTTAGGGTCAATGTAACAAATCTTCCAAATGTTCAAGAATATATAGGGAAGTGAAAAAAGACGTCTTCAGACCTTTAAATGTTTATTATTTTACATGATGATTGCATGCCACACAGCGTAGTAAAAAAAATTCAAGTGCAACTGGAAAGGTTTTAACTCAAAAACAGGTTCTTGGAACTGTTACACTATTTCTATAGAAAACCACTTCTCCTGTTCTGAACGTTTCATGGTTAAAGGGGGTTTCCAATGATTAAAAAGTCAGAATGAGGGTTCTAACATAAACATTGTTCTTGTTGGTATAGATTTACAGAAAACATGTTCATTACACCTAAGGCTCCACACACACAAACGTGTGATTTGTCAGTGTGCTAGTTGTGTTTTTCACGGTTGCCTGTGTTCTTGCGCATGTAGCCCAAGGCTCACATTTTGGGTTAGAACATGTTGTAGATATTGTAGACCTCTCATGGAATTTGAGTAAATTATTGATTACAGAGATGAGATGCTGTTAGTGGGTTTGAGGGGGATAGTTTAAAGGGGCTCTATTATTCGGAAAAGTCATTTTTAACTAAACATATACTTGCATAGCCTTTAGAAAGGCTATTCCACACATACTTTTTGTATGTTAATCCCCTCAGTAGTTTTTGAATGAGCCTGTTTTTATTGATATGCTAATTATCCTCCAGTGAGCACTCCGGAGGTCTCAGTGAGCATTCCTGTCTCTGCTGTGTGTACAGCACAGGCTGCTGCTGCTGATGACTCATCTCCCTGCTCTCACACACAGCAGAGACAGTGCTCACTGGAGCCTAATTAGCATATGTATAAAAATTGGCTCATTAAAAAAATGACTGAGGCAATTTATATACAATCTAAGGGTGCATTCACACTGAGTAAACGCTAGCTTATTTTGTAGAGTAAAATTACACTTGTAAATTTTGCTATCCCATTGACTTCAATGACATTTTACAGGCGTATTTTTACAGGCGTATTTTTTACAGGCGTATTTTTTACAGGCGTATTTTTACACTTGTAAAAAAATATCATTGAAGTCAATGGGATAGCAAAATTTACAAGTGTAATTTTACTCTACAAAATAAGCTAGCGTTTACTCAGTGTGAATGCACCCTAAGCTGTTTTTGAAGCTGTTTCTGCTTTGACCAGCTCCTGAAGTAGCCTATTTCAGATTCACAGTCCTTACAGTGAAGAAACCTTTTCGGCTCTTAAGAGAAAACTTTTTTTTTTCCCTCCAGGCATTAGGGAGGGTCCCTTTGACTTTTCAGGGAATTTTACATGGAACAGCTTTTTCCCCATGATTTTTGTATGGGTCATTTATTTTTATGCAGGTTTATCATATATCCCCTTAAACTCTTTTTCTCCAGGCTAAACAAATTTAACTCCTTTACTAGAGATGAGCGAACAGTGTTCTATCGAACACATGTTCGATCGGATATCAGGGTGTTCGCCATGTTCGAATCGAATCGAACACCACGTGGTAAAGTGCGCCAAAATTCGATTCCCCTCCCACCTTCCCTGGCGCCTTTTTTGCACCAATAACAGCGCAGGGGAGGTGGGACAGGAACTACGACACTGGGGGCATTGAAAAAAATTGGAAAAAGTCATTGGCTGCCGAAATCAGGTGACCTCCATTTTAGACGAATAGTGGATTTCAAATCCGGGTCATATGAGAATGTGAACTTTGTGACTATGAGACAGGGATAGCTGTACAGGCAGGGATAGCTAGGGATAACCTTTATTTAGGGGGGAATGTTATTAAAAATAACTTTTTGGGGCTCTATCGGGTGTGTAATTGTGATTTTTGTGAGATAAACTTTTTCCCATAGGGATGCATTGGCCAGCGCTGATTGGCCGAATTCCGTACTCTGGCCAATCAGTGCTGGCCAATGCATTCTATTAGCTTGATGAAGCAGAGTGTGCACAAGGGTTCAAGCGCACCCTCGGCTCTGATGTAGCAGAGCCGAGGCTGCACAAGGGTTCAAGCGCACCCTCGGCTCTGATGTAGGAGAGCCGAGGGTGCACTTGAACCCTTGTGCACCCTCAGCTCTGCTACATCAGAGCCGAGGGTGCGCTTGAACCCTTGTGCACACTCTGCTTCATCAAGCTAATAGAATGCATTGGCCAGCGCTGATTGGCCAATGTATTCTATTAGCCTGATGAAGTAGAGCTGAATGTGTGTGCTAAGCACACACATTCAGCTCTACTTCATCGGGCTAATAGAATGCATTGGCCAGCGCTGATTGGCCGAATTCCGTACTCTGGCCAATCAGCACTGGCTAATGCATTGTATTGGCTTGATGAAGCAGTGCTGAATGTGTGTGCTTAGCACACACATTCAGCTCTACTTCATCGGGCTAATAGAATGCATTGGCCAATCAGCGCTGGCCAATGCATTCTATTAGCGTGAACTGAGTTTGCACAGGGGTTCTAGTGCACCCTCGGCTCTGCTACATCAGATTGCTACATCTGATGTAGCAGTGCCGAGTGTGCATCAGATGTGTAGTTGAGCAAAACTGACTCAGCACTGCTAAGTCTGCATTCGCATAGGAATGCATTGGCCAGCCTTCGGCCAATCAGCGCTGGCTCTGCCGGAGGAGGCGGAGTCTAAGGTCGGACCTGAATGGAGACTGGTGTGGAGCTATCTTAGACTCCGCCTCCTCCAGCAGAGCCAGCGCTGATTGGTCGAGTTCCGTACTCTGGCCAATCAGCACTGGCCAATGCATTTCTATGGGGAAAAGTTAGCTTGCGAAAATCGCAAACTGACAGGGATTTCCATGAAATAAAGTGACTTTTATGCCCCCAGACATGCTTCCCCTGCTGTCCCAGTGTCATTCCAGGGTGTTGGTATCATTTCCTGGGGTGTCATAGTGGACTTGGTGACCCTCCAGACACGAATTTGGGTTTCCCCCTTAACGAGTTTATGTTCCCCATAGACTATAATGGGGTTCGAAACCCATTCGAACACTCGAACAGTGAGCGGCTGTTCGAATCGAATTTCGAACCTCGAACATTTTAGTGTTCGCTCATCTCTATCCTTTACGCTAGGTTCACATCTGTATTTGGGTTTTTGTTCTTCAGGTCTGCATTTTTCAAGCAGAATGGGGAATGGAATCCTTGGGCACTCACCGAGCACAGATGTGAACCCAGCCTTCACATCTCATAATTGAGTGCCTTATCAGTTTTGTGGTCCTTAGGTGGACTCTTCCAACTATAGGACATTCTATGAACTGGTGTCCAAAACTGAACTGTATATTCCAGATCGGGCCGCAGCAAAATATTGTCATGTATTTAGGGCAGGGATGTACTATTACCACTTTATAAGTAGAGATGAGCGAATACTATTAGAAATGGCAGTTTCGAATAGCACGCTCCCATAGGAATGAATAAGAGTGGTCAGCACGCAGGGGGTTAAGCGGCCAGACGCCCGTGCCAGCTGCATTCATTCAGTCCTAAGGGAGCGAGCTGCCGTTTCGAATAGTATTCGCTCATCTCTACTTATAAAGTGGTAATATTACATCCCTGCCCTATTAGTCCATAATACATGACAATATTTTGTGGGTTTCAGAAGCAGCTGACTGACATTGTATGCTGTAATTTAACTTATGATCTACAAGAACACCTATGTCCTTCTCCACCAGAGACTGTACGAGCATTGATAGTTAAATTTTTCTTTTTTAAAAAAATTGCAAAATCATCTATAGTACATTTGGTTTTTTTTCTATCAAGATGGGGTGCTGAGTGTACATTAACCGGTTAAGGACCAGGCCCAAAAGTATGTTAAAGACCAGGCCTCTTTTTTCAAAACTGACGTGTCACTTTAAATGGCAATAACTTTGAGACGGTTTAACTTACACAAATGATTTTGAGATTTTTTTTTTCGTAACACATTATACTTCATGCTAGTGGTAAACACTAATCAATATTTTTGCATTTATTTATAAAAAAAAAACCTAGGAAATTTGATGGAAATTTGAAAAAAATTGCAATTTTCAAAATGTGAAATTCTCTGCTTTTCAGGCAGATAGTCATACCATCCAAATACATGAATAAATATTATCTCCCATATCTCTGCTTTATATTGGAATCATCTTTTGATTGTCTTTTAATTTATTTTGGACGTCACAAGGCTTACAAGTGTAACAGCGATTTTCCAGATTTACAAGAAAATTCTCCAAACCAATTTTTTAGGGACCACTTCAGTTCTGAAAGTAATTATAAAGGCCTGTATAATAGAAACCCCCATAAATTACCCCATTTTCAAAACTGCACCCCTCAAATTATTCAAAACAGCATTTGGGATGTTTGTTAACCCTTTAAGCATTTCATAAGAATAAAAATAATATGGCAGTGAAATTTAGACATTTCATTTTTTTTCACTAATACATTCATTTAGACCTAAAATTAACACATTCACAAAGGGTTAAATGAGAAAATGCATCTGACAGTTTATTGTGCAATTTCTCCCGTGCACAGAAATACCCCACATGTGGGTATAAACTGATTTTTGGGCACACGACAGTGCATGGAAGGGAAGGAGCGACACTGGGTGTTTGAACAGCAGATTTTGAAGGAATAATTTTCAGGCGCCATGCCTTATTTGCAGAGACCCTAGAGTACCAAAACAATGGAAACCCCCCAAAAGTGACCCCATTTTAGAATCCACACCCCTCACAGAATTCATCAAGGGGTATAGTGAGCATTTAGACCCTACAGTTGTTTCACAGATTTTACTAACATTGGGATGTGTAAATGAAAAATTACTAAAATGTCACTTTATCTCCAAAGTTTTCATTTTCACAAGGGGTTAAAGGAGTAAAAGCCCCCCACAGTTTGTTAAACAATTTCTCCTGAACACGGCAATACCCCATGTGTGGCCATAATCTGCTGTATGGGAACATGGCGGGGCTTGGAATGGAAGGAGCGCTATTTGGCTTTTGGATGGCAGATTTTGCTGGAATTATTTTTAGGTGCCATGTCGCATTAGCAGAGCCCCTAGAGTACCAATACAGTGGAAACCCCCTAAAAGTGACCCAATTTGGGAAACTACACCCCCCTCAGAACATATCAAAGGGTAGAGTGAGCATTTTGACCCTACAGCTGTTTCACAGATTTTATTAACATTGGGCCATGAAAATGAAAAATTACTTTTTTTCCATCAAACTGTCAATTTAGCCCCAAATTTTTAATTTTCACAAGAGGATAAAGGAGAAAAAGCTTCCTAAAGTTCGTTACACAATTTCTCCTGAACACAGAAATGCCCCATATGGGGTCATAATCTGCTGTATGGGAACATGGCGGGGCTCAGAATGGAAAGAGGGCTATTTGGCTTTTGAAGGGCAGATTTTGCTGGAATATTTTTCAGGTCCCATGTCGCATTTGCAGAGCCCCTAAAGTATCAATACAGTGGAAACCCCCTAAAAGTGACCCCATTTTGGAAACTACACCCCTCATAGAATTTATCTAGGGGTAGAGTGAGTATTTTGGCCTCACAGGTGTTTCACAGATTTTATTAACATTGGGACGTGAAAATGAAATATTACTTTTTTTCCCAATGAATCGTCCATTTAGCGCCATATTTTTAATTTTGCAAATAGTTTAAGAATTAAAAGCCCCCCACAGTTTGTTACACAATTTCTTCTGAACACGGCAATACCCCATATGTGGCCATAATCTGCTGTATGGGTACATGTTGGGGCTCAGAATGGAAAGAGCGCTATTTGGATTTTGGAGGGCAGATGTTGCTGGAATAGTTTTCTGGTGCCATGTCGCATTTGCTGAGCCCCTAAAGTACCAATACAATGGAAACCCCTCAAAAGTGACCCCATTTTAGAAACTACACCTGTCAAGGAATGTATCAAGGGGTATTATCATTTTGAGCCTAAAATACTTCCCAAAAATTAATGTACAAAATGAAAATTGAAATTTTTAAAAATATGCCATTTCGGTGCCCAATACGTTGCACCCACTTTGTGTTGTCAGAGACCTGCACTCCTAAAACTATTAAGTGGGCCATCCCGAGGGGCAAAAAATTATATATGTGGGTGTAAACTGCTGCTTGGGCACACAGCAGGGCTCAGAAGGGAAGGACCACTGTGCGTTTTAGCTTTTGGGGTACAGATTTAGAGGGACCCTCTGGGCACCATGTTGTTTTTGCAGAGCCCTGGAGGTGCCAGTAAACTGGAATTCACCAAGAAGTGACCCCATTTTGTAGGGGCAATTTTAGGGTCTCTGCAAATGTGACATGGTGTCCAAAAATGAAGAATCTAAATCTGCACTCCAAAAGCACATATTGCTCCTTCACATCTGCGCCCTGCTGGGTACCCAAATAGCAGTGTATGCCCACATGTATGACACTGGTGTACCCCGGATAACGGACTTAATGCCATATGTGGGTATAAATGGCTGTTTGGGCACAGCCGGGGACAGAAGGGAAGGAGCGCTATTTTGGTTTTTGGAGCACAGTTTGGTTTTTGGACATCACTTTTGCAAAGCCCCTGAATTGCCAATAAAGTGGAATCTGCAGACATTTCACCCTATTTTGGACACTAGCCCACTGATGGGATTTATCAAGTGGTGTAGCAAGAATTTTTAACCCTTGAGTGTTGCATTTATTTAGTTTCCAGAAATGAAATCGCAACTGATAGAGAAGTTAAAAATGAAAATTTTACTGATTTGCCATTTCAGTGTGCAACATGTTGTGCCCGACTTATGTCAGCAGAGACACCCCAAAAACTGTTAAGCGGGTATCCTGGGCACAACAGCTTTCAGAGCGTTCATCTCTGATACAAGTTGGGCGCAACATATTAGGCACTGAAATGACGTATTCCTGGAAAAATGGTCATTTTCACCTTTCACAATCAGCTTCGTATTCATTTATGGATAATAAGTTATAGCAACACTTGGGGGTTAAAAATGCTCTTTGTACCCCTGGATAAATCCTTCAGGAGTGTAGTTTCCAAAATAAGGTCTCATATCAGGGGATTCCACTTTACTGGCGTTTCAGCTCTGCAAAAGTGTCATGGCATCCAAAGACCAAACCGTCTGCGCTCCAAAAACCCAATAACCCTTCTTCCCTTCTGTATCCGGCTGTGCCCTAATATCAGTTTATACCCACATATGACATTACGTCCGTTATCCTGGGTACACCAGTGTCATACATGTGTCATACATGTGTCATAAACTGCAGTTTGGGCGCACAGCAGGGCGCAGAAGGGAAGGAGCGCTATGCAGCTTTTGGAGCACAGATTTGGATGTTTGGTATCTGAACGCCATGTCATGTTTGTAGAGCCTGTAAGGTACCAGAAAAGTGGATTCCATGGGGTACCAGGAGTGACCCCATTTTGAAAACTGCACCCCTCAAAGAATTTATCAGGGGGTGTAGTGAGTATTAGTATCCCGGACGTGACTGCACAGCGGATGGCGAAGAGGGAATATATAAGCGGTGCGGAGAACATTGCAAACACCAAATTGCCTACTATGTCCCAGTAGCTCCTATGATTGAGGGAGTCACTCTGGGGTCATTTTGGGGGTCACTTCTGGTGTCTGTTCCCTCATAAGCTGTAAATCTGGGGAGTCCCCTGATATCCGCTCACACAGCTTATATATTCCCTACATGACGCACCCAGTTGTGTTCTAATAATTTGGCAATTTTTGCGGACTTTTGTCTTCACTTTATTAGATGCTATATTTTCTTTATTTTTCTGGTGACGCGGCCATATAAGGGCTTATTCTTTGCGGGATGAGATGCATTTCGTAATGACACCATTTTTGGGTGTCTACATCTTATTGAATACATTTTATTAACCCTTTTTTGCTGGATTTAAAAAAAACAAATCAATCCTGGCATTGAGTTTTACTTTTTTAATTTTACACCATGCAGCGTACAGTATAAGTAACATGTGGCCTTTATTCTGCGGGTCGGTATGGTTACGGCGATACCTCATTTATATTATTTTTTTATGTGTTACTAGTTCTGCAGAGGAAAAACACATTTGGGGACATAAATCAATGTTTTTTGCATAGCATCTTCTGAGAGGCGTAACATTTTTATTTTTCGGTTGACAGTGTTGGTTGAGGGCTTATTTTTTGCAGGACAACCTGCGCTTTTTATTGGTACTGTTGTCGGATGCATATGACTTTTTGATCACTTTTTATAGTATATTTTGTATGGTGAGATGGCGAAAAATCATTACTTCCGGCGAGTTTTTTCCGGGTTTTTTTTCCGGCGTTCGCTGTGTACATTAAATATTATTTCAGTTTTATTGTACAGATTGTTACGGACGCGACAATACCAAATATGCATTGTTTTTATAACTTTTTAGTTCTTTTTTTATATAATTCATTTTCTATAGAGAAAAAGGGATTTTTGGGCTTTATAACTTTATTAGTTTTTTTTCATACACTTCATTTTATTTTTTTTTTTCATTTTTTTTTTACTTTTTCATGTGTCCATTTAGGACACTTCAATCAGCAATACTTTGCTGATATAGAATGCCATGTGAGACACAGCATGCACGTGTCCCACATGGCATTCCGTAGCAGGATGTCAGGCTGTGTAGACGCACAGCCTGACATCAGAAGGTCCTGGCAGGATCACCAGGTATGTGGGGGTCTCCGGTAGTCTGGGGTCACTGGCCAGACCCCAGACTACCTTTTACTGCTATCGGCACCCCCCGATCTCGCCGCGGGGGGGTGCCGATCTGATTCAATTGTCGGCGGATGCCTTTCGATCACGCCGTGATGTTTCACGGCGCGATCGAAAGGGTTAAAACGTCCAGTCGGACTCGGTTCCGACTGGACGTTATTGAGGAAGGGGTTAGGTGTTAGTAACACCTAACCCCCGTCCTCCCCGCACCCCTCCCCCCGTGAAATAGGTACCTAAAGACAGGACGTATTTTGACAATAGTCCGGTCTTTAGGTACCTGGACCGCAGGCCGTAAATTTACGTACGGCGGTCCTTAACCGGTTATTAAGAAATAAGATGTACTTTTTGATTTTAGCAAATGGCTGCAATGAAACAAAGAGTGAAACATTTATAGGGGTCTGAATACTTTCCGTACCCACTGTAAATGTCTTCCACTTGACCTCTGTATCACTGTTTGATAATAACTGCTCCCAGTGTACACTCCCCGGCCACTTTATTAGGTACACCATGCTAGTAACGGGTTGGACCCCCTTTTGCCTTCAGAACTGCCCCAATTCTTCGTGGCATAGATTCAACAAGGTGCTGGAAGCATTCCTCAGAGATTTTGGTCCATATTGACATGATGGCATCACACAGTTGCCGCAGATTTGTCGGCTGCACATCCATGATGCGAATCTCCCGTTCCACCACATCCCAAAGATGCTCTATTGGATTGAGATCTGGTGACTGTGGAGGCCATTGGAGTACAGTGAACTCATTGTCATGTTCAAGAAACCAGTCTGAGATGATTCCAGCTTTATGACATGGCGCATTATCCTGCTGAAAGTAGCCATCAGATGTTGGGTACATTGTGGTCATAAAGAGATGGACATGGTCAGCAACAATACTCAGGTAGGCTTTGGCATTGCAACGATGCTCAATTAGTACCAAGGGGCCCAAAGAGTGCCAAGAAAATATTCCCCACACCATGACACCACCACCACCAGCCTGAACCGTTGATACAAGGCAGGATGGATCCATGCTTTCATGTTGTTGACGCCAAATTCTGACCCTACCATCCGAATGTCGCAGCAGAAATCGAGACTCATCAGACCAGGCAACGTTTTTCCAATCTTCAATTGTCCAATTTCGATGAGCTTATGCAAATTGTAGCCTCAGTTTCCTGTTCTTAGATGAAAGGAGTGGCACCCGGTGTGGTCTTCTGCTGCTGTAGCCCATCTGCCTCAAAGTTCGACGTACTGTGCGTTCAGAGATGCTCTTCTGGCTACCTTGGTTGTAACGGGTGGCTATTTGAGTCACTGTTGCCTTTCTATCAGCTCGAACCAGTCTGGCCATTCTCCTCTGACCTCTGGCATCAACAACGCATTTCCGCCCACAAAACTGCTGCTCACTGGATGTTTTTTCTTTTTCGGACCATTCTCTGTAAACCCTAGATATGGTTGTGCGTGAAAATCCCAGTAGATCAGCAGTTTCTGAAATACTCAGACCAGCCCTTCTGGCACCAACAACCATGCCACGTTCAAAGGCACTCAAATCACCTTTCTTCCCCATACTGATGCTCGGTTTGAACTGCAGGAGATTGTCTTGACCATGTCTACATGCCTAAATGCACTGAGTTGCCGCCATGTGATTGGCTGATTAGAAATTAAGTGTTAACGAGCAGTTGGACAGGTGTACCTAATAAAGTGGCCGGTGAGTGTATATCCTGAAGTGGAGGATATAAAAGTACATAAATAAGCTAAAACACATACATATAGGTATTCCTAGGTCATGAAATGCCCGGTCTACAAACTTATAAAAATATTTTTCCAAACGTTGAACGCCGTAGCAGGAAACAAATCGAAAAGAGCCCAACCGCTATTTTTTAACTTTTTCACCTCCAATAAAAATTTGAATAAGAAATGATCAAAGCAATAGATATTCCCCAAAATGATATAACACAAAGTACCGCTGCCCTCCCCCTCAGAAAGTACACCTTATGCATCCGCATAGCATCCTGAGTCCTTGTGATTCTGAACTGTGTGATGCTATGTATTGCTGTATCATTTTCTGTCCACAGCTCTTCTATGTGCACAGAGCTTTATTCATACATTCATGCTTTTTATTGTAAATTACTCTGGCAATAAAGGGCTCTAATTGGTCTAATGTTACACCTTAGGAAAAGATAGGTGAAGAATACAGGTGGATAAGTTTATACTTATTAATAAGTTTTTAGATGATTTTACTAACTTGGAGGTTTTCTACAGACAAGCAATGCTTTTTTAAGATGCTATAGATGCTTACTCCGAAATATTCTTCTTTGACCTTTAGCAATGTGGCAATTGTATATTCATTTCTAGAATACTGTTTAGCATAATTAGTTTGTCCTCAGATGTGTTATGGAAACAGGAGCTCATGTATAGCTGCTGGATATGGACAGGCCTTCCATGGAATGGTTTCGCTGTGCTTCTGATTTTGACTTTGCAAATTTCACCACAGGGGAAAGCTGGAAAACAGATTTTCAACCTTCCTCTGAGACGCTTCCCTAACTTGCCAATTAGTGTCAATTGTGAGTGTTAATTTTGTGACTTGGACACCTGCTTACTGGAAGCTGGCATGGGAATACCAATTCATTTCAAATAGACTGAGTAAAGACTAACAATTAGTATTAAGGGAATCTGCATTCAGTTACTTACAATTTATTATAACAGCAATTAACCCGGCAAAGCAGCACATTGGACCAAAGGAGAACTTTGCTGACCTATGCTTAAAAAATGAGGGAATGTACTGAAAGAATGAGGTTCTTTGAAAATCCCATGGATGTTTTCCCCAAGGATGGCCATGAACCAATAGCAAGACATCTTCCAATTAAATAAGAATTAGTCATTTTTGTAAATTAATTTCAATTTTGAAATTGTTGAGAATTTTAATTTTTTTTTGCAGTCATCTATTTTTGTACAAGTACATGATAAAATTTCCATTTTTTTGGTAGAAACTGTTGACAGCCATGAGGGTGAAAGGACCAACCAATGACCAGTATTTTTCTCACCATTGTCAGCTGAAACTATATGTTACCACAGTCAGAAGTTTGTGACCCCACTGCACCATCAAACTGGTTTGACTTTAAGCTCCTCTAATAGTTTTTCCTTGTATTTACCCTTTAACCAGTGTACAAGGATCTGGACTTTCCTGTGGGAAGACTGCCAGGTCACTACCTTCTGAGGTGGTATTAGCAGCAGGTTACCCAGTGGTGCAAGAAGTAACAATGCAAAGAACCAGGGATCAGGATACAGAATGGTCAGGTACAGGCTGATGATGAGTACAGATGGCAAGGGTCAGGAACAGGTCTAGTTCAGATATGGATAGTGGGCAGAACGGTAGAAAAGAACAAAGGAACAAAGGGTCAAGTCAAAGGTTAGGCAGATAAGAATACATCATAAAAGGTCTAGCACACTAAGAAAGGTATTGCTTGGGCACAAGTACATTACAGCACTGAAGTCCGAGATTTCAATCTGACCAAGCACCACATCTTCATGTCCGCCTTGCGTTGTTTGGGTTTCCCCCCACACTTCAAAGACATAATGAAATAAAATTTAAGTTGTGAGCCCTATATGGGATAGTGACTGACATGTAAAGTGCTGCAGAGTAAGTATGTTGCTAAGTAAGAGCTTAATTGTGTTTTGGCAACTGAGGAACATAGATTACGTTCACCTGTTTGATTCAGGTGACACTAACCTATATATCTGGTTTGATATTCTATGTTCTGGGGACAGACTCCCTTTAAATGTCATCTAATACTCTGAAAAGCTGCCAGGGACTATGCTGCACATGTCTCCAAGCTTATTTTTAGGAATTTAGAGGGTTTATGTGCTCTATTTTAAACAAATCTTATCCACATGCTGCATAAAATAACACGGAGAGCAATGTGACTGTGGATTTTATCTGCATATTTCCTGCTTTGCAATAAATATGGTGGCCATATGAAGTTGTGGAGGGATCTTTTTCCTCTAAGAATAAATGGGTTCATACCTTTTTTGCCTTTCTGTGGGTCAGTAGAGCAATACTGTGACCTAAAAGTTAACTCTTCCCTCATTTTATCATCCAGATCCTCTTCCCTTCCCAATTAAATTTGATGGACGTACCTTTTTTTACCTATCTACACTCTGTTACTATAAATTACAGTTACATGGATGGGCACGAGGTTGCCGCAGCTGAATTGATGACATGTACCTTGGTTAATGTGCCCTCTAGCACAACATAGCCTGGTAAGTAGCCATTTATGAGCACTTTATCAAGGTTTTTCAATAGACGTTTACTATTAGGATTTTGTGTATGAAGGCTTCTTCTTGAATCACACGAGTGTCTAACCTAAACGTTTTTAAAAATGGACATAACTAGTTTAATTGGATGTTGTCAAATTTACAGACAGTTGGTTCTTTGGACACCTTGGGATTTATGACAAATGATGAATAGACTTGTCTTTGCCAATACTGCTCAAATCTAACTTGTAAAATAACTTTCTGTAAACCAATAATAATGATATAATTTGCAACATGTTCTTGATTCAGGGTCCTCCGTACTCCAACCGTCAGTGGCTTCCTGTAATAAGGACCATGTTATATCTATTCCCACTGAAATATATAAAATATCTGTTGTCAATGGTCATTGTCATTGGAGAACAGGTGTTAAGAAGAAGAAACAAAGGATGAAGAAGCAAAGGATGAAAAATCCTTTGGGCAAAACTAAGGTGAAATACGAATGAAAATAATAATAGTAACAATAGTTTATAATAGAGTTATAATTATAAGGCAGTCTTAAAAATAAATAATAAGTAGCATTTTTCAATTTTATTTTTAAGTACTTACTAGAATGTCCATCTGTCGACATGAGACATTTCTCAATGTGATAACATTACACTTTTCAGCATATTTTTCAATTGCAATAATTGAGTTTGAAATTGTTATTGATAAAACAAATGTAATACTAATTATTAATTCCGTCTGAGAAGTTAACAGAGCACTAATTATGATTTCAGTTTAGAAACAGAACACTGTTACCCCATGAAATAGCTTAAATTAGCACTTGACATAGACAGAAGTGTCTGCTGAGTCAACTACTTCTACTGATTTACTTAGATTTCCATTAGCACCACAAAGACAGTAATAGTAAGAATAAGTTGAAGCAAAAAACAGTTCTTGTGCTGGAAACTGCACTTACCTCTGCCTTCTGTGCAGTCTATCTAGTTATACAGAGGAAGACAAAAGATTATAACACTAAAGATGAGACTGGGGATTTGTTTCATACTGTAGATGGTTTTTCTTGGACTCGAATTTCTCCTGCAGAAGAATTGTATTACTTGCAAGCCATTAAAATCTATGAACCGCCATGTATTATATGGCCAGGTCTGTCAGAGTAAGTGCACAAGTTGCGAAGAAACAGCTATTTTGTGGCAGATTTTGCTGTGTTTTTTTGAGGCAAACTCAGGGGTTGCTACAAAAGGAATTAAAATATAAAGGAAGTATTGATACTTCTCTCTTCTACTTAATCCAGTCCTGGCTTTAGCTCAAAAAAGGAAGCAACAAAAAGAGAAGACTTTCCGCAACGTGGGGCCTCAGCGTAAGGCCTTGTTCACATCTGTGTTGGTAATCCGTTCATGGAAGTTCAGGAACATGCGGACAGGAAAGTAGTTCACAATCTACTTTCCTATCTGCATGTTCCCTGCGGAGATCTTGCGGCAAGCATACGGACCCCATTATAGTCTATGAGGTCCACGTGCTTTCACTGCACACCACTTGCTAATGCGTTCGGTAGTCTGTTCGGGGGTTCCCCATGCAGACTCCCCGAACGCATTACCAAACGCAGATGTAAACCAAGGGTAAGAAACAGTCTTTGTTAATGGCTGCAAGTCCTGGCTCTGGAACCATTTTGTTTTTATCCTAAATTGCACCACTATGTGTCATCCATATACCCTAATAGGGCATATGGGTGAGGATTGTGTTTATGAGACATTTATTTAGCTGTGAAAAAGAGTTCTGCTCAAAGGCATCTTCTCTTACAGGCTCAAGCACATTTGTGTAAAAAACTGATTTAGTGCCTGTTTTTATGTCTAAATAAATGTGTTGCTATCATTTTATATTGTAAGCCTATGAGTTAATGTTCACAAGCATCTGCAACGCTAATTTTTACATTAATATTCAGTCATTAATGTCAGCATATACTCATAAAAGGTACTCCAGAATGTTTAAAAAGCAAGTTTAATTCATCCGAAAATTTCAGCTACATTAGTTTAATCACCTAAACAAAAGCTAATCGTTGTCATTAGTGGTTAATCCAACATGTATTGGTGGAACCCAATAATAATATTCTGATTATTCCCAGACATCATTATCAGCAAGACCAGGATCAAGGGTAAGGCAAATACAAGTATAATACAGCAGTTTTTTTTTACATCTTTTATTTACTTGACAACTAATATAGAAAAGAAAAAAATATATTTTTTAAATATGTTCTTGTTTTTTGGAAACTCAATTGGAAAGAAGTTCTACAGATAAATATATTTGTGTATAAGCATGTAGGTAACCATCATAGCTGTAGGGTTTGTAGTAGTTGCAGATGTGTGCAGTGGACCTACATTCCACTCCTAGAGTCAGGCTTATGAGGGTTATATGCAGTGTCTTGGGCACTACTTAGGCACCACTGATATGTTCAATGTCTCACAGAGTTTCACCTAACAAAAACCCCACCTAACTATGGTACCATTACTCTACCATAGGACCAATTCTGGCTTTTCTGCTGCATGAGGTATAAATTGAAGTTAGAAAATCAGGTTTGAATGTACCACTACCATTGCACATGCACACCACTCTGTACTGAAGACACTTCACAATAGGGATCTCAGGTAATACTGACCACAAAAGTCTCACAGAGGCTCCTTTTAATCTTCAAATTTCCAATCAGCTGATGACCCTGCTGCTAGGCAGACTTTACAGAACCTGCTCCTGCCAGTGCACAGCTGACCTAAGTTGAATTTTCCCGCCACAGCTGCCAGCTGACCAATCAGCTGATGACTCCTGCTACTAGGCAGACTTCATAACACTTCTAGAACCTGCTCGTGCCTGAGCACAGCTGACCCAAGAATGACCGCCTTCAGGTAAACTACTATGAATAGAAATAAGGGAGAGAAACAGAGAGCACCGACCATACCAACACAATAATTAACCAAGTAAATCCTGTAGAACACCATGCCAGGGCCTGTAACACCATGGGGCCCATTTGCTAAAGCTCCTGGGTCCTAACATTCAGACTTGCTACATGCCTCACATCCCACTTGACCACTGAGGCCAATAAGCAGCCTCAGCAGTCACAGCAACTACTGAGGCCAGGCCTTCTGGGAAATGAGGCATGGTGCGTGACTGAATGGGCTGTGGCAGCTTTATGTTATTAAGTATATCTTACTGTCCGTGAACCAGCATTTTAGTGACCTACATGGTTATTTCAGGTGCAGAAAACTGTATGTAATACAACCCCCCAAACATACCCTCAAGTTTATGCATTTTGTATGCATTAGAAATATTTATATACAGCGACAAACTGACTGGAATGCAAGCCGTTACTTTAGTGATATGAAGAAATTACCATTGTAATCAATCTTTCCCATGCATATATATATAGAAACATAATTAAACATTTTAATCCCTTCAAAGAAAACTTTTTTGGTGTAGATGTCTGTCATCTATAGATTATTAATAAGCATCCATCCATCTTTCCTTCGCAGCTAAACAGGACCATTCAGACAAGTGAGTCGGCTACCCTGACCACAAAGTCACTCAGCATTGCTCTTGATGGACATTTGAGCACAACCGTCTCAGGATCATGCATGAATCATGTGGTTCATGTCTGTGCTGTGCAGAAAAACAGTAATAAGACCTTTTGTATACACTAATACTTCGATGTAGAACACTCATTAAAATTAAAAAACATTTCCTAAAATTACTACTGAATGACTAAAGATAAGTATTCATTTCAATGGAAGTCAGGAGCTATAATCTTTTCTAGTGGGTTTTCCAGCTAAAGTTAAAAAGAAGAGTCATGAGCTGAATGGGAGAGGAAAAATGCTAATGTTTTTTAAAGTAATTTTTAGAGTATTTTCTTTTTGCAAAATCTGTTTTGCTTTGTCCAAGTTTTTCTTTTCTTTACAAGGAAGAATCCACCTCAAGCTAGGCCCTGATGCTTTTTTTCGTCTCAGGGCCCCTTCACACAGAGTTTACGCTCCGCTCATTCAGACACGTATACACGAGCGCTTCAAAACACATCCTATTCACTTCAATGGGAGCGCATGTAAAGCCGGCTTTATGCGTGCTCCCATTGAAGTGAATGTGCTGTGTTTTGAAGCGCTCGTGTATACGTGTCCGAATGAGCGGAGCGTAAACTCCGTGTGAAGGAGCCCTCTAGCTGTAAAAATCACCTAGTGGGAAAATCTGCCTTTCTCCCATTGAAATGAATGGGAGAGTATTTGTGAGGTGTTTTTGACTCTGATTTGACTGAAATCTGCCTGCAAAAACTCTGTGTGAACTTACTCTAAGGGTCCATTAACATGGTGGAAAATGGCGCTTTATTTAGTGCTGAATTTTCAGAGCTGAAAAAAAAAGCCTCCCTTTGACTTCAATGGATGCCATGTATGCTCATGCATGCTAGATGTTCTTGCTGTATTTTACATTGTAACTAATAAAAACAGTTTTCAAACTAGCTTTTTTTTCCACTAGCGGAATTTTCTTTTTTTTTCTTTTTTTTTAGTGATTCATTCTAACTTTTATTGTGGTACACATCCACAACAGTAGAGCAGATCTGCTGCACGCGTCTCCATCTCCAGAACGAAGGGGGGAGGGGGAAAGAGGGTGGGAGGGGCATAGAGTACAACCAAAATGTAGTGACGGGGGGAGAGGAGGGGGGTGTCTTAAAATGATATATACAGTTAGGGCCAGAAATATTTGGACAGTGACACAGGTTTTGTTATTTTAGCTGTTTACTAAAACATGTTCAGAAATACAATTATATATATAATATGGGCTGAAAGTGCACACTCCCAGCTGCAATATGAGAGTTTCCACATCCAAATCGGAGAAAGGGTTTAGGAATCATAGCTCTGTAATGCATAGCCTCCTCTTTTTCAAGGGACCAAAAGTAATTGGACAATGGACTCTAAGGGCTGCAATTAACTCTGAAGGCGTCTCCCTCGTAAACCTGTAATCAATGAAGTAGTTAAAAGGTCTGGGGTTGATTCCAGGTGTGTGGTTTTGCATTTGGAAGCTGTTGCTGTGACCAGACAACATGTGGTCAAAGGAACTCTCAATTGAGGTGAAGCAGAACATCCTGAGGCTGAAAAAAAAGAAAAAATCCATCAGAGAGATAGCAGACATGCTTGGAGTAGCAAAATCAACAGTCGGGTACATTCTAAGAAAAAAGGAATTGACTGGTGAGCTTGGGAACTCAAAAAGGCCTGGGCGTTCACGGATGACAACAGTGGTGGATGATCGCCGCATACTTTCTTTGGTCAAGAAGAACCCGTTCACAACATCAACTGAAGTCCAGAACACTCTCAGTGAAGTAGGTGTATCTGTCTCTAAGTCAACAGTAAAGAGAAGACTCCATGAAAGTAAATACAAAGGGTTCACATCTAGATGCAAACCATTCATCAATTCCAAAAATAGACAGGCCAGAGTTAAATTTGCTGAAAAACACCTCAAGAAGCCAGCTCAGTTCTGGAAAAGTATTCTATGGACAGATGAGACAAAGATCAACCTGTACCAGAATGATGGGAAGAAAAAAGTTTGGAGAAGAAAGGGAACGGCACATGATCCAAGGCACACCACATCCTCTATAAAACATGGTGGAGGCAACGTGATGGCATGGGCATGCATGGCTTTCAATGGCACTGGGTCACTTGTGTTTATTGATGACATAACAGCAGACAAGAGTAGCTGGATGAATTCTGAAGTGTACCGGGATATACTTTCAGCCCAGATTCAGCCAAATGCTGCCAAGTTGATCGGATGGCGGCAGATGGACAATGACCCCAAGCATACAGCCAAAGCTACCCAGGAGTTCATGAGTGCAAAAAAGTGGAACATTCTGCAATGGCCAAGTCAATCACCAGATCTTAACCCAATTGAGCATGCATTTCACTTGCTCAAATCCAGACTTAAGGCAGAAAGACCCACAAACAAGCAAGACCTGAAGGCTGCGGCTGTAAAGGCCTGGCAAAGCATTAAGAAGGAGGAAACCCAGCGTTTGGTGATGTCCATGGGTTCCAGACTTAAGGCAGTGATTGCCTCCAAAGGATTCGCAACAAAATATTGAAAATAAAAATATTTTGTTTGGGTTATGTTTATTTGTCCAATTACTTTTGAGCTCCTAAAATGTGGAGTGTTTGTAAAGAAATGTGTACAATTCCTACATTTTCTATCAGATATTTTTGTTCAACCCTTCAAATTAAACGTTACAATCTGCACTTGAATTCTGTTGGAGAGGTTTCATTTCAAATCCAATGTGGTGGCATGCAGAGCCCAACTCGCAAAAATTGTGTCACTGTCCAAATATTTCTGGCCCTAACATGATTTCACGGACTCTTTCCCCGGTGGAGGAGTTATCGTCGTCTTCAGTTGTCTGTTTTGAGAAAGGTGAGATACCCGCAAGCACTCGTATAGATGGATGTTAATATGAGAGGAGGGGGACATTCATCAGGAAGAGTTAAAATGGAGGGAGTTGGGGAGGAGGAAGAGGAGGGATGATGGGGGGGGGTGAGGAGGGATGATGGGGGGGGGTGAGGAGGGGGCAGTGAATGGTGAATGTCGCAAATAAAAGACTCAACAACATTTGCTCTTCCAGCCCGTGACGCCCCCACCGGTGCTGATATCTACATTCTCACTGTTGGGTTCTTTGACTTGAGTCTTTCGTAGTATGTCATCTGCTAACGTGAGGAATGCCTTTTCAATGTTTACGTTTGCTTTTGCACTAGTCTCAAAAAACCTAATTCCGTGTTCTCGAGAAATCTGCTCTCCTTTTGCTTTAGGCACCACTCTCTTGTCCTCCATGTCGCACTTGTTTCCTAGCAGAAAATTCCGCTAGTGGAAAAAAAGCTAGCAGAACCCAATGAAATCAATGGGAGGCTTTTTTTTCAGCATGGAAAATTCTGCTACTGGAAAATTCTGCTAGTGGAAAAAAAAAAGCTAGCAGAACCCATACAAATCAATAGGAGGCTTTTTTTCAGTGCTGAAAATTCAGCGCCAAATAAAGCACCATTTTACTCCGTGTGAATGGGCCCTTAGGCTAGGGACCCACATGGTATAACCACAGCAGTTTGCGTGTGGCAGAAATGGCACAGTAAAAATCACAGGGTTTCACAGTCGCTGCAAAATGGATTCTAGCAAATCCCATCCGCACATTGCAGAAAAATATGCACAGCAGAAATGCTACCATTTCCAAAACTGTTGTTGTTTTGGAAATTATAGCATGTTAATTATATATACGGAAACGCTGGTGATTTTCTTATAGGTGTAATTGAAGCAGAAGGTTGGGCCACTTGCCATTAACAAGATGTATAGCAGTCGGGAAGCCAGTCTTTCCCCCGACCACTATCATGGTGGTCCATGGCCTCGGCCATTTCCAGCTGACTGTGGGTCCCATACCCTTCCGGGCCGGGTCACAGTTGCAACCAGTTACGACACTGGTTTTCCCACTAAACACCAGTTTTGCAAAATAACTTTTACATATGAAACGCGACAAACATTGAGTTCTCTATAAAAGTGTGTAGTCAGTAACTGTGTTACAAAACTTTCAGCAACTTGCAGCAAGACACAATTGATTTTGACTCTCGGTACTTGGTTGGGTGGCATACTCCTAAGTGAGAAACCATCCTAAGGGTGCATTCAGACTACGTAACGCCGGGCGTGTATGAGAGCCGTACACGCCGGCATTACGGCAGACTGCCGAACACTTCCCATTCACTTCAATGGGAGCGCTCGTAACAGCGGCGTTTACGAGCGCTCCCATTGAAGTGAATGGGAAGTGTTCGGCAGTCTGCCGTAATGCCGGCGTGTACGGATCTCATACACGCCCGGCGTTACGTAGTCTGAATGCACCCTCAATTGGTGCATTATGAATGTCATAGTGTTTGCTTGATACTATTAAAACAATATTCCTATTAAAGATTTTATAGTGTATTGTGTATGAAATAGCTGGTTAATGGATTGAATGGAATAGTAAATATATTGAGATAATGTAAACTACATGCATGAATGCAGTCAAGAACTGTGTATTGTATTAGTCTATAGATTTGTAGTCCACCTTTAAAAAGTCTTTATTCTTAAAGTAGTATACCATTGAGGAACTACAACGATTTATGTACAACTTGACAGAGATGTCTAGCAGAAGAGTTAAATGGAAGACATGTATTTATAATTGAACACATTTCCCTTCAATTCATCCTGTATTAGGACAAAAGCGGTTTAACCTTGCATAGAAGGTATGTCTAGACTTCTAATGTATAGCTCTCTGGCTATTTAATGTTAGTGAATTTAGTCATGGAAGTCTGACCTAATAAATATTAATAGTTCCATTATGAAATGGAAGGGAAGAATGTCATACTATACATTGAGGGACTGGAGGGTCAATTGTTATTTTACAGGGCATTACTGGGGATATTAGCTCCTTATCATTTCCTGTACTGCTATGGGATTTATTAGAATCACAAGCATCTGATAGTGATATGGTCCCATTTATCCCTATTTAGGGGTGAGGTATGACCTAGGGAGTGATTTTAATTATAGGTGTGCTCAACAGTGCACCTGGTGGGTCCCTAGTATAATATCAGAAGGATCCATATAGGATCCATAGGCAACTAATACATGTTGGTTTTCATAAACTTGTTCATAAATTAGTTGGTTTCCCACTTTGTAAATACATATGGAGGCTTAAAGGAGAAGTTACTCATGGCCAGAAAAGTGTCAGCACATTTCAGTGAAAGAGCACTCTATTGGACATGTCATTGCACTACCTCATCTGTGATGTTCTAAGTGCAACGATGATAATGAGATTTGTCAGCAATGCTGACAGCAGAAGCAGGTCTTGTGCATCTTGTGGTAGTCTTTTGCCCTGTTCACATCTGCTTTTGTATTCCGTCCGGGAAGAGTCCGCATGGAGACCCCCAAACAGAATGCAAACGCAATTGCAAGCACTGTGCTGTAAAAGCACACAGACCCCATAGACTATAATGGGGTCCGTGTGCTTGCCACACTGCCTGCACAAATGATTTGTGCTTTCAGCTACAAAGTCAGACATCCTCCTATGGTCTGGCTCATTGTATCCCATACTGTACTGCCATTGATGTCAACCTCTGCTACCACCACTGCCACTACTCAGCCAAACATCTTTTGCAGGCAGCTTGGTTGGCCATATTCTATTCTATACTGTCGGTGCCACTGTTGGCATAATAAATGGCATAATAAAATTGTATTAATACCTTCCAAAAGCCATTACTACTTCCAATACCAATGTCATGCTGGTGTAGCATCTGTTCCTATATAGGGATTGTTTGTTAATATTTTTTTAATCAACTATATTTTTCCTTTTCTAACCAGACACATGGGCCTTTTTTTTCTTTAAAATAACACCAAACCTGTTGTACTTGCAAGTTCCTAAAAAGGGAAAATTTTCGGAGAGTTTGTAAAAGCCATTACTTTTTCCAATGCAAGCTCTGTGTGCGTTTATCAAAATTCAGATAGGCATCTTCACTCAAAAATGCTCCTAATTGTTGAAGCATATTTAATTGAAAAAAAACCCATAAAAAATGTGACCATGAAGGGTGTAGCTAACCAAGCTGTTTATTTCCATTGCCTAAAGTCTGCTTTTCGATAGACGTATATTTACTGTCATTTTGACCTTACTTTGCCTCTCTTTGCCTTGGAGAGTTAGAAACGGGGTAGGTAGGGTCCTAGGACCAGGTCCTACGCCCAGAGATTGCCATAAACTATGATTTAAGTTGATTTAAACTCAGATTCAGACCAAAATGAATCTTGGGACTGAACCAAATGGGAAAAAGAAACATGAGACTTATAGCGTTCACTACTTAGCTTTCATACAAAAGAAAGCTGCGGAAAAAAGCGAGGTGGAAATGCATTGCGTTATTTCCCACAGTGTTTTCACAGAATGTCCACAGAGTTTTCCTTTAAGGTATAATTGACATGCTGCGATTTACAAGAACACAAGCGTTTTTGAAAAACACAGCTTTTCTGCTGCAGATTTTTTTCTGCAGTGTGTGGATGGGCTTAGAGTCCCATCTATTTTACATGTACAGTAAAACACCGCATATTCGCAGCATGGGGCCGCAGCCTAGAAGTCAAAAGCTGAAAGCATTTCCAAGCTTTTATATAATGATTTTATTTTAATCAATTGCATAACGTAGACGAGTTGTAAGCTTATTATAAAGTCTCTACACAGTATATTGCTGCTCCAGGGTTTTCTTTGTGCTTGTCAGTTTATCTGTATCTGTTCATTCTATATGGCATATGCATTTGACTGATCTGCGTTAACTCAATATATGGGAGTTACAAAAACTATACCTCGTAAACCAAAACTCAGCAATAAATAACACACTTAAAGCATGGCATATTTTTCTTGTGGAAAATGTGTTGCTATTGTAACATGTGACCGTTGATGTGGGTGGTAAGAGGAATTAGATTCTAAGGTGTGTTGTTTTTACATAAAAAGCAGTAAGCCACAGCTACAGGCTTCTATATATAGCACTGTGGTGAAGGTAACTGCCACAGATCTCGAGCTTCAGTTGGGAACAGGTAGATGAGATGAGACCTCTTTTTGGTGGGTTTACTTTGTAGTTTTAACTGACAAAAGTTAGATGAATACACAAAGAAATGATGACTTAGCTGTAACCTCAGAGACCCCCTTTCTCAGGTGAAGTAAATAGAAACACAGGAAGGAAGGAAATAAAGCAACATTTGTAACATTTGTACCGTATTACAGTACTAAGCAATGAAACTGTCACTTCAGGGGACCTTCCTAAGTCTAAACTATCCAAGATTCCATATAAAACCCTAAAGAGCCCTTTATTCTTAATGTTAGTTGTTATACTTCATATAAGGCTCTAGGAAAGGCTACAGAACTATATGTTTATACAGTAGCCTCTATGGGAATGCATACCGTGCAGACTGTATATCTGAATATGTATGCAGTAACTCATGACATCTCTGCACTTTCATTCTTACACAACGTAAATTGCAAACAACATGCTCATCATTTTTATGGAAACAAGATTATAGACATTCTTCAAAGAAAGAGTGACAAACAGATGAAATGCCTGTAAGGGAAAATAAGGAGGCTCAAGTGACCCCAAGAAGAAAGGGCAAGCATTGAGGAGGTTGAGATAGTTAGGTTGGTATAATCTGGTACAGGGTTTGCTTTGTGCAAAATAGAGTTGGTTACATGGCTGCCGGTACCAGGTGCTAGGATGCTTAAGTCAGTTTTGAGTTATACAATTTTAGGGAGTGTCTATTGCTTTTATTGCTTTTTATTACATTTTTTTTATGAGAGGTGAAACAGCAAATAAACAGTGGTTCGGCTCTTTTGTTTTTTTTTCTTGCTACAGTGTTCATTGTATGGGAATTTTTTTTTATAAGTTTGTAGATCAGGCATTTTTTCGGACACAGGGATTCTTATTGTGTATATCTTTCACATTATTTTTACACTTTTATATGTGTTCTTGGGAAAAGGGGGTGATTTGAATATGTTTTGTTTTTTTCATTTTATGTCATTTTTTTTTGTACTGCAATTATTAGAGCCCTTAGGGGTCTTGAACCCCAGAGAGTCTGATCACTAATGCAATGCATTACAATTCTAATGTACTGCAAATTACCGACACTTGTATTATAGGATGCATAGAATAGCCCATAATACAGTTCAATGCCAGACCAGCCTGGAACCCTTTGATAGACTCCTAGCTGTCATGGCAATGGATCGCCTACCTGCAATGCTTTCTTTGTGCTAGTGATCCTTCCCATAATGGCAGCGCCCATGTGCCACTGTGACAATGGTGCCTCGGTAAAAGCTGAGGGGGGTTTGTCCCATCACAAGGATCCTATCTATACTGCTAGTTTATGTGGATTTAAGACTTTTCCAAAATACATTGCTTTATCAAAACTGCTTTGTTTGGCTGCTATCTTAATTTATTCACTTCATTGTTTACACTCCGTTTCTATGGCCCTTGGGATTATCTGCTCATTTGTCAAGTGATGTAGCTGCCTGCTCTCAGGGGAGAGGGAGGGGCTGGGAGCAACTCTGAGATGTTTGAGAAGCTCCGCTACTTAAATGACACAGATAGTGGAAGTGGATTTCTGAGCTCTTATCAGTCGGTTTAATTGAATTTGGCTGATAATGCAAACTGACTCAAATCCAGCTCTGCTACATCAGCTTCACACTGTGGTAATTAATTTACAACCAATCCCGTGCAATTGAAACACCGCCCACCTATGTGCCGAGAGAAGCAGGAAGTGAAGAGAGCACAACAGCCTGCAGGTTAGTGAACAAGCGTCATGGGAATACCCCTTTAATGCCTGCGATGAGTGCAAGCAATGATTAGCATTAGCATCAGGTCTCGGTGGCCACCATATTTAAATATCTGACCTCTACTGTGCTATTAAAGCAGATGTCAGGAATGATTTATGCATGCTAGGTAAAAAATGAGGATCCTTGGTGTTAGGACTCTGAGGGGACATAAGAGAACAATAAGGGGAAGTACTTCAGATGGTAGGTAGGTGTCAAGGTAATTGGATGAGAATACTCGGGGTGGATTAATGCTGGGTCATTTAAGATAAGGCAAGTGACGGACAGTAGGTTAAACAGGCCTGAAATAGCTTCTAATGTGGGAAAGGAAAACTCCTGCTGCCTTACAAGATAGTTGCAATAGTTGAAGAATCACTAGGTAACCATATAATACACTATCTTTGCAATATTTGCATTGGACATTGTTGGAGCCACGATGGGACATAATACTGTGCGGAGGGGTCACTATAGGACATAATACTGGGCAGATGGGTCACTATGGGACATAATACTGTGCAGAGGGGTCACTATGGGACACATTCTGTGTGGAGGGACCACTATGGGACATAATACTGTATGGAGGCTGGTATGGGTCATAATACTGTGTGGCTGTTCCGCTATATGACATTATGTGTGCAGGGACCGCTATGGGACATCATATTGTGTGTAGGCAGGTCAGAGAAAGGGTGGCACTGTGTCTTGGGGGGGGGGGGGAGCGATAGCAAACTTTTGCTATTCTTTGCTAGTTACACTCCTCAAACTAGTTATAGGATAGTAGATGAAAGGTTGTGTCTATTGCATGACTCCAGCTAATTGCAGATAGTTGGCTTAGAATATAAGCAGGAAACTGTGGCAAGGCTCAGACGCTAAAAAGCTGCTGGAACTAATACGTTGTGGTTTTGAGGATAGGTAGTATCTTGGTAATGATGTGAAGTTTCTTCAAAACATGCTGATTTTTGCACTTTGCCTGAGCTTGTAAACATCTTGTGTATAAGGTTAAAAAAAAGAAAAAAAAAAACATTTAATTCTTTCACATTATATATATGTATATATCCAAAAAGCAGATCATTTTCTTGAAACACTTGAGAAACAAATACGGCTACAGTAAATATAACAGTATGGTGAAATGAAGATTGTCATACAGGTAGTGGAAACTACAACTACAGAAGTGGAGAGAGATGAAAACACTGGAGCAACATGGCTACACTGATACTATGTGGAATTATTATACTAAATGTTAATACTGTGACAAAAAATAGCTTGAAAATGAAAATGGCTGCTTACAATACTATGTAAGCGGCCATTTTTCTTGTGGCTGCGAGCTTGCGCAGTCGGCTTTGCCCTAGGCCCGAGGCCTAGAAGTTAGAAGACACCGCCGGAAGAAGACGCGGTGAAGACCTAGTTCCAGATGAAGATAGAGGCAGCGCTGGAGAGTTCTCTCACAGCATTGGGGCCGCCCCCAGTGCTGTTTGAGTGCTGGGGCCTTCCCCCAGTTCTGCGAAACGGCAGCGCGGAGAAGACAATGAAAGGTAGGAGACGAATAGCCTTCTTAAGGCTATTCTGACATGTTAGTTAGAAAAAAAAGGGTTTGAAAGATAGGATCCCTTTAACTATTCACTGAAGGAAATGGCATTATAAACCCTATCTTTTAGGGAAAGTCCATATTTAACTGGTGTTAGGTCACTTAATGGTTCACAGCAGGATGCAGACAGGCCCAAGTGTTCTATGGTGGGAAAAGCACAGGTACAAAATACTGATAAAGCAACCACTCACGCATACAATCCATGTGTGGGGTGGATGACTAGAATTCCAAATGCACACAGACAAGGTACCAGTCACATAATAATTTGAGGGGCACAATTCTGGCTTTACAGCACAAACATAGAGTAAAGATATAACATGGTACTGCAAGAGAATAAGCTTAAAGCAGTGAGAAGTCTATTACCACTGAGATACTGTACTTGGATCCCCAGATATCAGATGATGGTGAATAGGCTAGGTCTGTCTGCTGTTCACTATCAATAGGGGTCAGTATCAATCATTTTTAGGCAAGAGTAGGATCTCAATTGATCTATTAGTGATAGGAATGTCTGCAGGGTTAAATGATAAATATAGGCAATACCATGTATCAGAATTTACCAGTTACTTTGTTGAGCTCATGGTAAGGACTTCCATTAACAAGACAATCTATCCTTAGAAATAGCAAACCCAAGGCATCTCTGGATATTCCTTATTTCCCAATGTAATTACTCCAATGCCTGACAAGCAAGTCCATTTATCTCCTGTAAGTTTGTTAAAGTGTTATTTGTTATTGCTCTGTTCCAGATTTCTGTGTTTGACTTGATTTGCTACCTTAATGATGTTTGCCTTCTAGCGTTCCCTGCCACTTTCTTAATCCTTTCTCTGTTTGATCAGCATATTATAGTGGTGAGCACAATTTTCTTCCTGATTCAAGTTTCACCTATTTGCATTTAAGTCTGCAATTCACCAGCCATTAGAGTGCTTTTGGTGAATTTGTTTGCCTTGCTGGATGGTAGGCTAGGAAGAGGCTTATGTGCATGTGTGTATGGTGTGGGAGGGATTAGCTACTATGACCTCTGAGAGAGTGCTATGACTGTTAGGGTGCATTCACACTGAGTAAACGCTAGCTTATTTTGTAGAGTAAAATTACACTTGTAAATTTTGCTATCCCATTGACTTCAATGATATTTTTTTACAAGTGTAAAAATACGCCTGTAAAAAATACGCCTGTAAAAAATACGCCTGTAAAAATACGCCTGTAAAATGTCATTGAAGTCAATGGGATAGCAAAATTTACAAGTGGAATTTTACTCTACAGAATAAGCTAGCGTTTACTCAGTGTGAATGCACCCTTAGAGAAGGAAGTATAGGTAGCGGGCTGCTGTGACTATTTGGAAACTGGAGAGGCAGGCTGTCTTGAAATGTGATGGACTGGTTTGATATCTGAGAAAGTTAAGGGTAAATTTTCTGAGGGCCCTTACAGACAACTGAGTCCCATCCATGGATCACAGTCCATGTGTGGGCCGTGCTACTTGGACTGAACTTGGTCATGTGCATTAGAGTCACTGCATCATAGTCAGTTACTGAGTGCTACTGTAATGAACTGACTTAACACTATCAGATCATTACTATAGCAATTGGGCTGTTCGGTCCAGGTGCTGTAGGTCACATGAGGACCCGTGTTCCACAGATAGGACTCGGTCATGTACAAGGGCCCTAAACAGTTTTAGGTGGAATTTTCCAAATAGTGTGGCTAAAAGTCAAAGCATACTAAGATATTGAATGTAAACGCATTTATTTTTGCTTCAGTTCCTAAACAGCATGTTATTTATCACATTTAGAATATTTACAATATAGATACATGTTTTCGCAGTTATTATTATAGTTCATATTTCATTTTTCAGCAACTTGTATTTCAGAAATAATTTTCTACCAAATTGCTGTTAATGTCCTATTACTTGCTCATCCTTGCAATATAGTTAATTCATCTCATAGCTATGTTTTCTCGATTAAATGTACAATTAAGATATCTGGTACTTTAGTGAATGGGCACATATGCAAATTTACCATTTCTCAATGCCATTTTTTATGGATGTAAAAGATCTTATGCTTCCTGCAGAGTTTTGTGAACAGAATGCAATAAGTCTTATTTTATTCATGACATACTGTACTCTCTGGGAGGTTGCACATCAATCTACATGAAGATATTTTGTTTTTATTGGGTAGACTGGATTTTATAACTGTCTTGCTTGTTCTGAAATGCATATCTTTTAACCATGTGTCCCTTGAGAAAATCTCATTAATAATACATCCAATATCAGCAAAATATTTAGACTAGTGTGAAAGGGAACTAGGGTCCGCTTAAAACAGACCATAAGTGGTGGAACTGCTGCTACTAAGTGTAAATAATAATAATAATAATAATAATAATAATAATAATTATTATTATTATTATTATTATTATTATTATTATTATTATTATTATAATAATACATGCAGTTACATAGGCTAGGTTAGGTTGGCATTTCATTTTCAAACCTAACAAAGAATAGCCATAGATTTTTTTGTCAGCTACATCTGTGGTTTTTTGTATTGTTTTTTTTTTTCACTTTATCACACAGGGAGAATAGTAAATGAAAATTGCATGAACTTCATTACACAGTCAGAAATTGAAGTGCACAATAATTCGTGTTATTTGTGTTTACTCCATAACTGTATACTTCATGACTGCATAGGGGCATTCAATATGGGGACTACACTGGGGAAAATTTATCAATAGAGATGGATGATGAACTTATAAGTTGGCAAAATGGATCAAATGTTTCTGAATGTATTCAAAGGTATCATAATACTACATACTGCTTGATATCTTCAGAGCAACCCACATTTTTTCCTTTTATACACATTTTTTTGATCCATTTTATTAGACCTAAACATATTTCAAAATTATGAGGAAAGTAGTAGGAATCTTCTACACCCGGCTTCCATAAGACTTAGCTTTTATTCCATTTACAAGTTAAAAATATAGATTACAGTGTTATAGTAAAAGATTAACTATACTGCCACTCAATTTATTCATTTCTTGTATATACAGAATTGGAGTTAATATCTAAATCCATAGATTGGAAGGTACATAAAAAGACTATATGAATAAGTGACACGAATATAACAATTTAAAAAGACTGCAATCATTAAAAACTGCAGGTGAGAACTGAGGCTACGAGATCATACTCTCTAGGAAAATGGCCTGAGTAGATATGCCCCTCTCTTTAATATGCATAGGATCATGCAGAGGTGTGGTTTGTTCTTCCTAGTCATGATTGGGCAATATACACCACGTGACCTTGGTTTGTTATACCTGGTCATGATTGGTCAATATATACCACGTGACCCTGGATTCGCGAGATTTGTAGGTACATGATAATTCTGAACGAATATTGAATATTGCGTATATAGCTCCCGATAAAGACCAGAACAAAGAATATTGCAAAGGTCTTTTTGTACCATGTACATTAACACTTATAAATTACATGTTCGCATAAAGCAAATCCAATATAGTAAGCACTGGCTTTAGACAGCCAGTAACAAATGGATTTATACAGATGAATTATGGTGAGTTGAGTTTATTTACCCATATCCCGTGGATGTAAGATTCCTAGAGTACATACAAATTTGTTTTATATATACATATGTCTTGAAATAAATAAAGAGTTGGTTTCAAACAACTTTATTAAACAGGGAAATTTGAACAATGTCATCAAGCATATGTATTTAATTAGCTCATTAATTACAGCTGAAAACAGAGGCATATAAAACTAACCTAGTATAGCTTCTCCAGAGCATATTCCCTTGTAGCCATGCTATGAATAAGGGATTACAAACGTCCCAAAACGCGTCAGCTGAGAGCGGCGATTTTTATTGTCTGTGCACCGTAATCTATATTTTTAACTTGTAAATGGAATAAAAGCTAAGTCTTATGGAAGCCGGGTGTAGAAGATTCCTACTACTTTCCTCATGATTAACCAAGCCTTGTAAGTCCCAAAGCCAGGGTCTCACACTCCGAAGCATTACAAAATTGTATGGTGAGTTAACCATTTCAATACTACCTGTATTTGTATATATATTTCAAAATTGTTGAGGTAGATGTGAGAAGTTGTATCTCTTGTCATAAATTAATCCCAGCAAACACCCTTGCCCCCCTCCAGTCCACACTAAATTGCGCTGCTCGCTTAATTCACCTCACCCCCCATACTTCATCAGCTGCTCCCCTCTGCCAGTCCCTCCACTGGCTACCCATTGTCCAGTGAATTGAGTTCAAGCTACTAACGTTAACTTATAAAGCCATCCACAGCCTTTCCCCTCTATATATCTCCAACCTAATCTCCCGCTACCTGCCTACACGTAACCTAAGATCCTCCAATGACCTCCTACTCCGCTCTGCTCTCATCCACTCCTCACACAACTGTCTCTAAGATTTCTCCCGTGCATCCCTCATAACTCATTATCAAGACACATAAGACTGATGATCCCACAATCACAGGCTTTAAGAAGACCCTGAAGACTCACCTATTCAGGAAGGCCTACAACCTCCAATAACACTATCACCGCACCACCATCTGTACAGTCTCCCCCTCTCCTTCTGTCTCTACCCCCCTTCCCTCATAGATTGTAAGCCCTTGCGGGCAGGGCCCTCTACCCCACTGTGCTTGTCGGTCATTGTTAGTATTATATCTACCTGTATATTCTGTGTATTGTATGTGAACCCTCAAATGTAAAGCACCATGGGATTAATTAATAGTGCTATATAAATAAATAAATAATGATAATGATAATAATAATAATAATAATAATAATAATAATAATAATAATAATAATAAATTAAGTGCGCCTTCCACAGGCACAGGCACAGGCACAGACCACATGGAGACTAGCCTTTTCAATTACGCTGGTTCATTTTGTGATAATTTTGGTTCTCAATTGGCTCAGCCAATCTTTGATTAATCAAAACTGGAGCAAATGAAAAATTGAACAGGAAAAGTTGAGCAGTTGATCATAGACACCCAGGAGTCTCCAACTACTATTTTCCAGAGGTCATTTGCTTATTTGAAAGCTACAACCTGATTTCCTGTTATCTGAGGAATATGTGTCTTTCTTGACCTTTTTCCTCCTCTCCCCTCACTGCTGAACACTTCTCTCAATCTGATAAATCTGTCTTGGACTCACAAGATGAACTGTTATCTCACACATGGATCAGATGGTATGTGGCTATAGAATTCCAAGGAGAGGGAACTTCTATAGAGAGTAAAAAGCAGAGACACTTGGAAAAAAGTAGTAAGCTTTCTATCTTGTGCAAAGATCTCTAATCATATCAATACTGTAATGTCTTAAATTCTACTTCTTCTGAGGAAGTGAGAGAGAGTTAAGAAGTTTGCTTTCTATGAGAATCTTAGTAGCTTGTTTCTCCCCACTAGATTAAGAATAGCTGAGACTAGAACCTGAAGAGGAAAAAACTGCTAAAATGGAAGTATATGGGTAATATAAGAGCCAGAAATTCCTTATGTATATACACTGCAGCTTACCCTGAAAAGTCATCTGAAAATTCATTATTCACCTTGACATATCACAGTTCAATGGCACGAATGCTGTGCTTTTTTAGACACAATTTGTTAAGTTAACTTTTAGAGTTTTTTTCTACAGCATGGAACAGGAAAGAGTATAAGGAAAGAATAGATAAAAATGGTATAATTTACATAATGTAACCTTCCCTTTTGGAGTGAACTCCTTTTTCTTTTGTACTACAGCTATTCATAAATGATTTAAAATGTAATTCCTGAGTTACCTGGAAAAAAAGAGTGGTAATTCTGGTTTCCTTCTTCATATGTAGAATAAAAATCTCTGACATACTGACATATGCTTGACAGATAGTGTACTTCTACAGCTACATAGTTCAAACATGGCCTGTTTTGGTAACGCTGAATCAGCAGTTGTCTTTCCAGTTTTTACATTCCTCTACATGACCTTTTTTATCCTTCACTTGTTTCTGTTTTACAACTATATTTTGAAATCATACATTCTGTGCAAGAGTGAACTTGAGAGTTCAGATGAAAAATGTATGTTTTCTTTATTGTCATGTCTGGGACTATAGCTACTAGAAGAATTACCAGTTAGGTGCAAAGAACATGTCTACTCTGTATCAAGTATAGAAATATTGAAGGATTTAAAGTGGAGTTCTATTGGGTCAAATATGAAATAATAAGGACACGCAGAAGTTTTATTCTGATAATGCAACCCTCCTATAACATTTGGTAGATTCATGCCACTTTTTGTCCTCTACTTCTGATAAAATGTAGAAGACAATAAGAGATGTGCACATCACAGCACCAAAAACTAGTCGCACTGATCCTGTTCAAACACTTTTTGTCTTTGTATAGCAATCTATGCTGGTGAATGGTTTCCTCTACTGTGACCTTCTCAGTGTAAAATCTAAGGAGAGAGAAAAAAAAAATAACGAATTGTACAACATGTATCATCAGTCCAATAGGTAGGAAATGTAAGTTAGTGATAGAGATAGGTGAATTGCTTTGTAATGAGCAGATTTCATCCCCAATTGTTTGATTTTTAACAAATGGCAATTTGTCTCACATGAACAAAAATGTCCGCCGCCATGTTTTTGACCTGGAAATATCATGGAGACATGTGTTTGACTCAACTGACAGCCACTTAGGAAAGAGATAGTGGTAGGTGGACACCTTAGGCTTCATTCCCATGGAGTAACGCGCCGCTCATTCTGACACGTAAATACGTGTCAGAGTGAGCACAGTAAAACAGATGTGTAAAATGCGGGTATATGTAAAACGCACATATCACATTGAAAGCAACAGGTAAAAAAAGCCTCCCATTGAGTTCAATGGGTAGCGCACGTAAGACCAAACCCATTGAAGCCAATGGGATTCTGTTTTACTGTTCTCACTCTGACACGTGTTTATGTGTCAGAATGAGCGACGCGTTACTCCGTGGGAACGGATCCTAACAATGCTGCTGCCATATGGAATATATAAGGTTGTGCACACATGATCAGGCTCTAGTTGCAGTAATAGTGGATATATAAATACATTTATGATCCATTGCACTGTATCACACATAGCACAGTTCTGAAAAAAACAATAGGAATTCAAGTAATAGAGGACTAGGAGATGATGCCATGAGGAAGGGGCTAGCAAAGCCCTGAAATGTGTAGCGTTTGGAATGTAACAGTCTACTCCATTAGTTACTTTGTAACTTTTTATTATGAAGTTAATAAAAGCTATATTTTATACTTACTTCTGAATCATCGTGGATCCATCCTGGTAGACGTTGGATTTTATTTCCTTTCTACTTGATTATTCACTTGAGTCCTACACCAGTCCGTGCTTCCCAGGCTTGTGGATCCCATCACTGGAGATACGGTGAGCTGAAGATTTTTTTCCTTTTGCTATACAATTTACGCAAAAATGGTGTCATAGCAAAATGCAGCTCATAGTGCAAAAATAAGTCCTCATATAGCTACATCACCAGAAAAAAAACAAAACAAAAACAAAACCCAGCTTGTACAATGTGAAGACAAAACCCCTAAAAATTGGCAAATCATTAGTACATATCTAGCTGTGGCGGGAAGCAAATGTATCAGCTGTACGAGCATATATCAGGGGACACCACAGATTTAAAAGTTACAAAGGAAAATAAATTAGAAGTGACCCCCAGAGTGACATCACAATTATAAGAGCTAATGGGGAAATAGCAGGGAATTTTGTGTTTCCAATGTACTCTGCACAGCTTACATATTCACTTTTTACCATCTGCTGTGCATTCACGTCTGATATACTAATGCTTATTACACCCCTTGATAAATTCTTTGAGAGGTGCAGTTTTAAAAATGGGGTCACTCCTTAGAGGATTCGACCTTAGTGGCACCTTAGAGGCTCTGCAAACATGACATGATGTCCAGTTACCAAACATCTAAATCTACGCTCCAAAAGCCACATAGTGTTCCTTCCCTTCTGTATACCAAACTGAAGTTTATACCCACATGTATAGCACTGTTGTTCTCAATGTCATATGTGGATATAAACTGCTGTTAGAACACAGCTAGGCACAGAAGCGAATGAGTGACATGTGGTTTTTGGAGCACATATTTAGATGGTTTAGTTTTTGGACGTCATGACACTTTTTCAGAGCTCCTGAAGTGCCAGTTAAATAGTGTCACCTGATATATGACCCCATTTTGGAAACTATGGGCCTGAAGAAATTTATCCATGGTGCAGTGACTTTAACCCCAAAGTGTTGAATATGCAGCTGATGTGAAAGGTGAAAATGGCAATTTTTCCCAGGAATACATAATTTCAGTGTGTAATATGTTGTGCCCAGCTTGTATCAGAGGTTGCCAAGCCCCCTGAAAACCTTTCCAGTAAAACCTGCCCTCTAAATGCCAAATAGCGCTCTTTCCATTCTGAGCCCTGACTTGTACCCATACAGCAGATTATGACCACATTTGAGGAGCAATTGAGGAACAATTATTTAACAAAGCATGGGGTGCTTTTTTCTTTAACACCTTGTGAAAATGAAAATATACCAATTATACCTACAAAAACAATGGTGGTTTCCCTATAATTGAAGCAGAAAGCCCACAAAGGAAACCTCTGCAAACTTTCTGTTCAAAGCGCTGCAGGGAGAACCGCGATGCATGGTTGATGCGGGTTTTCCCGCAGTGCTTTTTTGCTGTGGGACACCACGTGGAGTCTTAGCCTTAGAGATCTAAACATTAGCTAGGTAGGGTCCTAGGAGTCCAAACTGTATTCTACAAGATATTTAAGCCAATATAAGTTATGCTTCATAACATACTTTTTCCTCTCAAAGCGAATCTTGGTCTCAAGTCGCATACACAAACCCCAAAGAAATTAATCTTGAGAGGTTCACCAATCTCTAGTTAGTGTCAGGGAAGTCATCAAACCATAGATCAGACTGCATACCCCTTAATGAACACAGAATCCCAAGTAGACCTGAAAATAAATGGTTAGTGGGGAAAAACAGTTCCTTATAAAATCTATTTAAAAGGTAAGGGAGTACTTTATCCATCTGGAAAAAAAAACCTTTAATCTCCAGAGAGGACACAGATTTTTTATTATAAGCACTATGAATAAATAGAATAGAATGGAATATGAGTTTAAATTCACATTAATGTTCAGCAGTGTGAACACCCTAGTCAAGCTAAAAATTTTGCAATAAAATTTGTATATTGTATAGGACTGCATAATAGTAATTAGAGATGAGCGAACACTGTTCGGATCAGCCGATCCGAACAGCACGCACCCATAGAAATGAATGGAAGCACCTATGATGCTGACTTTGCTGGCGGCCGGCCGGCATCACAGGTGCTTCCATTCATTTCTATGGGTGCGTGCTGTTCGGATCGGCTGATCCGAACAGTGTTCGCTCATCTCTAATAGTAATATATCAATCAGATCATAGACCAGAGAAAAATAAAAACAGACTCCAGACAACTGTTGTTTCACTGCAGCAGCATTCAGGCCCACTTTACTTCATATGGCTTCCCTACTGGGGTCCACTGTTGGTGGAGCCTGTAAAATGCAGTCATGATATCATGATATCTGCTTGCCCACTTGCCTCCATGGCTGACAAACAGTAGTAATGAAGCACGGGACTCCTCTGGGGATGGAAGGCCAAGGTAATTGCCCAGTTTGTCCTCTAATATCGACCCGGTTTCTGTGAACTAGTGCCCAGAACTGAACCATATAATTTACTCTAGATACGATTGTACCAATGCTCTGTGAAGAAGTAATATCACATCTCTATTCTGGAAGTCCATACCTCTATTAATACATGAAGATATCCTGCTGGTCTTAGAAGAAGCTGATTGACATTGCATGATGTCTTTTAATCTATGATCTACAAGTATACCCTGTACTTTTTTTTTTTTTATCAATAACTATCCCAATTTTACTTCTCCTAGGACTTATGTTTCATATAGATTATTAGTACCCATATTCATAACTATACAGTTGTACAAACTGAACTTCATTTGCCAAATGGATGCCCAAAAACTAGAAAGAGCAGACCATGATCTATAGGACTTGGAATAGGTGCTGTTCTTCTTCAACATGTGTTCAGGTATAATGTGTGACTGTGGACAGGTGTTCATTGAGATAACAAGTCTTAAGGTATTACTTGGAATATCATAAAATCATTTCAGAAAATGAGGTTCTGTCCTTATATGGGTTTAAGACGTGCCCTTTTACGGGTCTTTCAATGAAAATTCAATACAAATTTTGACTCTGCTGAACAACACAAAAAGGTGGAAAATGTTTACAATCTGTGTATCTCTGCTTCAGCATCTTCATACTAAATATTGGGAGCTTTTGGAGGAATCTGATTCAGGAGTTACTGATGATTAGTGACCTGTCCAAATTACTATTTAGATTTACTTCCAGATTTCTTATTTTTTTTAAATTAATTATTATTATTATTATTATTATTATTATTATTATTATTATTATTATAATACTTTCAGGTACAGAACATGTATATCATGAAAAGAGTGAGAATTGGAATTCATGTGCTTTTTAATAGATATTTTATGGATTTATTTAACTCAAGGACCATGAAAAAAAAAGTTAGCAAGGTAATATGTCAAGGGCCGTGAAGAAAGCTTATTAACAGTTCTACTGATAACCGCTGTAGGAGGGAGTGCTGTGTTAGACACACTTTGCTATTTCCAATTGTAGGGCATAATTAAATCATTAAACAAATAGGTGCTGGAGGCCACATATTTCACTAACGTCCTAAACTAGACCTTTGATGACAAGTGTCCTGTGTCCTTATATAGTCCTTAAATCCTTTTAAGTAGAATTGAACCCATAAAAAGTATTCTATGGTCACTGTGGTTTTTAAATAGAATTTCATATCTAATATTATTAAGTGAATTTGAAAAAATCTCTATAAAATATTTGGGATTTCTTCCATTACAAGATTGGCAGGTTGTGCACTTAACCTGGGAGAAAGTGCTTTGAATTGGTCAGTGGCTTGTCCTTTAGAAAATGAAATTTAAAAGAGGCATTCTAGCTAAAGAGATTTATGACGTCCATATATGTGCCACAAATTGGAGGTGAAGATGAAAAAAAAGATACATAAATGACTTAATTGTGGAACCCCCATCTATTAGACATTTATGGCACAGATATGCTATATATGTTGTGATATCCCTTCTACTACCTTTTTTACATTTTATCTGTACCTAACTAGCACTGTAATTCCTCTATCGTGGAGCTCATGTAATGGTATTTAGTATTATTATTGTATTATCTATGCTGCTGTAACACAATGAATTTGCCCATGGTGGAACTATTAAAGGATTATCTTATTTTATTTTATCTTATCTTATCTTACCATGAAAATAAAATACACACATCTAATTGATGGACATTTTGAGAGTGTTCCAAATGCTAGCCATAGCTATACTGACTGCAGCAAAATTAGCCAGTAGATATATACCTCTGGAATTACTGCCCATAGACATAATATAGGGCCAGGTTGAAATATTGTATATCACTGAGGTATATACTGTACTGTGGTTCTGAGAGACTTACTGAATGGTCATGATATGATATGAGTTAATTCAACTTGTTAGATTTTTATATCTCTGTTACAACTGTAAGAGAACAAATCAAAGACCTTTATCTGTATGCCCGTTCAACTTTGCACTTCCATCCATGTAATACATGGATGGAATAAAATGATTAGCATTTTAAATTATATTATACATAGTACTAGAGATGAGCGAGTAGTATTCGATCGAGTAGGTATTCGAATGAATAATACGGTATTCGAAATATTCGTACTCGATCGAATACTACCTCCTATTCGCAGTAAATACTCGATTCAGAACCAGTGTTGATTGGCTGAATGCTATACAGTGTATAGCATTCGGCAAATCAACGCTGGTTCTGCAGCAGGCTCATCCTTGCTAGTCAGGAGAGCTGGCAGTTTGCTGTTACGAGGTAGCTGACTTTTTCTCATAGGAATGCATTGACCAGCGTTGATTGGCCAGTGTACAGCATTCGGCCAATAATTGCTGGTTCTGCTGGAGGCTCGTCTGTGAGGAGGCGGAGTCTAAGATCGGACCACAGCAGTCTCCATTGTGGTCCGATCTTGGACTCCGCCTCCTCAAAGACGAGCCTCCGGCAGAACCACCGTTGATTGGCCGAATGCTGTACACTGGCCAATCAATGCTGGTTAATGCATTCCTATGAGAAAAATTAAGCTCCCTCGTAACTGCAAGCTGCCAGCTCTCCCGAATAGCAAGGACGAGCCTGCTACAGAACCAGCGTTGATTTGCTGCAGGCTCATCTTTGCTAGTCGGGAGAGCTGGCAGCTTGCAATTACGAGGGAGCTTACTTTTTATCAGCACAACTGCAAGCGCTGTGCAGTTAAAATGCACAGAACCCATAGACTATAAGGGGCTCTGTGTGCTTTAACTGCACAGCGCTCCTCCTAAACACTCTCCTCCTGGTACTCATTTTTAGGATCGGGTCCCGCAGGTTTCCGTTCTGGCACACAGTGCCACCTGCGGGCCAATCCAACCCTCGCCCTCGGCATCATGCAGCAGGGAGTCTGGAGTCTAAGTCTAGCTTTCGGCCCACTGAGTATGCTCAGACATTTTGGAGCCACTCAGGGGCTAAGTGCCATTCTGTCCCTACTGAGCATGCTCAGACATTTTGGAGACACTCAGAGGCCAAGTCCCATTTTGCCCATACTGAGCATGATCGGTGACATCATGGCCACCGCCCCTGTTGGGCGGGGACTAGCCTTTATATAGTGTGAGCCGACGCCCGCCCGGTGCTCACACTTTGACAAAATACTTGAGACAAGAGGTTAAGGCTAGGTTCCTGTGAAGGCAGGAGCAGCTTAGGGATGTAGTTAGGATTCCTTGGCTCAGCCAGTGGGAATCAGTATAGCCTATGTAAACTGTCTACTTGTGTTGTAGCTCCTGGTTGTTAAAGGAGTCTTTTTGTGTTGCTGACCAATGGTGACGGTTAACCCTTGGCAGCCTGAACTGCCAGTGAAGTTGACTGGTAGTCTGCATTCAGACATACAGCCGTCCACCTGGGCCTGTGGACCTCACTGTAGTGTCTTGCAACCTAGCAGTTCTGTAGTTGAAAATATTATTATGTGTGTATATATATATATATATATATATATATATATATATATATATATATACACACACCCACACACAGAACCGTAACACTCGTGGACTTGGTGACTCTCCTTTAGTCAAATAGTGGTTTACCCTGAAACGAGCATTTTTTCCCATAGACTATAATGTGATTCGATATTCAATCAAGTAGTCGAATATTGAGGCTCTACTTGAAATGAATATCGAGTCTCAAATATTTCACTACTAATTCATCTCTAAGGGTGAATTCACACTGAGTAAACGCTAGCTTATTCTGAACGTAAAACACGTTCAGAATAAGCGGCGTCTAAAGCAGCTCCATTCATTTCTATGGGAGCGGGGATACGAGCGCTCCCCATAGAAATGAATGGGCTGCTTCTTTCACTCCGTGCAGTCCCATTGAAGTGAATGGGGAGTGCCGGCGTGTACGCTCCGGCATGAGCAGAGCTTGCCGTATACGCCGGCACTCCCCATTCACTTCAATGGGACTGCACGGAGTGAAAGAAGCAGCCCATTCATTTCTATGGGGAGCGCTCGTATCCCCGCTCCCATAGAAATGAATGGAGCTGCTTTAGACGCCGCTTATTCTGAACGTGTTTTACGTTCAGAATAAGCTAGCGTTTACTCAGTGTGAATGCACCCTAATAGTTACATATAGTTACATAGTAGATGAAATTAGATGAAGACATAAGTCCATCAAGTCCAACCTATAACCCTACAATCTCCTACAGTGTTGAGCCCAGGGAAAGGCAAAAAAACCCCATGAGGCTCATGCCAATTGCCCTATTTCTGGGGAAAAAATTCCTTTCTGACTCCAATCTGGCAGTCAGTATAAAAACCCTGGATCAATGTGTCCTTAAAATATAGAATCCATAACCCATAATATTATTCTCTTCAAGAAAATCAGGCCCTCTTTGAACTTGTTTAATGAATCCACCATCACCACTTCTTGAGGCAGAGAGTTCCATAGCCTCGCTGTTCTTATTGTGAAGAATCCCCTTCTATGTTTCTGGTGAAACTTTCTCTCCTCCAGATGTAGCGGATGCCCCCTTTTTTTTTTTTTTTTTTTAAATGTAGATTGTGAGCCCCACATAGAGCTCACAATGTACATTTTTCCCTGTCAGTATGTCTTTGGAATGGAAATCCACACAAACATGGGGAGAACATACAAACTCCTTGCAGATGGTGCCTTGCCCTTGGCAGGATTTGAACCCAGGACTCCAGCGCTGCAATGCTAACCACTGAGCCACTGTGTTGCCCCCCATAGTGGATGCCCTCTTGTCACTGTCACTGGCCTAGGAGTAAAAAGATCCTTAGAAAGTTCTTTGTATTGTCCCTTCATGTATTTGTACATTGTGATTAGATCTCCCCGTAGACGTCTTTTCTCTAAACTGAATAACCCCAAGTTTGTTAATCTATCGCTGTACTCCAGTCCACCCATTCCCCTAATAATTTTGGTTGCCCATCTTTGTACTTTTTCAAGTTCACTTATATCTTTCTTGTATATTGGGGCCCCAAATTGCTCACAATATTCGAAGTGTGGCCGTACCAGTGATTTTTATAGAGGCACAACTATTAGAGATGAGCGAATAGTATTCGAAACTATAGTTTCGAATACCTTGCTCCATAGGAATGAATGGGAGCTGATGGCGCGCAGCCGGCGCTTAACCCCTTGCTGTTTGGCCGCTCCCATTCATTCCTATGGGAGTGAGGTATTCGAAACTATGTTTCGAATACTATTCGAATCAACTCTAATAACTATACTGCAAGGAGTCGCTCTCATGCATATCACTAAAAAAAGGACATCTTATAAATATATATCATTGTATAGGTATAATATCTCAAAGAAACCCCAATCAGAAAGTCTGTTTAGCACATGCAGGTTAATAAAATATACTACTACTACTAATAATATTAACTAGAGATGAGCGAACAGTAAAATGTTCGAGGTTCGATATTCGTTTCGAGTAGCCCCTCAATATTCGACTACTCGAATGGAATATTGAACCCTATTATAGTCTATGTGGGGTAAATGCTTGTTTCAGGGGTAGGCAACGTTCGATCAAATTATACTTACCAAGTCCACGAGTGAGGGTCGGGCTGGATCCTCCGAGAAGTCTTCTCCGTGCAGCGTCCCTGCGGCATCTTCCGGCTCTTCATTCACTCCATAGGAATGAATGGGAGCTGACGGCACGCAGCCGGCGCTTAACCCCTTGCTGTTTGGCCGCTCCCATTCATTCCTATGGGAGTGAGGTATTCGAAACTATGTTTTGAATACTATTCGAATCAACTCTAATAACTATGTTCTTGTCATGACAATCTATACTTCTTTTGATGCATCCCATAATTTTATTTGCCTTGGCAGCAGCTGTCTGACACTGGTCACTGAAGGTAAGCTTGCTGTCCACCAAAATCCCCAAGTCTTTTTCATTGGCAGTCTTACTCAGTAATTTACTATTAAGTACGTAATCATACATTTTATTACGTCGACCAAAGTGCATAACCTTACATTTGTCAGCATTAAACTCCATTTGCCAAGTCTCCACCCATACTTTCAGCTTCCTTAGATCCTCATGTAATATTCTACTAACCACCTAATTTTTGATTACCTTACAAAGTTTGGTGAACACCCTGCTTTGTAAACCCTCTACCAGGTCATTAATAAAGATATTAAACAGGAGAGGGCCTAATACTGATCCTTGTGGCACCCCACTGGTGACTGTGGCCCAGTCTCAATATTTACCATTAACAAGTACCCTCTGTTTCCTATCAGTGAGCCAGTTGTTAAAACAATTGCATACGTTTTCCCCAGTCCCAACATTCTCATTTTGCATACCAACCTTTTATGTGGTACAATATCAAAAGCCTTTGAAAAGTCCAGATACACCACGTCCATCGCATTACCCATGTCCAGTCTTGAACTGACCTCCTCATAGAAGCTGATCAGTTTCTGCCTCCCAGTGACATACTGTCCTGTAGTGATTAAATAAGGTCCAGTATGTTATTGGAAGGCGGTGACTCCAAGCATCATACATAACTATACTGCAAGGAGTCGCTCTCATGCATATCACTAAAAAAAGGACATCTTATAAATATATATCGTTGTATAGGTATAATATCTCAAAGAAACCCCAATCAGAAAGTCTGTTTAGCACATGCAAGTTAATAAAATATACTACTACTACTACTACTACTACTAATATTAACTAGAGATGAGCGAACAGTAAAATGTTCGAGGTTCGATATTCGTTTCGAGTAGCCCCTCAATATTCGACTACTCGAATGGAATATTGAACCCTATTATAGTCTATGTGGGGTAAATGCTTGTTTCAGGGGTAGGCAATGTTCGATCAAATCATACTTACCAAGTCCACGAGTGAGGGTCGGGCTGGATCCTCCGAGAAGTCTTCTCCTTGCAGCGTCCCTGCGGCATCTTCCGGCTCTTCATTCACTCTGCCAGGCATCGGGCCTGGGCAGAGCCGACTGCACATGCCCGCACTACAAGCGGACATGCGCAGTCGGCTCTGCCCAGGCCCGATGCCTGGCAGAGTGAATGAAGGGCCGGAAGACGCCGCGGGGAAGCTGCACAGAGAAGACTTCTAAAGGTAGGAGAAGAACCAGCGTTGATTGGCCGATTGTATAGCATTCGGCCAATCAATGCTGGTTCTGCATCGAACTTTTACGTTCGAACAGCGAGTGGTACTTGATCGAGTACGAGTATTTCGAATACCGTAGTATTCGATCGAATACCTACTCGATCGAGTACTGCTCACTCATCTCTAATAATAACTCATTTTATAATAAACATTGATGCCAATGCTTCTATAGCACACCTCCTGATTTTTTTTTTTCATCGTAGTGACATCAATATTGAATGCAAATGTGGTGATATTCTAAATAATGTTTATCTTTTTGTCTGTCTCTCCAACTATATTTCTGTTACTAACTATGGTGTTTAAATGAAAGTTGTGGTTGACAAAGTCACACACATTTAGAGGTGTTACATTTTAATTCAGTTTGGTGACTGTTATTCTGTTGAAAAGAATCTTTGCCAACCTTTTTTTTTAATCCTGCAGTAAGAGAGAACACACAGTGAACTTTGTGACAGCTGCAATTTTATTGCACTAGTGGGACCTTTTGTAAACCAGATTGCTATTATTACAATTGATTCTCTTCATTGTAATGACTATATACTCTCTTATTAAAGAGATAACCTTTCAAAAAATCAATGAACTTACTGAAAATTTCTAATTAACAGGGAAATGCTAATACCATGGATTTCTGGGGATAGAGGTTGCTGTTTTATTACATGCTGTAGACTCAAGTCTTGTTAGGTTAGAAGTGCAGCCCCTCCCATGACAATAATGAAACAATAGCTGGGCCATGTCTAACTATTGTTTCAAAGCAACTCTGCTGAGTTTGTATATGAGAGGGTTTGAATTTTTTTTGGACAACTATAAATTTGACAATATTTTAACACATAGAACATTGTTTTTGTTTTGGGCTCATAAAGATTTAGATATTTGGAAAACACACTGAAGACTTAAAGATGACCTTTCACCACCTACACCAACCCCATTTCTTAGCATCTATTGATAGGCACTAGAGATGAGCGAGTACTGTTCGGATCAGCCGATCCGAACAGCACGCACGCATTGAAATGAATGGACGTAGCCGGCACGCGGGGGGTTAAGCGCCCGGCGTCAAAGCGGAAGTACCAGGTGCATCCATTCATTTCTATGACGCGTGCTGTTCGGATCGGCTGATCTGAACTCGCTCATCTCTAATAGGCACCGCTTCACTTATTCTTACATAGTTGGAATTTTTTTTTTCTACCTCAGATCATTCCTGAGCAATAAGCACAGTTAATTTAAATGGCTGATATGCTGCTTAGACTCTGTACTGTTGGATGGGCAGTATCAGGTCGGAGTAGGAAAGGTGGGACTATTCACAGCTCCGAAAAGTGGTAGTCAGTGTCAGAGCTCAGAATAACAATTCATGTCTGATCTTGCTTGGCACCACCCATCTGACAGTACAGACTCTAAATAGTATGCAAGGTGCCAAAACTAACAGCACTTATTGCTCAGAAACAGTCGGGACTAGAGAAAAATTTCAAGCTGTGCCCAAATCAGTGGAGCAGTCCCTATTAAAAGATGCAAAGAGGTGAACTTGGCGGAGGTGGGTGAAAGGTTCTTTTTAAGCTTACAAGATTAAGACAAGACGGGGGCGGAGCCTAACCGTCAACACAGATGGACGTCTGAGCCTGCAGCTCCGTCTGTGAATCGGCCTTACCCACTCCAAACTTAACGAACAGTAGCACAAATGGGGAAGAACGGGCGAGACAAGAGTCAGGAGACCACCAGTACACCCATCGGGAGGAATCAGCAGGGGGAAATGCACAAATTCTTCAAGAAGAAGCCGGCCAGGTCCCCGGCCTTGGCGCGCAAGATGGCGCAGGGGGAAGTGCAGGAGGAGTACACTGCCGAGGACTCGGATATGGAAAGCGTGACCAGCGTGGACAGGTCAGATACCAACTCTTCGGCTCTAGTCACTAAGTCCTTTATGCGCAAACTACTCTCACATACGGTAGCCCCGATTATGTCGGAATTAGCAGCCCTCAGGGAAGACATGCAAAGCCTGGGGGGCAGAGTGTCGTCGGTGGAGTCGGCCTACTCGGCTCTCGCCACTCACTCCACCACCGTAGAACAGCATGTCGTGTTACATCATGCCCACATTAATAGAGCAAGTGATATGTTAGAGGATTTGGAAAATCAAAACAGACGCAGAAACATACGTCTGAAGGGTCTGCCTGAATCCTATCCCCCGGAGGATTTGAGAGACATCATGGCGTCTATCTTTACATCCCTCCTGGGTCAGGAGAGGGCTGGGGCTATCCAAATTGAAAGAGTACACCGTGCTGTGCGGCCTAAACCCGCTACCACCGATCCTCCCAGAGATATTATATGCGGACTTTTGAATTCAGTAGACACTGTGGAGATCCTGACCGCGGCCAGGGCAAAGAGGCCTGTTCAATATGAACAATCAGAGGTACAACTTTATCAGGACTTAGCTCCGGTAACCCTATCTAAGCGGCGCATGCTGCGCCCGCTGCTAGAGGCATTGAAGGAGAAAGGCCTACAATACATGTGGTTGTTTCCATTTGGGCTGGCAGTCCTGAAGCAGGGCCGCAGAATTGTGATACGCTCGCCTGCAGACCTCGAAGCCGCGTGGCCCCTGTTGGGCATCCAGCCTATTCCCATCCCCTCCTGGCAGGCTCTCAATATGGACATAACTGCTTGGCCTTCAATTCCCAGCATCACCGGGCCGGATCGCCCGTATAAGCCAAAGTCTCCCAAGGCAAGGAAGACACTTGTCCCCTGAACCCTGGTTTTTCAGGACCCTATACGACTTCACCCAGACCCTGGACTTCCCTTTTGGCACTTCTCCTTTGGCGCATCTTCGCAGTTTTTTGAACTTGTGTTCTGGACCCACACCCAGAGCGACTCAGTATTGCTTATATTTTTGATTTTCTTTATTCTCATGCTACGCCGGGTTTTAAGTCATGTTTCACATACTGGCAGTGTTGGTGACAGATTACTTGCGGCAATCTGATTTATACTAGTTCTTTGGCATTTTTATTGCTTAGTGTTCTTATATCCTTGGGGGGGTTCCTGCCCGTGGCCCTGGGGTTCCGAGGATGGGCCCCGCGGCCCCGGGTGGCCGCCCTTTCCCAGACCCTGCATTGCACACACGCAGCGGTTCAACCTATCCAGCTTATGTGGGTTGTGCGGGTATGTTTCGTGGGGCGCCTCAATCTCTAGTTTCCTATGTGATTAGCCAATGATTGCGTCTGTTCTTATCGGGCAGGTGCTGATTTTGGGATATTCTGGCCTGCTATTTGTCACGCCGGTTATATGTGTCTTTCATGCTCTCTCTGTTTTTTCCCCCCTCAACTCATTCCCCCCCCTCCCCCCCCCCTCCTCTGCCTCTTATGCCTACCTCCAGGGTCTCCTACCCTCTATGCTATGTGTCCACCCCCTCTTTAACTGCTCCCCTCTTTTCACCTTCTTTGTATAGTTATTTACCTCCTGTTTGGAGTGGTCGGCCGATGACCACGATTGGACTTTATCTCCTACCTCCGTTTAGCTGTCGTTTGGACAGTGTTTTGCATAGCTAGCGGATATCAGGCTTGCCGCTGCTATAATACGCATAATTTGACTGTTATTGCTTTATATTGTTGATTGCCTTTCACATTACACTGTGGTTGTTATTTGCAGTGAGAACCACTTCTGTCATTTGCAATTTCCCGTTTTTTTTTTACTGATTACTTCTAGTTGTACCCTCCTCCCCCTCTTGCTCACTCTCTACCAACCTTCCCTCCCCCCCCTCCCCTAAGTGTTCCCTTTACCTGGGCCTTTAACATCATACCTCCCTGACCCTACGCCGGACCCATGGCTAAACTAGTGTTCACATCCTATAACACTAATGGGATGAACTCTCCCAATAAACGTTCTCAAATCTTCACAATCCTCAAACGGCTCCGCACGAATGTTGCTTTCCTACAGGAGACTCATTTTAAATCTGGTTCCATTCCCAGACTCCCTACTAATGCTTTTCCTTTAGGCTTCCACTCCACGAACTCGATTAAACGCACGTGCGGAGTCTCCATATTGTTTCACAGCTCAGTCCCGTTTCAATGCTCACAGACTTATGAAGACCCGGAGGGCAGAGTCCTTTTATTAAAGGGCACGATAGCCTCCCAGGCGTACACGTTTGCGAATGTATACGCCCCTAACAAGGGTCAAGTAGGTTGGCTTCTGTCGGTGTTGAAGGTATTAGAGCTGTTTGCTGAGGGCCAGGTGATCCTAGCAGGGGACCTAAATGTCACTCTCACTCCAGCTTTAGATTCCTCTTCGGGGGTCTCCTCCATATCCCAGAAGGCGCTTGGTAAACTAAATCAGGCGCTGTCAGAGGCAAATTTGGTAGACCTGTGGCGCACACACAATCCCTCATTGAGAGATTACTCATTTTACTCCAACCCTAGAAAATCGTACCAGAGACTGGACTACATATTTGTGTCCAGATCTATGGTCTGTAACTCCCTGAACTCACGTATTGACTTGATTTCGGTTTCGGACCATGCCCCGGTTTGGACGGCTTTGACTCTGGATCGGCTCCCTAGACGAGATTGGAATTGGCGCCTAAATGAGGCCTTGTTAGACAGAGCAGACTTTCACGCGACGGTTAAAAGTCACCTTGATATGTATTTTGAGCTGAACACGAACCCGGACACCTGCCCCGTGATTACATGGGAAGCCCATAAATCTGTTATAAGGGGAATTTTCATTTCCCTCGCCTCCAAAGCTAAGAAGGAGTCGCGGGAAAAAATGGACTCCCTCCTCTCTGAGATTGCAAAAATAGAACGCCTCAGAAAATTAAGCACTCAACGCCCACTACACGAAAAATTGTTCAAGCTGAGAGAGGAGCTTAGAGACCTAATAAACGCACGTACAGCAAAGCAGTTTCTACACTTCCAACATAAGCTTTACGCTCACGGGGATAAGAGTGGGAAATTGATGACGTCCCTGATTAAGAAGAGGAAAGCTAAATGTTTCATTTCAAAAATCAGAGATCAGACAGGTGCTTCCCATACTTCTACCCCAGATATCACTTCCGCCTTTCTCACATTTTATTCCTCTCTATACAACCTTAATGCTGATGATTCACCCTCCGACACAGAGGATAAGGCGAGAGAGAGGAAAGCCTTTCTGGAAGCTGTCCCCCTGCCCTCCTTATCGGAGGAAGAGGCGACAGCCTTGTTAGACCCCATTTCCCATGAGGAAATTAAACAGGTACTCAACAGCTTTCCTATTGGGAAAAGCCCAGGCCCGGACGGCTTTCCGCTGCAATATTATAAAATTTTTCAGTCTGAACTCATCCCCCATTTTGCCAACTCGTGTAATGCACTCCTTCAGGGTAAATCCCTCCCCAGTCAAGCCCAAGAGGCACACATTACACTCTTACCCAAGGAAGGGAAGGACCCCCTGTCCTGTGGCAGTTATCGCCCCATATCCCTTCTCAATTTGGACCTTAAAATCTGGGCAAAAATATTGGCCACCAGAATCAAACCCCTGATCCCACACCTTATTCACCCAGACCAGGCGGGGTTCGTGACGGGGAGAGAGGGCAGGGATAATTCCCACCGCTTGCTCCATGCCATTACACATGCTCGTAAACATAGATCTAAAGTAGTTCTGCTCGGTCTGGATGCCGAAAAAGCATTTGATAGAGTGGACTGGAGTTTTATGCACGCAACACTTGAAAAGTTTAGCTTCCCGCCCCAGTTTATCAAGGCCATATTTTCACTTTACAATTCGCCTCATGCTAAACTCAAAATTAATGATACATTGTCTCCGAGCTTCCACATCAAAAATGGCACGAGACAGGGCTGCCCTCTCTCCCCCTCGCTCTTCTTACTGGTGCTAGAACCCCTTTTGCAAACTGTTCGCCTCCATCCAGATGTATCGGGACTCCAAATAGGTGATTACCAACTTTATTCCGCGGCTTTTGCGGATGATGTATTATTTCTGGTCTCTAATCCAGAGAAAGGCTTACCCACCATTATAAGTTTGTTGTCCCAATACGGCTGGATCTCAGGCTATAAAGCCAATTTAGATAAGTCGGAAGTTCTAAATATTACCCTCCCGAATTCTCAGGTCGGCTCTCTCGCATCCACCTCTCCGTTCAAGTGGTCATCCAAGTCCTTGAAATACCTAGGAGTTACACTGACGGCGGATCCTAGCGACTTATACACTTCTAATTTTACCCCTTTGCTGAAAGAAATTCGAGCCCAACTGGCCTCATATAAGAAGCTGCCATTCTCCTGGCTAGGCCGTAAGAATCTTCTTAAATCATATGTCCTTCCTAAAATACTTTATAACTTACACATGCTCCCCATAAAACTGCCCCCAATTTTCTTCAAGGAAATCAAATCCATGTTTGCGACATTCCTTTGGAACGGCAAGAAATCCAGGCTCCCTCTCTCGCTCCTCATGAGGAAAAAGACGGAAGGTGGTATAGATATGCCAAGTGTCACCGACTATTATAAGGCGGTACAGCTGAAACGGTGGGTAGATCTGACCAATATCTCTACCCCTTCTCTGATCTCAAACATTTCTTTGAATACTTTTGGGGCACGATCCCAGGCAGATCTCTGGCTCTATGGGACACCTGGACATCGTCCAAAAGATATAGATCAGCTTTTACTAGGAGCTTGCGAGACTTGGAGGGATATGAGGGGACAGTTGGCCCCAGATTCCTCACTCATGTTTCCTGTAGGTCTCATTCCCTCACAGTTGGGTCATTCTCACTCCTCCTACGGCGATGTTTGGGAACGTCTTCTGCCGCATAGGCTGGTTGATAATTTGGTTAGTAACTCTGAGATTGATTGTGACAGGCTGGAATCACGCCTACCCCGTTCTACACTCTCCTTTCTCCAAAAACATCACTTATCTAAGTTGACGGGTGATTGGTTACAGGCCTACAGACCGCGTACGGCACTCACGCCCTTTGAACGCTCGGTTTTGGCGAACAACTCACAGCTGAACAAGACATCCTTTGTCTTGAAGCACTACATTAGCCCGAGAGTGTTTTATAAACCCGCCTATGTCTCGTCTTGGGAGTCCGATCTGGGGCTCAAACTAACGGATGAGCAGGTCAGTGTTGTCCTAAGCAACTCTCATGGTTTTTCTCCGTGTGTGCGCCTACAGGAAACGCAATTTAAATTATTGACAAGATGGTATCACACCCCTGAACGCCTCTCACGCATGAAACTGGGTGTCTCAGAGTTATGCTGGAGATGTAAAATGCACGCAGGTACCCTTTTCCACATTTGGTGGCAATGTCCACTAATTCGCGCCTTCTGGGATGACATCCAGGACACTGTCAGGAAAATTACCTCGCAGCCCTTCACTATTCTCCCCTCTATGGTTATTCTTTCATTGCCTAGCTCCGATTATGCCCCATCCAGGTCCAACTTAGTCTCCTATTTGTTGTCAGCAGCGAACTCTCTGATTCCAGGCAGATGGTTGAACTCTGAACCGCCAACCAGAACTGAGTGGATTGCTAAAGTGAATCAGATTGCCAGGTTCGAAGAACTCTCTAGCTGGCGTCTGCGAAGGCACCAGGCTTTCCTTAACACTTGGGAGCCATGGAAACGTTTGAATTCGTAATGTACTATTAGCCATTCAGAGATCTAGTGGATTATCAGGCCTACTTCCCTTCCACCCCCTCCTCCCCCCCCCCCCTTACCCACCCTCATCCCTCCTGCCCCCCGGCCTATCCAAACCTTCCCACCCCCCTCCCGCATTTTTCTGGGTACGTCTTCTTTCATCTCTTTCTAGTGACCTAGGTTCTCAGATACTGCTTGCCACGTCATTTTTGGTTTTTCTCACGATTATCCTTAACTCCCCCTTTATTTATTGTTCATTTTCATTGGTAATGGTCATGTTGACCTCATTGGAATACCCTTTCCTTGTATGTAATTTTTTTTGGTATTCTTCTTCCTAATGTATGACACCATGCATATGTATCTTTTACCATTGTATTTTCGCAGAAGCTGTGCCTTCTTTATATGTGCATGCTCAATTTTGGTATGTCTATACTTTTTGAAAAACAATAAAAATTATTAAAAAAAAAAAAAAAAAAGACAAGACAAGAAGTGATTTTTTTTGTTTCATTTTTATTTTTGTAGTATATTTGAACATGTCTTTTTTATGAATAAAACTGTTTCCTCTAGAGCAAGTAGATTCTTCTTTGCAGAGAGAAAAATTATTTGGGCCAAATGGAAGGAAGTAAACAAAAAATGCTTGCCAATGTATAGGATATAAAGTTCCATCATCCATTTAGTTGCACCATAAGTCAGAAGGTTAGCATAGGGGTAGGCAATAGAGATGAGCGAGTACTGTTCGGATCAGCCGATCCGAACAGCATGCACGCATTGAAATGAATGGACGTAGCTGGCACGCGGGGGGTTAAGCGGCCGGCCGGCGTCAAAGCGGAAGTACCAGGTGCTTCCATTCATTCTGATCCAAACAGTACTCGCTCATCTCTAGTAGGCAACCTTTGGCACTTTAGTTGTGAAGTTACAGCACCCAGCATATCTACTTGCTCTGTTGTTCTTGGAGCTGCCCATAGAAGTGAATAGGGCATGTAGAGAGTATTAGTTCCACAGCAGAAGGAATGTCAAAAGTCGCTGATTCCTGGGTTAGTATATTATATTATCCATCATTTATACTATCTATCAGTGACGGAAAAGGTAAAGAGACAGGACAGGGCAACATTAATGACAAATTTATATGTCTTGCTTATACAGTATAGACATATTCTGACATACACACTCAGAAGACATATAATCTGTACCACATAGAATCCAAAAGAGATAGGTCTATGAGCCCATCAGATACAGTTAATATGCATAAATATGTTCCCCTCAGTGAAGGTACATGAGTCACATATATAGTGCATGCAGATATTGACCCCCATTTGAGTGTAAGACACAATCAATATTTAAAAAGAGACCACCCCTGATAGGTAATAAAGTAGATATCCAGGTACAATACCAGACTTCGTATTCTAAGGCACTTGAGGAAAATAACAAAAACACAAAAATATAGTGTTCTGCAGACCATGGATTAGTATTAGAGATGAGCGAACACTGTTCGCAACAGCCGTTCCGAAAAGCACGCTCACAGCACGCTCCCATAGAAATGAATAGAAGTGGTCGGCACGTGGGGGCTAAGCAGCCGGCCTGTGTGCCAGGTGCTTCCATTCATTGCTATGGGAGCGTGTTGTTCAGATCGGCTGATCCGAACAGTGTTCGCTCATCTCTAATTAGTATCCCATGGCCTACACCAAGGCCGAACCAAGGTTTCACAGTGAGTCAGCCAGGTAGTTATCAGGCCTGAAACTGTGTACTAGCCATTTAATGTGGCCATTGAAAAAAGTTTATTTTAGTACATATGCACTACCCATTTTTCAGTCATAGTTTCAGTAGGGGGTAGTTATTCCACTGTGAGATTCATGTTTTTGGAATTATATGCTCAAACATTTTCTGTTTTTTTTTTTTTTACATTTTTATGCTGCTATCCACACTTTTAAATGTGGGAGGGAATAGGTATGTTATCTTAATTTAGCTGATGTGCACCGGATTTATCAAAAATTGTCACAATCTCATTCTAGAGGAGAAAAGGAAAGATGATGGCATAGAAAGTAGTTTAAGGGCTGGTTCAACCTGCGCCTTGTCTTCTCTTTTGGGTTTCCATCTTCTGCCGAGAGAAACTGGACAGGAGACGGAAACCCGGCGGTCAGTTTTCAAACCCTTTTACTGTCACATTCACTCAGTCAAAGTGATTATCCATTAGCGTCTTCTGCCTCTCCACCGAGAAACCGTTTTTTTAAACCGTACACAAAGTCCTTCATGTCCGACTTTGTTTCCAGTTAAAAAAACTGTTTTGCCGCGGAGAAGCAGAAGACGCTCATGGGCAATCACTTTGCAACCCATTCGGTTTCCGTCTCATGTCCAGTTTCTCTCGCCAGAAAACGGAAACTTGAAAGCGGAGACCGGGCGCAGGTGTGAACCCGCCCTAAGATTTCAGGACAGATGTACTAAATTGAAAAGCTGTTCTATTTGAGGGGACATTAAATTATGGCGGTGTAACATCTTTGCCCATCCGGGCGTTGGTGCCATCATCCGGCCGCACGCTGCGGCGCAGGAGACGTGTTTGGTTGTAATTTATTCTGTTGGTTTCTCCTTGCACTGTCTGAACACTGCCCTATTCTTTACCTTGGTAATTGATTTTCCACCACACCCATCTCCTTTACCTTCAGTTTGCTCTGCTCCTCTAAGGGTTAATCTGGCCGTGCCCTCTGATTGACAGCCGCCTTCCTTTACTCCATGGGAGGGTTCTTCCTCCCTATATAGCCTTGGTTTCCATTCAGACCAGTGCTTGCTATTGCCGTGCGCATACCTGCTCTTACTGTCTCTGTTTTGATTACTCTATTATACTTGACCTTTGGCTTTCCTCACTGACTTCTCTTTTTGGACTCCGATTTGGTACTGTATTGCCCGACTGTTACTGACCCTTGGCTAAGTTGACTTCCCATTGTTGTTGTTCGTCTTGTCTGCGTTTTGTGTGTCACATACTCAGGGAGGGACTATCTTCGTGGTTGCCGCCTATTACGTAGGATAGGGCCTGGTAATAGGAAGGGACAGTAGGGGGCATAAGCTTAGGGCTCACTGTCTCGTGTGTCCCCGTTCCAGGGTCCCCTAACACTGCCTAACAGGCGGGCCCATCTAGACAACCCTTGAACAGGGCCAAGTAAAGTATTAAAACGACCCTGAACAGGGGTGCAGTCTAGAGACCAGGCTCCGGTCTGTAGCAAGTAATGGGTTCAGTAATGTCTCCACAATGCTATTTTATTAAGAAACAAATATCACAATTGTTTTCCATCCATTCCTCTCAATCATTCAACCTTGGTACAAAAAATGTCTAACATTTTGGTTTTGCCTAATGCCATAACCAATTTTAATATTAAAATCCAAATGATTATTTTGGGCTTTGTCCAAATAATTGTAGGATTAGCTGCCTATTTCTAAATAATGAAGAGAGTCCTTAGTAATTGAGCACTGCTCCCTAGTAATTAAAATAGACAAGCCCTAGCCTCAAGCCTCCTTTATCTTATGGCAAATCTTTTCTAAATTGTAGCTATGCATAACCTAATTTAGGTATAAACTGACATGAGCTTACATATACTTACTGAATAATGTCCTATGGTCATCCAATGGTTGTTGTTATTATTGTTATGTGTGTTACATAACAATGGATGACATTCAACATTACTAATCATGGGTGTAACTAAATTATTATGGAAGTATCTGGGAAGTGAAATCTGTCCACATACCTCACTGCCTGCTCCAGATTTTAATGACTGCATATTGCACAATTTATTTTTATTATTTTATAAATTAGCAGCATGACTTGCAATATATATATATATACAGTATATCTCAATAAATTAGAATATCATCAAAAAGTTATTTTTTTTTAGTAATTCAATTGAACAATTGAAACACATATATTATATTGAATCATTACAAAAAGGAGAACCCAAAAGTCAATATCTCAGAAAATTAGAATATTATATAAGCCCAACTATAAAAAAAATTATTTAACACAGAAATGTTGGCCCAATGAAAAGTCTGTCCAGTAAATACCCTCAATACTTGGTGGGGGCTCCTTTTGCATCAATGTGGCCTGTGGCACTGCAGAAGTGTTATGGAAACCCAGCCTTCAGCTCGTCTGCATTGTTGGGTCTAGGGTCTCTCATCTTCCTTTTGACAATACCCTATAGTTTCTCTGTGGGGTTAAGGTCAGGCGAGTTTGCTGGTCTATCAAGCACAGTGATATTGTGGTTATTAAATCAGATCTTGGTACTTTTGGCAGTGTAGACAAGTGCCAAGTCCTGTTGAAATATAAAAATTTCATCTTCAAAAAGCTTGTCGGCAGAGGGAAGCATGGAGTGCTCTAGAATTTCCTGGTAGACAACTGTGCTGATGTTGGTCTTGATAAATGACAGTGGACCTACATCAGCAGATGACATGGCTCCCAAAAGCATCACTGATTGTGGAAACTTCACACTAGACCTCAAGCAGCTTGGATTGTGTACAGCAGCCTCTCCACTCTTCCTCCAGACTCTGGTCCTTGGTTTCCAAATGAAATGCAAAATGTACTTTCATCTGAAAATAACACATTTGTCCACTAAGAAACATTAGAGTTCTTTCTCTCCTTGGCCCAGGTAAGATGCTTCTGGCTTTGTCTATTGGTTATGAGTGGCTTGATACATGGAATGTGACACTTGGAGCCCATGTTCTGAAAACGTCTGTGTGTGGTGACTCTTGAAGCACTGACTCCAGCAGCAGTCCACTCCTTGTGAATCTCCCCCAGATTTTGAATGGCCTTTTCCTAACAATCCTATCAAGACTATGGTTATATCGGTTGCTTGTGCACCTTTCCATGAATATGCTGTGATACGGCACTCTGAGAACAGCCAGCTTCTTTAGCAATAATCTTTTGTGTCTTACCCTCCTTGTGGAGTGTGTCAATAACTGCCTTCTGGTCATCTGTCAACTCAACAGTGTTCTCCATGATTGTGTCACCTATTGAACCAGACTAAGGGTATGTTCACACATCAGGGCTCGTTCAAATCTGCGCCCAGGTGTCCGTTCTGCAGGTTTTCGTTTCCTGCATAAAACAGAGCAGGATACGGAAACCTGCAGGAGTCTCTCTCACCGGGTTTTTTAATCCGGACACAGTCGCACATGCAGTACTCTGTGTCCGGATTTAAAAAACTGGTTTCGCGGCGGAGAACATAAAACGCTCACCGCCTCTCACGGCCAGACCTGGTCTGTGCTTTCCGTCTTCTTGCATGCAGAAGACGGAAAACACAAAACGGAGACCAGAACGCAGGTGTGAACCTGGCGTTAGTATGCCATCAGTCCGTTTGAATTCAGTTTGAGACTAAAAACGGACTGAGGCAAATACTGATTGTATACTGACACCTTTTCATACTGATAGCAAACTCTGTCCGTCCCCTAGAGGACAGATAAGGAGATTAAAAGTAGCAATTGTAAACAGAGTAGAGATAAGAACATATAATAAATGTTCCTGTGCCGTCCTTATCTCTACTTTGTTTCCAATTTTCTACTTTTAATCTCCTTATCTGTCCTCTAGGGGACGGACAGAGTTTGCTATCAGCATAAAAAGGTGTCAGTATACAATCAGTATATGCATCAGTCCGTTTTTAGTCTCAAACTGAATTCAAATGGACTGATGGAATACTGATGTGTGAACATACCCTTAAAGACCTTTTTAAATGCTTAGGAAGCCATTGCAGCTGTTTTGGGTTAATTACTCTAATTTTATGAGATAACGACTTTTGGGTTTTCCTTCTCTGTAATACATAATCATTAACATTAAATAAACACAAGTTTACTCTGTTTGCAATGACTAAATATAATATATGTGTTTCTCTTTTTCAATTGAATTATTAAAAAAAAAAAAACTTTTGATGATTTTCTAATTTATTGAGATGAGTTTCTGTCTGTCTGTTCTTTATGCACGATCCTCATCAAATTTGGCACACAGGTACATCAGGTATCCGGAAGGTTTTAGACAGGGTCTCAGCCCTCTAGGAGGTGCCATTCCTAAGATACAGTATTCCCAAAAAATGACCTGCATTAGCCAATACTGCAACACTGCCAAGACTACAAGTCTTTCACTAATATTGCAGCTGCCATACACACGGTTACATGTCCCTTATCAGCCAATAGAAGCTTACAGTCATTTAGTCTCCACATGCACAGTTTTACTCCAGGTTTCCATAACATCCAAACCATTTTTCATCACTGCTGTAGGTCAGCTTTAAAGGGGATGGGCACTGTGGATGACACTGTTACAAACGTCACATACTGACAACTTTACTCCAGGTTTCCATAACAGCCGATCGTAGGTTTTTCACTGATATCCAAACAGAGATATACATTATCACGACGCTTATGGACCAATGGAAACTCACAGGTTCTTCAGTCTTCATATACACACAGCTTTATACCATCTTTCCACTGCAACCAACTTATGCTTATGAGACCAGTACACAAACAAAAAATGAAATATACCCATGTGAAGCCGAGTCCTTATGCTAGTATATACTCTGTATATATATATATATATATATATAGAATTAGAAATGAGCAAACCTCTCAAGACTCATTTTGTTTCAAGTTTGGGTGGATTAGGTCCAGATTCCTTTTGGGTTGAACAAGTTTGGTACGAAGCACAACTTAGTTTGGGGAGGAGTGCTCCTCCTCTGTTTATTTCATTGTGTAGTGAACGTCCCTGATAGAAATTTTTGCAGGTGCAATTGGTGCATGTGGCACCAGCCTTATGCTGAAGCCCCAGGTTGTGAAAACGTGGTGTTTCTTTTCCACAGGGGAAATGCCACAGAAAAACACGCTGCATTTTACATTACCTGCAAACTGAATTGAATTCTTGCTTATCCAATCCACACACTGCAGAAAAATATCCGCAGTGGAAGAGTTGTAATTTCAAAAATGCTTGCGTATTTGAATATCGCAGCATGTTAATTGCAGTGCTTTGCAAAAGTATTCATACCCCTTGAACTTTTCACATTTTGTCACCTTAGGGTGAGTTCACACTGAGTATACGCCAGCTTATTCTGAACGTAAAACACGTTCAGAATCAGCAGCGTATAAAGCAGCTCCCATTCATTTCTATGGGAGCCAGCATACGAGCGCTCCCCATAGAAATGAATGGGCTGCTTTTTTCACTACGAGCGCTCCCATTGAAGTGAATGGGATGTGCTCGCGTATACAGCTCGGCATGAGCAGAGCTAGCCGTACACGTGAGCACTTTCCATTCACTATGGGGAGCGCTCGTATGCCGGCTCCCATTGAAATTAATGGGAACTGCTTTATACGCCGCTGATTCTGAACGTGTTTTACGTTCAGAATAAGCTGGCATATACTCAGTGTGAACTCACCCTTACAACCATAAATTGAAATGTATTTTATTGAGATTTTAAGTGACAGACCAACACAAAGCAGCACATAATTGTAAAGTGGAACAAAAATGAAACATGGTTTTAAAAATTTTAATCAAATAAAAATCTGAAAAGTGTGACATACAAAAGTATTCAGCTCCATGTACTTTGATACCCCTAAATAAAATTCAGTGCAATCAATTGCCCTCAGAAGTGAATTAGTTAAGAGTCCAGTTGCGTGTAATTTAGTATCAGTATAAATCTACCTGTTCTGTGAAGGCCTCAGTGGTTTGTTAGAGAACATTAGTGAACAAACAGCATCAGAAGACCAAGGAACTCACCAGACAGGTCAGAGATAAAGTTGTGGAGAAGTTTAAAGCAGGGTTAGGTTATAAAAACATATCCCAAGCATTGAGCATCCCAGGGAGCACTGTTCAATCCATCATGCAAAAATGTGCAAAGTATTCTACAACTGCAAACCTACCAAGACATGGCTGTCCACTTAAACTGACCTAGATTGAGCAAGGAGTGCACTGGTCAGAGAAGCAGCTAAGAGGGCTATGGCCATTTTGGAGGAACTGCAGAAATCCACTGTTCGGGTGGGAGAATCTGTCCACAGGACAACCATAAGTTGTGTACTCCACAAATCTGGGCTTTATGGAAGAATGGAAAGAATAAACCATTGTTGAAAGTAAGACATAAGAAGTGCCGTATGCAGTTTGCCAGAAGCCATAAAGGGACACAGCAAACATGTGGAAGAAGGTGCTCTGGTCAGATGAGACCAAAGTTGAACTTTATGACATAAATGAAAAGTGCTATGTGTGGTGGAATATTAACACTTCTCATCAACTTGAACACGCCCTCCCCACTGTGAAACATAGTGTGGCAGGATCATGCTGTGGGGATACTTTTCTTTAGCAGGGTCCGGAGTGCTGGTCAGAGTTGATAGGAAGGAGGATGGAGATAAATACAGGGCAATCTTGGAACAAAACCTGTTGGAGGTGGCAATAGACTTGAGACTGAGAAGGAGATTCACCATTGAGGAAGACAATGACCCTAAACATACAGCCAGAGCTACAGTGGAATGGTTTAGATCAAAGAATATTCATGTGTTACAATGGCCAAGTCAAAGTCCAGACCTAAATCCCATTGAGTGTCTCTGGCAAGACCATCCAATGTGGCTGAGCTTGAGCTATTTTGCAAAGAAGAATGGCAAAAAAATCTCAGTCTCTAGATGCACAAAACTGGTAGAGACAGACCCCAAAAGACTTGTAGCTGCAATAGCAGAGAAAGGTGGCTCTACAAAGTATTGATACAAGGATGCCTGAATACTTTTGCATGTCACAATTTTCAGTTTTTTTATTTGATTAACATTTTGAAAACTGTGTATCATTTTCGTTCCACTTCACAATTATCTGTTATCTATATAGTTTAGTTTCCAATAAAAACATTTTTTGATGCTTTGTTATAGACTAGGTATGTCAAAATAGATATTAAATATGTGAGGATTCTTTACAGGGTGAGCACATACACTTTCTTTGAACTTTTGGATCATTGTTTTCATCGCTAGCACATCTATATAATGAAACAGACATATTCTGTACTATCACTTTTAGGGATGAATAATTTTCTTTAATTCATCAAATGTTAAATCATACCTGTCATTTCATTACACAATTTAGAAAAAGATGCTGTGTGTGTGAGTGAGTGTGTATGAGTAGTGTAAATGCGGGACCTTCAGAGAAGGTAAGTTGCTGGGACAATCAGACAGAGGCAAAGGTGTTCAGCTCACACGTGTAGGTTTATTGGCAACAGTTCAGACAGTCCAGCAGTAAATAAAGCAAATTGGCTTTCTTCAGCAAAACGGGTAACTCAAAATAGCTTGCTCCAGCACAAAGAATAAATTCAAATAATATAGCAGTCCTTACTTCAGGTACAAGAAAGTAAATTTCCAAGGTTTGCTCACCAACATACACAAGGGGATTTTTAGGGCTTTTCCCTTCAGACACACACAGGGCAGTGTGTACACCAGGTTTCTCCTCCAAGAGACGACCACACCCCCTTCCCATGGGCAACCTCAGGTCTTTAATAGCTGACCACTTTGGTCAGCCAACAAATCAGGACTGGAGCATAGGCTTGGGTTCGCAACCACTCCTAAATCCTGGAGCCATACTCCAGCCAGTCACCACGTGGATACCAGCCACCTCAGTGGAATGTACCTGCCCTCTACCACTTTACTATCTGCTTGTTTACATATCCCCCCTCTCTGCCCAAAGCCGACGGGCCGGGCACCTATAGCGGAGAGGCAGTGGATCCTAGACAGGGCATCCGCATTGCAATGAGCCTTCCCTGGTCTATATTTCACCACAAAATCAAAATCCTGTAAAGCCAGGAACCACCTTGTTACCCTCTCTCGCATTATTGCCCTTGTGTTTGCTCATCCATTTAAGCGGGGCGTGATCTGAAATGAGCCTGAACTTTCTACCCAGCAAGTACTATCGGAGAGAGTCTAGAGCCCACTTTATTGTCAGACACTCTCTTTCTACAATAGAGTAGTTTCTCTCTGCAGTGTTCAATTTCCGACTCAAGTACATGATGGGATGTTCCTCCCCATTAACTTCCTGAGACAGGACAGCCCCTAACCCGACCTCTGACGCATCTGTTTGCACTACAAAGTCCTTTGAGAAGTCTGGGGCCACTAGTACTGGCTATCTACAGAGCGCCATTTTCAGATTGTTAAATGCTTTTTCGGCCTCTGGTGACCACTGAATCATCACCGACTTTTTCCCTTTTGTGAGATCTGACAAAGGTGCTGCCATACTGGCAAAATTAGGCACAAATCGCCTGTAATACCCCACAATCCCTAGAAAAGCCCTTACTTGTTTTTTTGGGAGTGGACGGGGCCAGTTTTGTATGGCTTCCACCTTATTGTTCTGGGGTTTAATCATACCTCTCCCCACAACATACCCCAGATACTTGGCTTGTTCCATACCTATGGCACACTTTTCTGGGTTGGCAGTAAACCCTGCTTCTCTAAGGGAATCCAAAACTGCCTGAACCTTACTTAACTGGCTGCTCCAGTCTAGACTAAAGATGACAATATCATCTAAATAGGCTGCTGCATATTCCCTATGTGGACTGAGAATCTCATCCATTGCTCGTTGGAATGTGGCCGGGGCTCCTTTCAAACCAAATGGCATTCTAACATAATGAAAACAGCCATCGGGAGTAGAAAAGGCAGTTTTCTCTCGGCATCTTTTGTCAAAGAGATTTGTCAGTACCCTTTAGTGAGGTCCAGAGTTGTTATATATCTGGCTGGACCCAACCTCTCAATAAGTTCATCCACCCGGGGCATAGGGTAAGCATCCATTTTGGAAACTTCATTAAGTTTCCGAAAGTCGTTACAGAAGCGCCAGGTACCATTTGGCTTGGAAACTAATACGATTGGGCTAGACCATTCACTCTTTGATTTTTCAATCACTCCCAAAGACAACATTCTCTGAACCTCTTCTGAGATCACCTGTCTACGGGCCTCAGGAATCCTGTAAGGTTTCAGCTTCACTTTTACCTGTGGCTCTGTAACAATATGTTCAATCACACTAGTACAACCTGGCAAGCTAGAGAACATATCTTTGTTATGTTGCAAAAACTCTTTGGTCTCCTGTTTTTGCGAACCAGATAACGTATCAGCCACTGTCACCTTATGGCATTCTGGCTCAGTAGCTACAGGAGGGAGACTAGTGCGGCCAGTGACTCCCTTTCTCTCCAGGGCTTAATCAGATTTATATGATAAAGTTGCACCTGCTTTCTTTTGCCTGGTTGGTGCACTTTATAATTGACCTCCCCAACTTTTTCCAAGTTCTCAAAGGGTCCCTGCCACTTAGCCAAAAATTTGCTTTCCACAGTGGGCACTAGTATCAAGACCCGATCACCTGGACTGAATTCTCTAATTCTAGCAGAACTAGTCTGGCAGAATTCTAGTCTGCTGGGGGTGTCATACACCATGGCATATAGCAGCACATTGCTCTGTGAATACAGAGCCCATGGACTGTAGTGTGGCTCACCGCTATTCCCTGTTTGCACACCCTGTCTGCAGTGCCACACCATCTCATCCTGGCAGACCACAGATGTGCCAGGTGTCTGTCAATGGGGTCATTGTAACTGCGCTTCTGGACTCAGGAAGTCTGGTAACCTTTGTTAGAGAGGAACTTCCCCATGTATTGTGTGTTCCTGGAAAAGGGATGGGAGTGAAATGTGTACATGGGGACATCAAAGACTATCCTGTGGCTCAAGTGATTATAGAGACTGTGTGTGGTAATGTCTCCCACAAAGTGGGCCTGGTAAAAAATTTGTTGTATGAAATGATAATAGGACAGGACTTTCCTCTGTTTTGGGAACTCTGGGAGAGAGTGACATCTTCCCAAGTTATTGAGCCTACTAAGGTTGAGGAAAAACCTCATGCACCTGACAATTTTCCTCTAGCAGTTATGGTAGGAGATGAGGCTGAGTCTGCAGACTCTGAATCAGCCTTGCCAGACCTTGAGGTGTCAAGGGTTAATTTTGGGACTGCACAGTTGCAAGATCCTACCTTAAAAACTGCATTAGAAAGTGTGACTGTTCTAGATGGTGTTCCCCAGGAGCCAGGGGCTGATCAGCGGTATCCTTTATTTGAGGTACATAATAATCTGTTGTATCGGGTTACTAAAGCTAATAATGAGATTGTGGAACAGTTACTGGTTCCAAGGCCCTACAGAAAAATGGTGTTAGACCTGGCTCATTCTCATGTATTAGGGGGACACCTAGCTTCAGATAAGACCAGGGAACGGGTCATTCAGAGGTTCTATTGGCCAGGATGTTATAAAGACATTGAAAATTACTGTCGGTCTTGTCCCACTTGCCAACTGAATGCTCCTGTGTCTCATTTCAGGAGCCCTTTAGTCCCTTTACCCATCATTGAAGTCCCATTTGAGCGGATTGCCATGGATATAGTCGGACCGTTGGTAAAGTCCGCCAGAGGACACCAATACATCTTGGTAGTTCTAGACTATGCTACCAGATATCCAGAGGCCATCCCTTTGAGAAACCCCACTGCTAAGGGCATTGCAAAAGAGTTATTCCACATATGCACTAGGGTGGGAATTCCCAAAGAAATCTTAACTGATCAAGGCACACCATTTATGCCTAAGGTCATGGGAGAGTTGTGTAAGATATTGAAGATCAAGCAGCTGGGAACGTCCGTATATCATCCACAAACGGATGGCCTTGTAGAAAGGTTCAATAAAACCTTGAAGGCCATGTTTAAAAAGGCTGTGGAGAAGGATGGAAAAGATTGCGATTGTTTGCTCCCATATCTGCTGTTCTCAATTAGGGAAGTACCACAGGCCTCTACAGGGTTCTCCCCATTTGAGCTGCTATATTGTAGACATCCCCGGGGTCTCCTGGACGTAGCTAAAGAGACATGGGAGTCTGAAGCGACCCCATATAAAAGTGTAATTGAGCATATTGCCCAAATGCAGGAGAGAATCTCCAAGGTAATGCCCATAGTAAGGGAACATTTGCAGAGGGCACAAGAAGCTCAAAGAAATGTGTTTATACCCCCTTTTACTGGGTTCAGTGTGAACTTTGGGGTTAACCAGAGGAGATTTCTCCTTACTTGGCCACAAGACAAAGTTCTTAGCAGTGGACTATCTCTCCACCAGGTCCACCAGACTGTCTGCACCTTGTGGGTTTCCCTGGACAACCCAGCGCTGCACTGGCACAGGAAGGGCACATATATAGCGATCCATCGCCACCCTTTCCACCATCTGCTCAGGTGTAAGAGTCTCTGGTTTTAACCATTTACAAATCAGGTGGAAGAGATCATACATCTGTGAGCATGGGGGCTTTTCTTGGCAAAAAGTCCATTGGTGTACTCGCTGGGTCTGGACTGCTAGACTGACCCCCAACCGAGCGAGTATTTCAGCCTTTAGTTTGCTGTAGTCTTTGGAGTCCTGCACAGAGAGATCATAATAGGCTTTTTGTGGCTCACCTGTCAGGTATGGAGCAAGTATTTCAGCCCACTCTTCCACAGGCAATTGTTCTCTGTCTGCAACCCGTTCAAAGACAGTTAGATAAGCCTCCACATCATCCTCAGCAGTCATTTTCTGTAGTGTAGTCTGTATTTTTCTCCGGACATCACTCACAGAACTTGTAGCCTTTGCAGACACCACTTGCTGTGCAGTCACCATTTTTGTGAGAGCTGCCAATTGCTCCACTAGCAAGTGATTTGTCTCCTGCTGCCATCTCTCAGCTGCCTCAATCGCGTGCTGCTGTTGTGAATTGGCCAGCACCAACTGTTTGACCAACTCGTCCATGTCTGGCTTTACTGCAGTAGCCGCCTTCACCCAGGACATTCACAGCTTGCAAACTTTAACTCCAACACACGGTTGCCCCTAGAAACAGTCTCTGCCCGCGTCCTCCACCATATGTAAATGCGGGACCTTCAGAGAAGGTAAGTTGCTGGGACAATCAGACAGAGGCAAAGGTGTTCAGCTCACACGTGTAGGTTTATTGGCAACAGTTCAGACAGTCCAGCAGTAAATAAAACAAATTGGCTTTCTTCAGCAAAACGGGTAACTCAAAATAGCTTGCTCCAGCACAAAGAATAAATTCAAATAATATAGCAGTGCTTACTTCAGGTACAAGAAAGTAAATTTCCAAGGTTTGCTCACCAACATACACAAGGGGATTTTTAGGGCTTTTCCCTTCAGACACACACAGGGCAGTGTGTACACCAGGTTTCTCCTCCAAGAGACGACCACACCCCCTTCCCATGGGCAACCTCAGGTCTTTAATAGCTGACCACTTTGGTCAGCCAACAAATCAGGACTGGAGCATAGGTTTGGGTTCGCAACCACTCCTAAATCCTGGAGCCATACTCCAGCCAGTCACCATGTGGATACCAGCCACCTCAGTGGAATGTACCTGCCCTCTACCACTTTACCATCTGCTTGTTTACAGTAGTAATACTATTTATATGTATTGTGTATCTTATATTCTGCAGGCTTTACCAGTTTTCCCTACTACATGCTTTGTCATGTAAATGTGCTCTGAGTTAGTCATCAAATTTCACATAGATAGTAGTATAGTTAAAAAAATATCATGTCCATCATCTTGAATCAGAGGGTGGAAAAGGGCATGACATTCTATACATTTCCATAAGTATTGATACTTTTTTTTGTCTAAAAAGGCATCTAATAATTTTTTGATGCTGTCACCTGTTGCTGCTGTGACCAGCTCCTGGGGTAGGCTATTCCACAGATTAACAGTTCTTACAGTGAAGAAGTTTTGTTGGCTCTTGAGATTCTGCACTTGCTGTCCCACTGGTCCAGACAGTGGGTCCGGACCAGGGGCGTAACTACCGTAGAGGCAGTGGAGGCGGCTGCCACAGGGCCCGGGCCATTAGGGGGCCCGGTGACAGCCGCTACCGCTGCGGTTTTTTTTTTAAATAGGCCGTTACGGGCCCTATTCACTTGCCGATCCTGGCTGGGCCGGGATCGGCAAGTGATACCACGGGCCCCACAAATACTATCATTACACTTGGGGGTCTGCAAAGATAATGATCGGCGGACCGGAGAGGTAAGGGAACATAACAAACAGTGTTACTTACCTCTCCACGATCCTGCCAGGCCTCCGTCCTACTTTGTCTGACGTCTTTGACGTCACATGAACCCGGCATGCTTCCCGGGTCATGTGATGTCCGACGTCATTAAAGAAGGACGTGAGCAGCGGTCGACAACATAGGAGCCGGGTACAGGTAAGCAACAGTGTTTTTTTTAAACGTTTTTATTCCCCGGGTCTCCGATTATTATACTCTGGGGTCTGAAAAGACCCCAGAGTATAATAATTGTTTATGGGTGTCCACAGAGGGACATAATAGTGTGTGCAGGGGCCAGTAAGGGACATAATACTGTGTGCAGGGGCCAGGAAGGGACATAATACTGTGTGCAGGGGACACTATTGGGGATAATACTGTGTGCAGGGGCCAGTAAGGGACATAATACTGTGTGCAGGGGACACTATTGAGGATAATACTGTGTGCAGGGGCCAGTAAGGGACATAATACTGTGTGCAGGGGACACTATTGGGGATAATACTGTGTGCAGGGGCCAGTAAGGGACATAATACTGTGTGCAGGGGACACTATTGGGGATAATACTGTGTGCAGGGGCCAGTAAGGGACATAATACTGTGTGCAGGGGACACTATTGGGGATAATACTGTGTGCAGGGGCCAGTAAGGGACATAATACTGTGTGCAGGGGACACTATTGAGGATAATACTGTGTGCAGGGGCCAGTAAGGGACATAATACTGTGTGCAGGGGACACTATTGGGGATAATACTGTGTGCAGGGGCCAGTAAGGGACATAATACTATGTGCAGGGGACACTATTGGGGATAATACTGTGTGCAGGGGCCAGTAAGGGACATAATACTGTGTGCAGGGGACACTATTGGGGATAATACTGTGTGCAGGGGCCAGTAAGGGACATAATACTGTGTGCAGGGGACACTATGGGGTATAATACTATATGCAGGGCTTACTAAGGGACATAATACTGTGTGCAGGGGCCACTATGGGGGATAATACTGTGTGCAGGGGTCACTATGGGGTATAATACTGTGTGCAGGGGCCAGTAAGGGGCATAATACTGTGTGCAGGGGCCACTATGGGGGATAATACTGTGTGCAGGGGCCACTATGGGGGATAATACTGTGTGCAGGGGTCACTATGGGGTATAATACTGTGTGCAGGGGCCAGTAAGGGACATAATACTGTGTGCAGGGGCCACTAAGGGACATAATACTGTGTGCAGGGACCACTAAGGGACATAATACTGTGTGCAAGGGCCACTAAGGGACATACTGTGTGTAGGGCTTACTAAGGGACATAATAGAGTGCAGAGGAGGGGTCGGTTGAGGTCTTCGGCGTCAGTTGGGGGGGGGCATGTCAAAAGTTCGCCATGGGGCCCCGCCATTCCTAGTTACACCACTGGTCCGGACTACCCCAACTTCAACTCATTGACGTCCTCAGGACGTCGATGAGTTGCATACAGTGATGAAGCAGATAACAGTCTGCTCCATGCTTCACCATTCATCTCCTCCCTTCCATGGCAGCTGCAGGCGTGATGCGATGATACCATTTACATCACGCCTGCAGTTCCCTGAAGACTACAGACCAGAACAGCAGGCAGGGAGTAAGGAGAGGTGAGTATTGGTGGGGTTTTTTTGTTTTGTTTTTTTTTGCTTGGTTGGAGGGGGACATAATATTGTTGGGTTAATTTCAGAGGGGCTTTAAACTGTGGGCTAGCTGGAGGAGGGACATTAAACTGTGGGGACAGCTGGAGGGGGACATTGAACTGTGGGTGCACTTGGAGGGAGATAGTAAACTGTGAAGTATCTAGAGGGGGACATTAAACTGGGGACAGCTGAAGGGGGACATTATATTATATGGGGTCACTAGGGAAGCATTATGCTATATGAGGACCACTAAGGGGACATTATAATTTATGCAAGTCAGGTATTTCTAAGTTGTGGTGATGGTGGGCCCACTTATGAAACCTTTGAACCCTGGGATAATATTCTTAACAATATCACATGTGGGTATAAACTGTTGTTTGGGCACACAGCCAAATATAGATGGGAAGGAGCACTATTTACTAGTTACTGCAGCAGATAACGGCCTATTAGAAAAAAAAAAAAGCATCAGGAGCCCGCCAAGGTCCCTGTCCCTGTGGCAGCCACTACAGCTGCTACCCTGGAATTTACACCATTGCCTGGAGCAGTTTGCAAAAGAAGAGGGGTCCAACGTTCCAGTGGAGAGGTGTAAGAAGCTTGTTGATGGTTATAGGAAGCAATTGATTTCAGTTATTTTTCCAAAGTGTGTGCAACCAAATATTAAGGTGAAGGTGCCAGTAATTTTGGACGGCCCATTTTTGGAGTTTTGCATGAAATGATGTCATTTTTGGCTTTTTTTCCCCTCTCTTTTGCTTGTTTTACTTCAATATACACAAAGGAAATAAACATGTTTTTAACAAAAAGTGTGTAATTGCAATAATTTTCAGGGAGAAATACTTCTTTTTCTGGCAAAATGTATAGGGTTACCAAGACTTATGGCCATGACTATATATATATATATATATATATATATATATATATATATATATATATATATATATACTTTTTAGAGTTTTAGGGACTGGTCCTAAAGTCTATAAGTCAATACTGGAATAATGCTACAAAAACGCTCTTTTTTTAATGCATGTCACACAACATACCTTTAATTGACATGATCATTATTTTGACAGTATTTGGCAAAATATAGGTCATGTCCAGTTTTCACAGATGGGGTAGGATAGAATGTAAGTGCCAGTTTTGCTGGTGATTTAAAACTTTGCCCTAAAAGTTGAGCTGGATTGTAAAATATTACAGAATGACCTTGAAAAATTGTCAGGATGGGCAAGAGAATGGCAGATTAATTTTATTGTTGATAAACATAAAGTAATCTTCCTAGGCCACAGTGATTGTATTGCTGCATATATGCTAAATAGAATAACACTGGAAACAACAAAACAAGAGAAGAACTGGGGTATTCTGGTTACAAGTAAGCTAAGCAGAAAAGTAATAGATGGGCTAATATCAACAAAATAACACAGTAGTAGAACAAGTATGGATATACTAGAAATTCAAATCAAGTCCACCAAAAAATAATATAAAAATCTCATGCTTATTAATTAAATACAAAAAATAGCAAATATGGGGAAAGAAGTCACATGACCCAAGAAACTACCAAATGTAAATGTGATCAGGTGGTAAAATGAGGGGGGACACTGCTTTGCCATGTAAAATATACAAGCACATGGTTGCAAAATGGCTAGGAAATTAGCCTAGAAAATACATAGCATAGTGCATAACACCAAAACGGGCTACAACAAACAAAGCCATGTGCACATTCATGAAAATGCAAGAAGAATAAGCATTATGAAAAGTAGAGATGAGCGAACACTGTTCGGAACAGCCGATCCGAACAGCACGCACCCATAGAAATGAATGGAAGCACCTGTGACGCCGGAAGGCCGCCAGCAAAGTCAGCGTCACAGGTGCTTCCATTCATTTCTATGGGAGCGTGCTGTTCGGATCGGCTGATCCGAACAGTGTTCGCTCATCTCTAATGAAAAGCAATGTACTCCTACACTTATCCACCACATGTACTCCAGACTTGCTGAATCTTTTGAAGATCTTATTTCCTATATATGGTGGGATATTCAAAGTCTGTGCAATTTGACATTTTTTAAATTGCTCCACAATTTTTAGGCAGATTTTCACAGTTTGGTGAACCACTAGCCATTTTTCATTCTGAGAAATCTTTCTCTCTAACATACTCTTTTCATACAGTCATATGTGAATATGTTTATTACTAGTAGAATACCTGCAGCTTCGCTCGCAGAAAATATGTTAAATTGTTGGTTATGCTAAAGAAAAGTTTTCAGTGTCACACTGAAACTGACATTTTCAGCTACAATAAATCTTTTTTTCCACTTTAAATTTTTGCTATTTTGGCATTTTACTAATTTGTCATAACATTGATGTGAACAATTTTTTTTAAAATTTCAACATTTTTATTGATTTTACATATTCAATACATATAATGTAGTATAAACTATTACAACTATTTTCTGAACTATTTTTTTTTATCAAAAATTTTAATTTATGCACCTTACACAAATATATAAAACATTTACACTAGGGGTGTAACTACCAGGGTAGCAGCGCTAGCGGCTGCCACAGGGCCCGGAGCATTAGGGGGCCCGGCAACAGCCGCTACCGCTGCATTTTTTTTTTTTGTTTAATAGGCCGTTACTGGCTGGAGTTACTCCAGACGGCAACAGGCCCTATTTACTTACCAATCCTGGCAGCAAACTTCGCGATGCAGGCCCCCCCGGTTGACGTGATGTCCCAGACGTCATTGAAGATGGCTGCCATCAGTGGGAAGTACAGCGAAGCCAGGGATAGGTAAGTAACAGTGTTTTTTTTTAATGTTTGTATCCCTCCTAGGTCTCCAATTATTATACTCTGGGGTCTGAAAATCCCCTGGAGTATATTGATTGTTCATGGGTGTCCTCAATGGGGCATAATGCTGGGTGAAGGGGCCACTATGGGGCATATTGCTGGTTGAAGGGGCCACTATGAGGTATAATACTGTGTGCATAAGCCAATATGGAGCATAATACTGTGTGCAGGGGCCACCATGGGGTAAAATAGTGCACACAGGAATGTGTGTGTGTGTGTGTGTGTGTGTGTGTGTGTGTGTGTGTGTGTGTGTGTGTGTGGTCAGTCGGGGTCTTCAGTGTCGGGGGGGGGGACCATGTCAAAAGTTCACCACAGGGCCCCACCATTCCTAGTTATGCCACTGATTTACACTCAATTAACAACATAGGTCAACCCTTCCCCCCCTCCCTCCACTGTAATTTATATGTAGTTCATGAACAAAAGAGTAAAATTGGTTTACAGTTACACAACTATCTATTGTAGTGCTTCAGTGATGAAAGCTCCCGGTATAGTAAGCAATAATGACAATCTTACTATGAGGCAGTTTTCGCCTGACCAATATTGCTGCTCAGTAAGGCTGCTTGAACACTACAGTAACACTACAGTCTCCGGGCCATGGATTTTACATCTCCATAGACTTCTATGGAGCTTGCAAAATTCACAGCTTTGTGCACATAGAAGTCTATGGAACTGCTAAATCCATGGCCTGGAGGCCCGTGAAAAATACTATAGTGTGCAAGCAGCCACTAAGGATACCAGACATGTTTTGTCAATGCATGCATGCATGTACATGTGTGTGATCCAAGGATATGTATGCGAGTGTGCATTCACGTGTGTATGGTCTGTGTATATGTATGCGTGTGTGTGAGTGTGTGTGTGTGTGTGTGCGCACACGTGTTAGATGTGTATGTGTGCGTGTGTCCATGCATGTGTGTGGTCTGTGTATATGTGTGCGTAAGTGTGTGCGTGTATGTGTGTGTATGTGCATGCATGTGATCCATGTGTGTGTATGTGCATGCTCATGTGTCGTCCATGTATGTGTGTGTGCACACGTGTGATCCATGTGTATGTGTGCATGCACGTGTGTGGTCCGTGTATATTTATGCGTGTATATGCGCATGTGATCCATGTGTTTTTGCATGCACAGAGCATGTGTCCATGCGTGCGGTAGTTGTGTGTGAGTACGCATGTGCTCTGTTCATCTGTGTGCATAGTGTGCAACCATCTGAGTGTGTCTGCGTGCGTGTGTGGTCCGTGTGTGTGTGGTCCGTGCGTATGTGGTCTGTGTGTATGTGCGTGGTATTTATTGCGTGGTGTTTGTGTTGTGTGTGTCTAGAGTGGTCTGGTGTTTGTGTGGTGTGTTGTGGCATTTGTGTGGTGTTGTGCTTGTGGGTTGGTGTATGTGTGCTGTCTGTGTGATGTTTATATGGTGTTTGTGTGTTGTGTGTGTGCTGGTGCAGCCCCTTCAGCAGTGACTCTTTGGTGCCGTCGCTATAATCCGTCCCTGTCAGTCACAACTGTTGTTTTCCCCTCAGCGCTTTCACTTTCACTTTTCCCCATCATATGTATAGGGCCTAAATTTAGGGGCCCCAATCTCATGACGAGGGGACGCTAACGAGATGTAACATACACAGAATTCTTCTCCTGTGAGTGAAGATGGGGCGTGCCAAATTTCACTCAAATCGGGCAAGAATTGTGGATTTGTATAGAGCAGACTACTACAGAATTTGAGTTTTATATTGACCCTCCAGTTATTTTTTATTAGTACCACTTTTCCAGCCTTTTCTTCACCATCTTCCCTTTTTTGAGGTGTGTTGCTGCCATCAATTTCTTAATGGATTATTCTTTTTTTTAAATTGAATGGAAAAATTTCTTTCAATTTCCGATATGTATTCTCTGTTCTACTCTGGATAAAATATAGCTCCATGATATTTCCAAACAATTACACTCTTGTTTTCTTTTATTTATTCATTTTTCTTCCTTGTATAGCACCATTATATTGTTTTTACACAGCGTCCCAACTTTTTGGAATTGTTGTTGTACATTAAGGATGAGCAAAGCAGATTGTAACGAACCAGGTCTGCTACAAATCTCACAAAAAATTGTGTTTACCACTCAAAAACACAAATATATACTGATTAGAGATGAGCGAATATGCTCAATCGAATACCTCGGCCTAAAAGCTCCCAGCGGCAGGGAAGGGGGGAGGGGCAGTAAAAATTTGAAGCCCCAGAAGTGTTTTTGCATCGGGAGCTATGTGGCCGAGGTATTCGATTGAGCATATTCGCTCATCTCTAATACTGATGTCTCTTCAGACCCCAGGGTATAATAAACGGATGCCCAGGGAAGGTGCGTAAACATAAACAGTCATACTTCTTCTTGGCTCCATTGCAATTTCCAGTGCAGATCCCTGTCCTCACAGAGGACATAAAAACCTTAACTGCACAAGCAGTTATGGCAGGAGGTATACTGGTATGTGTTTTAGGTGCTGACTCCTTAGACTTGGATAATAGTTGCACCTTTGAGATGCACCACAGGAAATATTGTTATTGCTCTCTAGTGGTGTTACACAATTATATCAACCAGAGTGGGAATAGCCTTGTTTTTAAGTGGACCTGAGTGGAATGGACCAAGTTTGAGGACAGTTTGAGAAGAAGATTGCTTGTAGGAGTAGAGGACAACTTGAGACTTAGTGATATTGTATATCCTGCATAGGAAGCATCTTCTTAGCAAAAAAAATTGCAATTAGTTCTTCTAAACACTTGTGAATAGGAGAGTGAGTTCTCCAGTGATGAGTATAACCCTCCCCCTGCAACTTACGCCTTACGTTCAACTATTTCTGTTGCCACTAATGTCTCATTTGTCAACTTGTCAGCCATATTTCACTGAAATAACTCTACCTGTTGCATTTGCTGTGTATAACATCTACCTCAGTCTACCACTGCGTCAGGTGATTTGCAAGGTTTTGTGTCTGGGCGGTAGCTTAAGAGAAGATAGGCCGGGCGCAGCAGCAAATTGGCTGTAGAAGAGCGCAGTGCTGCCCATAGCAGAGCAGCCCATTGGCATCAACCTGGTGCTGGCGAATGCTCACCAGTTCCTATTAGAAAAGTGATGAGTATAACCCTCCCCCTGCAACTTACGCCTTACGTTCAACTATTTCTGTTGCCACTAATGTCTCATTTGTCAACTTGTCAGCCATATTTCACTGAAATAACTCTACCTGTTGCATTTGCTGTGTATAACATCTACCTCAGTCTACCACTGCGTCAGGTGATTTGCAAGGTTTTGTGTCTGGGCGGTAGCTTAAGAGAAGATAGGCCGGGCGCAGCAGCAAATTGGCTGTAGAAGAGCGCAGTGCTGCCCATAGCAGAGCAGCCCATTGGCATCAACCTGGTGCTGGCGAATGCTCACCAGTTCCTATTAGAAAAGAATTTTAAGTTGCATTTTTTTTTTCCCTTTCCATGTATGAAGTTTAAAGATGAATGAAAAGACGAATGTGAGTTCAACTCACACTAGCAGGAGAGATGGAGACTTGTTCCCTCTTTACATCATCATTTCCATTTTAGACAATTAGATCTGCAATTTAGGTTGCATTATATCCATAACTTAAGAAGGATTTCATAACAAAACATTATCTTTGAAACATCTTATACTTTGAAGAATGAGAGGAAAGTGATATTTACAGAAAGGACATATTTTCTTTTTAGAAGTAAACAGTATCAGCCATTGTATTTGCAGAAACATAACTAAGGCATCCAGAAGTTCTTGTAAATATTAGTTTTTTAGACCAACAATTAAGATGGCATTATTGAGTCTATAACAAAGGCAGGAAATATTAAGGTCTCTACTCTTTATTCTCCTTCAATCATAAACAAGCCTATTTTATTTTGTGATCTTGGCAGGTTATACTGGCACAATGTGCTGAGCCTTTTATTCCTTTGACTTAGATGACATCCGATGCACCATGCCAGAATTCTTTTTATTGCTGCCACTTTGTTTACAAACTCCTTTGGCGCTGTTCTGATGAATCAACCAACTGGCTGCAGGTCATTCTGCTCCTTTTAGAACATTTTTTTGTTAAAGGGGTATTTTTTTTTTTAAATAATTTAGTATTTGCATAAAGGTATTAAAATGGTTTCACTCATACTAAAGCTAATGCTGTTGGTTCTCGGACACCGAACTGAAGTCTGTGAATGTTACTGAGTTGAAGTCGATTTCATCCTGTAAGAAATGTGTCTATAGTGAAGTTCTCTATAGCAAGAGAGTTCTTCAAATCTTATTAGCTATAGTTCTTAAATTCTGGACAAAGCTTGGTTTGTTCTTTCCCATACTTAAAATGGGTCTGGCTACTATGCTACCCTGTATGAAGTCAGCAAAAGATATTTGCGGGATATATTGAGTTTGGGATACCTCACTATAACTACTGTCAATGATGCCTTTGAGTTATGCTTTCTCTGCCCACAAAGTGATTGACATCATCTTTTGTATATGTTTGTATAGAGGGAGATCTGTCAATCATGTGATGGGGTGATGTGACACAAGACTCAAAACAAGTTAAACAGCACTTCCTAACAAGGACCGCTTTAATAAAAGGTGTTCTTTAACTTTGTTATTTGTGCTGCATATGAATAAGTGGTTAAGTCCATCTTGGTCATGCACCACTCTGTTCAAAGCTATTTTAAAGTAGAGCAGAAAAAAACTGGTCCCTGGCTATCCTTGTCCATTCTGTAGGGTAAAGCCTAATAAAAAGCAGAAAGTCCTTTTATAGAGATGTAATGGAAACATTTTAAATCCTAAGATTTAGCCAGGGCAGATTAGAAAGTCTACAAGTGATCTCAGTTTATCACAGTGGCTAATGCTTACAAATTTGGTATATCTTTATACTACCAATCTAAGTTTATACCACCTATTAACTTGCACCAGAATTTTGCCACAGCTTCTGTGTCTACCATCCAGATACAGGTGGCACCTTCATTAAATACCCCTATCTCTTCCCGACCATTGCCAGATGATACCAGAAGGAAATTTGGTGTTGCAGCACCCATTACGTGTATTGCCATTGACAGCCAGTCACTGTTTTTTTGCAGTGGTGTCATTAATGAAGAGCCTGGATTGCTATGGACTGGAACCATAATGTCTTTAAAAACAGGTTCTGTTTGGGATCCTACAACTGTCTGATTTGAGTAGGGAGGCCTTGTGGTGAGCACCACAATCCTGCCTTTGCTGTGGAGCAAAACACTTCTCCAACTGACAGTTACATGGCCGCTTACAATACTGTATAAGCAGCCATTTTCTTGTGGCCGGCGGGCATGTGCAGTCGGCTTTGCCCTAGGCCCAAGGCCTAGGCCAGTGCTGCGGGAGAACTCATTTTCATACCGCCGAAAAATGGGATTTTAACCGAATGGCTGGGCAGAGAAGACATCTAAAGGTGGGAGAAGAATAGCCATTCTTAAGGCTTTTCTGTCATGTCAATGAGAAAAAAAAACAGCTTTTATTGGTAAAATCCCTTTGAATTATTTTGCAAGAATCAGCGTTACAATCTTGTAAATTCAGAATAAGTAAAATTAAATTATAGAGATACCTTTCTGCCCAAGATGACCACCATTAATAATGATAAGCAATATACTTATTGTATTATTTATTATTGTTAATGCTAACCATAATAGCCTTCTGGAAATGTAGATATTAACTACCTTTCAACTTCATGCTTAATTATTTAATTTTAATCCTTTAATATTCCCAAAACACTAGAGGTGATACATATTAACTGCTAAGTCATTATTGACTCTCCAAGAAACTAAAGGAGTACTATCTCCATATGCAAAAATATTTGATGTTGTACATGTAGATCAAAGACAAAGTGAGTGTATCTCCCCATTCATCCATGAACTTGGTCCGTTTGTTGGCCGGATTTATTGGCCTGAACAGTATTCTGGAAGACAGACTCCTACTAGTATTGTTATCTATGCTGCTAGGAGTTACTGCCTTCTAGCGACATACTGTCCCAATATAGTAAGAGACATTATGAGGCTGGGAGGCAGGGACCATCAAAAATGACTTCTATCAATATAATTATCTTCAAGAATACTGTTCAGGCCAGTAAATCCGGCCAACAAACGGACCAAGTTCAATGCAATTGAATACAGGGTAAGAGGCAGTTGTCTGTCATATACATCTATTTACTTGTGTTTGGCCTTGTGAGAGCTGTTAAGAAAATATAGGAACAATGCCATATTAAGGTATAATACAATAAAAGTAAAGCTAAATCATATTTAAAGCTTTAAAAAATGGGTCCCTTCATCACCTAGATTTATAGAGCTTGGAATTTTATGAATACCATGGCTTATGTTGTGTTATACAGCACTGACATTGTGACTAGAGATGAGCGAGTAGTGTTCGATCGAGTAGGTGTTTGATCGAATACTACGGTATTCGAAATACTCGATCGAACACTACTAGCTGTTTGAAGTTTAAGGTTCGATGCAGAACCAGCGTTGCTATACATTCTGCCAATCAACGCTGGTTCTTCTCTTACCTTTAGAAGTCTTCTCCATGCAGCGTCCCCGCGGCGTCTTCTGGCTGGAATTCACCCTGCCTAGGCATCCGGCCTAGGCAGAGCCGACTGCGCATGCACGGGCATACCCCCGCATGCACAGTCGGGTCTGCTCAGGCGTCGGGCTGGGCAGAGCCGACCGCGCATGCGCAGTCGGCTCTGCCTAGGCCCCGATGCCTAGGCAGAGTGAATTCCAGCCAGAAGACGCCGCGGGGGCACTGCGCCGGGAGAAGACTTCAAGGAGAATCCAGCCTGACCGTCACTCGTGGACTTGGTAAGTATAATTTTATCGAATTTTGCGTACCCCTGAAACGAGCATTTCCCCCCATAGACTATAATGGGGTTCGAAATCCATTCGAACAGTCGAACAGTGTGCGGCTGTTCGAATCGGATTTCGAACCTCAGACATTTTAGTGTTCGCTCATCTCTAATTGTGACCTTTCTGGTTACATAGACCAGAGCTGTGCATGGACAACACAATCTACAGAACTGTTTATACAGTAGTTGTAGGAAAATGCAATGAAAACTGTTGACAGTATTTTATAGAGCAGAAACAGCTGAGCAGATTAATACATAGCTTTATGGGAAAAGAGTCAGTAGAACTTGTCATTTATTCACATGTCTTCTTGTTCTGGGCATAGCAGTGCTTTCTCTGTATGGCATTATACATGGAAGATGTCAATCACCAAGTAACATAATGAGTAAGAATGAGAAACATTTGTCACACTATTTTCTTACAGAAGGGACTCAAATCGCAGGAGGCATGGTGGGGTGAGGGAGCTATTGGTGCTCATCCCAAACACCCGCAAAGGTCAATTGTTCCACAGGAGCCATATCTATCAGTATTAGGGTTGAGCAATCGGGATCGTAAAAGATCGGCTCCCGATCAGCGATCGAGCAAATTTCATGATTGGGATCAGCTGGAAAATGATCAGAAATCATATTTTAAAATTGATCCTGAAATCTCAAGATCGGCTCAACCGTAATCAGTATACTTATGACATTTATGAGGAAACTGGGAGGAACCCACTCAAACAAGGTACAACATATAGATACTAGAGATGAGCGAGTAGTTAAATACTCGATATTCGATATTCGTTTCGAGTAGAGCCTCAATATTCAACTACTCGATCGAATATCGAATCCCATTATAGTCTATGGGAAAAAATGCTTGTTTCAGGGGAAACCATTATTCGACAAATGGGAGTCACCAAGTCCACGAGTAGCAGGAGGAGAGTGTTGAGGAGGAGCGAAGGAGAGTGCGGTACTTGGGCAGTCAGCACCGGGAACTATCGAGTATATAAAATTCAGCCAATCAACGTTGGTTCTGCAGGAGGCTCGTCTTTGATGAGGCAGAGTCTAAGATCGGACCACAATGTAGACTGCTCAATGCAGTGCCGCACCTCCCATGAGGCGACCTGAAGCAAGCGCTTCAGGCGGCACTATGCCAGGGCCTCAGGGAGGGCGGCATTTTTGCTAACCTAAGCCAGTCCAGAACAAGCTGTCCTGGACTGGCTTAGCACGGAGCGGTGGTTTGGGGAGGCCACTGGAGCAGCGCTGCTCCAGCAGCCTCCCCTCACGCTCAGGCAGAGCGCAGGCAGTCTCCGGGCCTGCTCTCTGCCAGCGAACGGTGCTAAGCCCCGCTCCCTTTTGAGGCACCACACCCCCTCCACTAAGCCACACCCCCGCTCCGCCCCCTCCTCCGGCGGGGGGGGGGGGGGCTTTCTGTACTTCGCTCGGGCGGCGAAAGGAGCAGGTTCACCCCTGGCTCAATGTAGACTTCCCAAGAAGAGCTGACAAATAATAATGGGAACTGAGAGAACATGGTATATCTATATGCTATAGTATTCAATAGAGTGTGATCATGATCTGGGGAAGGAGGGTCTCAAAGCCGTGGGAGTAACTATGAGGGATGTAGTGGTAGCAGTTGTAACTGGGCCCTGGACACTGAGGGGGTCCCAAAGGTCCCTCTGCCACATAAGATATACCACTATTCTAAAGGCAGAATGTAAGAAGAGACCCCATTACAGACATTTTGGACCAGGAGCCTGAAGTTACACCTCCGCTCAAAGGCCAGATTACTTCTGATCAGAGGACTATATTACGGTATTAAATAATGAAATACATTGTACAATAAGTATGATGATGCAGTAACTATTGTGACGAAACTCACCTTTTTGCACCCTATTCAATCTAAAATGTACTTTCTAAAACTGTGACACATTTGTGTCATAGGAGTGAGCAGAGTTCATGACCTAGCTTGGAATGCAATATCCCCATTAAAAACAGCATTAGGGATTTGTTACAAGACAAGAACATAATACCATTAAAGTTGTCAGTTCCCCTACTACCTGGAGATGCTGAAGAATAGTATTAGCATTTCTCTTTTGGGGTCTTATTCAGTAAGACTCTCCTCCTGGTCAGGTTTCTTGGCAAACAAGGACTGTAAAGTAGCTTTGATTACTTTTATCTCACTCAGTATAAACCTCTTGTCTCTCAGGCTTCATGTGCTACTATTTTACCAGTCCTAAATCCATCAGAGACATTTGTACTTTGCTCACTGTGGACAAACAGAAGTGACAGTTTCCTTCCTTAAATAAACAAACCAAGTACTTAATCACCATTCAAAGACTTTAACACCTACACCCAGGGCCCTGAAGATTGGCATGAGAAATTTACATTACATCCTTAACATGTCAACAGTAAATCATATAGGGAATTCCATGTTACCATTAGTGCTAGGACATGTACGATATAATTATAATGTTCATGAATAAATCTGATGTAATGATGATTATGTTTTAGAAGCCAGGTAATTGGGAAAGTATAGAGTTAAAAATCAAAGTTGCTTGGGAAAATTCCCCACACTATGTCCCCTATTTCCAAAAAACAAAACAAAACACTGGAGCATTAACATAGCATAAAAATATATATTTATTTATATCTCATGATACAAATCAATAACCAAAAAAGTTAAAAATTGATCATAAACATACACTCCATAGAGAGCAAAAGATAAGGCAATCCTGTTGTAATGGTTTAAAGTACCAAGTACCTGTCAAATCATGGACTAAAAGCAGAACTATATCAGCAAATCCTTTAAGGGTATGCTTAAAACATATAGCTCTGCCCTTTACCTTGCCAAACAAGACTATTTCACCGCCCTCATCTCTTCTCTCTCCAGCAACCCTAAAAGGCTTTTTGAAACCTTTCACTCCTTACTCACACCCAAGGTGCAGACGCCATTCACAGACCTTAGTGCTGATGACCTGGCCATGTATTTCCATGATAAAATTGATAAGATCCGTCAGGAAATTACTGCCCAAGCCCCAGGTGGCATTGACTCCCACACCTACGATAGTACTGATCCCCTCACCAGCCGCACTTTAGACTGTCCATTCTCATCTTTTGAACCTGTCACAGAAGAGGAAGTTTCCCAGCTACTTTCTTCATCTCGCCCCACAACCTGCAGTAGTGACCCCTTCCCCTTACACCTTCTCCAATCTCTGTCCCCTGCTGTCACTACTTACCTTACTAAAATATTTAACCTCTCTCTCTCTTCTGGAATCTTCCCATCCTCCTTCAAGCATGCTGTTATAATCCCGCTACTGAAAAAACCCTCCCTGGACCCATCCTGTGCTGCTAACTATCGACCCGTCTCTAACCTCCCCTTCATCTCTAAACTTTTGGAACGCCTGGTTTATTCTCGGTTAATCCGTTATCTCTCTGCTAACTCTCTGCTTGACCCCTTACAATCTGGTTTCCGCGCTCTGCACTCTACTGAAACAGCTCTCACAAAAGTCTCTAATGATCTACTAAAGGCTAAATCCAATGGTGACTTCTCTCTTCTTATTCTTCTGGACCTCTCTGCAGCTTTTGACACTGTTGACCATCAACTTCTCCTCACTATGCTCCGCTCAGTTGGCCTCAATGACACTGCGCTCTCCTGGTTCTCCTCTTATCTCTCAGGCCGCACTTTCAGTGTATCATTTGCGGGCTCTGTTTCCTCTCCTCTTTCCCTTGCTGTTGGGGTTCCTCAGGGCTCGGTCCTCGGCCCCCTGCTCTTTTCTCTCTACACAGCCCCCATTGGACAAACCATCGCCAGATTTGGCTTCAGGTACCATCTTTATGCTGATGACACCCAATTATACACATCTTCCCGTGACATCACCCCTGCACTCATTCAGAACACCAGTGACTGTCTCTCTGCTGTCTCTAATATCATGTCCTCGCTCTATCTGAAACTAAATCTCTCTAAGACTGAACTACTACTGTTTCCACCATCTAACAGATCTGTCCCTGATATATCCATTGCAGTCTCAGGCCTTACTATAACTCCTAGGCAGCATGCCCGCTGCCTTGGGGTCATATTTGACGCAGACCTTTCCTTCACCCCTCATATTGAATCACTCGCACGTTCATGTCACCTCCACCTCAAAAACATCTCCAGAATACGCCCTTTCCTTACCAGAGATACACTAAAGACACTTATTGTCTCTCTGATTCATTCTCGCCTTGACTACTGTAATTCCTTACTAATCGGTCTTCCCCTCACTAAACTCTCTCCTCTACAATCTATTCTGAATGCAGCGGCCAGGCTCATCTATCAGGCTAGACGCTACAGCGATGCCTCCGGTCTGTGCCAGTCGCTACATTGGCTGCCTATTCATTATAGAATAAAATATAAAGTTATTACTCTCATCCACAAGGCTCTCCATAATGCCGCACCTCCCTACATTTCTTCCCTCATCTCTGTCTACCGCCCAACCCGTGCTCTCCGCTCACTCAATGACCTAACACTTACATCCTCTATTATCAGAACCTCCCATGCTCGTATAAAAGACTTCTCCCGAGCTGCACCACTTCTCTGGAATGCTCTACCCCGGACAATCAGATTAACTCCCAACTTCTACAGTTTCAAACGCAAACTAAAGACGCATCTTTTCAGACAAGCCTATCACAATTCCTAATGCACAAAATTGTCTGAACACTGTATAAGCAATGCCGCCCCTGCTACCTCTTGTGTCACCCTCTCTACCTCATAGATTGTAAGCTCTTTTGAGCAGGGCCCTCAGTCCCATTGTGTGAAATGACGTTCTTTGTTATGTATGTCTGTATCTGAACCCTATAAATTGTACAGCGCTGCGGAATATGTTGGCGCTATATAAATAAAATGTATTATTATTATAAGGGTACATTCACATGGAGGAAAATGGTGAGGAACTTGGTGTGGAATTTTCCACGCTGAAAAAAAAGCCTCCCATTGATTTCAATGGGTTCTGCTAGCTTTTTTTCCTACTAGAGGAATTTCCTCTAGCGGAAAATTCCGCTAGTGGAAAAAAAAGCTAGCAGAACCCATTTAAATCAATGTTAGGCTTTTTTTTCAGCGTGGAAAATTCCACACCAAATTTCTTACCATTTTCATCCATGTGAATGGACCCTTAGGGTGAGTTCACACTGAGTATACGCCAGCTTATTCTGAATGTAAAACACGTTCAGAATCAGCGGCGTATAAAGCAGTTCCCATTCATTTCTATGGGAGCCGGCATACGAGCGCTCCCCATAGAAATGAATGGGCTGCTTTTTTCACTACGAGCACTCCCATTGAAGTGAATGGAAAGTACTCGCGTGTACGGCTAGCTCTTCTCATGCCGAGCCGTACATGCTGGCTCCCATAGAAATGAATGGGAACTGCTTTATACGCCGCTGATTCTGAACGTGTTTTACGTTCAGAATAAGCTGGCGTATACTCAGTGTGAACTCACCCTTACAGGTAAAACAAAACCTCTGTTTATCATAACAGACCTTCTAAAGGTTCACACTTGTGCCCATGTCCTTCCACTGGGTCTCCGTTCTATTCCCCAGAGAAACTGTATAGGGAACGGCTTGCCGGCGGTCAGTTTTAAAACCCATTCATTTGAATGGGTTTTAAAAGCAAACTGCTGGTGTCCGTATGCAGCCTCTCCGTGGGGAAACCATTTTTGTTGGCCAGACACAAAGTTGGACATGCAGGAAATTAATGGGTTTTAAAACTGACTGCTGGCAAGCCGTCACCTATCCAGTTTCTCTGGGGAATAGAACAGAGACCCAGTGGGTGGACACAGGTGCAAGTGTGAACACCCCCTAAGCCAAAAAATAATTTCAAAGGAGTTTTTGGTGCTCAAAAGATATGATATACTAAAAAATGATGTCATCTTTTTATCCGCTTCCAATACTTTAGAAGCGAACCTTATGGCATGTTTATAAGTATCAATTTAAATAGTTTCTGACCATCAGAACAATCCTTGCAGCTGGCAATGCCTCCAACCTCGGCGATGTTTTCATGTATGCACAACTGACAAAAATCAAAGAAATTTAATAGTTTTACTATTTACATTTTCATGAATTTACACTGGGCAGGCTCCAAAATAAACGAATCATGAGGATAATTGCCGAGTGCAAACGGGTGATTAGAGAATGCATTGGTAAAGATGTCACTTGTATGTAACAGTTATCCTCATACCTTATATTTAGACTAATGATGTCACTTGTATCACATGACTCATTCTGACAGTGTTTCTTAATGGAATTCATAGCTGCCAGCAGTTAAACATGTCTGGATTTGAGCAGAAAAACAAACAACTTTGCATAAATTTTGCAGAATTCATATTGTACACATTATAACCAAAGATATTAGAGGTCATGAAGTTTCATGGGCAGTTCCTTGTGACAAGGTGATGATCGGTAAAACATTTTTCCTATTCTTAATATTGACTGTAGTAGGAGAATAATATATTGTATTAGGAGAATAATACAGAGAACTAAGAGTGAATTTCAATCTTGCTAATAAGCTGTTTTTTTCATGAGGAATAAACATTGCGTAATCTAGAACCATATTAATACACATGTGATGCCTCGGAAACCATCTCAGCCTTCATGATAAAGTAAATTATTCTAACTTTAGGGGGTTATATTTTTCAAAGTGTCAGACTGATTTATGCAGGTTCAGGTTCTTACTCTTTGGGTAAACTTTGTCTTATCTTGTTTGACTATGCCTATGGCACAGTCAGGAGTCCACAGATAATTTCAGGCTCAACATATTGCCCTAGGAATGAAAGACTTAGTTTTTAACAATAGAATATGGCAAATCTATGTAACATCACATCACGTAAGCATGTGCGAAAGACAATTGTGGGTTCTTTAATGCTCTTCTGCCATTTCAAAGGAGGAATTGAGCTTCTTTAGTGAAATCAGGGCTTTACATATACAGATGTAGCAGAGTTAACCCAAACTTCTGCAACTGGTTAAATTGCTGCAGCGTGATATCCTATCATAGTAGACAACAGAAACCAATGAAAAATCATTGAAAAATGTTCTTACAATGACTTTTGCTAGATTTTTGTTGTGTCGTCTGTGATATCACGCTTCAGCAGTTTAACCAATTAACCAATGTGATCAGCCGGTCCGAACAGCACGCACGCATTGAAATGAACGGAAGCACCTGGTACTTCCGCTTTGACGCCGGCCGCTTAGCCCCCCGCGTGCCGGCTGCGTCCATTCATTTCAATGCGTGCGTGCTGTTCGGATCGGCTCATCCGAACAGTACTCGCTCATCTCTACTATCTATCTATCTATCTATCTATCTATCTATCTATCTATCTATCTATCATCTATCTATCTATCTATACTGTATAAAACTGCTACAATTGTGTCTCTTGCTTTCTGCAACATGTATACAGTAACAACTGTTCTGTAAGTCTGTGGGAGACCATTGACATAAAACAATCATCATTTCTCACAAGTCAACATTATGAAAACTGGGGTGGGTACCTACATATTTGTAAAATTCAATGCTTTGCTGTATGCAGACAATTCATATAAGTGAAAAGAGGTAACATACTAGAAAGGCAGCATCTATGGTCACATTATGTCTTCAACCCTCTTCCCTTGTACTGTAGATTGTAAGACCTGCATGACAGGGTCACCCCTATGTCTGTAATAGTCTGTCACTCATTTGCTTCACAATTATTGCACTTTTTTTGTTATATTTGTAATCCCTTTCTATATGCACAGTGATATGGAATTAATGGTCACTGGATAAAAGTGAAGGTCAGCACCTACCACTGATAGCAAAAAATGTGATTCCTTATTAAAATTCCATGTTCCACGTCAGAATGGCAGTATACCTAGCATAATAAAATCTGTTACTGGTATGACACATTTCAGACCTGATTTTTGTCTTTATTCATATGACTATTAGCACAGACCAAAATCAGATCCGAAATAAGCAACCAAATCCAGTTTTAGCTATCAGTTTTATGGACATCATTGCTGAATTTACTTGCAATTGGAGTCTCTGGAGGATATCTGTACCTGTCTGAGTTCAGACAACTTTCTTTTTGTTATGTACTTAGAGAATATAATTGTAAAGTTTCTTTCTTTCTTTCTTTCTTTCTTTCTTTCTTTCTTTCTTTCTTTCTTTCTTTCTTTCTTTCTTTCTTTCTTTCTTTCTTTCTTTCTTTCTTTCTTTCTTTCTTTCTTCCAATCCAATGTAATTAATTTTGTAATATGCTAGAATTACAGATGAGCTATCCATTATTTCCACTTTATTGGTTTTCTAAAGTGCGAATAAACACACAATTCTATGTGTCATTTTTAATTCAAAAGATGTACCAGCCCATTAGAAAACATAGGGATTACCCACCTTGTTGTTGTGACCTGGTCATATGATGCTAGAGGGTCTTTCTAATTGTTTGTTTTACCTTTTCTTATCATAGTTAGGAATGAAACCAGAAGTGTTCCCTGTCAACAATGGTTATTGGGCAAAGGTCAGCTTTGAGTCATCCATTCATTTGGCTAATGCGAATGAAAGAAGTTAACACTACAAACCATTGGAACTTCTTAACCCTCTCAACCCTTTGTGTTTGTACAAGCAGGAAGTAAAAAGTGACAAATGTTAACTTCTCCCATAGTGCTTAGACTGGGTGCAAACTACATCGTAAGATATCATGATTCTATCTAAGGAATATGGCACTTTTATAAATAAATTGATATAAATAACATTTTGTCAGCTATAAAAGAGAGTTTATCAGGTCCAATTGGCTCTCAAACTAATGATAATAATAATAATAATAATAATAATAATAATAATAATAATAATAATAATAATAATAATAATAATGCTGTATAGGAACCTTTGTTGCAGAACATATCTTTATGGCCACAAAGCAGTAGCAATACAGGGCAAATAACCTTTTTATAAACATGAAAATCAGTCTGCAAATGTAATTGGGGGTGGGCCAAGAGCACTGGGATGGTATCACATCCTTGATGCTGGCAAAGCCTGAAAAAATCAAGGCTAAACGTGGTGGTGTTAAGAAAGCCTGAGTACTCTGGGCTGTTTATAGGCAAATCTGGCAATTCAGTTCCATCTCCAGAGTGCTTGCAGGCTGCTTTGCATATCCAGAAAATTTGTTTTTTTCCAGGCATTCATTAATTTGTGGTTGCAAAGGTATGTTCCTGATCTTATTATAGCATGAGCTCTTTCTTTGCTCTGTTTTCAGCACTTAATGATATGCATTCAATGTATCATGACAATGATGCCACCCACATGACTGCTGAGGCCTTTGTATTTATCCAGGCCACTAACTTTACAGAGGAGAGTGGAAGATGCCAGAGACACCCAGGAAGGAAGACCAGATCCACATATGCCTAACAAAAAGGAAAAAAATATAAGAGCTATAACTAAGAGAAAAGGTCAGTGAGGAGAGTAGGATCCGGGGACCCAATGTATCAGCAAGCTGTAGTGGATGAGAGGCCCACATGAGAAGGGACCACCACTGTACCTCCAACCACACAGCTGACAAAAAAAAAAAGAGGGCAAGGGGGACAACAGACTTAGGAGGGGGAACAAGAACATGAGGCAACAAACTAAGGGGGAAACAAACAGGAGAAAAGGTAAAAGACAGGTAAAGGGAGGGGAATAGCATGGCCACAGGGCAACTTACAAATGGAGGGAACACAGGAAAAAGAAGTAACCCTAAATCAAGAGATAAGATCGGAAAACTAAGAGGACTCCTGGAAAACCACCCATGTCCACTGTAGGAACTCAAATTTGAAGGATCTGAAGAGTCCTCCTCCACCAGGGTCCCCATTCTCCAGATAAGGAGAAGCTCCTGTATGAATTTCAGCAGAGTAGGCTGGAGAGAAATGTTCTGGCAGCCGCAAGAGGTCCTTCTTCACTGCAGATATCTTGTCAGGAATAAATTAAATGAAAGGAGGGTCACTTGAGGAGTGGGCATGACAGAGGTAAAACATTATGTTCTAGAAGAGTTTAACTCCATCATATACCTAGCAAATGTGAAAAAGCATGTCCCTCTCAGAGCCATAGCACCAGCACCAATTTGAGAAGATCAGGTTAAAGATACCAGTAGGCAGGATTTTTCTTGTGCACCAAAGGGCATCAGGAGTTTGTGAGCAAACCAGAAGGACCTGTCCCAGTCAGCAGGCGGGATACATCAAGTTTTAAATATATTTTAAAAAATTTTTTTGCAAAATTTTAAAATGTTCTATGTTATTAAATATTAAAAGGTGAGACTGCAGTAAACAGAGCATACAAGAAGCTCAGGCAACATGGCAGCCCCTTAAAGGGGTTGACCAGAATAAACTAAGGGATAACCCCTAAACTAAACCCCCTCCCCCACCTAACTAATTTACTTCAATTAAAAAAAAAATCTATAGTTACCCATATCCCTGGAGTGGTCATGTGCCCGCCCCAGGGACACTTTCTGATAATACGGTGATGCTCCATCTCACTGCATCTGAAATAAAACTTCACCATTTTTCTTCCCCCATCCCCATCAATACTTACCAACCCTTCCTTTATCTGGGAATAGCTCCTCCCATAATCCTGTCTGAAAGTAGTGGGCACTTTTTTAAAGTATATGGTAAAGTTTTGGTCAGGGTGTACAGATGCATCCTTGTACAGTGAAATCAAAGAATATGGTGACTATATATTTTTTTTTTTGCAAAGTTTTGGATTTTTTTAAGGGGTTAAGTAACTATATGAACTTGGTATCCCCAGAATCTTACCAACCCATAAAATACAGACAACATGTCATTTTGGCGGCACATTGAAAGCCGTAAAAACAAAGCCCATAAAAAAGTCGCACAAATGAAGTTTTTCTCCAATTTGACCTGTTCTGAAGTTTTTTTTTCCAGATACCTAGTACATTGTACAGAAACATTAAGCTTTTATATGGCTTAATATATGTGAACAGAAAATTTAAAAAGTTATGGGATTTTAGAAGGTGGGGAGTCAAAAATGAAAATTGGAAAAACCCCTGAGATGGGAAAGGGTTGAAAAACACCACAAATCCATAAAATATGTTTAACATAAAACCTTGATTTAATCCATTCATAAATTTCTGGTAATATAATCTCTTAAATAAAGAGAATTACATTATGTGGATTTTGACCATAATGGACTTGGAATTCACTTTATAATGTTGAAAAATTCATACCCATTGAAAGACGAGAATAGACAGCTAAACGTACTGATGCTAGAGCAAAAGGGCATCTCTGAAGTTTGGCACTAAACAGTTTTGCTGCAACATGTTGCATATCTAAGCTTAACACTGCACACAGCCTGCACTTGACCCTGCACTTTATTGAAGACAAGCAAACAAAGAATGTAAAACATTTGAGATGAGAGTCTTGCAAAAGTGCTGGTTCAATGAAAGTCACCTTACATTCTTACTGTGCAATATACATATTTGAAATATTCAACTTTTAGAGGTTAGGTTGTGTTTGGCTATTACACATGTATGATCATACAACTGAAATATCTGAACATTGCAGGTAATGGTAAGAGCATTGATGAATGTAGCGTCAATATGCCCTATAGCATGTTACAATAAAGGAAATAATGACACAGAAACTATTAGTATGTTCAAAAAGTCAATGACCTCAACTGCTACATCCTGAAAACTGATGCTACAAACTGTTTCCGTAAGGACCTTACACTCTTATTCATATGCAACTGGAAAGAGGGACCATAGCAAAGATTCAAACAGAATTACAAAAGGTAAATACTAGTATTGTCCATATTTCAGGAGCCTGTAACTGCCATGGTACAGATAACACTATCCAAAACCAACAGTGATCCCACACTTTGTTAAAAGTCCATCACTTAGGTTATATGGGCAGGGTTTGTCAAAATAGGACAACCCCTTTAAATGAGGGGTTTTTTTCAGTTTGATTTTTTCACATTTTTTTCTTCTTTGTAAATATGTTGATTATATAGAATATCAATTATATATGTATGCATTTCATTATGTATTCTATCATTTATTGTGTTGCTCATTTCCATTTAATGATTGTGTTGTATGGCACACCCTGGTGGTTACAAAAAAAAAATCATTACTAATCACTCAATCATGATTCATAGTTTTCATATATTATAAGAGGCCACTCCCAATAAATTGTTTACCTGTCCTAACAATTATAACAGCTACACACAGGGCTGGCTAATGAGCAAAAAATAGGTCAGCGTGTAGTTACTAGTATTAGATAAGCTTCACAAGACATTCATGGCTTACCCCTCGTTCACATCTGTATTTGGTAATCCATTCGGGAAGTCTGCATGGGGACCCCCCGAATGGACTACCAAATGCACTTGCAAGCGCTGTGCAGTAAAAGCACACAGATCCCCATTGACCACAATGGGGTCCGTGTGCTTGCTGTGCGATCTCCGCACTGAACATGCGGAGAGGAAAGTAGATTGTGAAGTACTTTCCTCTCCACATGTTCCCTGCGGAGATCTGGCGGCAAGCACACGGACCCATTTATATTCTATGGGGATCTGTGTGCTTTAACCGCAGAGCACTTGCCAATGTGTTTGGTATTCTGTTCGGGGGGGGGGGAGGGGTCCCAAGGGGGGGGGGTCCCAAAGCGGACTCCTCCAAAAGGAATACCAATGCAGATGTGAATGAGGGGTCAGTCCGGCAGTTTAGCTTTTGGCTGAACTTGCTCGGTCTTAACCAAAATGCCTATTATAAGGAAGTGAGTTAGCTTGTTTTTTATGTTTACTATCCTCCACTGGGCCTCCAATTATAATACCCTGGAGTCTGAAAAGACACCAGTATATAATAGTGGTTCATCGTTGGTACAAAAAGGTGCAATCAGATTTCTGCTGATCAACATTGGTGAGTATTCCATTATGCTGAGGATAACTGAGCTTTATATATGATATTATGTCATTAAATGCATTGTTATGAATGCAGTAAACTAATACAAGCATGCCCTTTATATTCATGTTTATACAGGATAAGATTATTGAATTTGTGGCTCAGCAGTAATTTGTGTGTTGATCCATGTTGCTTGTTTTATCTATTTTTAATATTTGTATGTATAAGTCTAGTAAAGATCTTTATTAATGTTTACAATAATACTATTTGGTTTTGTGTGCCAATCCTAACAAGCAAAACAAAATGCGGATATGACTAGCTGCTGAGCAAAGCTCTTGTAAAGATTAAATGAATGACATTGAGATCAGTAAGAAATGTAGCCTGTAGAGAGCAGCAGTCAAACAATCTCAGCCATACTAAATTCAGAGAACCCTTACTTTCATTCCAATTTCTTTTTTTTCTTTAAAGATTTTTATTTGTTTTACAACAGTGCAATAAAAGTCAACAAGACATAGTAAAGAAGGGCAAAAGGTAGTCTGGTTAGGGACCCAGGTGGACTAAACCCATTACTTGAGTATGTCTCCACTTGGTGTCTGCCCGAAATTGATATAGGTAGCCACCTGCAGTCTACGACTCCCCTCTCACCTGCCCAACTAGGGGTCATTAAGAGGAACTATAATCAACAAATAACATTGAAGGAGAGAGAGGAAAAAGGACAAAAAAGGTGGAGGGGGCAAAAGGCAGGATCTGAATGTAGAGAAAAAATAGAAGGCGGGGGTATGGTGTCCCACAGCCAGGTGCAGACCCCTTTCCACTAAATGGGGTTCGAGCCAAAGACCAGCGACTCCCTCTACTTAGGTGAGTAGACAAATGTGATTCAGTAGTGCCATGCCTTCTCAAACCAAGCTGCTCACACAGGGAAGATGTGGAGTAGATTCCCCATACTATGAATCTTGTTCACTCTCTTCAACCATTGTGGAATCGTCGGAGGTTCAGAGGATCTCCATCTTGCAGGAATACAGCCCTTTGCTGCATTTATGATATGCCCAAGGAGAGAGCATTTGTACCAGACCAAAGGCCACTAAAGGGGGCACTAATAGGGCAAATAGTAAGGCATGCAGAGGGTTAGCGGGTCTCCGACCCTCAGTCACACAAATAAAGTAGCCTCTGGAGGGAGGAAATCCAAATGTCACTCTCATTCCAATTTCAGTCTCTTATGTAGAAATGGTGTTGACCAGTCAATAATGGCAACTGCTCTAAATACTTAGTTGACACGTGGTGGATTGGCCATTGAGCTTAAAAGTTGCAACTTGTGTTTCTGTATTGCATGTGTCTTTAGATCCAAATGTGGATTAGCCCCATTGCAACACAAGTGGACTACACCCAAGGTATTGCGTACAGAATTCAGAGCAATAATTTCAAAATCAATGGCATGTTCAGTATTCTACACATATATGGTCTACTTCACGTAGATATAGTAAAAAAAAACAAATTAACTGTATAATGTTGACAGATACCTGTAAATATGTGGAAATAGTCTGAAGCTTTGCAAGTGCTGTTATGTTACAATAGCTGTTAGGTTAAGATTATATTGACTAGTGCTCCATAGGTGTGCTCCCTTATAGTGTTTCTCAACACAGTCCATGTAATTATTAGCAAGACATGGATATATTCTAATTAGGACATGACCTACTTGAGGCCTGGAGTTGAGAAACACTGCTTTAGAAATAAACATGAAAAACTGACTCACTTGAATAAGATGAATAAGCATTTTAATTTGAAGTAAATATAACTAATTATCAAAATAAACCTTGTAAAACCATTACAATGTCCAGAACTAATGATCATATATTTAAGATAGCGATAAAGAAATGTTCTTATACTTATGTGAATGGCTAACAAACTGGCAAAACCTATTAGCTATGAAGGGGATTTTACCTTTAGAGCCTTATAATTATGTTACATGCCCATATCCTGTAAATATTTTTCAAAATCACTTCCTTTTACATATAGTGAATTTTCCACTGACATTCTTACCTTGTAACTTTTTCCATAGTAAAATTAAAGACAGTATGTATGCAATATGCATGTTTTACAAAGTAGTAATATATAGCTGATATACAATACTCTCTGACTTCTGTCACATACGCAATTTACAGCTTTAGGATTTGTGCACATAACTGTATCTTATACAAGTTGCAGTGTGTATGAGGCCTTATAAAGATTACAATACAGAGAGGCTCAGACTATAAGCAAATTTATTAGGCAATTCTGGTTGAAACTGTATGATACTAAAGAACGATAAGAAATGGCACATTAACCCATTGCAGATATCCGTGGTAATAGTACAACGCTTGCCAGGTCTTTAAAGATGCACAGTGGAGATCCAGAGCTAATGCCCGTGATCAGAGTTCACTGATGTCCCCACCAGCCCTGTGTCTTTTCCATTACAGTAAGGCAGCGAGATCATAGGAGACATCCTGTACCTATGGCAGCCTCTAGACTAAGGAAGGCTCCCAGGCCTGTTATGGCAATATAGCAATTGAGGCTGGTCTATAACCAGCCTCAGCATCTATGTAGCAAAAGTCCCTTAGGCTGCCTTCACATGGAGTAACGCTCCGCTCATTCTGACACGCGCATATCACATTGAAAGCAATAGGTAAAAAAATCTCCCATTGACTTCAATGGGTAGCGCGCGTAAGACAGAACCCATTGAAGTCAATGGGATTCTGTTTTACTCCGCTCACTCTGACATGCATTACGTGTCAGAAATAGTGGAGCGTGTGAAGGCAGCCTTAGACTGCAAAACAATTGTAATGCAGTCTTTGAGACATGCAATCAAAAGACTGCAGGTTGCGCTTTCACCGGTCTCCTATCCGCTGACACTGATCTCTACCCTCTCAACCACCTCCCCCCCCTTTTATTTCTCTCTTTCTCCCTTGTCTTCTTCTTCTCTCTCTCTTCTCCTCTTCCCCCTTTTCTGTCTCATCTTTTAACTCCTCTATTACTGGCCTTCCGGGATTCCCCCGAAGGCCTTGTGCTGTTCTCCCTGTGTTGTTTTCGTCTTATGATTGTTTATTTCTTGTGCTGAACTGTGTGCTTTTATGTTCACGAGGTGTGTGTTAGCCCTGTTGCTTGTTATTGTCTGTTCTGTTTTCTCATTGTAAAATGCTCAATAAAAACTTTGAAAAAAAAAAAAGCCTGCAGGTTAGTGAATTAGTCAAAATTTAAAAAAAAGTTTAAAAATATATAAAAAATTCCCTAGCTTTGAAATAAAAATAAACAAAAGCAAACATTAAGAAATTATACATCTCCAAGTCCAAAAATGCCCAGCCTACAAATGTGTGAGAAATATTTTCCCCATACGGCAAACACTGTAGAATCTTGTGCAGTTTTTCTGGTATAGAAAGTATGGCAGTGGATTTCCAGAGTTTAGCTATACTGGACAATGAAGTTTTTACACACATTAGCAATATTAGTAAGGTCAAAATTAGGAATATGTTTTAGAACAAGAAACAATAAAGCGATCTGCGAGCCCTAGGGGATGTTGTAATGGGGATGTAATTAAGTGATGAATTTGGTTTCAAAAGATCAAAATGGTTGGACATGACCAGGAGATATGTTGCATGGTGTCCTGGGAGGTAGTATTGCACCTCCGGCAGACATTGGATGTATCACGGGACATTTTAGAAAGATTGCTTGGGGGTTCAGATACCAATGTTACCTTCCTAGCTGCCTCTATATGGGAATTTGCAAAGGGAAGGCCCTGGAGTACTGCTCATTTGTAAAAGTATATAGTAATTCTGCTTCTACCTCTGCATCTAAATTTAAACATCAAAGACGGATTTGGGGTGGAGATAGAGCCTCATATGCCTTGGATGTACCCTTAGTAGATAAAGGTTTGAAAAGTACAATTTATATGTGGAGGATCATGGTATACATAAGGAAGAGATCAAGTGATAGAGTTCAAATATTTGGAAAAATCTCTATTAGCAATACCAGATTTATCCTTTATAGAGGTTAAGGGAAATAACATTTCTCCTTTCATAATGTCTTGCATACAGCCAAATCTCTGGTAAATCCAGGGGTCAATATATAGTATCCAATTGCTACTAGAAACATAACCTGAAATCTCATTGGTAAAACGGTGAGTATAGAAGGAACTTTAGGTCATGCATGAATTCTAGCAGCATCCAACATGGATTTATACAACAAAGAACAAAGGCAAAGATTCATATTAGGATATCCCACCATATTTATTTCCATATTCCCCCAATGCTTTGTAGAGTCAACCACGTACCAAAACTTCAACTGGTCTAAAAGAGAAGCATAATAATAATGGTGAATATTTGAATATCTTAATCCTCCTTGTGTTTATGGTAGATATAGAGTATTTGCAGAGACTCTAGCTCTATGCCCTTTCCAGACAAACTGCATTATTAATGTCTGAAGATGGGAAATTAGCAATTTAGGTATCAAGTTGGAAGGTTTCCAAAACAGAATATAATCATGGGGAGAATCACCATTCTAGCTGTGCAATTCGGCCAATCCATGAGATGGAGAGTTTGTTATATGTGGAGGTGTCTTATTTTATGGTATGTAAGAGGGCGTCAAGATTATCGGGGATCATTTCAAATAAAGGGTAGGTGAGGGTAACTTCTAAATACAGAAAAGCACCATCAGTCTACTCATAAAGGAACAGCTGTTGAAGCTGTACACGAGAGGGTATATTCACATTTAAGAACAATGATTCAGAGGCATTGACTTAGCTAACAGATGAACAGATGAGTCTAGTAGTATGAGAGAGAAAAACATCATTCAGCAAATAAACCTGTGGTCAGTGGGGCCAATTAGTATACCTAATGTTCTGAGAAGAACGATTACCGTATATACTCGAGTATAAGCCGACCCGAATATAAGCCGACCCCCCTAATTTTACCACAAAAAACTGGGAAAACTTATTGACTCGAGTATAAGCCTAGGGGGGGGAAATACTGGAAAATTTCAAAAATTAAAATGGTCAGAGTTTTTGGGTGCAGTAGTTGCTAGGAAAGGGGAGGGGGTGTTTTGGTTGTCTGTCTGCCCCTTCCCTGAGCTTGAGGACTGGGTTTTTTCTTCCCCCCACTTGGAATTCAGTCTGGATGAATATAGGGGATCTGCAGTGCTTCTATTAACCCCTTCCCAACGGAACAGGAGCACTGCAGATCCCCTATATTCAGTAGACCGGGCACTTTCAGACACAGGGATACCTAATGTGTATGTGTTTCACAGTCATTTTCTACTTTTGTATGTATTCTAGGAAAAGGAGTGTTTTAGAACTTTTATGTTTTTAAAATCTTTTTTTTTTTTCTTTTTCACTATTTTATGGGAGATTCTATACATTAATATTGTGGCTGGTCATAGACCCTCCCTCTAAAAAAAAAATAAAAAAAAAAATATTTTTTTTTTTTTTTGCTGACTCGAGTATAAGCCGAGGGGGGCTTTTTCAGCACAAAAACTGGGCTGAAAAATTCGGCTTATACTCGAGTATATACGGTAAGTTAAGTTAAAAAATCAAGATAAAAATTATAAGGGGAGAAGACATAACCTTGTCAGGATCTATTAGTAATTGGAAAGGAGCAGAATAAAGTACCTGAATTATACACTTGGGTGGATGGCTTAGTGTATAGTTCTAAAATAAAGTAAAGTATGGGACCTGCAAAGCCATAATGAGAATGTCCCTGAGATACCTCCAGTAAATGCGCCTTCTCCACATCCAAAGTAATGAGCAGAGAAGGTGTTTAACAGCGGCCCAGGACAGAGGTGATGTCTGGCTTCCTTTAACAAAACCAAGGATATGGGTCTAAAATTGAAAGGCAAGTCAGGGGTCTTACCAGGTTTGGGCAAGGTGACAAAGCCCTCAACAGGGAAAACACCACTTGTGAAAGAATCATTATAAAGTTTAGTTAGAGTCCCTCAGGACTGGGGAATTTAGTAATTTTGAGGGTTTTGAGTGACTGGTTGAGCAATATGTTCTAGTTGGAGGGGAAGTAAACGAGGAAAAGGAGTCCTATAGAGGAAGGACTGAATATATACAGGAATAGAGTTAGGTATGGAGGAATCATGCATTAAAGGGTTTTTCCTATCTCAGTGTTTCAACAATATGCCTGCAGTCTCTTCTTCTCACTTCCATTATTCCCCTTGCTGAATGGACCTGAGAAGTCTTACAACACTTATGCAAATCAGATAATATGCACATACTTGTAGAGAAAGGACTTGGTGTTATCTGTGTGTTTACATAGAGAGATAACAGACTTGGCTTTTTCAACAAAAGTGCAATTAGCTGAATGGATTGTCCTGCCGGCAAGAGCAGTGAGTGACATCACTTGTCCTATAGGTCCGTGGTTAGCGTAACGTTCTGTAAACAATGGGAGGAATAAGTTCACATAGCAGGCAAACAAAGCATCATTTATAAAGTGATATATTTAGGAAAAATCTTCAATTTACATAAGCTACCAGTATAGATAGGATGCTTGAGATGGGGAAACCACTTTAAGTTATATATAGACCTATAGTAATCTGCTATGGTATCAATAATACATTTAGGATCCATAATATTTTTGTTTTTAGAGTTATAAATAAGAAAAATTCTGAATTTAGCTGACTGATGTTTTAAAAGTTTGGCCCAAAGAGAACTCGATTTGTTATCATACCAGTAGTAGGACATTTTCAGGCAGGAGAGTGCCAGATCATATTTATAAACATCAAGCTCATGCAATATGTTCTCCTTAAGCACCCCAATACTGAAGGGTAGATGGTAATAAAGGAGTTGGCACATGAGGCATGTCCTCAGTAGTTAGTTCACAGAGAAACCATGAGAACATTTGACAAAGCCGTAGGCTCAGACAGAGTTGGAGAAGATTGGGAGTTCGGGCTGCTTGCTGAGGAGACTCACATTAGAAGTGGATAAGAAGGGAGGAGGGCATCACTCACCTCTGTTGGATGTCTAGATGAAACTATGATGGATGTTGCTTCATCACCTGTATGGCCGGCGCCAACTTGGGATATCTCTGTCGCTGGAAAAAAACTTTGTGACCATAAGAGGGTTCTTTTACGGTTTATTGCTGAGCACCATCTTCTCTTAACAGGTAATCTGGAATGTTAGAAAGGCAAAAACACAAGATTTAGGCTGGTTACTGCCAGTTAGTAGCGCTTTTTGATCTGATTGGAATTGGAGCTGAGGGATTATGCATTCTCTGCCATTCAGCACAAGCCATGCTCCTGCAAAATTGGCGTTTCAATGGAAGTGCTGCACTTTCACTATTTCCAATACTGCCATTGAAATTAATGTAGCAGGGGCATGTCTGTATCCACCGCTACTTTCTCAATGGGAATAAAAAACTTCCCAGTTCTCAGGATTCGTAGGGAGTCTCAAGAGGTGGAATAATGACTTTAATGGATTAATGAGGGATTATCTGATGAGATGCCATATTGTATGAACAACTCTCCAAGTATTACCAACAAGTGCATAAGGGAAATGAGTAAAAAAATTAATTTGTTTGATCAAGGTTTTTACGGATATTTTTAGTCAGTGTTTGATATTGTCTTTTGCATCCTGAAAAGGAAAAATCAATAGAAATAAATGGTCTAAAGTTGTCATTACAAGTGACACATATCGCTATTGCATGGCTAGTTTGGCATCTACATATGATACATCAATATATTGGCCTACATATCAAAATACCATAATCATGCAGAACTTTACTAAGTAATCAAAAAGTAAAAAGTTTAAGCATCACTATGTTCAGCCTGCAGTTTAACATGATGCTATCTATTTGCTATAGGGGTAAGTATTTTTGAGGCCAGGAGAGCAGGTTTTTTTTTTTTAGTATGGAATCAGTAACATACATTTAGATTAAAATAACCTTTAGAAGATGCTGTAATGAAATCGTCTGTTTATGCTCCTGGGCAAATACAGATTTCAAGTTGAAATGCAATTTGTCTGAAAGTAGTGCACTTTTGGCAATATGTATTTTATTTTTCTTTAAATCATACTTAAGTGCATTTTTCAAGACATTTTTTATATTTAACTCCAATAGTTATACTCATAAGACCTGTTCTGACAAGTTCATTGTGTTTTTGTTGAGCTAGCTCTAGGCCTTATGACCCTAAGCAAGCTGAATAGACAAAAGGCAGATTCAGTTGATGCAGTTTTTTTCCCTTTTTTATTTAGTGAACAATTATCTTGGAAATGACAGGCCATAAGGCATTTAACTGACATATTTCAAAGAAAAGTGTAGCATGCCATCTCTTTAGAACTAGCATCATGCTCTTTAGAACAAATGACTCTCTTGATATCATTTCTAAAATGATCTTGATGACATTCAGCAATGTTACTGGAAATTGTCTGCTATGCTGCTAACATTTGTATTGTATTATTAGATTAGTTTCATATAGGTGTATTAGTGGAAATGGTATTGCTAAGACCAGTACCATTATGTCACCCAAGCAAAAAAGTGTCAGCTATGATATGTTTTATTTACTTATATTAAGAGATGGGGGCATATCTAGGGAAATGGAGTTCGGGGGGGGGGGGGGAATTGTTTTATTTTATGAGCATTTTAAATGATAAAATGCGTAAAAGCGGGTGGAAGTGCAGTATATAGTTAAACTCCAAGACTGTATCTGCTGCCTACCACCTTATTTTTCCATAGGCAACCATGTGAAGGTAATAGGCATGTTTAAAATTTGTGGCAATTTTTCTCTGAATTGCGACTAAACAAATTCATTACTGTATGCAAGATTTGCAGACAAAATAGAAGCCCTACTTGTCCAAACAAAAATAGAGAAACTACAAATCCATCTGCACATGTTACATGATCATAAGCTCCTCTAATGATCTCACTCACAACACATCACATGCGCTGCCATCTCTATGCTTGGGGCACCTAGATACTCCGTTTACTCCGTGTGAAGGGGCCCTTACCTCTTCTTCCTGCAAAGTGCTGATGTGGCACCTGGCTATTCACCTCTTTTAATATCCTTCCGACCATGCTATCTCCAGCTCTATAGTATCACTTTTGGTACTATAGTGAAAGTGACAAGGTAGTCAGAAGGACAATAGAAGTGGTGTACAGTCATTGACCCACCAATGCTTTACAGGAAAACGTATTCAATTGAATTGTGTTGCCTGAACTGTATGTGATGTAATTTGGGGTGGGTATCTATATTGGGGGACAAATAGGACACTATTACCTATGGGGGATTGTTACCTGGAAGGGGGGGGGTAGTTAGGACTCTATTACCTATGTTATATGTTAACAGCCTTATAGTTGCATTCAAAAGGTTATAAATGTAACTACACCTAACTGGCATAGTTACTTTTATACAGCTACAGATTTACTAACAGCTCTTTGAAGGCAACCATAAGTCTGATGTGGCCTTCAGAGAAAATGAATATGACACCCCTGTTTTAGAAAATTGATTTTGAGACTGTTTTTCCATGACAAATTGTATTTCATTTTAGCTGTAAATTATTGTCAATATAAAAAAAATAGAACATTTGGTGAAAATGTGGAAAAATATGCAATTTTCAAAGTTTGAAATCATCTGCTTTTCATATGCATATATCATACCGCTCAAATTACTTCATAAATATACTTTAACTAGTTCTGGACTGCCCATAGACTTTTTACATCTGTGTAGCCAACTTTTAAAGGGGTTCTCCTGGATATACAATTTTCAGCAACCCCCTGGGGCAACACGGTGGGTCAGTGGTTAGCACTGCAGCGCTGGAGTCCTGGGTTCAAATCCTTCCAGGAACAACAGCTGCAAGGAAATTGTATGTTCTCCCTGTGTCTGTGTGGATTTCCTCTCATTCTACAAAGACATACTGATAGGGAAAAATGTACATTGTTATCCCTAAATGGGGCTTACAATCTACATAAAAAAAAAAATCAACCCCCCCCCCAAAAAAAAAACAAAACTCACCTGTTCCTGGTGTCCCCCACTGCTTTCCGGTCCCACGGCGCCCCAGTGCCTCTTCCAGCAGAGCTACTTGTCTCACATGAAGCTGCTGATTGGCCGCATTAGCCTAAGGAAAGGAACCTAGTAAAATATAATCCAGGCACACAGTAAATCAGATAATAGTGATTTATTCATAAGAAATCCATCAACTGTAAAATGCAATCCATCAAATATGTAAATGTTTTCAGTCCTTATAGGACCTTTGTCAGACCGTCTTGAAATTTGTATAATACAATAAATATAATAAATATGTGTCATCAATAGAATAGTATTGTCCAAAGTGATCAAAGTAAACAAGAATAATTGCGTCTATACATCTCATAGTAGTAATTTAAGTAGGAAGATGGAAATAATTATATGTCAGCTCTGCAGGATTTATGAAGGTAAGTATATAGACAAAGCCTATTATTAGAAGAATACTTATCACATAATCCTTTCCATTTTATTTCCTCATTCATTTCATTTTATTTCTTCTTCCTTAATTTCCTTTATTTTCTACATTTTTTTCTCTGTCTTCCTCTCATTACAATTTTCCCCATCCTTTTATCATATTATTTCCATTGTATCACAATTCATTTTTTTTATTTCGAAACAGCATCACAATACTGTCTCATGATTGCAATTCACACAGATCACATGACAAATTTGTCATTTTCACAAGGGGTTAAAGGAGTAAATTCACGCTGCAGTTTTCTATGCAATTTTTATAGAATAAAAATTTGTTCCAGATTGTTTTGGAATTGTTTGCAGGTACTATGTCACAGTTGCAGAGCCAATCTGAAGTTTTTTTAATTTTCACAAAGGGTATAAAGAGAAAATGCATTCAATTTGTTAAGTAATTTCTCCCGACTATACAAATGATGAAAATGTGAATGCCAACTGCTATATAGGCACAGCAGCAGGTACAGAATGGAAGTAGTGATATTTAATGAATGGATGGCAGATTTTGCTGGAATTGGTTTCAGGCACCATGTTGTGTTTGCAGAGCCCCAAAGCTGCCAGAACAATGGAAACCCATGAAAAGTGACCCAATTTTAGAAACTAGAACCCTGAAGGAATTTATTAAAGGGGCATATTGAATATTTTGACCCCACAAGTGTTTCACAGATTTTATTATTACCAGTGGGATGAGAAAATGAAAAATTATTTTTTTCCAATAAAACATCAATTTAGCCCTAATTTTTTCTTTTTCTCAAGGAGTTAAAGGAGAAAATGCAGTGAACAGTTTAATACACAGTTTCTCTTGAACATGTCAATACCCCTTATGTGTTGACAAATTTCTGTATGGGCACATGGCATGGCTTGGAATAGAATGAGCACTACTTGGCTTTTGGAGGGCAGATTTTTCTGGAATAGCTTTCAGATACCATGTCTCTTTTGCAGAGCCCCAGAAGTACCAGAAAAGTGGAAACCCCCAACTAGTTACCCCATTTTGGAAATAATAGCCCTCAAGGAATTTATCAGGGGTATAGTCTTCATTTTGACCCCATAGGTGTATTATAGAATTAGGCTGTGAAAATGTTCGCAAGGGGTTATAGGAGAAAATGCACTCATAATTTTATTAAGTAATTTATGTGAAGTATGGCAATGTCTGATATATCACAGTAGGGCACAGAGAAAAAAGCAACACTGAGTTTTGGAGGAAAAATGTTATTGTTGCATTTGCAGAGCTCCTAAGGTGCTGTACCAGTGGAAAACCCCAACAAATGACCCTTTTTTTAAATGACACCTCTTTAGGGATTCATCTTGGTGTGATGTGACTTTTTTATATTATGTATGTTTTCAGAACTCAATGTACAGTTGACCGTGCAATGTAAAGATTGCTAACTTTCAACAATGATGACATTTTAGTGCTCAATGTGTTGTGTTCAGCTCATGCCACTGAAGGCACACACCCTGTAACTTGGCACTGTTTTGGAACCTTCACCCTGAAAGTATTAATGTATTCTATAGAGATTATGTTTTTAGACCCAGTTGGGTTCAGGCACAATTGCTTGTAAATATTCTGAAGTGACAGAGCAGAAAACAAGGTCCTTTAATATTCATCTAGGTAAAATTCACAGTTGTGAATGGGCAATGTATGTAGTACATAGTAGTCATTCTTGTCCTATGTCAGCAACAGATTAAAGAAGCACTCCAGCAGAAGTATTTTTCTATTCCTGCACCCCTCACCTTATTTTTTTGGCAATCTCCAGGCTTCTTTCATGTATACTTCTCTCATATACATGCAATCCAGTTTCTCCACAGCTTCTGATCAGACACCATCTTAATTTTTATATTCCTTGTTGTCTCTCCTCTGCTATCTATCCCATAACGCATCAACCCAACTTTACATTGGCAGCAGGTCTAACCCATATCTATCTTTTAGTACTATTCTTCTTCTCTCTATATATTATCCTAAATAATCTGAGACTATCAGTATATAGTTAAGGAGGCCAAGCTGTATGCTCCTCCACTATAGTATTGTGAGAGGAACTGTCTACTCTTCAGTTGTCCGTAGCTGGTAACAGAAGTTCCTGCCTCCCAATGTACCAGTGACTTATTGATGCCAATATTTTTGTAGGGTGTATGCCTCTGAAAATGTATACTCACATTAACATGAGTCAGTATTGGACTAATTTTAAATAATCTGTCCTAGATGGGGTCACCAGGGGCAGGCCACTGGATGTTATTGGTATAACGGAGAAATTTTATCAGCGCTTCAAATTGAGCTCTCATCATTACAGCCCTATACATTGGCGTAACATAAAAAATGACTGTGGACCAAAAGGACCTTATGGTTGTTTTCTTATTAAACCCCATATTAAGAAGGAGGTACCCAAATTTTTTTTTTTTTTTTAATAATTTTTATTGATTTTCAAAAAGTATAGACATACCAAAATTGAGCATGCATATATAAGTAAGGCACGGCTTCTGCGAAAATACAATGACAAAAGATACATATGCATGGTGTCATACATAAGGGAATAAGAATACCAAAAATTACATACAAGGAAAGGGTAATCCAATGAGGTCAACATGACCATTACCTATGGAAATGAACAATAAATAAAGGGGGGATAAGGAAAATCGTGAGAAAAACCAAAATGACGTGGCAAGCAGTATCTGAGAACCTAGGTCACTAGGAAGAGATGAAAGAAGACGTACCCAGAAAAATGGGGGAGGGGAGTGGGAAGGTTTGGATGGGACGGGAGGCTGGAGGGATGAGGGTGGGTAAGGGGGTGGGGTGGGGGTGGGAAGGAGGCCTGATAATCCACGAGATCTCTGAATGGCTAATAGTATATTATGAATTCAAACGTTTCCATGGTTCCCAAGTGTTAAGGAAAGCCTGGTGCCTTCGCAGACGCCAGCTAGAGAGTTCCTCGAACCTGGCAATCTGATTCACTTTAGCAATCCACTCAGCTCTGGTTGGGGGTTCAGAGTTCAACCATCTGCCCGGAATCAGAGAGTTCGCTGCTGACAACAAAAAGGAGACTAAGTTGGACCTGGATGGGGCATAATCGGAGCTAGGCAATGAAAGAATAACCATAGAGGGGAGAATAGTGAAGGGTTGCGAGGTAATTTTCCTGACAGTGTCCTGGATGTCATCCCAGAAGGCGCGAATTAGTGGACATTGCCACCAAATGTGGAAAAGGGTACCTGTGTGCAGTTTACATCTCCAGCATAACTCTGAGACACCCAGTTTCATGCGTGAGAGGCGTTCAGGGGTGTGATACCATCTTGTCAATAATTTAAATTGCGTTTCCTGTAGGCGCACACACGGAGAAAAACCATGGGAGTTTCTCAGGACTACACTGACCTGTTCGTCCGTTAGTTTGAGCCCCAGATCGGACTCCCAAGACAAGACATATGCAGGTTTATAAAACACTTTTGGGCTAATGTAGTGTTTCAAGACAAAAGATGTCTTGCTCAGCTGTGAGTTGTTCGCCAAAACCGAGCGTTCAAAGGGCGTGAATGCCGTACGAGGTCTGTAAGCCTGTAACCAATCTCCCGTCAACTTAGATAAGTGATGTTTTTGGAGAAAGGAGAGAGTAGAACGGGGTAGGCGTGATTCCAGCATGTCACAATCAATCTCAGAGTTACTATTCAAATTATCAACCAGCCTATGCGGCAGAAGACGTTCCCAAACATCGCCGTAGGAGGAGTGAGAATGATCCAACTGTGAGGGAATGAGACCTACAGAAAACATGAGCGAGGAATCTGGGGCCAATTGTCCCCTCATGTCCCTCCAAGTCTCGCAAGCTCCCAGTAAAAGCTGGTCTATATCCTTTGGACGATGTCCAGGTGACCCATAGAGCCAGAGATCTGCCTGGGATCGTACCCCAAAAGTATGCAAAGAAATGTTTGAAATCAGAGAAGGGGTGGAGATATTGGTCAGGTCTACCCACCGTTTCAGCTGTACCGCCTTATAATAGTCGGTGACACTCGGCATATCTATGCCTCCTTCCGTCTTTTTCCTCATGAGGAGCGAGAGGGGGAGCCTGGATTTCTTGCCATTCCAAAGGAATGTCGCAAACATGGATTTGATTTCTTTGAAGAAAATTGGGGGCAGTTTTATGGGGAGCATGTGTAAGTTATAAAGTATTTTAGGAAGGACATATGATTTAAGAAGATTCTTACGGCCTAGCCAGGAGAATGGCAGCTTCCTATATGAGGCCAGTTGAGCTCGAATCTCTTTCAGCAAAGGAGTAAAATTAGAAGTGTATAATACGCTAGGATCCGCCGTCAGGGTAACTCCTAGGTACTTCAAGGACTTGGATGACCACTTGAACGGAGAGGAGGATGCGAGAGAGGCGACCTGAGAATTTGGGAGGGTAATATTTAGAACTTCCGACTTTTCTAAATTGGCTTTATAGCCTGAGATCCAGCCGTATTGGGACAACAAATTTATAATGGTGGGTAAGCCTTTCTCTGGATTGGAGACCAGAAATAATACATCATCCGCAAAAGCTGCAGAATAAAGTTGGTAATCACCTATTTGGAGTCCCGATACATCTGGATGTAGGCGGACAGTTTGCAAAAGGGGTTGCAGCACCAGTAAGAAGAGCGAGGGAGAGAGAGGGCAGCCCTGTCTCGTGCCATTTTTGATGTGGAAGCTCGGAGACAATGTATCATTAATTTTGAGTTTAGCATGAGGCGAATTGTAAAGTGAAAATATGGCCTTGATAAACTGGGGCGGGAAGCTAAACTTTTCAAGTGTTGCGTGCATAAAACTCCAGTCCACTCTATCAAATGCTTTTTCGGCATCTAGTCCAAGCAGAACTACTTTAGATCTATGCTTACGAGCATGTGCAATGGCATGGAGCAAGCGGTGGGAGTTATCCCTGCCCTCTCTCCCCGTCACGAATCCCGCCTGGTCTGGGTGAATAAGGTGTGGGATCAGGGGTTTGATTCTGGTGGCCAATATTTTTGCCCAGATTTTAAGATCCAAATTGAGAAGGGATATGGGGCGATAACTGCCACAAGACAGGGGGTCCTTCCCCTCCTTGGGTAAGAGTGTAATGTGTGCCTCTTGGGCTTGGCTGGGGAGGGATTTACCCTGAAGGAGTGCATTACACGAGTTGGCAAGATGGGGGATGAGTTCAGACTGAAAAATTTTATAATATTGCAGCGGAAAGCCGTCCGGGCCTGGGCTTTTCCCAGTAGGAAAACTGTTGAGTACCTGTTTAATTTCCTCATGGGAAATGGGGTCTAACAAGGCTGTCGCCTCTTCCTCCGATAAGGAGGGCAGGGGTACAGCTTCCAGAAAGGCTTTCCTCTCTCTCGCCTTATCCTCTGTGTCAGAGGGTGAATCTTCGGCATTAAGGTTGTATAAAGAGGAATAAAATGTGAGAAAAGCGGAAGTGATATCTGGGGTAGAAGTATGGGAAGCACCTGTCTGATCTCTGATTTTTGAAATGAAACATTTAGCTTTCCTCTTCTTAATCAGGGACGTCATCAATTTCCCACTCTTATCCCCGTGAGCGTAAAGCTTATGTTGGAAGTGTAGAAATTGCTTTGCTGTACGTACGTTTATTAGGTCTCTAAGCTCCTCTCTCAGCTTGAACAATTTGTCGTGTAGTGGGCGTTGAGTGCTTAATTTTCTGAGGCGTTCTATGTTCGCAATCTCAGAGAGGAGGGAGTCCATTTTTTCCTGCGACTCCTTCTTAGCTTTGGAAGCGAGAGAAATGAAAATTCCTCTTATAACAGATTTATGGGCTTCCCATGTAATCACGGGGCAAGTGTCCGGGTTCGCGTTCAGCTCAAAATACATATCAAGGTGACGTTTAACCGTCACGTGAAAGTCTGCTCTGTCTAACAAGGCTTCGTTCAAGCGCCAATTCCAATCTCGTCTAGGGAGCCGATCCAGAGTCAAAGCCGTCCAAACCGGGGCGTGGTCCGAAACCGAAATCGAGTCAATACGTGAGTCCAGGGAGTTACAGACCATAGATTTGGACACAAATATGTAGTCCAGTCTCTGGTACGATTTTCTAGGGCTGGAGTAAAATGAGTAATCTCTCAATGACGGATTGTGTGTGTGCCACAGGTCTACCAAATTCGCCTCTGACAGTGCCTGATTTAGTTTACCAAGCGCCTTCTGGGATATGGAGGAGACCCCCGAAGAGGAATCTAGAGCTGGAGTGAGAGTGACATTTAGGTCCCCTGCTAGGATCACCTGGCCCTCAGCAAACAGCTCTAATACCTTCAACACCGACAGAAGCCAACCTACTTGGCCCTTGTTAGGGGCGTATACATTCGCAAACGTATACGCCTGGGAAGCTATCGTGCCCTTTAATAAAAGGACTCTGCCCTCCGGGTCCTCATAAGTCTGTGTGCATTGAAACGGGACTGAGCTGTGAAACAATATGGAGACTCCGCACGTGCATTTAATCGAGTTCGTGGAGTGGAAGCCTAAAGGAAAAGCATTAGTAGGGAGTCTGGGAATGGAGCCAGATTTAAAATGAGTCTCCTGTAGGAAAGCAACATTCGTGCGGAGCCGTTTGAGGATTGTAAAAATTTGAGAACGTTTATTGGGAGAGTTCATCCCATTAGTGTTATAGGATGTGAACACTAGTTTAGCCATGAGTCCGGCGTAAGGTCAGGGAGGTATAATGTTAAAGGCCCAGGTAGATTGAACAATTAGGGGAGGGGGGAGGGAAGGTTGGGAGAGGGTGATCAAGAGGGGGAGGAGGGTACAACTAGAGGTAGTCAGTAAAAAAGAGCGAGAAATTGCAAATGACAGAAGTGGTTCTCACTGCAAATAACAACCACAGTTTAATGTGAAAAGCAATCAACAGTATAAAGCAATAACAGTCAAATTATGCGTATTATAGCAGCGGCAAGCCTGATATCCGCTAGCTATGCAAAACACTGTCCAAACGACAGCTAAACGGAGGTAGGAGATAAAGTCCAATCGTGGTCATCGGCCAACCACTCCAAACAGGAGATAAATAACTATACAAAGAGGGTGAAAAGGGGAGAGCAGTTAAAGAGGGGGTAGACACGTAGCATAGAGGGTAGGAGACCCTGGAGTAGGCATAAGAGGCAGAGGAGGGGGGGGAATGAGTTGAGGGGGGAAAACAGAGAGAGCATGAAGGACACATATTACCGGCGTATCAATTAGCAGGCCAGAATATCCCAAAATCTGCACATGCCCGATAAGGACAGACGCAATAACTGGCTATTCACATAGGAAACTAGAGATTGAGGTGCCCCGCGAGACATACCCGCACAACCCATATAAGCTGGACAGGTTGAACCGCTGCGTGTGTGCAATGCAGGGTCTGGGAAAGGGCAGCCACCCGGGGCCGCGGGGCCCATCCTCGGTACCCCAGGGCCACGGGCGGGAACCCCCCCCAAGGATACAATAACACTAAGCAATAAAAATGCCAAAGAACTAGTATAAATCAGATTGCCTCAAGCAATCTGCCACCAACACTGCCAGTATGTGAAACATGACTTAAGACCCGGCGTAGCATGAGAATAAAGAAAACCATAAATATAAGCAATACTGAGGCGCTCTGGGTATGGGGCCAAAACGCAAGTTCAAAAAACTGCGAAGATGTGCCAAAAAAGAAGTCCAGGGTCTGGGTGAAGTCGTATAGGATCCTGAAAATCCAGGGTTCAGGGGACAAGTGTCTTCCTTGCCTTGGGAGACTTTGGCTTATACGGGCGATCCGGCCCGGTGATGCTGGGAAGTGAAGGCCAAGCAGTTATGTCCATATTGAGTGCCTGCCAGGAGGGAATGGGAATAGGCTGGATGCCCAACAGGGGCCACGCGGCTTCGAGGTCTGCAGGCGAGCGTATCACAATTCTGCGGCCCTGTTTCAGGACTGCCAGCCCAAATGGAAACAACCACATGTATTGTAGGCCTTTCTCCTTCAATGCCTCTAGCAGCGGGCGCAGCATGCGCCGCTTAGATAGGGTTACCGTAGCCAAGTCCTGATAAAGTTGTACCTCTGATTGTTCATAATGAACCGGCCTCTTTGCCCTGGCCGCGGTCAGGATCTCCACAGTGTCTACTGAATTCAAAAGTCCGCATATAATATCTCTGGGCGGGTCGGTGGTTGCGGGTTTAGGCCGCACAGCACGGTGTACTCTTTCAATTTGGATAGCCCCAGCCCTCTCCTGGCCCAGGAGAGATGCAAAGATAGACGCCATGATGTCTCTCAAATCCTCCGGGGGGTAGGATTCGGGCAGACCCTTCAGATGTATGTTTCTGCGTCTGTTTCGATTTTCCAAATCCTCTAACATATCACTTGCTCTATTAATATGGGCATGATGCAACACGACATGTTGTTCTACGGTGGTGGAGTGAGTGGCGAGAGCCGAGTAGGCCGACTCCACTGACGACACTCTGCCCCCCAGGCTTAGCATGTCTTCCCTGAGGGCTGCTAATTTCGACATAATCGGGGCTACCGTATGTGAGAGTAGTTTGCGCATAAAGGACTTAGTAACTAGAGCCGAAGAGTTGGTATCTGACCTGTCCGCGCTGGTCACGCTTTCCATATCCGAGTCCTCGGCAGTGTACTCCTCCTGCACTTCCCCCTGCGCCATCTTGCGCGCCAAGGCCGGGGACCGGGCCGGCTTCTTCTTGAAGAATTTGTGCATTTCCCCCTGCTGATTCCTCCCAATGGGTGTACCGGGGGTCTCCTGGCTCTTGTCTCGCCCATTCTTCCCCATTTGTGCTGCTGTTCGTTAAGTTTGGAGTGGGTAAGGCCGATTCACAGACGGAGCTGCAGGCTCAGACGTCCATCTGTGTTGACGGTTAGGCTCCGCCCCCCGGTACCCAAATTTTTTGTATCCCTGTGGCAATGGTGTGATGCCACATTTGTTCTTTTTAGTACCATCCATACAGGATGTCAAGATGGAGCTAGACCTGCTGAAGCGCCATTTTTTTAACAGTCAGTACAAATCGCTGTTCATGGACCATGTCAGTCTTAATGATTTGAGGGTGGCACTGGGTGTTCTGGCAGGCAGAGGTATATTGGGCAACATATGTCATGGGTCCCTCACTTACAGTGTGCTATCTATAATGCTTATGTCTACTTATGTTGTAGAAAGGTCTTTAGGCATCTCCTGAGGCTCAAATGCTCAGTAGCAATTACTACCTCTGAATCCACTATAGCTGCGCCACTGCTGGCAGGTGTATTCCGCCCTGCCCAAGTGCACTAAACAGATCATTTTCTTATGTAATAAAAGCTTTTATCCATCAAAAGTGCTCTTTTGCCCCTCCCTTTTTGTTTATATAAAGTCAGGGTCTGGGGTTGCTAGGTGGGGTGGCATAGACACAAAAGTCCAGATTCTTTAGTCCAAAAACAAAGGTAGAGTTCATTTTGAATCAAAAAAAGGTAGTGCAGCAACAAAAAGAAGCAATACAAAAATAAATACCTGCCCGGCTAGGCTCTAACTAAACATAGAATAGGTTACCTAACCTAGAATAACAGAAATCAAAAAGCCAGTTGAATCATTCAGAACCCAGCTCCAAAAATATGACCTCTCTGTCAACTCTCCAGCCAAACTCTGCCGGAACATCCCCCAAATTGTGGACTGGACTGGAGGGGGTGGAATGACAGGTCCCACTACAAAACCTACCTCTAATTCCTAAAAATCCAGCCCAATACTGAGCATTTACCAAAATGCTCAGCAGACGAAAGTTGTCTGCTGAGAACAAGCATTCCTGGAGTTTTCTCATCCCACCCACCTGAGTAGTCTGGGTGAGATGTACACCCCCTCCATTACCTGACCAGCCATCGGCTTACAAAAAATACATAAGGAAAGAACATACAAAAATAAAAATAACATAAAAATAAAACACTATTAACCAAAGAAAAGTGGAACTATTATTTGAATAACTCAAATGCAGATTTTTTTTATAACTCCCCCCCCTCCCAAAGTGTGTCTGGTCCTGAACCACATAAAATGACCTGATCCAAAAGCCATTAGAAGAGGCTTTATAAGATTGGGAAAGAAACCATATTCATTACACTATCTGAGAGATGTTCTCCTTTTTGTTTCTGGTGGTACCACCTTGCCTCTACTGACCAGATAGAAGGAATGCATTGCCATTATTTTATTATTTATTTATTAAAGCCAGATATTCTCTACATGATTATTTGTCTACCACCATACCTGAGCTTCTCCTCTGCTCTCTTAACAGTATTTTACGATCTGTTTTACAAAATAATCATGGCCATAGGCAAAAGTAGTCCAGAGCTGAGTCACTGGGGTCTATAGTAGAGATTTCTAGGCATGCCCTGTTTAGGGGTAAGGAGTATATAGGGTGTGACTTCATCTTTCAACAGCAGTGGTATTGTTTATAGAGGTGTGATCTTCTAATGCAATTCTTATAGAATTAAATTCTATTGTTATGCTATTTGTGTTGACTGTGATGTAAATGAGTTGAATGCTGCAAAGAAAACCTCCACATAATTAGAAAAGTTATTATTAAAGGGGCTCTATCAGCAAAATTATGCTGTATGAGCCCCACATATGCGTGAATAGCCTTTAAAAAGGCTATTCAGGCACCGCTAATCTTATTTTAACCCCCCCCGCCTGTTTTAAAATAAAACTATAAAAACATATATGTAAATCATACCTTTGCATGCACGCTGGGAGGTCGTGCATGATCCGACGTCATCTTCGGTCCTGCCTTCCTCTTCTTTCTTCTTTCAGCAATGTCCTCCTGTCCTGGCTCTTCTCCGCCTCAGAAGAGGAAGGCGGGACCGAAGATGATGTCGGATCGTGCACAACCACCCAGTGTACATGCAAAGGTATGATTTACATATATGTTTTTATAGTTTTATTTTAAAACAGGCGAGGGGTTTAAAATAAGATTAGCGGTGCCTGAATAGCCTTTTTAAAGGCTATTCACGCATATGTGGGGCTCATACAGCATAATTTTGCTGATAGAGCCCCTTTAAGCTGAGTTAAAATTGCAGGATATACTACTTTTTTTTAAATACAGATAGTGGCATGAAAAATTTAAAAACATATACCTTTAAAAATATCTTTAAGATAACTTGAATAATAATATGTTTGGCGACACATTCCCTTTGAAATACTTGTCCGTGTCAGGTTTTGAGTTTGCCTTATGCGTCCCTGGATCTCTTTTCCCTGTTTTGACAATGGTAAGATACATATGAAGCCAAGGCCTGTCTGGTAGGAAGCTGTGTCCATCACCTAATTCCTAAATGCTTTGTAGTCTTATTAATAAATGTCATCCTTGTTACATCAGACAATTTAAAAAAATCTAACAAAAAAAAAAAAAAAGATGTGCAATGTTAAGCATCTGCCGATGCGGGAAACCACAAAATGTTTTGTAAATAATATTTGTCAGTAAACAAAGTCTTCTTTGTCCAAACTGCTGACTCCAAGTTTTTGGCATTTATGTGAGCTTACTGTTATGTCTGAAAAGACAAGCTAAAATATAAACATTCCTTCTTTGAAGAAACCCTTCAGTAAAGACACACATTTTAAGACCAAAGTCACATTACACAATTATAAAAGACAAAGTCACATTAAAATGTGGCAGCTCTGTAACTAGCTCAAGAAAGCATTATGAGGAAGGAATTTTGTATATAAAGAAGAAGGTAAAATAAACAACCTACCAGACTGTTGTTTATTTCCTGACGTGTAGTGAATTCTTAGAATTGAATACTAATTCTCCAAAAATACATGAACAACACACATGTCAATTTATTAATGTATTCATGCACAGGTACAGTAATGAAAAGCAGGTTCACATGCACCTGACTTTAGACAAAGGGCACAAAACTTGTTTCCCCCGAGTCACATGAATCCCTCGATGACTTTATGGGTGACCCCCAACCATTAGGACACAGAGTTAGAAAAAAAAAACTCACAGTACTCACTCTGATAGTGAAGTATATCCATTTTTTGTACCAAACCCAGTAAAGGCTATTGAAGGAATAGGAAATATCTCCCTTCTGCTCACCTACCTTAAGCATTGAAGTAGAAGACTTCAATGTTGTCTAAATGAGGATCAAGTTGTGCATGGAATCCTGTTGAACTGCAGGCTGGGATTAATCCCATATATGAGAAGATGGTTCTAACATTGCCACTGTTTAAATATAATCTTTATTATATCTTGGAAAAATAGAAAGTGACTTCCACTTGAGGTTCTAACACGATTTAATAGAGATTGGATTTTATCTATATTTATATATAGAATAAAAATGATAAATGAATAATTAAAAGAACTGCAATATGCTAAGTCTCTGATCGACCAAGGAGTTTAAGTTGTTCTATGGAAGGTTAAAGTTTCACACCCACTTACTAGGAATTTCCACCCTAGTGTGCTTGTCTTTTCCTGCCAAGTTATTTAAAGGGGTTGTCCCGTCACAAGGATCCTATCTATAATGCTTGTAAATGTGAATGTAAGACTTTTCCTAAATACAATGCTTCAGCAAAACTGCTTTGTTTGGCCACTATCTCACTTTATTCATTTTTTTGTGGCCACAGCCCTGACCTGAGTCAAGTGATGTGTCTGCCTGCTCTCAGGGGGGAGGGAGGAGGGGCTAAGTACACAGGAGCGAGCCTGGAGGGGGGGGTAGTTTACCCTTTGGGGGACAGGTGAAGCCAACAACATCGCTATGCTCCAGCCCTGCATGAAGACAGCAGCGGCAGAAGCGATGCTGCTATTCCGGGGCGGGGGGGGGGCGGAGGAGCGGAATAACAGCATCGCTTCTGCCACTGCTGTCTTCATGCAGGGCAGGCATATAGCGATGTTGCTGGCTTCACCTGTGCCGGCATCTAACTGTGCCTATTACAGCGGATGCCAGGGACTGTTAGACGCCGGCACAGGCACATCGCTATGCTTTTGCTCTGCATGAAGACAGCAGCGGCAGAAGTGATGCTGTTCCGCTCCGGGGTCACATATGCAAAGCCAAGCGGCGAGATGCCGCCGGCCCTGCGTGCGCGCTCATACACCAGTTCTAGCCTTCACAATGCGAATACAGACCCGCAGGGTGTCGGGTCTGTATTCGCATTGCGAAGGGTAGACTGGTGTATGAGCGCACACGCAGGGCCGGCGGCATCTCGCCGCTTAGCTTTGCATATGTGACCCCGCCCACCAATGACGAGACAAGTAAGTATGCGACGTGGGAATACCCCTTTAAGTAATTCCATTTCACAAAATCAAATTTTACTCTTCTACCATTATAAAGCAATATGGAAGTCACTAGGTATTTCATGTTCCCTAAAGCAGATTAGATGGGTGTGACCTCATTCTGAATATATGTAGTTGTATAAAAGAGTCTGTCATATGAATAATGTAGTCCAATCTGTAGGAAGAATGTTGTAGAGCAGAAGGAGCTGAATAAACTGATATATAATTTTTGGGCAAAGTTTCTGCATAACCTGTCATTTGTCCATTTTATGGATAAAGGAGGAGAAGGAGGAATAGGTCCTATCAGTGACTGACAGTTATTTCTGCATACATACATTTCTGCATGCAGGGTTCTTCTGTCCGCTTGAGAAGTCGGACATCTTCACTCGCGGACAGGGAAGGACGAGCACGGAGTGCAAAAGAACGCACCCGATGACCATTGAGATGAATGACAGGTGTCACGGACACAGCTAGTGTCCGCTCCTAGTGTCCGTGACAGATTTTGAGCGGACACTAGGAGCAGACACTACATGTCGGACACCGACGGTAGTGTGAACGCCCCCATATATGTGGCCATAAACTGCTGTTTGGGCCACAGCAGGGTGCAGATGTGAAGGAGCGCTATTTGGTATTTGGAGCACAGATTTAGACTGTTGGTTTTTGCATGCCATGACATGTTTGCAGAGACCCTAAATTGCCCCTACAAAATAGAGTCCCTTCTTGGGGAATTCCAATTTACTCGCACCTCTGGGATTCTGCAAACACAACATTGCATCCAGAAACCAGCCCCTCTATGCTCCAAGAGCTAGAAAGTACAGTGTTCCCATCTGAAATTTGCTGGGTGCCCAAACAGTAGTTTGCACCCACATATACAACATTTTTGTACCCAGGATAAAAATTTTAGGGGTGCTTTTCTCTGTTGACACAAAGTTGGAAGATATTGGACATATTTGACAATGAAATTACATATTTCTTTAAAAAAACATTTTTTTTCACTTTGCACATTAATTTTTGGGGAGCAGTTTTAGGCTCAAAATTATAATAATATCCTTTGAAAAATTTCTTGAGGGTGTAGTTTCCAAAATGTGGTCACTTTTGGGGGGGTTTACATTATATTGGTACTTACTTTAGGAGCTCTGCAAATGCGACATGACATTCAAAAACTATTTATTCCAGTAAAATTTGCCCTTTAAAATTCAAATAGCGCTGTTTCTATTCTGAGCCCCGCCATGTACCCATACATGTTGCTATCATATATGGAGTATTGCTGTGATCAGAAAAATTGTGGAATCAACTGTGGTATGCTTTTTGTCCCTTAACCCCTTGTGAAAATGAAACATGAGTCTAAATGAATAGTTTATAGGAAAAAACATAATATTTCATTTTTATATCAATGTTAATAACATATATGAAACAGCTATGTTCTCAAAATGCTCACTATACCCCTTGAAAAATTCGTTGAGGGGTGTAATATGACATGACTTTTGGGGGGGGTTTCATTGGCTTGGTACTCTAGGAGCTCTGCAAATGAGACATGGCACCTGAAAACTATTCCAGCAAAATCTGCTTTTCAAATGCCCAGTGGCACTTATTGCCTTCTGCGGGCTGCCATGTACCCTAACATCAGTTTACACATCCACCTGTGGGGTATTTCCGTGCAAATTACAATGAGTACATTTTAGCATCACAATAGGAAAAAAGGGGAGAGGGAAAACACAGCTGACTTATGTTGAATTGTTGAGTGAAAAAAATGATAAACACTCACATCCTTCATGCACAGAAAGAGGTGCACGGATTAGAGCTCCATCGGTCCAGAGTGCGTTCATGGCAGAGAAGATTGAAGACGAAATCCAGCAACTGTCAATTTCTAAAATCCACTATTTATTTTCTTGTTATAAGGTTAAAACAGGCAATATAATCTGTGTGGCAATAGTAACTCCCATGAAAAGAGCATCTCGGCTGATGCATTTCGGAACCTTGTACCTTAGTCATGGCCACTAACAAGAAAATAAACTGTGGATTTTAGAAATTGACGGTTGCTGGATCTTGTCTTCAATTTTCTCTGCTGTGTACATTTTAGAGCTATACAGTCCTATGAAAACGTTTGGGCACCCCTATTAATCTTAATCATTTTTAGTTCTAAATATTTTGGTATTTGCAACAGCCATTTCAGTTTGATATATCTAATAACTGATGGACACAGTAATATTTCAGGATTGAAATGAGGTTTATTGTACTAACAGAAAATGTGCAATATGCATTAAACCAAAATTTGACCGGTGCAAAAGTATGGGCACCTCAACAGAAAAGTGACATTAATATTTAGTAGATCCTCCTTTTGCAAAGATAACAGCCTCTAGTCGCTTCCTGTAGCTTTTAATCAGTTCCTGGATCCTGGATAAAGGTATTTTGGACAAACAATTCAAGTTCAGTTAAGTTAGATGGTCGCCGAGCATGGACAGCCCGCTTCAAATCATCCCACAGATGTTCAATGATATTCAGGTCTGTGGACTGGGATGGCCATTCCAGAACATTGTAATTGTTCCTCTGCATGAATGCCTGAGGATTTGGAGCGGTGTTTTGGATCATTGTCTTGCTGAAATATCCATCCCCGGCGTAACTTCAACTTCGTCACTGATTCTTGAACATTATTCTCAAGAATCTGCTGATACTGAGTGGAATCCATGCGACTCTCAACTTTAACAAGATTCCCGATGCCGGCATTGGCCACACAGCCCCAAAGCATGATGGAACCTCCACCAAATTTTACAGTGGGTAGCATGTGTTTTTCTTGGAATGCTGTTTCTTTTTGGACGCCATGCATAACGCCTTTTTTTTATAACCAAACAACTCAATTTTTGTTTCCAAAATGAAGCTGCCTTGTCCAAATGTGCTTTTTCATACCTCAGGCAACTCTATTTGTGGCGTACGTGCAGAAACGGCTTCTTTCTCATCACTCTCCCATACAGCTTCTATTTGTGCAAAGTGCGCTGTATAGTTGACCGATGCACAGTGACACCATCTGCAGCAAGATGATGCTGCAGCTCTTTGGAGGTGGTCTGTGGATTGTCCTTGACTGTTCTCATCATTCTTCTTCTCTGCCTTTCTGATATTTTTCTTGGCCTGCCACTTCTGGGCTTAACAAGAACTGTCCCTGTGGTCTTCCATTTCCTTACTATGTTCCTCACAGTGGAAACTGACAGGTTAAATCTCTGAGACAACGTTTTGTATCCTTCCCCTGAACAACTATGTTGAACAATCTTTGTTTTCAGATCATTTGAGAGCGGGCTGTCCATGTTCGGCGACCATCAAACTTAACTGAACTTGAATTGTTTTGTAGAAAGAAATGGTCCAAAATACCTTCATCCAGGATCCAGGAACTGATTAAAAGCTACAGGAAGCGACTAGAGGCTGTTATCTTTGCAAAAGGAGGATGTACTAAATATTAATGTCACTTTTCTGTTGAGGTGCCCATATTTTTGCACCGGTCAAATTTTGGTTTAATGCATATTGCGCATTTTCTGTTAGTACAATAAACCTCATTTCAATCCTGAAATATTACTGTGTCCATCAGTTATTAGATATATCAAACTGAAATGGCTGTTGCAAACACCAAAATATTTAGAACTAAAAATGATTAAGATTAATAGGGGTGCCCAAACTTTTTCATAGGACTGTATATGAATGTATTATTGAAAAAAGGAAATTTCATCTCATAAATCTCACCACATATTGCTTTAATTCCCATGACATGCTTTATAGGTTAACAAACTTCTCAAATGCTGTTTTGAATTATTTGAGGGGTGCAGTTATGAAAATATGTATATTTAGAAGTGGTTTCTAATATATAGGCCTTTAAAATCCCCTTCAGAATCCGAACCAAATTGGAATGGGAAATGTTTTTGTAAATCTATAAAATCACTGTTACACTTGCAAGCCTTCTGACACCAGAATAAATTAAAGGACAATTAAAATATGATGCCAATATAAAGCAGATATATGGTATATAATATTTATTAATGTACTTGGGCGGTATGAGTAAACTATTATATCCCACTAACATGATGTTCCAGGTGTCATAAAAAAAAACAAAAACATAAAATCACTTCTGTAAATTAAAGCACCTTAAAGTTATTGGCATATAAATTGACGTATCAGTTTTAGAAAATGGAGTCTGTCCTTAAAGGGTTAATGTCTTATTCATGATTAGAGATGAGCGAACACTAAAATGTTCGAGGTTCGAAATTCCATTCGAACAGCCGCTCAATGTTCGTGTGTTCGAATGGGCTTCGAACCCCATTATAGTCTATGGGGAACAGATACTCGTTAAGGGGGAAACCCAAATCCGTGTCTGGAGGGTCACCAAGTCCACTATGACACCCCAGGAAATGATGCCAACACCTCTGGAATGACACTGGGACAGCAGGGGAAGCATGTCTGGGGGCATCTAACACACCAAAGACCCTCTATTACCCCAACATCACAGCCTAACAACTACACACTTTACACACTCAATACCACCTCTCTGACAGTAGGAAAACACCTTGAAACATGTGTATTTGGCTCTTGCAGTGAGGAGAGCTTGTCACCAGCAGTGAATTTGGCCCTTGTAGTAAGTTGAGGTTGGCACCAACATTTGTTTTGAAAATCAGGGTGGATTGAGCCTCTAACCAGCAGAGTTTGGGCAAATTCATGGTGGAGGGAGCCTCTAAACACCCCAGTTTGGGCAAATTCATGGTGGAGGGAGCCTCTAAAAACCCCAGTTTGGACCAATTCATGGTGGAGGGAGCCTCTAAAAACCCCAGTTTGGACCAATTCATGGTGGAGGGAGCCTCTAAAAAACCCAGTTTGGACCAATTCATGGTGGAGGGAGCCTCTAAACAGCCCAGTTTGGGCAAATTCATGGTGGAGGGAGCCTCTAAAAAACCCAGTTTGGACCAATTCATGGTGGAGGGAGCCTCTAACCAGCCCAGTTTGGGCAAATTCATGGTGGAGGGAGCCTCTAAAAAACCCAGTTTGGACCAATTCATGGTGGAGGGAGCCTCTAACCAGCCCAGTTTGGGCAAATTCATGGTGGAGGGAGCCTCTAAACAGCCCAGTTTGGGCAAATTCATGGTGGAGGGAGCCTCTAAACAGCCCAGTTTGGGCAAATTCATGGTGGAGGGAGCCTCTAACCAGCCCAGTTTGGACCAATTAATGGTGGAGGGAGCCTCTAACCAGCCCAGTTTGGGCAAATTCATGGTGGAGGGAGCCTCTAAACAGCCCAGTTTGGACCAATTCATGGTGGAGGGAGCCTCTAAAAAACCCAGTTTGGACCAATTCATGGTGGAGGGAGCCTCTAAACAGCCCAGTTTGGGCAAATTCATGGTGGAGGGAGCCTCTAACCAGCCCAGTTTGGACCAATTAATGGTGGAGGGAGCCTCTAAACAGCCAAGTTTTGGGAAATTCATGGTGGAGGGAGCCTCTAACCAGCCCAGTTTGGACCAATTCATGGTGGAGGGAGCCTCTAAACAGCCCAGTTTGGGCAAATTCATGGTGGAGGGAGCCTCTAAAAAACCCAGTTTGGACCAATTCATGGTGGAGGGAGCCTCTAACCAGCCCAGTTTGGACCAATTAATGGTGGAGGGAGCCTCTAAACAGCCAAGTTTGGACCAATTCATGGTGGAGGGAGCCTCTAAAAACCCCAGTTTGGACCAATTCATGGTGGAGGGAGCCTCTAACCAGCCCAGTTTGGGCAAATTCATGGTGGAGGGAGCCTCTAAACAGCCCAGTTTGGGCAAATTCATGGTGGAGGGAGCCTCTAACCAGCCCAGTTTGGACCAATTAATGGTGGAGGGAGCCGCTAAACAGCCCAGTTTGGACCAATTCATGGTGGAGGGAGCCTCTAAAAACCCCAGTTTGGACCAATTCATGGTGGAGGGAGCCTCTAAAAAACCCAGTTTGGACCAATTCATGGTGGAGGGAGCCTCTAACCAGCCCAGTTTGGACCAATTAATGGTGGAGGGAGCCTCTAAACAGCCAAGTTTGGACCAATTCATGGTGGAGGGAGCCTCTAAAAACCCCAGTTTGGACCAATTCATGGTGGAGGGAGCCTCTAACCAGCCCAGTTTGGGCAAATTCATGGTGGAGGGAGCCTCTAAACAGCCCAGTTTGGGCAAATTCATGGTGGAGGGAGCCTCTAAACAGCCCAGTTTGGGCAAATTCATGGTGGAGGGAGCCTCTAAAAACCCCAGTTTGGACCAATTCATGGTGGAGGGAGCCTCTAAAAACCCCAGTTTGGACCAATTCATGGTGGAGGGAGCCTCTAAAAAACCCAGTTTGGACCAATTCATGGTGGAGGGAGCCTCTAAACAGCCCAGTTTGGGCAAATTCATGGTGGAGGGAGCCTCTAAAAACCCCAGTTTGGACCAATTCATGGTGGAGGGAGCCTCTAAAAACCCCAGTTTGGACCAATTCATGGTGGAGGGAGCCTCTAAAAACCCCAGTTTGGACCAATTCATGGTGGAGGGAGCCTCTAAAAAACCCAGTTTGGACCAATTCATGGTGGAGGGAGCCTCTAACCAGCCCAGTTTGGACCAATTCATGGTGGAGGGAGCCTCTAAAAACCCCAGTTTGGACCAATTCATGGTGGAGGGAGCCTCTAAAAACCCCAATTTGGACCAATTCATGGTGGAGGGAGCCTCTAACCAGCCCAGTTTGGACCAATTCATGGTGGAGGGAGCCTCTAACCAGCCCAGTTTGGGCAAATTCATGGTGGAGGGAGCCTCTAAAAACCCCAATTTGGACCAATTCATGGTGGAGGGAGCCTCTAACCAGCCCAGTTTGGACCAATTCATGGTGGAGGGAGCCTCTAACCAGCCCAGTTTGGGCAAATTCATGGTGGAGGGAGCCTCTAAAAACCCCAATTTGGACCAATTCATGGTGGAGGGAGCCTCTAAACAGCCCAGTTTTGGCAAATTCATGGTGGAGGGAGCCTCTAAAAACCCCAGTTTGGACCAATTCATGGTGGAGGGAGCCTCTAACCAGCCCAGTTTGGGCAAATTCATGGTGGAGGGAGCCTCTAACCAGCAGAGTTGTGGGAAAGCAGGGTGGAGGGAGCCTCTAACCAGCAGAGTTGGTGGAAATCAGGGTGGAGGGAGCCTCTAACCAGCAGAGTTGGGGGAAATCATGTTGGAGGGAGCCTAGTATTAGCAGAATTGTGCAACGCTTATGGTGGATGAGTATGAGGATGCGGAGGAATTGGAGAGGTTGAGTACAGACATGGAGATTCATGTTGGGGTGCTTTACACAGGTGGGCACAAAAATGAAGGCTCTATCCAGTGGTGGTTCATTTTTATCAAAGTGAGCCGGTCGGCACTCTCAGCTGACAGACGGGTGCGCTTGTCAGTGATGATGCCACCGGCTGCACTGAACACCCTCTCAGATAGGACGCTGGCGGCAGGACAGGACAGCACCTCCAAGGCATATAGGGCAAGTTCAAGCCACAGGTCCAACTTCGACACCCAATACGTGTAGGGCGCAGAGGGGTCGGAGAGGACAGGGCTGTGGTCGGAAAGGTATTCCCGCAACATGCGCCTATACTTCTCACGCCTGGTGACACTAGGACCCTCCGTGGCGGCACTTTGGCGAGGGGGTGCCATCAAGGTGTCCCAGACCTTAGACAGTGTGCCCCTCGTTTGTGTGGACCGGTGAGAACTTGGTTGCCTACTGGAGGAACTGCCCTCCCTGCCGCCAACGTCACATGCTGGAAACATCTCCATCATATTCTGCACCAATTGCCTGTGGCAAGCATTGATGCGATTGGCCCTCCCCTCTACCGGAATAAAAGACGAGATGTTGTTTTTATACCGGGGGTCAAGGATAGCAAAGATCCAGTACTGGTTGTCCTCCATGATTTTGACAATACGCTTGTCGGTTGTAAAGCACCCCAACATGAACTCAGCCATGTCTGCCACAGTGTTAGTTGGCATGACTCCTCTGGCCCCACCGGAAAGTTCAATCTCCATTTCCTCCTCATCCTCCATGTCTACCCATCCGCGCTGCAACAATGGGACGATTCGAAGTTGCCCGGAAGCCTCCTGTATCACCATCACATCATCGGACAACTCTTCTTCCTCCTCCTCCTCCTCCTCCTCCTCCTCCTCCTCCTCCTCCTCCTCCTCCTCCTCCATTAAACGCAGTGAAGCGGACAGATGTGTGGACCTACTCTCCAGCTGTGACGGATCGGATGCTATCCCTAACTCCTCTGTGTGATCTGAGTTATCCCTGATGTCAATCAGGGATTCTCTCAGAACACACAAGAGCGGGATTGTAAGGCTCACCATCGCATCCTCAGAGCTCACCCTCCTTGTGGACTCCTCAAAGACCCGTAGGATGTCACAAAGGTCTCTCATCCATGGCCACTCATGGATGTGAAACTGAGGCAGCTGACTTTGTGGCACCCTAGGGTTTTGTAGCTGGTATTCCATCAAAGGTCTCTGCTGCTCAACCACTCTATTCAACATCTGAAACGTTGAGTTCCAGCGTGTGGGGACGTCGCACAAAAGCCGGTGTTGTGGCACATGCAGGCGTTGCTGGAGAGATTTTAAGCTAGCAGCGGCTACTGTCGACTTGCGAAAGTGGGCGCACATGCGCCGCACTTTCACCAGTAGCTCTGGAACATTGGGGTAGCTCTTTAGGAAACGTTGCACCACTAGGTTGAAGACGTGGGCCAGGCATGGAACATGTTGGAGTCCGGCAAGCTCCAGAGCTGCTACCAGGTTCCGGCCGTTATCACAAACGACCATGCCTGGGCCCAGGTGCAGCGGCTCAAACCATATTGCCGTCTCATCGAGGAGGGCATCCCTCACCTCGGAGGCAGTGTGCTGTCTGTCCCCCAAGCTGATCAGCTTCAGCACAGCCTGCTGACGTCTACCAACGCCAGTGCTGCAACGTTTCCAACTCGTAGCTGGGGTCAATCTAACAGCGGAGGAGGAGGCGGTGGCGGAGGAGGAGGCGGTGGCGGAGGAGGAGGCGGTGGCGGAGGAGGAGGCGGTAGAGGAGGAGGAGGAGGGGGGTGTTCTTCTCGTGTCCCTGCCAGGAATGTTAGGCGGGGAGACGAGGTACACCGGGCCAGTTTGGGAAGCAGTCCCAGCCTCAACTACATTCACCCAGTGTGCCGTCAGTGAAATGTAGCGTCCCTGTCCGCATGCACTTGTCCACGCGTCGGTGGTCAAGTGGACCTTTGTGCAAAGCGCGGAACTAAGGGCCCGCCTGATGTTGAGTGACACGTGCTGGTGCAAGGCGGGGACGGCACACCGGGAGAAGTAGTGACGGCTAGGGACGGCATAGCGAGGTGCCGCAGTTGCCATCAGGTCCAGGAAGGTGGGAGTTTCAACAAGCCGGAACGCCAACATCTCCTGGGCCAGCAGTTTAGCGATGTTGGCGTTCAAGGCTTGCGCGTGTGGGTGGTTAGCAGTGTATTTCTGCCGCCGCTCCAATGTCTGAGAGATGGTGGGTTGTTGTAAAGAAACGCCTGATGGTGCCTTTGATGGTGCAGGAGAAGGAGATAAGACAGGACCAGGGGAGGATGAGGTAGAAGTCAACAAAGTGGCGGAGGCAGATGAAGTGGTGTCCTGGCTCGTCCTCTGGAGTGCATCGCCAGCACAGTCAGCAGTGGCAGTGGCAGAGGCAGAGGCAGTGGCAGAGGCAGTGGCAGTGGCGTGAACGGCAGGCGGCCTTTGTCCTGCCGTTGCTGCCTGCCACTGATTCCAGTGCTTGGATTCCAAATGACGGCGCATTGAAGTGGTGGACAGGTTGCTCTTCTCAGAGCCCCTAATCAATTTCGAGAGGCAAATTGTGCAGACAACACTATATCTGTCCTCGGCGCATTCCTTGAAAAAACTCCACACCTTCGAGAAACGTGCCCTCGAGGTGGGAGTTTTTCGGGGCTGGGTACGAACTGGAACATCTTGGGAGATTCCGGGTGTGGCCTGGCTTCGCCTAAGCTGCTGACCTCTGCCTCTGCCTCTAGCTACCCTTTTTGGTGCTGCACCTGCCTCAACATCCACACTACTTTCCCCGCTTGACATCCCCCCTGTCCAGGTTGGGTCAGTGTCCTCATCATCCACCACTTCCTCTTCCAACTCCTGTCTCATCTCCTCCTCCCGCACAATGCGCCGGTCAACTGGATGCCCTGACGGCAACTGCGTCACATCATCGTCGATGAGGGTGGGTTGCTGGTCATCCACCACCAAATCGAACGGAGATGGAGGAGACTCTAGTGTTTGAGCATCTGGACACAGATGCTCCTCTGTTAGGTTCGTGGAATCGTGACGTGGAGAGGCAGGTTGAGGGACAATGAAAGGAGTGGAGAACAGCTCTGGGGAGCAGGGACAGTTTGGGTTATTGTTCTGTAAAGCTTCGGAATTTTGGGAGGAAGGAAGACAAGACTGTTGGGTAATAGGAGGAGAGGAGGCAGAGTCTGACTGGCTGCTGGACAATGTGCTGTAAGCGTTCTCTGACAGCCATTGCAAGACCTGTTCCTGGTTCTCGGGCCTACTAAGGTTTGTACCCTGCAGTTTAGTTAATGTGGCAAGCAACCCTGGCACTGTGGAGTGGCGCAATGCTTGCTGCCCCACAGGAGTAGGCACGGGACGCCCTGTGGCTTCACTGCTACCTTGCTCCCCAGAACCATTCCCCCGACCTCGCCCACGGCCTCGTCCACGTCCCTTTCCGGGAGCCTTGCGCATTTTGAATTCCTAGTTAGAAATTGGCACTGTATACCAGTAGTAAAAATTGTGGGTGCACGTAACCCCAATATATTCTTTGAATTACCAGTCAGAAACTGGCACTATATGGCAGTAGCAAGAAATGAGGGTATTTGTATTCCCAATATATTCTTTGAATTCCCAGTCAGACAATGGCACTGTATACCAGTAGTAAAAATTGTGGGTGCACGTAACCCCAATATATTCTTTGAATTACCAGTCAGAAACTGGCACTATATGGCAGTAGCAAGAAATGAGGGTATTTGTATTCCCAATATAGTCTTTGAATTCCCAGTCAGACAATGGCACTGTATACCAGTAGTAAAAATTGTGGGTGCACGTAACCCCAATATATTCTTTGAATTCCCAGTCAGACACTGGCACTATATGGCAGTAGCAAGAAATGAGGGTATTTGTATTCCCAATATATTCTTTGAATTCCCAGTCAGACAATGGCACTGTATACCAGTAGTAAAAATTGTGGGTGCACGTAACCCCAATATATTCTTTGAATTACCAGTCAGAAACTGGCACAATATGGCAGTAGCAAGAAATGAGGGTATTTGTATTCCCAATATATTCTTTGAATTCCCAGTCAGACAATGGCACTGTATACCAGTAGTAAAAATTGTGGGTGCACGTAACCACAATATATTCTTTGAATTACCAGTCAGAAACTGGCACTATATGGAAGTAGCAAGAAATGAGGGTATTTATAACCCCAATATATTCTTTGAATTCCCAGTCAGACAATGGCACTGTATACCAGTAGTAAAAATTGTGGGTGCACGTAACCCCAATATATTCTTTGAATTCCCAGTCAGACACTGGCACTATATGGCAGTAGCAAGAAATGAGGGTATTTGTATTCCCAATATATTCTTTGAATTCCCAGTCAGACAATGGCACTGTATACCAGTAGTAAAAATTGTGGGTGCACGTAACCCCAATATATTCTTTGAATTACCAGTCAGAAACTGGCACTATATGGCAGTAGCAAGAAATGAGGGTATTTGTATTCCCAATATATTCTTTGAATTCCCAGTCAGACAATGGCACTGTATACCAGTAGTAAAAATTGTGGGTGCACGTAACCCCAATATATTCTTTGAATTCCCAGTCAGACACTGGCACTATATGGCAGTAGCAAGAAATGAGGGTATTTGTATTCCCAATATATTCTTTGAATTCCCAGTCAGACAATGGCACTGTATACCAGTAGTAAAAATTGTGGGTGCACGTAACCCCAATATATTCTTTGAATTACCAGTCAGAAACTGGCACTATATGGCAGTAGCAAGAAATGAGGGTATTTGTATTCCCAATATATTCTTTGAATTCCCAGTCAGACAATGGCACTGTATACCAGTAGTAAAAATTGTGGGTGCACGTAACCCCAATATATTCTTTGAATTACCAGTCAGAAACTGGCACTATATGGCAGTAGCAAGAAATGAGGGTATTTGTATTCCCAATATATTCTTTGAATTCCCAGTCAGACAATCGCACTGTATACCAGTAGTAAAAATTGTGGGTGCACGTAACCCCAATATATTCTTTGAATTACCAGTCAGAAACTGGCACTATATGGCAGTAGCAAGAAATGAGGGTATTTGTATTCCCAATATATTCTTTGAATTCCCAGTCAGACAATGGCACTGTATACCAGTAGTAAAAATTGTGGGTGCACGTAACCCCAATATATTCTTTGAATTCCCAGTCAGACACTGGCACTATATGGCAGTAGCAAGAAATGAGGGTATTTGTATTCCCAATATATTCTTTGAATTCCCAGTCAGACAATGGCACTGTATACCAGTAGTAAAAATTGTGGGTGCACGTAACCACAATATATTCTTTGAATTACCAGTCAGAAACTGTCACTATATGGCAGTAGCAAGAAATGAGGGTATTTATAACCCCAATATATTCTTTGAATTCCCAGTCAGACAATGGCACTGTATACCAGTAGTAAAAATTGTGGGTGCACGTAACCCCAATATATTCTTTGAATTCCCAGTCAGACACTGGCACTATATGGCAGTAGCAAGAAATGAGGGTATTTGTATTCCCAATATATTCTTTGAATTCCCAGTCAGACAATGGCACTGTATACCAGTAGTAAAAATTGTGGGTGCACGTAACCCCAATATATTCTTTGAATTCCCAGTCAGACACTGGCACTATATGGCAGTAGCAAGAAATGAGGGTATTTGTATTCCCAATATATTCTTTGAATTCCCAGTCAGACAATGGCACTGTATACCAGTAGTAAAAATTGTGGGTGCACGTAACCCCAATATATTCTTTGAATTACCAGTCAGAAACTGGCACTATATGGCAGTAGCAAGAAATGAGGGTATTTGTATTCCCAATATATTCTTTGAATTCCCAGTCAGACAATGGCACTGTATACCAGTAGTAAAAATTGTGGGTGCACGTAACCCCAATATATTCTTTGAATTACCAGTCAGAAACTGGCACTATATGGCAGTAGCAAGAAATGAGGGTATTTGTATTCCCAATATATTCTTTGAATTCCCAGTCAGACAATGGCACTGTATACCAGTAGTAAAAATTGTGGGTGCACGTAACCCCAATATATTCTTTGAATTACCAGTCAGAAACTGGCACTATATGGCAGTAGCAAGAAATGAGGGTATTTGTATTCCCAATATATTCTTTGAATTCCCAGTCAGACAATGGCACTGTATACCAGTAGTAAAAATTGTGGGTGCACGTAACCCCAATATATTCTTTGAATTACCAGTCAGAAACTGGCACTATATGGCAGTAGCAAGAAATGAGGGTATTTGTATTCCCAATATATTCTTTGAATTCCCAGTCAGACAATGGCACTATATACCAGTAGTAAAAATTGTGGGTGCACGTAACCCCAATATATTCTTTGAATTCCCAGTCAGACACTGGCACTATATGGCAGTAGCAAGAAATGAGGGTATTTGTATTCCCAATATATTCTTTGAATTCCCAGTCAGACAATGGCACTGTATACCAGTAGTAAAAATTGTGGGTGCACGTAACCCCAATATATTCTTTGAATTACCAGTCAGAAACTGGCACTATATGGCAGTAGCAAGAAATGAGGGTATTTATAACCCCAATATATTCTTTGAATTCCCAGTCAGACAATGGCACTGTATACCAGTAGTAAAAATAGTGGGTGTATATAGCCCCAATTCTATTGCTAGGGGACTTGCAGGGTATTTCTGGGGTGAAGGTGGGGGGGCACACCGTTGGAACGGGTATCGGGGTATATATCGGGTATACGGGAATACACTGACAGTGTATTCCATTCAGGATCCTGGGAAAGCTGGGTTGCGGCGATTGAGCCCGTCAGTGCCACGTTACACTGACAAGCTTCTCCCTGGAATTTAGCTCTTATAAGAGCTGTTGGTTGTCTTCTCCTTCCTATCCTAGCCTGTCCCTGCCTACCCAGAATCTAAGCCCTAGCTAGCTGGACGGAAACCTCCGTCCTCGGTGAATTGCAAGCTCAGAATGACGCGAAGCTGGGCGGCGCTGTTCTTTTAAATTAGAGGTCACATGTTTTCGGCAGCCAATGGGTTTTGCCTACTTTTCTCAACGTCACCGGTGTCGTAGTTCCTGTCCCACCTACCCTGCGCTGTTATTGGAGCAAAAAAGGCGCCAGGGAAGGTGGGAGGGGAATCGAGTAATGGCGCACTTTACCACGCGGTGTTCGATTCGATTCGAACATGCCGAACAGCCTAATATCCGATCGAACATGAGTTCGATAGAACACTGTTCGCTCATCTCTATTCATGATATCTCCTGTGCAAGATAGTTTTATTCTTTCTGTTCTGACTTGGCACCATACACACATCTCTTAGAAAATTTTGTTATAGACATATGTAAATTACTCGGACTCCAATTTCAAAGTGAAGTATGTTTTCTCCATAGAACTTCAGTAAATGATAGTAGTAGAGGTAATTCTGACTATTCTTATACTGGTAAGGGAGCGTTCACACTACCGTCGGTGTCCGACAGGTAGTGTCCGCTCCTAGTGTCCGCTCAAAATCTGTCACGGACATTAGGAGCGGACACTAGCTGTGTCCATGACACCTGTTATTCATTTCAATGGGCATCGGGTGCGTTCTTTTGCACTCCGTGCCTGTCCTTCCCTGTCCGCAAGTGAAGATGTCCGACTTCTCAAACGGACAGAAGAACCCTGCATGTCGGGTTTTTCTGTCCGCTTGAGAAGTCGGACATCTTCACTTGCAGACAGGGAAGGACGGGCACGGAGTGCAAAAGAACGCACCCGATGCCCATTGAAATGAATAACAGGTGTCATGGACACATCTAGTGTCCGCTCCTAATGTCCGTGCCAGATTTTGAGCGGACACTAGGACCGGACAGTACCTGTCGGACACCGACGGTAGTGTGAACGCTCCCTAACTTCTCAGGTAAAGAGGCCCTCCCTTTAAGTAGTCTTCCCCTAGGTACCTAAAGACTGTACATAAAAGTCTCCAGTGTACTAGTTTTGTTCCAAGCCCCTAAAGTTGGCCACACACTTTATATACTATTGTTGTCGACTAAACACTCATTGACCCAACAGTGTTCCCAACCCCCGACCCACCTATACACATGCACGCTCACTTCTGCTGGATAGTGCACTGCATACTGAACTGAGAGAGGGGAGAATGTTGCTGCCAGCAAATGTTTGGCCTGTTTAAGGCATCACATGTGCAAGAGCCTTGAAAAATGTGTGGTCTTTGAGGCAGTTCCCGGCTTGCACATTAGGGGGTTTAGTGGATACCCCTTTGCCTCTGTAATCATACTTTTGTGTAATGTCTCCAATAGTAGTAGGCCACAGTGATCTTTCTTCTATCTGATTGTGACATCTTTAACTACTATTGGAGGTCACAATGGACACGCAAAGATATACTGTGTATAGCACAATTTATTATTTATTATCCCAAGAAGCTGTTGCAATTTGTAAGTGACCAGATACGTTTTTGACATTATCTGCATAGTGACAAGTGAATGTTTCCAAAAGCAGCAAGCTCTCTGCTTGATTTTTGTGACCCATTTTTATGTCAGGACATGGGTGAGCCATTCCAGCCCCACTTGCCTTGATAACAAATATCCATATTCACTGTCTTGCTATAAAATACTCATTGCTTAGGTTCAGATATTATTGCATTAAACATTTTTTATTTTCAGTCTAAATTATCATCGAAAAATGTTCATAAATGTATAAATAATCAAAATATGCTATTTTACCTAAATGATGTGAATCCTTATGCTACACTTGATTGGAATGCAAAGTCTGAACAAGTTATAACCTGTATATAAACTGTGAGATTGCTCCATATGGCATTCAATGTTCAGTGTAGAAAAAAAGAACTTCAGACAGTTGTCATAGCCCAGGGCATAGCTATAACAGTAACAATTACCTGGAGGCAAATCATTCATTTCTCATATTTACTCATGTTTATGGCCAGATCTATTTCATTTTAGTTTAATAAACAAAAAGTAAGTCTGTAAAAGACAAACAATAGGACACATTTAGAAAATGCAAATTTGGGGTTCTTTTACATGGACTGATATGAGACCCATTTAATACGCATTTAGAACATGTGAAGTGTCAATTGACTATATAGAAAATTGCTTGGGGCTTAAATACTGGACATTCAGACTGTCCAATGTAAATGATTGTTTCTACTAACCCCTCGGTGGGGTCAGTTTTGGGCTTTCTACAGGACGGCCTAGACAGAGGACTAGCCCCCTCTACCTTAAAAGTACATGTGGCAGCCCTGTCTGCCTATCTGGAGAGGCGTTTAACTCAACACCCTTTAGTTGGTAATTTTCTAAAGGGCGCAACGAGGATCAGACCTGCTGTCTCAGCTCTGGTTCAGCAGTGGGAACTGGGGATGGTCCTTTTGGGTCTTTGCGACTCCCCATTTGAGCCGCTAGATCAGGTAGAACTGAAATTCCTGGCCTACAAGACGACCTTCTTGCTTGCAATTACTTCAGCCCAGAGAGTGGGAGAGCTTTAGGTGCTCTCTTCCGAGGAAGCCTATACCTCATTCTTGGAGGACAGGTTACAATTACATTTTGCCGGAATTCAGACCCAAAGTCCCTTCACTGGTAAATCTAAATCAGCTTATATCTGTGCCAGTCTTTTTTCCTGCTCCCTCCTCACCTGAGGTGGTAAGGCTTCATTCACTTGATTTGGGTAGGTGCTTGCGCATCTACCTAGTACGAATGGAAGCTTTCTGGAGATCTGAAAATGTCCTGATTAATTTAGCAGGGAAATCAAGGGGCCTGAAGGCTTCTAAATCTTCGATTTCGCGATGGGTCAGAGAGGCCATCAGGTTGGCTTTCTCCTCCCAATGTCTTTCTCTTCCAGGTTATCTAAGAGCTCACTCCACGAGGGCTGTCACAACTACATGGGCGGAGAAGAAGGCAGTACCTTTGGAACAAATTTGCTCGGTAGCTTCATGGTCATCTCATAACACCTTCATGAAACACTATAGACTGAGCTCACGTGCTCCGGACGCGACGGCCTTCGGCCGTTCTGTCTTTAGCTCTCTAAGTTAAGTTGAGGAAACTCTCCCTAAGGGGATTACTTGACATCTCCCCACATCGTGCTGCTGTATGACGACAGGGAATGGTGGTTTATGTAGATAAACTGTTTTCCCTTAGTCATAACAGCAGCACAAGGCTTCCCTCCCTATTATTCATCTTATACTCTTGTATTAACATGTGGGGGGAGGTCTCTGTGCCCTCTTATAGGGCCTAGTTATGCATATTTAAATTAATTGCTGATATTAATATTCCATCTGTTCTACCAGCACGCAGGGGCAGAAATACCCCACATTGTGCTGCTGTTATGACTAAGGGAAAACAGTATATCTACATAAAACACCAATGTAGTATATAGAGCTGAAGCATTCACCAAAAGGGGATGGTCACTTTACAGAGGACCTTTCATGGATTTGGGTACCTGCAGTGTTATATACCGCTGGAAAGCCGACAGTGCGCTGAATTCAGTGCATTGTCGGCTTTCCCGGTCTGTGCCCCGGGTGAAGAGCTATCGGTGCCAGTAGCTCTTCACAGTCAGAAGGGCGTTTCTGACACTCTGTCAGGAACATCCTTCTGCACAGCAGCGCCTATGGCGCTGTGCTGTGTGAGCGGGGAGGAACGCCTCCCTCCCCTCCTGATAATACTCATCTATGGATGAGTACTGAGAGCAGAGGGAGGGGGCGTTCCTCCCCGCTCACACAGCATAGCGTTATAGGCGCTGTTGTGTAGAAGGATGTTCCTGACAGAGTGTCAGAAACGCCCTTCTGACTGTGAAGAGCTACGGTACCGGAACCGATAGCTCTTCACCTGGGGCACAGATTAGGAAATAACACCGCATGTGTCCAAATCCATGAAAGGTCCTCTTTAAATGGCCGTATCTTCAGTTTCCTACCACCTAATAAAATGGTTCTGATATATTTAAAAGCTGAGATTCTTTAAGAACTAGTAGTATAGAGCCTGATATATCACTAGTTAAAGAGGACCTTTCAGGTCCTCAAGCACACACGGCTTTATATACTAATATGGCTCTGGGAACAGAAAAACAAAGTTTTGAGGTTTGGGAGGCAGTGTCTAAAATGAAAATTGAAAAAATATCACTGGTGAGAAGGTGTTAATGCTCTTGTAAAATGAGAGAAGGGTAAATACATAAATTTCAGCACTCCTGAGACAATTCACTATAAAGGGAGCTAGCACAGAGCTGAAATCTAACTTTTAATAAAAAATCTCATTAATAATTAGTATCAGACCATAGATTAGTGATCCCTACACCTCTGTGTGTAAAGGTCATGGAAAAAATGCAGCATTTTACAGTTATAGCACGGTGAAAGGGATTCTAGTGAATCCCATCACCACTTTGTGGTAAAATATGCACAGCGGACATGCTGCAATCTCCAAAACCGCTGCAGTTTTGGAAATCACAGCATGTCAATTATAGCTACGGAAATGCTGGTGGTTTCCCTATAGGTATAATTGAAGAAGAAAGTCCGCAGAGGGAACCTTTGTAAACATTCTGTATAAAGTGCTGTGGAAAAAAATGTGATGCGTTGCCTCTGTGACTGCAGCTTTTCCTGCAGTCCTTTTTGCTGCGGAACATCATGTGGGGCTTTAGCCTTAAACTAATAGATAACCATTACTATCCTCTGTAATATTGTTCTATATAGTAATATTGGCTGAACTTTAGGTCTGTAAGTATGCTCATGGTCTATTAATGCAATGGAAGAGGGGACATAGTGTGCGCCAAACCCTGACATCTGGTTACTGTTAATCACACCTACCACCATGATAGAAGCACATTGCATCCATCTGTTGTCCCACAAAAACTTATATTTTGATGCTACATGTTTCAAAATCTAAGTTTATTCTAGAACACAGACGTGTATAACGTGCCCGTGTACCATGATTAAGAAGTCAACTGGCATCTGAAATGCATAGGTGGCTTCCATCACCCTTGTATCACTATGCCAGTGTGGACTTCTTTGGATTTTTGTGGATCTTATATGCTTTGATAATAAAGTAGACGTGTTGTACTACTCTGTAGACTTACTATGTGAGTTAATGATACCTCTATAGGACTGCTTATGACAGGGGTGAGTTGAAGTGTCTTTTATATCATATGTATATGTACTTTATCAAAAATTATTATGTTGAAAATGACTTATCTTTGACCAAAAAAGTCAGAGGCTTATGTTATTTTGCTGTATTTAATTTCTTTATAACTGGTGCTCTTTTTTAGCACAATCAATAGAATACATGTATTTTGTGAGAAGAGAAATCACTTCTATGGGTTCTTATGGGTCACCACTACATTCAAAATGAGGTTGGAAATTGTGATTTTGTGTGCACAGTGTTCTAAAACAAATCATGTTTCTCCACTCACTTCTAGCATGCGAGCGACTTGTGAGAACTTTTATGTGTTTAGGAATTTAAGATTTCTTATCTTAAAGCTTACATCTGGAATATATGAAATGTGTATTTCCTCCGAGCCTATTTTTAAATTTTTGCCATTTCTAATTTTAACTTAAAAGACATGGAGGTATATTCATGAAGAAAGTGATAATATCGTACCTGAGCTTCATCAAAGTAACTAAAATAAGTCAGAGCTACGTGAATCAGCCAAAGTGAAAAATATATCGTATATTGGTATCTTTTGTGTGAACACCTGCTGGCTCTTATGTACTCAACCAAAAAACAAACATTTTTATCTCTCCATTTTTGTAAGCTTTAAGAAAACTATAAAATGTTAAAATTAAGAAACTTAAGAAACAGGAGAGATAGCTGTATATTAAGAGGATATTTATGAGATATTTATTATTGCTATCATCAATATGAATATCATTTAATATTTAGCATCTGCAAATATTTCTTAAACAGTTTTCTATATTTATATAACCACAGTAGTTTCAATAATTGTATATATCAATAGTACAGATGATTATAAGAAAATTTGTAATGTTATCAGAAAAAAATTCTTCTTATTCCCTTTATTAACTGTTTTCCTTCCACCAATCCCTCTGCTAAACTGACTTTCACTCTGAAAATCTTTGAGACAAAACTGCAGATCATGTAACTCAGATTAAACATGTCTATATAACTCTTTTGAGGGGAGAATGAGCAGAAGCAGAGGAAGATAGGAGAAACAGAGGCTTATTTTGAAACTGGAGATAAATAGGCTATTAATATCAGTACATATCAGTACCTCTCTCTATATGTCCTTCATGGGGCTGTTTATGAGAGAGAGACAGTTATGGAGTAGATTATACTCTACATATTGTTCTCAATTTAGAACAGCTAATCTCCACCCAGATCCAGCCTGTAGAGGGAAAAGTGCTAAATATGCAAAATCTAAGTCATATAATGGCCAAAAATAGTGTTAATCCTCATATATACAAACAGTAACATATCCTGAGAAGTTAAATAAAAGAAAAAGTATACTTTAAAAAGGAACTGTCACATTTCCTAACACAATAAAAATCAAGACCTGAGTTTTACAGTTAATAATAGCAATGATAAGATAAAATAAGGTAAGCTAATCCTTTAATAGTCCCACCATGGGGAAATTTCAGGGTGTTACAGCAGCATAGTAATACAGATACAGGATAATAACAGAAGGAGACACACATAAGCTCAGAATAGTAGATAGGAGAAAAATAGTAGTCATAGCAGCTAAAAAAACCCAAAAAGGAGACTTCAGGATCATTTAGTTCTCTGTGCAGAGTGATCTTTGCTTAGCCTGATGTTGATTATACAGCCTGACCACGATTGGGAGGAAGGATCTGCAATAGCACTCCTTCTCACATTTGGGGTAAAGCACTTGGTCGCTGACAGCGCTGCCAAGTGCTGTCAAGGTCTCATAGATGGGATGGGATTTATTCTTCAGCATGGAGGTCACTATGCACAGTATCCTGTCACTCACCAACTGTACTGGGTCCAGGGGGTTCCCAGGACTTAGATGGCCCTTCTAATCAGCCTGTCAAGTCTATTTATGTCCCTGACTGGTATGCTACTCCCCAAAGAAGATGGCTGAGGCTACCACAGAGTTGAAAAAGGCCCTAAGAAGTGTCCCCTGGACTCAAAGGCCCTCATCCTCCTGAGCGGGTAGAGTCTGCTGTGGCCCTTTCTGTGCAGCGCGTCGAGATGATCAGCCCAGTCCAGCTTATTATTGAGGAGCACACCCAGGTATTTATAGGTTTTGACTATTTCAGTTTCTGTCCCTTGGATCTCCACTGGGATCAGAGCACTTCTCTGCTTACTGAAGTCCACCACCATCTCCTTGGTCTTCCCAGCATTAATCCTGAGGTGGTTCAGCTGACACCATTCCACAAAATTCCGGTTTAAGTCTCTGTATTCCCTATCGTCACCATCAGTGATAAGGCCTACTATTGCAGAGTAGTCAGAGTATTTCTGTAACTAACAGCTAGATGAGTTGTACCTAAAGTTAGTAGTGTACAGTGTGAAGAGGAAAGGGGCAAGAACTGTACCTTGTGGTGCATGTTTTAAGTTGTACCAACATGTTCATGTATAGAAAAAATAAATGAGATATTATAATGTAATAAATCAATTCACACAATAGGAGTGAGGATTGTAGGATTCTATGAGGTAGAAGGGGAGAAACAAATGTATAGAGCAGACACAAACCATTGCTATTGTCAAGGGAGTATTTACATGAAGAGTGCTGATTGGACAGTAAGAGTATTCAAGGACGTCTTCTCTTTAAAGGGACACGGTCACGATGTAAATGTAATGCAATATAATTATCAAATAGATTTTAGTTTTACAGTTTTGAAAATACAAACAGGTACAAAAACATACACAGATTCAAATCTCCACTCTCCCCCCTGCAATGTAGACCACCATGCCCACCACAGGATACATATCCATTGCTCTGTAGCTGCGGGAATGTCAAATTCTGAATTAACTGTACTATGACCTGAACACTGGTCTTCTCCCACTGCTCTAAACCCTGAAGCTAGTACAGGTCCAAAATGTGAACATTGCCCCACAAAATGCTATACATTCTACTAACGCTGTGTTACAGTGTAGGAGGAGATGATGGGGTTGATATGTGGCTTAGTTGAAGTAAGATTAAGTATAACTTGTATTTTAATCATTTAAAGCTCTGCTTATTCTGGGCTAAGGTACTGGGTTAGTTGAATAGAATGTTGGTCACATGACACAGTTAAGGACCAGAAAGGTGTAAATAACTCACACATTTACATTACTATTTATCCTAATACACTATGTTACCATTACATCATCTACATTTGTAACAGGCCAAATGATAAAAAAAATTTGTGAGACTGTTTCTCTAAAACCACTTGTGTCTTTAGACTACTGTATCACAGAACCATGTTTTAGTGATGGTCATGTGTGAGTAAACTAAAGGAGCATGGGATTGCTATCGTTCTTAAAAATGGAGGTCTGAACTTATATGAATGTGATCTTCTGAAATGTATTTATAGATTGCTAGATTAGTTTGGGGTGTCTTTTATCTATATTAGATAGAGGCCATGGGCACCTCATTGGTAAAAGCTTGCAGGGGTTGCAGTACTAGGTGTGGTGAAGTGTGACCTGATATACCAGCATTGGGTACGTATGTTGAGTTTGTAAATTCCAAACTCAGAAACAAAACTTTAGTTTTTTCAGTAAGAATAGGGGACACCACTAGCAAGAATTATTAGGGAAATATTACTGACTTAATCACAGTGCTATACTGAAATTTCAGGCTAGTGGCTATGTAAATCTGAGAAAGCGTCCGACAAGGAAGGACATGGCTGAAAAGCATAGAACAAGGAGATAAATGGTAATAGTCATGTTGTGGTTTTCATCATATAAGCAATGAAACATAGCCCTCTAATATCTTATGTTATTACATAGTTTAATGGTATTTACTCAATTTCCATATTGCCATTTTGCAGTTGCTTAACAAACAGATTACATACAAGATTACTATTATATTAGGTAGTCTACAATAATGCTGAAAAACTAATAGGTATTATCAGTAAAGTAAATAGATTCTGAAAGTATTGATGTTTAATTAAACTATACATCCATGGTGTTATCTGAAAAGAGCGAGATTGAACATTTTATCAGTGGGAAAAACAAATAACTGTTAGGGCAAAGTTGTGCAAATTGTTTCAAATAATTTGCTTCCCAATACCGGAGAATGAGAAAAATAAAATTGCTGTTTTGCAAGGTATTTTAATTAGCTGGATTACTTATCTGTAGCTAATTTTTCTGAAGATGAAGTAGCCCAAATGTGATATTAGGCCCACCATAATTACATTCAGCCTTGGAATAGAGGCCATGATAAATAACAAAACAGTGGCAATAAGTTGTACATTACTAACAAAACCATTACACCTAAAGTTTATTTACAATCCATAAAATCCATGGCTGAAAATTAACCAGTGTTATAAAAAAGGAAAACTACTATCTGGCAATGTTTTGGCTGGCTAGATAGATAGATGGACTTTAACCCCTTCCCACCGATGGCACTTTTTTACTTCCTGACCAAGCTCGATTTTTCAAATCTGACATGTGTCACTTTATGTGGCAATAACTTTGGAATGCTTTAACTTACCAAAGTGAATTTGTTAGGGAATTGCTAGGACAGCAATTCCCCAGTAACTGTTTGAACCCTGGGACGGGACACAAGAGACAATGAGCCCTAAGCTGAAGCCCCCAACTGACCCTTCCCATTGCCAGGCCCTATCCTATGTAATAGGCGGCAACCACGAAGACAGTCCCTCCCTGGATATGTGATACACAAAATGCAGACAAGACGGACAACAACAAAGGGAGGTCAGCTAGCCAAGGGTCAGTAAACAGTCAAGCGATGCAGTGCCAAATCAGAGTCCAAAGAATTGTCAGTAGGGAAAGCCAGAGGTCAAGGATAAGAATGCAAGCAAAATAGGGACAGTAAGGAGCAAGTATGCACACGGCAATAGCAAGCACTGGTGTGAATGAGAGCCAAGATAAAATAGGGGAGGAAGAACCCACCCCTGGAGTTGACAGGAAGGCAGGCTGTCAATCACAGGCAAGACAAAATTAACCACTTAATGGTCAGAGGCAACAAGGGCAGAAGACGGGTGTGGTGCAAATTCAATCACAGACCTAGAGCCATGTTCACACAGTGCGACCAAAAACTTTAAGCCAAGAACCAAACTGCACCCGCCTCCTGCAACGCCGCATGTGAGCAGAGGGTGGTGCAGTGACCCGAACAGTCAGAGATGTTACTGATTTTGAGATTGTGTTTTCATAATACATTGCACTTCATGTTAGCGGTAATTTTTGGTTGATATGTTTTGTGTTTAATCATGAAAAAATGGTGAAATGGAAATATGGTGGAAATTTTGAAAAATATGTATTTTATAAAGTTTGAAATGATGTGCATTGCATACAGATAGTCAGACCGCCAAAATTATATCCTAAATCTCATGTCCCAGATCTCTGCTTTATGTCGGCATCAAACTTTAGTCACCCTTTTTATTTTTTACAGACATTATAAGATTTACAAGTGAAACAACAATATTCAAAATTTTCAAGAAATTTCTAAAACCCATTTTTTTAAGGGACTAATCCAGTTATGAAGGAGTTTTGAAAGACCCCTGTATTAAAAACCCCATAAAGTCACCCCATTTTCAAAACTTCACCCCTTAAATAAGCCAAAACAACATATACCTAGTAATTTAACCCTATAAGTGCTTAACAGGAATTAATACAAAATGGAGGTGAAATTTTCAAATTTGATTTTATTTTACTAATATTTTCATTTAGCCCTAGAATTTGCACATTCACAAGGGGTTAAAGGAGAAAACGCATCCCACAATTTGTTATGCAAGTTCTCCGGACTACCATCGTACCCCACTTGTGGGTGTAAACTAATATATGGACGCACAGTGAGACGCAGAAGGGAAGGCGCGCCAAAGAGCTTTTAGAGGGCAGATCTGGCTGTGATCAGTTTCAGGAACCATGTCGCATTTACAAAGCCCTTGAGGAGTCAAAACAGTGGAAACCTTTAGAAAGTGACCCCGTTTTGAAAACCGCACCCCTCAAAGAATTTATCAAGTGATGTAGTGAGCATTAGTAACCCAGAAGTGAATATGTAAGCTGTGCGGAGTAAATTGGGTACACCAAATCCCATTCTATTTTCCCACTAGCTCCTATGACACAGACGGGGAAGAGGGGCATTCTGGGGGATCAGCGCTGGTATATTATCTCTCATAAGCTCTAAATATGGGTTGTCCCCTGAAAACGCTCGCACAGCTTATACATTTCCTTCTAGTCGCAGCCACTTATGTCCTAATGATTTGGCGACTTTTGGGGTTTTTGTCTTCACATTGTACAAGCTAGATTTTTATTTTTTATTTTCTGGCAATGTGGCCATATGAGGGCTTGGTGTTTGCGGTATTAGATGTACTTTTCAATGCCACCATTTTGGGGCCTGTAACTTATTGACTACATTTTATTAACTCTTTATGGGTGGGATATAAAAGGAAACATCAATTCTAGCATTGCTTTTTAGCATTTATTTTTTTTCCCATGCAGCATACAGTATAAGTAACATGTTACCTTTATTCTGCGGGTCGGTACGGTTACGGTGATACCTCATTTATATGATTTTTTAATGCGTTGTTATTTGTGAGGAATAAAATTCAATTTAGGGGAAAAAATCTATTATTTTTGCATCACCATCTTATGAATGGCATAACATTTTTATTTTTTTCAGTAGACAGAGCTGGTTGAGGGCTTATTTTTTGCGAGATGACCTCTGCTTTTTATTGGTTTTCATCTGACCATTTGATTACTTTTTATTGAACATTTTGTAAGGCAAAGGTGGTGAATAATCATTATTTTGTGCAGTTTTCTACGTTTTTTTTTTAATGATGTTCGCCGTTCGGGTTTCTGGACACGATGATACCAAATATGTAATGTTTTTTTCTATTTTTCTTTATTTTACATAATAAAACATTTTATATGGGGAAAATGGGATTTTTTCATTTGGGCTTTATTCATTTCTAATTTATTTTAAACTTATTTAAACTTTTTTATTTTTACTTTTTTATAACTTTTTTTTCTGTTCACATGGGGGATTGAAGCAGTGATCTTCTGATCTCTGCTTAACTAGATGTACGCTGCAATACACGTGTATTGCAGTGTACAGGAAGCTCTGACAGCTTCCATTTTGGCAGCATCAACCAGGTACGTGGAGGGGGAAGTGATGGGGTAGATCCGGGGTCAATTACCAGACCCCAGGCTGCCCACTACCAACACCGGCACCCCCTGAAACCATCGCGGGGGGTGTCGATCGACACTATTATATACCGAAACCCCTAAGATGCTGTCGGTCATGTAACATACGGCTGACACTCGCAGGGCATGGTGCGCACACAGATTCTGTGTGCGCACCATGCAGCCGCCGTAGTACTACGGTGGTTTGGCTGTACTATTACGACGGATGTCGGAAAGGGGTTAAAGACATACTCATATAGCATTTAGATTGTGAGCCCTATTGGGAAGAACAGTCCCCCCTGTATGGAAGCGAACCACTGCATGGATGGATTGTTTAATTGGAAGAATGGTGCGTAGTGATCCATTCTGTACTGTAAGTGAAACTGGATGTCACATCCCAAGCTTAGGGTGGCAGATAGTGTTGACTCAAACCATCATAAGGTATCTTCATGACAATGGACAATGAGTCGGATGTCCAGCTGCAGATGTTTCATTGACCTAAGACCTTATGCCACCACTTTCAAAGGCTATCATGATTCACAGCATGATGGCAATGGAGGATGGAATGGAAGTCTATCGTCTTCAGGGATGAATCTTGTTTTTGTGTCGGATGTGAATTTCAGTTGGACAACTTGAAGCTCCTGGGCCTCAATGTAAAATCTGTAATGAGGCCTCCACTTACCTTGAGCCATCATTTAGAATAGTAGTATACTTTATGAGGTATAAGGACCTTTGAGGCCTCTCTAAGGACCAGGGGCAATAGAGACTGCTACCTCTGCACTCCCTATAGCTATTCCCCTGGAAACAATGAGAGCTAGAGATGGGTTTGGAGACCACATGGGCAACGTTATGAAGAGGTCTTCACAAGGGAACATTACACTGGTCCTTCACCTGAGATTATGGTGTGAGGTGGCATAATGTACTACAGCTAGACCACTCTAGTCTTCATTTTAGGTACACTAACAGCTCAATATTACATTACAGTAATTTGGTTGTGAAAACAGCGGTATGGCCATTTCTCCACAGTATCCCAGGTTTTTCACAGGATAACAGCCTACATAGCCTAAATTTGCAATCATGGCCTGCAGCATCTCCAGACTTGTCTCTCATCGTGCACATCTGGGATGTCATTGGTCAGCAACAGTAAAGGGAGCTACCAGCAGATAATCTGGATGATTTGTGCGCCAAAGTGCATTCAGCGTAGAATGACATTCCTCACACAACCATTTACAATATCATTGACAGTATGCCAAGGTGTGTACGGGCAGGATGAAATCAAGATATTGTGAATATTCTGTTTCCATTCCTTCCCAACTTATTCTTGGAGTAGCAGTTTCAGTGTTGAAGAGTAATAGTTAACATTGCTCTATGTGTTTCAATTTTATGAATAAAAAGTCAAATATGTGAGGACACTTGGGGCATGTAAACAGCAATCCTGCTTGAGACACCCCACTCTAATAACCAGGGAGAAAAACCCTGACAGCTATGACAGCTATGGTTCTGTTTACATCTATGTATGGAAGCCATGACACAGGATCATATGACAGTGACCAATGGAAACTGATAAAACCCAATGACTTATTATATGGGCTCTCAAGTGGTGCAGTGTCTTTCATTATGATGATATACAATTATCTTCCTGTCCAATATGAATGAATCTGATGAAGTCTCCAAGACACGTACAGTACAGACCAAACGTTTGGACACACCTTCTTATTCAAAGAGTTTTCAGTATTTTCATGTCTATGGAAATTGTAGATTCACACTGAAGGCATCAAAACTATGAATTAACACATGTGGAATTATATACTTAACAAAAAAGTGTGAAAGAACTGAAAATATGTCTTATATTCTAGGTTCTTCAAAGTAGCCAGCTTTTGCTTTGATTACTGCTTTGCACACTCTTGACATTCTCTTGATGAACTTCAAGAGGTAGTCACCGGAAATGGTTTTCACTTCGCAGGTGTGCCCTGTCAGGTTTAATAAGTGGGATTTCTTGCCTTATAAATGGGGTCGGGACCATCAGTTGTGTTGTGCAGAAGTCAGGTGGATACACAGCTGATAGTCGTACTGAATAGACTGTTAGAATTAGTATTATGGCAAGAAAAAAACAGCTAAGTAAACGAGTGGCATTCATTACTTTAAGAGATTAAAGTCAGTCAGTCCGAAAAATTGGGAAAACTTAGAAAGTGTCCCCAAGTACAGTTGCAAAAACCATCAAGCGCTACAAAGAAACTGGCTCACATGAGGACCGCCCCAGGAAAGGAAGACCAAGAGTCACCTCTGCTGCGGAGGATAAGTTCATCCGAGTCACCAGCCTCAGAAATCGCAGGTTAATAGCAGCTCAGATTAGAGACCAGGTCAATGCCACACAGAGTTCTAGCAGCAGACACATCTCTACAACAACTGTTAAGAGGAGACTTTGTGCAGCAGGCCTTCATGGTAAAATAGCTGCTAGAAAACCACTGCTAAGGACAGGCAACAAGCAGAAGAGACTTGTTTGGGCTAAAGAACACAAGGAATGGACATTAGACCAGTGGAAATCTGCGCTTTGGTCTGATGAGTCCAAATTTGAAATCTTTGGTTCCAACCACCGTGTCTTTGTGTGACGCAGAAAAGGTGAACAGATGGACTCTATATGCCTGTTTTCCACCTTGAATCATGGAGGAGGAGGTGTGATGGTGTGGAGGTGCTTTGCTAGTGATACTCTTGGGGATTTATTCAAAACTGAAGGCATACTGAACCAACATGGCTACCACACATTTTGCAGTGGCATACTATTCCATCCAGTTTGCGTTTAGTTGGACCATCATTTATTTTTCAACAGGACAATGACCCCAAACACACCTCCAGGCTATGTAAGGGCTATTTGACCTAGAAGGAGAGTGATGGGGTGCTACGTCAGATGACCTGGCCTCCACAGTCACCAGACCTGAACCCAATCGAGATGGTTTGGGGTGAGCTGGACCACAGAGTGAAGGCAAAAGGGCCAACAAGTGCTAAGCATCCCTGGGAACTCCTTCAAGACCGTTGGAAGACCATTTCAGGTGACTACCTCTTGAAGCTCATCAACAGAATGCCAAGAGTGTGCAAAGCAGTAATCAAAGCAAAAGGTGGCCACTTTGAAGAACCTAGAATATAAGACATATTTTCAGTTGTTTCACACTTTTTTGTTAAGTATATAATTACACATGTGTTAATTCATTGTTTTGATGCCTACAGTGGGAATCTACAATTTTCATAGTCATGAAAATACAGAAAACTCTTTGAATGAGAAGGTGTGTCCAAACTTTTGGTCTGTACTGTATGTACTCACCCTATTATGGTTCTAATAAACATTGTCAAATCTAAGTCAAGGCAAAGACAAGGGCCACGACCAAACTGTATTTCTAGATTAGAAAAGTTAGAATGTATGTTGTGTTTGCTCTTTTTTTAAAAAAATTTTGTGGTCTCAGCTGTATGTTAACTGTGAGAGAGGTTTAGTACATCTTAGTATGGTTGTTGCACCTGCTGGTGATATAAATAAACATGGCTTAAGATATTTTTATCTGATACATCTTATCTTTTCATTTCTCTGTAGCACATTTTGTAGGCCTTGCATTATAAATTATTTTTGCTTAAATAAACCAAATTAAATGGCAGAATTTTTTGCATTATGTAAGTCACTTGTTATCAATTGTTATCTATTGTCTCAGTGCTTGCTAAATCAAACTACTGGTGCCAAAATTAAAGTGTCCCATTGTTTCAGCATGTGTGAATTATTATTACTTGGGTTGTTTGTCCTCTAGACACATCATTGTAGTTTCTGCCAGGACAAAGGACACATATATTGAACTTCTTATATCATAGGGCAGAAGCTTTGGTCTCTTGGCCACATTCTCAGCTTACAAAGGAACTTGATCACATCAGATTGTATTCTGCACCTAATTCCTCCTTTTTTGGCTGAGTTCACACAGAGTTTTTTGGTCTGGATTTTGACGCAGAATCTGGCTCAAAAACTGCCTCCCATTGAATTCGATGGGTTCCTTTTTCCACGAGCAAAGAAGTGACCTGACCTTTCTTCAAGTGGAATCCACTGCTGATTCAGCCATGGATGTCTGCCTCGCACACTCCCTCCTGACTAGGCCCATTCATTTGTCTCTAATCTGGAGCAGAATGCAGCGACTGGATGATGGTGCACTTCACCGGCATCCAGTCACGGGAGGGGTTTTTTGGACCGGATTCTGATGCGGCTTCCAGCATCAAAATCCGGACCAAAAACCCCAGTGGGATTTGATTACTAATACAATGCATTGCAATGCTATTGGATTGCAATGCATTGTAAAATTGCTATACTTCAAGCCTGTAATAGAAGTTTATACGAGACAAGCGTAAGGGTCAGTTCACATTAGCGTAAGTATTCCATCCGGGGAGAGTCTGCATGGAGTCCCCCCTGATGGAATACAATTGCAATTGCAAGCGCTGTACTATAAAAGCACACGGTCCCCATAGACTATAATGAATTTCAGAAAACTCCTTTGTTCACACTCCCTAGCATTATTGTATTAAGTAACAGTAACTGTGTTATTTTTCAAATATACATTTTATCTTTATAAGAACAATTTATTAACAAGGCAGGTCAGCAGGACAACAGGGATGACAATCTGATTTTTTTTTTTTTCAAAAATAACAGGTCCACGTGCTTGCCGCCAGATCTCCGCACAGAACACACAGACAGGAAAGTACCGTTTTCAGACTATAAGACGCACCAGACCATAAGACGCACTAAGGTTTTAGAAGAGGAAAATAGGGGGAAAAAATTTTGAAGCAAAAAAATTTGTAAAAATTTGTAAAATATTTAATAACATAATAATATAATATTTCCCCCACACACACACTGGTGTCCGCTTACCTGCACTGCTGCAGCTCCCAGTTCTTCTTGGTCCGGTACTCTGTCTTTCACATGTCTTCAGAGCGCCCTGCGCCCCCTCCGCCTCCCTAGGCTTGGTGCGGCTGGAGAGTGTGAGCGGGGAGATGTGAGTGCATCTGTGCAGTGCAGTGTACTCGCCCACACTCTCCTAAGCCCCGCCTTCTCTATAATACTAGTCTAGGGAGGCGGAGGCGGGGCGCAGGGCGCTCTGAAGCCACAGGAAGGACAGAGAACTGGACCAGCAGAGGGCAGTGGCAAGCACTTCTGAGCAGGTAAGTTGAGCGAAGTTCACGAGTAGATAGATATTACTGTACATTGACTTGTCTAGTAGATAGATAAGTCAATGTACCGTAGTATCTATCTACTCGTGAACTTGCCTCGTCATTGTCACAGATATCAGGAAGGGGCATGATAAACAAGTACAGGCGCTGCAGGCTTTCTTCTAACTTGCCTGCGCCGCCTGTACCCTCTATCTGTAGCTATTCTCTGCTTCGCACAGACGGAATAGGAACGGGACACAGGCTGCATTCAGACTATAAGACGCACCCCCATTTTCCTCCCAAATTTGGAGGGAAAAAAGTGCATCTTATAATCCGAAAAATACAGTAGTTCACAATCTACTTTCCTGTTCGCATTTGTGCGGGCAGTGCAAGGCAAGCACACTGAACACAGATGTGAACGAGGGGTTACAGAGTATGTATTTTGAGCAACTTTTGTTTTTCTGGCAGCATTTGTGACAATAATAATAAATATTGTAATATACATTACTAAGGGAGCGTTCACACTACCGTCGGTGTCCGACATGTAGTGTCCGCTCCTAGTGTCCGCTCAAAATCTGTCACGGACACTAGGAGCGGACACTAGATGTGTCCGTGACACCTGTCATTCACTTTAATGGGCATCGGGTGCGTTCTTTTGCACTCCGTGCCCGTCCTTTCCTGTCCGCAAGAGAAGATGTCCGACTTCTCAAGTGGACAGAGGAACCCTGCATGCAGGGACAGGGAAGGACGGGCACGGAGTGCAAAAGAACGCACCCGATGCCCATTAAAGTGAATGACAGGTGTCACGGACACATCTAGTGTCCGCTCCTAGTGTCCGTGACAGATTTTGAGCGGACACTAGGAGCGGACACTACATGTCGGACACCGACGGTAGTGTGGACGCCCCCTAACAGATTTTGGTTCCTTACCAAGAAATCCGGTGCTGAAATCTGCTTCTTCCTTATGTATTCTTTATCTCACTGGCTTCTCACTGGATTATGGGTATAGGTACTCTAACAAAACAGGGAAATGGAGTTGAGAGGTTATTTAAACTCAGCCATTCTAAATGCTGAACACTGCATTAGGTGTCATATGAAAGATTTTTATCTGTGTTATTTCCAGAATTTGGAAATTTGTTGCCAATCTTCACAGTGTTTTAACTGACGTTATTTCTGGAAATCATATACAAAACCTGCAATCTTGGTGTCATATGAAAGATGAGAATCTTCCAGCAGAACTTGCAGCCCCAAATTGTACATTAATTCTGGTTTCAAGTTATAATGGTCTAGGAAAAAGCTTTCTATGTTTAAAATATTGTATCCCGAGGCCAAGATATGGTATCCTGGGCCAATTTCATCTTTGAATTTTCACTGATCATATCAAGGTAAATTACAGTACAAGGCAAGGGTATAAAACAAATGTAGGAAACTGAGCAAGCTGCTAAATTATAAGTTGGCTACATGTTCATTCTGTTGCAGAAAGGTTGCAGAAAACAGATTTTCACCATGGATTTACACTTACAGCCTCAATAGTGATTAATGACCAGATTTCAACTATTACATGCTTTATTCTTTACTTAGGCTAAGGCCCTATGTTTTTGTCCCACAGTAAAAAAGTGCTGCGGGAAAAAATGTGGTGGCAACGCATTGTTGTTCTTCCTGCAGTGCTTTACATAGAAAGTCCACAGAGGTTTCTTCTGCTTCAATGATACCTTTCAGGAAACAGCTGGTATTTCTGTAGGTATAACTGACATGCTGCAATTCCCAAAACCGTGACGATTTTGGAAATCGCGATATGTCCATCGCGAAGAAATTGCAAAGTGGGCATGGGATTCGCTAGAAACCCATCCACTTTGCTCTGACTGTAAAATGCCACGTGGGGCCCTGGCCTTAAGCTAAGGCCCAACGTTGAGGAAAGGAAGCTTTTGTGTTACAGATTTTGATGTGATTTTTTTGAGCCAAAGTCAGGAATGAATTTAGCAGAATGTAGAAGTATGATAACTACATTTATATTTCCCATTCCTTTTGTAGCCATCCTTGGTTTTGCCTGAAAAACAAACAAACAACAAAATCTGTAGCAAAAAAAAGCTGTTTCCACAACGTGGGGCCTCAGCCTTAAATGGGAAAAACTGGACAGCACAGAATCGTATATGTACAACATAAATGTATACACTTTTATACTATCAGGATCATGTTTTAGAACTTTTTGGGATGATGCTGATGCTTTGCACCACCATGCTCTATTCCACTGTGTGAGCCCCGTCTTTTAGAACTGCACTGGCAATGAATGAAAATATCCCTCCTTGGCAGACTTATCTAGAATGCGCAGGTTATATGTATTTCAATATATTCACGAGTGTTACAAATGAGCTGTGGTATAGCACTACCCTGCACTTCACAAAATGAAGATGTTTGGTTGCCCTGTTTATTCATTGAACATATATAGTTTTTTTTTCCAGCAAAGTTTGATAAATAAGACCCAGAGAAATACAGCAAGAAGTTTTCATTTTTATCATAATTTGCTATCCTTTTCCTGAATATTGGTCTTTAAACCTGCTCTGTGGAAAGCTATATATGCCATCCCAGTGCTCATCAAAAGCAGGCAATCACGGCTAAATCAGCATGCAAAATGCCACTCAACCTTGGGCCTTTATTAAAATTTACTGGGACTCAATTTGAGATAGTGATCATTCTTATTAAAAAGCAAAATGTAAGATAGTTTTTTTTATATAAATCTCTGGATGGAATGGAATTGTTAATCAGCATAGGCTGATGTGATTTCTCTGTTGCAAATCCTGCCGAGGGCTCAGAAGTGGCACATTACCATAATTCCCAGGCTAGCATTGGCAGCTTTGAAAAGAGCTGCAAGAACCCTTAACATGCTCAAGCGAAGCTGTAAGTCATAGCAGAGCAATGTTCCCTGGGCTACAGCAATGAGGTTTCTTGTGTTAGACCAACAAAATATCTATCATCATAAATATGTGACAACAGAAGCTGAAAGTGCATATGCATACAACAAACAGCTGTGCATTTTTACATGCAAATGTAGAGACATGCCTTTTAATGATGTTGCATTTCTATATGACTGCATATAATGTGATAACAGTATTATAAAGTTATAGTACAAAGTGATACGTTTTATGAATGTGCATAATAATTTTCATTACGGCTCATGCTTGTTCAGTTTGTTTTATATGTTTTGGGATAATACACAGACTAAAACTCCTCCTTTATAGAATTTATTGAGTAACCTGTTTACTGAACCGCCAGTTTACTCAGCAGCCGTTAATGGGTTAATAAATAGCAATGAAACCTAAGGCCCCAAGTCCACTACCCTGGCACCAGCAGCACCATACAAGGGTTGTTTAATACTGAATATATTAAAATGACTCCAAAGGTGCGGTGTTAGGGCCCCTTCACATGGGCTCTGTTTTGAAGTGCCGCGCTCGGACACGTGTATACGTGTCTAAATGAGCGGCGCGCTTACGCTGTGTGAAGGGGCCCTTATTCCATCCATTCATTTACATATATCAATCGAGTCAGGATTTTTGTGCTATTTTAGTGATATTTTGACAGACAGTTTTTGGATACTAAAAATACAGAGGCTAGATATTAACAGTGATCAGTAAAAGACTGTTAAGACATTGTTATAGGAAAGGGAAAACAGCTGTAGATCCGTAACTGTTCAATAATGTTGGATATCATGTATACTGAGTATGGCTTATAATGAATACTACTGCACCACTTTATAGTATTGGTAGTAGTAGTAGTCAATAGTATTATTACTAATTTGTAATTTGTAACTTATTTGTAACTTTTTTAAAATTCAGCTTTCAGAAAGTAAAATTTTTATGATGTTTCTCACCAACAGATTTTTGTGTTAATAAACATGACAACTGTTAAAATATGAAATTCGTTGCATTTCACACAATTATTACAAATCTTTAAAAGTGTGTGTCGCAACATGGCTGTTGAATTGCATGGCAGATGCCAGCAGGGAGCATAGATGCTGCACACTCCTAGACCACCAAAGGACAAGGGCTCTAGACAGTGGGTTAATCTAAGGGTAAGTTCAGACGGAGTATTAGATCCAATGAATGGGCTTAGTCGGGAGGAGGAATTGTCTTCAGGTCGAATCGCGAGGCGAAACGGCCTGAGGAATGAGCATCTCGCTTCTTTTTCCCGGAGCCAGAACAAACCAGCTCCCAGAAAAAAGAACTGACCTGCTCCTATTGATTTCAACGGGAGCCGTCTTTTTGGTCAGGATTTTGAGGCGGATATGACCTCAAAATCCTGACCAAAAAACCTGGAGTAGTGGGTAGCTTATATTGTTAGCAAAGGGCGGATATAAGTAGAACAAACCCAATTGTTAAAGACTATCCACAGGATTTGCAAGAAATGTCTGATTAATATACATTCAAACTTTGAGACCTGCATGTTTCACTAGACCGGGGATTCTCAAACCTAAATCCCAATTATTGAGGTGGCCATTGTAAATGAAGAGACAGACACACATTCACATGTCTTTTCATTCCCATACTGGAGTTCTAAATGCAGCCAAGTACAGTAGAAAGACTTACAGCTCACACATTTATGGTATATCATGTGGGAAATGCCATAGATGGCTTAGAAGGAATACCTCTTTTGGATTTAATATTTTGTGGGTTGTAACTTTAGATGAGCAACGTTATGACGTTGATACCCCTTGTGACCATTGAGATCCAATTACAGGTCTGAGTGGTGAATCAGTTGCTGACTTCAACAAGGAGCCTGGAAGACGACCAGGAAAGCGCACCTGACACTAGGGTAGAGGCCAGGAAAGGAGATTATGAGTGTTATTTTATTTTTATGCACCTGTCCTGGCCATTGATTATTATGCCCTGGGGTCTGAAGTGACTGCAGACTATAATAATAGCACTTATGGTTTGAACAGAACAAGTTCAGCCTGAAATGAAACTTGCAAATACTTGTAAAATAAATCTTTCAATGTTTGCCATCACTAGTATATAGTGCTTTACTGCTTTTTATGTTCAGGGGACAGTGTGTTACATTTGTATACTGGGGGAAAGTGTGTGACAGTATAATATTCAGCGGCACAGTCTGTGGTACTATTATAATCAAAAGCCACAGTTTATGGTAGTATTATATTTAGAGTATACAATATGTGGCTTTACATTCAAGGTAATGAGTGTGGTCCTATTCTGTTCAGGGGCACAGTTTGTAACATTAATATATTTAGGGCTAGTTCACACGGGGACATGGACGCTCATTTTGACAGCTGATTTCGCGGCCAAATCAGCCTCCATAAAATGTAGCCCTATGTGAATTGCTAGCTTTTTTTTTCTGCTAGCTTTTTTATTGCTAGCTTTTTTTGCTAGCAGAAAAAGAAGCGACATGACCTTTCTTCAGGCGTTTAACACCTGAAAAAATGAATAGGAGTCTATGGGGCGCTGAAAAAAACAGCGTTGGCAAAAACAGCGACTGAAACCGCTAGCAGTTTTTTATCATGTACTTTTTTGTAATGCAAAAAAAAAAAGCTTCAAAAAACAGCGACTGAAAAAGCATCAAAGATAGTGTCAAAAACAGCGTCCAATGCAAAAAACAGTGTCCAAAAAAAGCGACGCTGAAAAATCAGTGACAAAATCAGCTAGGCTTTTTTCACTTGTGAACTAAGAAGCACTATAAGGATCAGTGCACTCAGAGTTTTTTGGTGCTGATTTTGATGCTGAATCCGCCTCAAAATCAGCCTCCAAAAAAGCCTCCCAATAGAGTTCTACTGGGAGGCTTTTTTTGGAGGCTGATTTTAGAGGCAGATTCAGTGTGAAAATCAGCGCCAAAAAACTCTTTGCGCACTGACCCCAAGTAGTGTGTCTTAGTATAAATTGTAAGAAAATACTGCAAAAATGAGGAGCCAAAGGCTTTGGAAGCAAACTGTCCATAGACATGCTGGGATCAAGATAAGTTGTCATGAAGGTTTGGGCCTAATGGTGATAGAATGTCTACAATCAGAAACAATTAGGCTAGGTTCACATCTGAGTTTGGGTTTCAGGTTCGGGACCCCGGAAACAGAAAACTAATTCACATGCAGAAGTGGTTACCATAGGAAACCCGCAGACCCCCTAGAGCAATGCTTTTCTGTCTGCATTTTTCAAGCGGAGAGGGGAACGGTATCCTCAAATGCAGATATGAACTAAGCCGTGCCTGTATACTGCAGTTGTCACATTATTCATACATTTCTCAGATGAATAATAGAGGAACAACACAGCACTTTAAAAAGGGGATGCAGAATTGTATTAGAGCAGACATGTCAATGGAGCTGGGGATCTGCTTCAATTGTTATATATTCTGGCTGTGACTGTGTCTATATTCTCTTGAATGACCATCCATACAATTCTCCGGAAAGTGCCTGCTATTATATAGTCACTGTATAATTTTACTAAATAAAGGGCAAAGAGCTTAATGGTTTCAATAAAAGGCTTGACAGTTAAAGTAAAAAATGTATACAGAGCTTACAGGTCTCTACTGAGCACACAACAGTGGTTACAGTTTTCAGGCAATTACACATCTCAGTTTTTATATCTTAGAGCAACTCATAGTATCAGGTTGTAGCATGACCATAGTAGATTAGCACACTCCCAGTCTCTGGTCTCCCAGTAGTATGTTCAGGGTTTCCTACAGTCCACAGTGCAAATTCTCTGTAAGGCTATATTCTCAAGGAGTAGCCGCTCATTTAGACACGTATACACGTGTCAGAGCACGGAGCTTCAAAACAGGTCCCATTGGGAGCCTTTGTAACCCATTGATTTCAATAAGTTACTTGCGTAAGCCGGCACCCATTGAAATCAATGGGATCTGTTTTGAAGAGTCGCGCTCTGACATGTGTATACATGGAGCGTTACTCCATGAGAACGGAGCCTAAGGCTCTGTAAAGCGGCGCTCACACTGCCGCTGCTGTCTACCTTGGGGTCTCTGTAGTAAACCCTGGGGAAACCGGACAGCAGATGGCTTGTGAGCGGTCGGCTCTAAAACCCAATCATTTGAATAGGTTTTCAAAGGTGACCGCCATTGAGCATTTTCAGCCTCTCTGCCTGGTTTCGTTTTTTTTTTTTCCACAGACACAAAATCTTACATGGGGGAATTTGTGTCTGCAGAAAAAATAACGGACACCAGGCGGATAGGCTGAAAACACTCACGGGCGGTCACCTTTGAAAACTCATTCAAATGAATGGGTTTTAGAGCCGACCGCTGCTGTGGACTTTCTGTTTCAATTATACCTATGGGGAAACCACCAGTATTTCCATAGGTATAATTGACATGCTGTGATTTACAAAACCCCACTGGTTTTTACCGCAAAGTGGGCATGGGTATTACTAGAATCCCATCCACTGTAAAACACTGCGGTGTTTATACTACATGGGGCCCTGGCCTAAAAGAATGATGGCAATAAGCCTCATATATAGTATACCCAGGGCTGCCGTCACCACCCAGCATACCCAGGTAAGTGACAAGGCCTCAAACTCCTGAGGGGGATCTGCTTGGCAGTGGCTTAGGGTACTGGCCCCTCGGCCAACTGGAAATGGATGAGGCCCTGGACCCACATGATAGCGGTCAGTTAAAGCCTGGTTCCCTGACTGCTATACATACTGCTAATGGCAATTGCTGGGTCCCTTTCCAATAGATTCCAGCCCAGGGGAGGTGATTACAAATAAAAAATAAATATTTACACTTACCTGTCCTGAGCTTAGTAGTAACTCCAGAGCTCTTCCGGATGATGATTGAAGTCCTGCTCTCCACTGTGGGTATATAATACTGTGTGGGGGCCACTGTGCAGAATATAATACTGCTTGGGAACCACTTCCGAGCATATAATGCTTTGTGTGGGTTACTGCCAAGCATAAAACAACCACATCTGAAAAAATTCTTTAAAAAGTATAAGAAATTTTATTTCATAATGCATAAAAAACATGTAATATTACAAGGGGAAAGTGAGACGTAAAAACATTCACAAAACACCATATATCCGACCAATAAGAAACAACTCCTCCAGGTATTATGTATCAAAGTCAATTAGTGAACATGGAATAATACAAAAGAAACTTGTATAATAGGTTATCAATAACCTAAATTTGTGTGCCGACACATAAAGAGAATTTAGTATATTCAGGGTGAAAAAAGAACCCCAGTAAAATCACGCACCATCAAGCCTGTTCTAACAGGTGAAACGTGCGTCGGGTGTGTGTGACACTCTCTTTCCCCCTTTTAAAGGTATGCTTTAATTATTGTAATATGTGATCTTGGATTGCTTGCAACAACACCGTTTGGTGTGCCTTGATGGTGTATGATTTTACTGGGGTTCTTTTTTCCCTCTGAACATACTAAATTCTCTTTATTTGTCGGCACACCTTAGGTATTGTATATTTATTTAGGTTGTTGATAACCTATTATTCAAGTTTCTTTTGTATTATTCCATGCTCACTAATTGACTTTGAGACATTGTACCTGGAGGAGTTGTGTCTTATTGGACAGATATATGGTGTTTTTACGTCTCACTTCCCCCTTGTAATGTTACATGTTTTTTTATGCATTATGAAATAAAATTTCTTATACTTTTTTAAGAACTTTTTCAGATGTGGTTGTTCTTTGTTTGGGTATACTCTTGCCATATCTGGCCTTTTTTTCCCCTCAGTATTAATTGTTTATCCACTGCCAAGCATGTAATGCTGTGTGGGAGCCACTGCCGAGCATGTAATTCTGAGTGGGGGTCATTGCAGAGCATGTAATGCTGTGTAGGGGTCACTGCGGAGCAGGTAATGCTGTGTGGGGGCCACTGCGGATGATGAAGTGCTGTGTGGGGGCCACTGTGGGAATATAATGCTGTGTGGGGGCCACTATGGAGCATATTATACCGTGTGGGTCCACTGTGGAGTGGAACTATTAACAGTATCAGGCCCTGTTCACATGGTGGAATCTGGCACTGATTATGCAGCAGATTTCACACCTAAATCAGCAGCAGATTCCTCCCTCATTCTGCATCCTGCAGGAAGCTGGTGATAAAAAAAAGTGTCCTGCTGGATCTTGCCGCAGATTATTCAGCTGATTCGGAGGTCGCTGCTTGAGACTCCCCATTGATTAGACTCATTTATTTGGACCTAATCAGTGGTATAAAACTTTAACAGAATATGGATACTATGCACTGTGAGCCGGAGGCAGAAAATAAAGAAGAATCCTAAGGAGATGTCTGCCTCAAATTCCTCTTTACTATCTGATGTACAAACAGGTTGTAATACAGTCCATTTCATAGCTCTCCCTCAGCAAAAAACATTCAATTTTGATAGTTTTTTTTTTTTTTTTTTTTTTTGCTGCAGTGTGCATGAGTTACTTCAAAAAGGGTCCACTGGGGCTTTGTCACCCAAGGGCCCACACAAACCTGGAGCCAGCCCGGAGTATACCCCACATCACTTTTGTACAAACATATATACAGTAGAGTCAAGCACTAGTATCCTCATCCATGACCAGAGACTAGGGTATTTCATGTGCCAGCTACAAAACAATGTATACAGTGTAAGCAAACATTTAAGAGGACAGCACCTGCAAAGAAAAAATTAGATCATGGCAATGCAGAAAATGTCAACTAAATAAGAAATGCCCAATTTATGTCAGCGGGACAATAAAAGACCAGTACAAGTTCAGCTCAGATGTAGATTTTGTTAGGCGGTGCAGTATACTGCTGCAGGAGGTTAAGGATCAACAAATCCCTTGGAGGCATGTTTAGGATAAATCACATAATATTAAGTACAGGAGAATGAACCTGAAGACTAAATAGTTGTAGAGATTTTGCTAAATATAGGCTGCCATTTGCTGTCACTTAGGGCAGTCACAGGCTGACATAAAAGCTATTACCAATTACATCATCATACAAGCTTTTGTAAATGACTGCTTGTATTCTGCTGACTGGTCTAAATAGCATACAGTACTTTTTAATAGCTGTCAACAGTTTTCTGACTATGGCCTATGGACCACCAGTAAAGTTAATTTGGGGGCCACTGGACAGCTACATGCAAATAGCACCTGAAACCAGTGGCGTAACTAGGAATGGCGGAGTACTGTGGCGAACTTTTGACATAAGGACCCCCCCAACTGAAGCCCCCCTCCCTGAAGACCCCAACTGACCAACCTCCCCCCACCCCCGTTACTGCATGCACTATTACTCTCCATAGTGGTCCCTACACACAGTATCATTCCTCATAGTGGCCCCTGCACACAGTATTACTCCTCCTAAGTGGCCCCTGCACACAGTATTATGCCCCATAGTGGCCCCTGCACAAAGTATTATGCCCCATAGTGGCCCCTGCACACACTATTATGCCCCATAGTGGCCCCTGTACACACTATTATGCCCCATAGTGGCCCCTGCACACAGTATTATGCCCCATAGTGGCCCCTGCACAAAGTATTATGCCCCATAGTGGCCCCTGCACACACTATTATGCCCCATAGTGGCCCCTGTACACACTATTATAATCCATAGTGGCCCCTGCACACAGTATTATGCCCCATAGTGGCCCCTGCACACAGTATTATGCTCCATAGTGGCCCCTGCACACAGTATTATTCCCCATAGTGGCCCCTACAGACTGAAAAGACCCCCCCCCCCCGTTGTGTAAAATGATAGTGTTTGTGGGGATTACTCACTTACTGATCCCTCTTCTGCTCTCCACAGGGAAAGCACATGCGGCCGTGAGCAGAAGCGAAGATTGGTAGGTTAATAGGGCCCGTTACCTGCTGGAGCACTACCACTACCACTGCTACCCCGGTAGTTGCGCCCCTGCTTGACACCCATTTGCTGATTCCTAAAACTGCACTGATATACTGTTTTTTTTGTAGCAACATTTAAGAGGATGTTCCCTATATCATTTGCAAGTGTCTCCCAGTGTGCCTGCTGTCAGGGCCCCTTCAAACGGCGTAAGCGCGCCGCTCATTTAGACCCGTACATGTGAGCGCTTCAAAACATATCCCATTCACTTCAATGGGAGCGCGCGTGAAGCCGGCTTTACGCGCGCTCCCATTGAAGTGAATGGGATTTGTAGCGCTCGCGTGTACGGGTCTAAATGAGCGGCGCGCTTACGCCGTGTGAAGGGGCCCTCAGTTTGTCTTTCTCCTCTGTCTATGGTTTCTGCGTAAGGCATGGTTAGGAAATGGCTAAAAAGGTGGAAATTGGAGGAGCCGGTGTCAACTGATCAGGAGCTAGTGTCAGTGTTGATTCTATATTTTTATCAGGTCAGGATTAAAAACTTGCTTCCGAGCCGTTGTTTCCTTTAAGGCCCTTGATGACTAGCTTTATCTTGAATAAAGGCCCTCTTAGCTCTGTGAATACATATTCACACAGCAACAGGCTGAAGATGATTGAAAGATGTTGCAACATGAATGGTGATTGAGGCCCCTATAGTCAGGACCTGGGAATGGAGGACACTGATCAGTCTGCCTCTGCGCCTAGAGGTCATCTCAGCCACCTGAAGTATCTATATAATGACATCCTGGGTAGTTTCTTAAATCAACTACGCAGTAGATTATGTGGATGCCTAGACTGGTTAAAATAATATGTTCTGCCTATTCATATGTAATACAGTGAGTGCCATCCACTGCTTATTCTGGGGATAGGGAGCTGGAGGCATACCTTAAAGAGGATCTACCAGGAGATTGAACTTGTGTACGCCCCTGTATATAATATCCTTCAATTTACTGCTGACTACTATACACATTAGCTTAACCATTATATTCATGTATCTATATGGGAAATATTCTAAACAAATAATAAACTAAAAACGTAAACATTTGTAAATATCTTGACAGTGGAGTTCAACATTGGCTCTGAATTTTGTGCCTATTTGCTGTATTCTATGGGCATTGGTCATGTGCACACATACAAATGCACAGAGAGTTTCTCTATTTTGTATCCACATAAAGATTCATATTTGCTACTGAAGCAGTGGACCATAGTTTATGTCCAGTTAAATCAAATCAGAACAGTAAGCATATCTGTGGGGTTTTTGAGTTACTAGAAATTCTGAATCAAATTGCACACTGCTGGACTGAAAGACTGCATTAGCAGCAGCTGCTTTGCTGGAAATGATGGTAGTATTTGTCAGCCTAGAAGAGTCTTGAGGCTGCTTCTGAGAGATAGAAGGAGGCAACTGATAAGAAGAGCATCAGAAGGGCAGTTAATTGCCTCCAGTCTCTCGGTGCCGGGAATATTTAAAATCTATGGGATTAAAGGCAGATTAAAAACTGTGGAAGCAGGGGCCCAATAGCGCTGAAAGATCCTAATCAGCAAGGGTAATGGCAGAGAAAAAATGAACGTTGCAAATAAAATGACAGATAGGAAATTCAGATCTGCTTCTAATGCTCAGAGTTCCATCTTGTAAGCACAATTCATCTACGTGTAAATCATTTTTTGGCTTCAAGCTTATCAGGCAATCGTTGAATTAAAAATGCTCTTTCCTTGGAGGATTAAAGAGGTTGATTGAAGTCACTGTGAAAACTGGTTAATAAGTCTGGAAATGTCAGGAGGGTGCTTTATAGAAACTCAGTGTACTTTTAATATCAGTTCTATAAAACAGGAAGTTTAAAAGCTGCTCTATATTGGAAAATGTATTTCAATATACTTTTTTTTTCCCTATGCTGCTTGTACTATATGCTCCATTTTAAACTTGCTACGCCTTTGGAATGCAGTGAGGATGCAAAATGGCTTTTCAGTGTGCTTGAATGGCTCCAAGATTAACATTGTATCACAGTGCATTGTTAGAAATAAACTTATTATCTTTTGATGGTTCAAAACACAAGGGATGAATAATAATATTTATTTTTTTGAAGCACTCCTTTAATTGAAAAAACATTTTTGCAATTATAATGTAGAGTAGGAATGCTGTTCGAGTGAAATCCCAGCAATATATTTCAGCACAGCAAATCCCAGTGGACAAATGAATAAATTATCTTGTTATTAGCTCCCACTCCTTCCCAGGACTCTCACATATGCATTTCTGCAGTTAGTATCTGGAGGAGTGGGGAGTTAACACACGCTGTCCCTGGGGTATCATTTACAAGGACATGAATTAAGAGTCCTGGAAATGCTAAAACTGTCTCTTTAGTATCACTAAGCATTATTGGCTTATCACCATTCATTGCTTGTACGAAAACCTCTCTAAAACAAACAGGAAAGAGGAACAATAAGACCACAAAGTAAATACAGTTTTCTTATGTGAAAGCAATTTATTTTAGAAGGTAAGTGAAAAAGAGCTTATATATATATAGTGGCAGTGTGACTTCTAGAGTAACATGTTTGTACCACTGGAGGTACCAAAAATGTGTATATCACCCTGGGAAAGTAGGTTAAGCTGGGTTCACGTGTGGGTTTTTTGTACCAGATTATGAGGCGGTGGCTGCCTCAGAATCCGGTCCCAAAAAACGGCTAGCCGTGACTGGATGCCGGCATGGTGCATATAGTCGCAGTTGCAGCATTTCGCTCCATATTAGGACTAAATGAATGGGCTTAGTCGGGAGGGAGTATCGCGCATCAGATGTCTGTGGCTGAATCAGCCGTGGAATCCTCCTGAAGAAAGAGCATGTCGCGGCAACAAACGTGGAAAAGGGAACCCATTGAATTCAATGGGAGGCAGTTTTTTTTAGCCGGATTTTGACTCAGATTCCTTGTCAAAATCCAGACCAAAAAACTCTGTGTGAACCTGGCCTTAGGAGAGAAAAGTCTCTGGAAAATTGGGTTTCATTTGGTTTGCAGACAAGTGAGTTGTTATTTAGCAGCCAGGTGGGAGGGGTTCAACAAGTAATGTGTGAAACTTTCCCATAATGCTCCCTGTCTGGGGAAGACAGGCAGGACTAGTGAGGGACACTGAATGTGTTAGTATCCAGACAGCTAAGGATTTATTTTGTGCTGTGATGTACATTCTGTTTTGCTTGAAAAAGGAAGACTAAAGCTGGCTAAGGTAAGTTTTGAACTAAAGGTTTCTGATGTGCCAACCATCTTAATGAAGAGATGGCAATGCCATAAGCTAAAATAACCCCTGAGTTGTCACATATATATATTTATATCTACACACAGCTAAATACACCAATCAGCCATAAAAATAAACTACATGTACAATATTTTGTGCCAGCAGAAGTGCACCATACAGCAATGAACTAAACAAGATATCTGAAGTTTCCTGTGGTATCTGGCACCAAGTTGTTAACAGAATATCCTTTAGGTCAAGAGGGAATGCAATGTAGGTTGCAGACTTGCTTTTTGATTTGCCTTCACATGGTAGAAATGCTGAACAATTTTTCAGAGTACAGGATGTATTATCTGCTGCAACCCAGATGGAGGGAATCAGAGGATGGGAGTAGTTGTAGTGGATGAAGTGCCACCTGGTAGGCCGAGCACACTCAACCAAACATCGCTGAGGGGGTCCTGCAGCACTACCAGGATGGTGGTGGGAGTAGTTATCCCCAGGGTGCTTGCAGTTGGAAAACGAACCTCTCCTCTCTGAGCTGATGTGATGGTGCTTGGAAGGGCCCTGATGGTGATGCAGGCATGACTCAAAAAGCCAGTGGTTGCAGATGAATAGGATGATAACTTTATAGCAGCAACTGGGAACAGGTACAACAGCAGCTTTCAAATGGGGGTAGTAGTACCACAATGTCTAATCCCCCATCCTTGATTATAGGAGGGTGCCCAGGGAAGATGCAGGTTCAATAACAAACCTCTCCTCCAACTACACCTCCTTTTGTGCCTGTCTCAGCTATGATTGGCCAGGGCTGAATCATGGCTAAAGGTTTGAACAACTGGGGGTAAAACAACAGGCAAGCTGCAAACAGTGTATAAACATGACACATTAACAGAACCCAGAGGTACTAAAGACAAACACTTAAAGCAGTAGCACTCTGAGATGTAGCATATCTACTGAAAGATTACTCTAAAAGAGGCCGCTGACATTAGTGAATATCAATGCCACAAAGGTAGCACAGATGAAAAAAAAATGACAAGAAGATCACTCCCTTGTGTGAAACCCTAAATGAATTAGGAGAGAGAGAGAGAGAGAGAGAGAGAGAGAGAGAGAGAGAGAGAGAGAGAGAAAAAAAAAAAGGAGAATATGCATTCCCTTGCAGGTGGATAGTTGTCTTATGTTGTTGTGTGATAGACACAACAACTAACGAGCTTTACACACACGTCTCAATGGGGTGTTGCACATTGGTGGTAGTTCCTTCGTCCCTTGCAAAGACCAAAGGTTTTCCAGTAGAAGCCAAATAATGTCAATTACCTCATCAGAAAAAATGTATAGCATATGTATCTGACTTTCCTCCCAATGTTTAACATAGTGGATGTGGAGATGGTATTGTCCAAAGAAAAAGATGCAATGTTGGCAAGATGCAGAGAACTCCAAAAATAAAAAAATAGATTCAAAAGTACCAAAGAATGTTTGAATGTTCATTTATTGTTCCAAAAATCAGATAACTTAATGCGGAAAGAGCTTACTGCTCTGAAACGCATTACAATTGATTACGTGTTTAGCTGCTATACTTAAATTTTACACTGGTATAAAGGTACAAAAATTGCTCATGCAACTTCTGTACTCATACTAGTCTAGCTAACATCCTAGATGCTAGGACATCATACATCTATCGCTCCCACTCTAGTGTCTCCTACCCACCACATGTGTTTCCATGGCTCATGAGAAAGAGATTGCAACCTCCCAATATAAGGAGATCAGTACTATTAGTGATACATTATAGTTGGGGTGCCTGGTATAGATTTAGCACTGGGGTCTAGGAGCATCAAGTTATGTCTTTGCCACTATTACCTGCAGTACTCTGAGTAGTAATGGAGTAGTAATGGAGTAGTGTCACATTGGAGGAAATGGCTACACACTGGAGTGGTAATATAGGACTTGATGCAAGCTGCAACTAGGCAAGCAATTAAGAAGGAGTTGCCAGCTTTTTACTAGACGTCTCAGCAGTAAGAAAATATCCAGTGAGCTCACTATTGGTGAACTCACTTTCTTAAGAGTATTTCAGAAACCACCAGAGTCAAGGGTACTCAATGTAAAATCTTAAGCGGGTTCAGAAACTGTTTGCAAAACCCTATTGAATTCCACCAAGTGGCCAGTTACACTCTCTCTCTCTCATATATATATATATATATATATATATATATATATATATATATATATATATATATATATATATATATAGTGCAAACCTGGACACAACTCTCTTAATTCTTCTCTTTTCACAGCATACAACATGTACATCACAGCACAAAATAAGTAACAGTATTTTAGAAGGTAAACATGCGTGTATCTTTCTTTTTATAGTATCTTCTATATCCCGTAATACAATACTATAACTTCATAAGTATATCTCTGTAAACTTCTCAATGTTTTACTGGTCATCACATAGAACATGTCGGTATTGCTTTACACTTATGAAAGATGTTGATCTAAACTGACCTTTTACCTTTCAATTTTTTTTCTGGGGCTACATTTTTTAATGCCATAACTGTGTGTGAAGTTGAAGAATCAAGATTCTCACTAAAGTTCAGGTTCAGTTCATATAAGATGTTATCTGCCATAGCTGTAAAGATTTAGTTGTAACAGGTCTTTTAATTGTTGCAGGAAGAGACGGCAGATATTTAGCACAAGTTACGGGGATTACGGAAAAATCTGAGAATAAAATCATAGATTTGGTTGTATATTGTTCACTAGAAAGGTTCATTGATATTGAGGTGATACTGATTTCGGGGAAGCTTTTTATTTTGGGTATTTTAGTCACTACATGAGTGCAAGGAAAAAGAAACATACATGGGACAAAGGAGGTGAGTGTGTAGTGGTGAGTAGGCGTAGTGCTGCCACTTGTTTAATCTTCCCACGTGAATTTTTACATGAAATTCATTGGAATTAGTTTAAAGACCCAAGGGTTTACATTGCAAATATTCATAGTCATTCTCTGAAACAGAACATTTCCAGCAAGCATGCTTATTAAAAAAGAAATTCAATGATGTACGCCACCTCTTCTATCTGTGTCTTAAAAAAATGCTTTATTACTTTTTGTAAAGTAAATTTAGAAGTAACAGCCCCTGTGGCATTATGATGGCCACCATCTCGGTGCTTAGTTTTTAGTGGAACATGGTGGTCACTTTATTAAGAGTCACAAAGTCATATAATATATTCTACTGCCTCTCAGTAAATGAGTACGCACAGCCATTTTTTTTTTGTATGTTGCAGGAAATTACTATAGAAGGGCATAGGACTATACATTATATCAAAAGTAGACTGAAATATTGGGTGAGATGGTATTTTTCTTTAGAGCACATTACTAAACCCTTGGCACTAGTAGCTTGGCAAAGAGCCCTTTCAGTAGAAATTTTTGTAATGGTTAGATATTATATATTTATACTGTTTGCACAGTAACCCATGATAGAAAAAAGAGGACACACTGTGATCAAATGATTTAAAGGATAATTATCATTATCCCATAATGATAATTATATTTACGTTTCTAGACAAAGTCTTTAAATCAACTATGTTCGGAGGAAACTCCTTTAATGAATAAGACAAGAGGCAAGATAAGGAAAGACACTATGAGTAGGCAACTATTACCACTGAAGGGGTAGTATTCAGACAATATATGTATTGAGTATATGTACAGTATATAAGAGTAAACAAAGTAATTGGACGGTGTCTTCAACTATTATGAGCTACTCACATGCTTTTATGAGATATCAGTCCTTGATTGTTATTTTGTTATTTCCCAGTCTTAAATCTTCTGACAGATAGTATATATTATAGTATAGACTGTATGAACTAGATGAAGTTTCAACAAAGATCAATAACAGATCTGCTCACCTGATGGTTTTGTGCTAAATAATGGGTACTATTTCATTCATCACAGGCAAGAATTAACCTGTTCATATCCTCAGATACTCCACTTGTGGTTCGTATCATTAGTGACATTCTCTAGTTAATAAACAGTAAAGCCAGTAGTGCGGCACATAATGACAATACATGCTGTAAGTTTCATCCTACTGCAACCTTATTTCCTTTTTACTTTCATTACTGTCCACATTTTTACATTTTACAATGTGATACTTCCTCCTTCATCTACGTTAACTGGCTTCATACAGATAGTATTAAAGTAAAATTAAATCAAAACAATGAGTGATAAGATTAAATATGATTATCACCCTACGACTTAATACCTTGACAGGTGTGAGGAAAATGCAACAACATTTTTCTGTGGTGTTCAAATACCTTTGAAGTCATGGATTTCCTGAGAGACATATTGGGGGATACAAACTATTGTTTCTTAAACAATTGAGAACTTGCTGGCAAGGGGTTGAAGCAGACTGTAGCCTCTCCTATACAACCTATCAATAATTGTCAATATAATAAGGAACAATTAAGGCCTGTTTTAATACACTGGTGGGCTCAGCGCAACGGTTTCCCCTATTACCATCACTTAGAAATACCTGACACACACAAATTATAATGCTCCCTCAGTGGCCCTCACGTAGTATAATGATCCTTAGTGGCCCTCTATACAATCAAATGCCCTTCCAGTGGCCCCTCAGACATTAACCTATCTCACCCTGATGGAAGCTCAGACATTATATTATAATGTCCTTCTCCAGTCTTCCTCCAGGTAGCCCCCTCAATTTCATGTCCCCCTCCAGGGTGTCCCCACAGTTTTATGTCCCCCTTCAGTTTGCCCCCACAATATATATCAAACAAAGAAAAAGAAAAAACTAATATTCATCTTTTCCTGTTTGCCTGTTCTCCTCTGTCTCTGCTGTCGGCAGTTTAAGGGTGCAACAGGCGCAATGTAAGTGACATTACTACATCACGCCTACTGCTTCCAGGACACTGGAAGCAGAGACAGCAGACGCATGGGGAAGGAGGAAGCGGCGAGCTCCTGGCATCACCATTGTACTCCACTCAACTGCACCTGGAGGATACATATAATGCTAGATTTGCACTAGTGCTGGGCTCTCTGTCACTCTAGTCTATAGGGAACCGGAACGACAGAGAGATGGATGGCTACAAAATTGTAATAAATGGAGCCGTGCGGAACCCATTGACTATAATGAGGTCCACCAGGTGTCTATCATTTCAAAATTGAAAGTGGAGGAGAAAAAAGTCTTAAATGCAAAACTTTTTTCTCCACTGATTTTCAAGCCTAGTCTGAATCGAGATCGATAGCAGGGTGGCCCAAAGCAGCACTCTAAATGCAGGACTGTTCCTCACTTCCACAGGGGTCCTATGGTTAAAGAAGTCTTGGGAACTGTAGCAGTATTAACAATTAATAGCACAACTTATCTATTGAGATCTACCTTTCTCTCCTTTCCCCGTAATAGGGAGGGGATATAATCTTAGCCACCAAATTTTCCTGGGTTCTTAATATACAATTTTGTAACTTATATGTATAATCAATGTATATTAGCAATAAAAGTTAAATTTTAATCTTAATCACTTTTGCTATATGGGGTTAATTATTACCAAATCGACAAAAGGAATATTTAGAAGTATAAATGTAGCTCACAGAGTAACAGATGCCATGTGACATTTGAAAAGAATGGAATGATCTTCTGTTAGATTAGATCCTTGTGATAGTTAGAATTCTTTATTCACATTGACATCAATACCCCCTATGAGGGTCTTTTGTTCCAAATTGCAGATGTCATTATTGGAATTTCATTGCTAAGCCATAAATGTTTCATCCTTGTATTTTCCCACTTTTCAGCGAGAGAGATGTGCCCTATTTGACTACGTCTCCTAAATAATCCAGCAATAATAGAAAATGATTCCTTGCTTCTGAATGGGCATGACATATGCAGTAATTCATGGATGTACTAAGAAGATTGCAGTTACTTTTTATTAGGAAGCTTATTCGTTTACACAGCCTGTAATCACAGAGTCCAACATCCTTTCTCCGGAGCAGGAATTGGAACGTTTTATTATTAATGTGCTATTCTTACAATTGTGTGGGCAGTTTTCAATGACCATTTGACCCATGTTCACATATGTAACTGTATGATGAATGGGAAGCATGATTTATGCAGTAGTTATGGGTGCACTCCTAAATAAGAGTAGATGGAAAAACAATACCATCTCAGATCACACGCTTCGTGCTTTTAAAGCCTTATAGACAAATAAGAATGACCGCTATAAGGTAATCTACAAATTATAATTCTTCACAAGGCTCTGTAATTTAACTGGAAACCCAGTTACTTCATTTAAATTCTGTCTCTCAGTAAGAAAATCCAAATTTTTTTCTTGATATTTATTTTAAATTCTACTTTTCCATTATAGGATAAATACTGGACCAAAAACATTAAATTTGAGATATAATATTTAATTTCATATGTTAATTAAAAGATAAACTTGTTCCTGGCCTCATTTTGGCCACATTTCTTCACCTCATGGTTGCCTTTTTAAGGAATAACTTGGAAGTAATGCCAAAAGAATAGCATTCCATGTGTAAAGCCATACACATAGAGTCATGTGGTAGTGGACAATCCAATATGCAGAGGTGTGGGTAGTCTTTCTTTAATCCAAAGCAAAGATTAACTACTCCCTTAAAATTCAAAGTAGTCTTCCCATTTATTCAAGCTATGCCCTATCCACAAGATAGCAGTCTGACTGGATCACGTCCCCAGATTGGACAACAGTCCCCCATTCTTAATAGAATGGTAATTGGACAGTTTCATTTTTTTCAGTGAGAGTCACTCTCTGTTGTTCAGCCCCAAATCAAGTGAATGGAGTGGTGCACATGCTGCCTGACCACAACTTCATTCAGAAAGGGGAACTAAAATCTCCCATTTTCCTGCTCAATGGGGGCTTCAGTTGTCAGACCTCCACAGATCTGCAAGTTATGCCATATTCTTTGGATAGAGCAAAATTTTCCAAGATCACTATATCACCTTCAACGGTGTTTGGTGTTCCATTACATTCAAGTAAGGTAACACTTGTTAACATTTTGGAACTTGTAAAATCTTTGAAAAATCCTAAAATGCTATATAGTATATTACTATACTATATACAATATGCTCATATAAGTGTTACAGTTCTGTGTGTGTATATATATATATATATATATATATATATATATATATATATATATATTTTCTTAAACTACAGAACCTCTTAGCTGTAGAACACTACAGCGAGGTCCACAGGCCCAATGATGGGCGGCTGTATGTCTGAACTCAATGTGAACTACTGCGAAGACTCTGCAGCGTGAAAATCAATGTGAACTAGTGCAGAACACTGCAGCCTAATTCATTGTGAACTACTGCAGAACACTGCAGCCTGAAAGACAATATAAACTACTGCAAGACACTGCAGCCTAACTCAATGTGAACTACTGCAGAACACTGCAGCCTGGATTAAATGTGAACTACTGCAAAACACTGCATCCTGAACTCAATGTGAACAGTGTGTACTGTGCGACACTCCATGTGAACAAGGTGCAACTAAAATCCTGCCAGTTTAGCTCACTGGCCAGGTGCACCAGTACAAGTGAAACACACACAGCTGCCAAGGGTTAACACTCACCCCAGGCCAGCAAACACAGACACTTACCCCTGCGACAGCTAGGAGCCACCACGGAAGTTTTAGAACATTCTCCTGCACACAGCTTGGAGTCCCCAGGGGGGTTGCATGCTCCGGCAAACAGCTTGGAGACATCACACACCCACGCTCCGCACATAGCTTGGAGCCCCCAGGGGGGTTTGCATGCTCCGGCACACATCTTGGAGACATCACACACCCATGCTCCAGCACACAGCTGGGAGCCATACATGAAGTCTGACAGTACACATAGGCTATCTCAGAGACCATACCTGCTGCAGATATACAAGCTGGAACGGCGTCTACCGCTCCTAGCCCTGGTGTAGATCTAGCAGTTCAGGGTTTACAGGTCCTAACTAAGCACCCAGATTGAAGCAGAGAAACCCCCACACAGAGGCCTAGTCTGACAACCTTCCTGAATACTGGAGCCTATCCCTGACTACTGTCATTCACTCCATGGACTTTGAGGAAAGCTTAGACAAAATGTGAACACCCGGCAGGCGGCGGCTCACACTATTTAAAGGGAAGTCCCGGCCCAATAGGGGCGGTAGCCATGACCTCACCGCTCATGCTCAGTAGGGGGGAAATGGCACTTAGCTTGTGAGCAGCTCCAATACGTCTGAGCATGCTCAGTTAGGTGAAAGCTGGATGATAGCAACCTGCGGGATGATAGCAACCTGCGGGATGATAGCAACCTGCGGGACCGAATCCTAACAATAAGTTATTTACCAGTGCAGGGTCATCTGGTTATTTTAGTCTACCACACTACCCTCCAGGCTTCAGTGACATCTCCACTGTTGCAGTATATCACCACAAGCCTGTGGCAATGAGTTTGTCAATCAAGCCTGGAGGGGTAAGGTTGTAGACCAGAATGGCTAACTCTACCTGATATTCTTACTGGCCATAACTGTAGCATGGTCACATACACTTATACGAGCTATGCTGCAGTTCTTTGTACAATGAGTAGAATTCAACTGTGCAGGAAAAAAACACAAAAAGGCAATGACCCCATGTTGTGGAAACACAGCTTTTTTTGTTGCAGACTTTGTTGTGTTTTTTTTTAACCAAAGACAATAATGGCTACAAAGTGAATGGGAATGTTAATGAAAAATCTTATACTTCTACTTTCTGCTAAATCTACCCCTGGCTTTGGCTCAAAAAACTACAACAAAATTTTCAACAAGAAAAGCTGCTTTTCCACAACGTGGGGCCTTAGCCTAAGGTAGGCATGTCCTAAAACACTGCTGCTTCCTTCTCTATATCCCTAAATAATATCCATACAAAAAAAATCTGTTATTTAATGTATGGGCAATGTCAATTTACTGTAAACTGAAATAATAGGCAAATGCAATCCCACATTGCATTGTTCCAGAATATATTTATACTCATATAATCACATCACAAAAAACCTGGTCATTATTGGTCCTAAATAGAGATGAGGGAGTAGGATTTGATTGAATACCTTCCTTGCATAGTTATTGGTGTAATCGGTCGAATACCACGCGGTAAACACAGTAAAAATTTGATGCCTCTCCCACCTTTCCTGGCGCTTTTTTACACCAATAACTATGCAGGGGAGGTATTCGATCGAACAGTAGTCACTCATCTCTAGTCATAAACAGTTAAAGTTGACTATACAAAAATTAGAAGTGTTTGTGTTATTTTGTCCAACCTCAGTGCATGATCATGCTAAATTCTTCAGAGTAGGCAACTTTTTGCAGCAGTTCACCAATCTATGAGTCTTGAGCAGGTGATCCCCTTCTTGATACCCCATAGTTACCAAACAGTGTTGTCCTAAAATAAATTATAAGAATTAAATTATTGAAATATGATCATTTATTCAATGGTTGTTCAACCATCAGCCTACTTATATCTAATATGTATGGCTATATATATATATACAGTATATATATATATCTTAGACTTTAAAACAGCGCTGTATAATCACGTCTAATAACATTTTCTTCTCCCTGCTCTACTTCTAAAGATTATATTAATTTTCTTATTTCACCTATATACTATAGACCCTTGAGCACCAAAGAATCATTGTGTAAGGAAAGAAGATTATTTCATATCCAGGTGTGTTTGTTAGTACATTTTTCCATAATAAATTTCACGGCTTATAAAAGAGAAGATGAGGAAGAAATTGAGATTGATTCTAGCAGCTTTTATTCTGCTTATCACTACCTTTGAGTTTTCTTCTAAGACTTGAAATTTATGGCACAATGTAAAGACACAGTGCTGATCACTACTGTAAAAGGTTATGATAAATGTTATCTTGCAAATTATAATGTAAAGTTGTATAAAATCTATTAAAATGTGAAACCAGTATGTTGACTTTCATATTTCCATTTGTGGCACGGAGTTTCATAGAAGTTCTGAATGAATAGATTTTATCCAACCACCTGTAAAGATTCAGCAAATAGTGTTTTATGGAAGTTGAAGACAACACTTTTCAAGACATTAAGAAGAAGATGTATGAGGGTTTATCTTTGTAACACATGTAACCTTCTGCATCCCCTGGGATGACCTTTTTCTTCTCTCATTTATGAAAATGATTCATGTGTATGGTGTTCTGTTTTATTCTGTCGGTTGGCTATAAATCTTACTATATGGGGTTGAGTGATGAGGTTAAAATTCTACTTTAGTCAAGGTTTTCTAAAGCAAAAAAGCTGCAACAAAAAGACATTCTGAACTTGTTTAGAATAAGCACTAAATAATCCTAGTGATATAATGCTTATTAATGCAGATTCAGTTTTTGGCATGGTAAAATTTGGTGATTTTTTTTGTGATAACATTGAATCATTCTAACAACAAATCACATGGCTAAGCAACAGACTGAGCTTGATGGTACAGCACACGGAGTGGCAGATTCTCATTGACTCTGTCACACTACTTTTTATGTGGTCAAACATGTTTAATAGCCGTTGGCCAAAGAGCTCAACAACTATTGCTCTCAATTTGCTGACATGTTTACTGCTATTAGAGTCACTGCCAGGAACTTAAATCCCATAGGAACAAAGTTTCAGGCATTTGGATTTTAACTCATCTTCTACAACAAAAGGTGCCTGTGGAGAAATGACCCCAACGTATTACAGTGTCTGCCAATCATGCTAAATATGGCAAAATCCACCAATAACTAATAGCCAGGTTAAGTTAAATGATTTTTTATATGATGTTCAGTTGTTCATTATGTGGGCACAGGACTGGCATCAGCAACTTGACAACCTGGGCAAGTGTCAGGGCCCATAATGCCAGAAGAGGCACACTCAACATCCTTAATCAAATTGTTCATTGGATTGGTAATAGCTCCAGTGAGCGAGCAGTGAATATGGATTTTATAACTATGCAAAGCTCTGGGTAATCCCCAGACTCCACATCCCTTCCCTTTTCTGCAGTTGACATGGTCATGTGTGCCACTGTTGAAGCATACAGAAGGCAAGTGATTATGCTGAATAATTATGAAGACTGTGGTCATCACTTGCTCCCCAGGACTCATTAAATTACCATGTAGGAGGTATAAAAGGACATTTTTGGGTGTATATTCTTTGTTTTTGGAACACACTGCTTCTGCATGACTCATTCCATATGGAAGCCTACTGACGCTCTATTGCCCAAGGGCTCACACAAACCTGGAACCAGCCCTGTGAGGGCACCTCAGAAGACTAATGGAAACTCACCCTGGCTAGAGAAAAAGGTCCAATGTCCTGTGCTAAATGTATTTTTTTACTGTGATAGCTGTAAAGCTGCAGAATAGTCTACTCAGAATTTGTATTATTGAGTTTAGAATTATCTCCATTGGTCAACACTGTTCAGGTTAATATATGACTACGAAAGCCTCAAAATATAGGCCAATAATATTGATTTAGTGGGATCCCAAGTCATAACACCCTCATAATCAGCTAATTGAAAGAGTCATGATTCCCGTTCATTGTTTACCAGACACAGTTCCATACATTTTGTAGTGGCTGTGCCTGGCATTTCATCTCAGTCCTATTTACTTAAATAGGACTAAGCAACAAAGGGCCTCAGGTACAGCTACGACAAAATGTGTGTTATCTCTGGTCAACAGTGAAGGAGATACAGTGCTTACCAAAATGCCCCTGAGCTTTCAATCAGGTGATAGGTGGGAGTGCTGGGAGGAAGACTCCAATCAGTGTGGTGTTTATGACTTATTCGACGGCAAACGCTTTTATATTTACTATACCTCTTAACAAACTTAACACATTCTACTAAGTCATTCATAGGTGCCATAGGTAAACTTTTCCAATCATCCATCACATAATTGTGACATATATCCTGTAGAAAGATCATAAAATAAATAAGGGTAACTATTAGGATACAATAGTACAAGCTATCTCAGGATTCAATCTTTACAGCATGGTTATAATAAAGAGGATATTTCATAGCCAATTGATAGTTTGAAGGGTATTATCTTTAAAAACATACTGGGAAACATAAGGGGAATTTAGACATTCTTATCAGAATCACTATCAGTTTAAGATGACAGCAAGGTTGTATGTTTAATGAAAGTTGTGTTCTTTTTGTTAACTGCTGGTTCAAATGATATAGCCAGTAGACACGTCTGTGTTATCTTATGAAGTTATCAATGATATTAGAGTATTAGGAAGGTATTATGGTAAAGTGACAAGAGTGTGAGCTTTCAACTGCCATGTAATTATCCTGTGCTCATGATGTGCCAAAAATGCTCATCTTGATGGATGACTTATAAACTGGAAGAAATCCCTAAAAACACCTGCTATTTGAACTAGAATCAAGTATCTCAAATTATTTCAATTGACTTACAAACATCTTCCTTTTATAAATCTAAGTAAAACTTGGTGTTAGCATTGTGAAGCAAGCAAGAACTTTTCCTAGAAAATAAAATCAATCTTGAAAAGTCACTAGTAAAACAGTTATGAAGATGTGGTTGTTAAGATTTTGGTAAGTAGAATGTATGCAAAAAGTTTTCTTTTCCCATGCTGACAAAGTGAAAACAGGTTGTTAGAAATTGTTGCTAATTTATTGGAAAGGAAAACTAAACTATTGTATAGGTCTCAGTATTCAGACCCTTTTTCTCAGTAATTTCAGCCTCCAGTCTTCTTTTGTTGATTCCACAAGGTTTGCACTCCTGGATTTGGGCATTTTCTGCCATTCTTTTCCGGAAATTCTCTCAAACTCTGTGAGATTGGATGGGGACCATCGATAGACAGCTTGGTCTCTCCTAGGATATAATCAATTGGGTTTAAGACAGGGCTCAGACTGGACCACTCAAGGACATTCATAGAGTTGTCCCTAAGCCACTCTTGTGTTGTGCCACCACCATGTTTCACTGTACGGATGTAGAGATGAGCGACTAGTGAAATATTCGAGATTCAATATTTGTTTCGAGTAGAGCCTCAATATTCGACTACTCGATCGAACATCAAATCCCATTACAGTCTATGGGAAAAAAATGCTCGTTTCAGGGGAAACCACTATTTGACTAAAGGAGAGATACCAAGTCCACAAGTAGCAGGGGGAGAGTATTTAGGAGGAGCGCTGTGCAGTTAAAGCGCACGGACCCCATAAACTATAACTGCTCCATGCGCTTTAACTGCACAGCGCTTGCAGTTGCGCTGATATTCTGTTTTGGGGGGGTCCTCCTGCGGACTCCTTCTGGACGTGAGGCAAGCGCTAATGTGAACTTTCTCATCCTGCAGAACCAGCATTGATTGGCCGAATGCTATACAGTGTATAGCATTCGGTCAATCAACGCTGGTTCTGCAGCAGGCTCTTCTTTGCTAGTCAGAAGAGCTGGCAGCTTGCGGTAATGCAGGAGCTGAATTTTTCTCATAGGAATGCATTGACCAGCGTCGATTGGCCAAATGCTATACAGTGTACAGCATTGGCCAACCAATGCTGGTTCTGCTGGAGGCTCGTCTGTGAGGAGGTGGAGTCTAAGATCGGACCACAATGGAGACTGCTGTGGTCCAATCTTAGACTCTGCCTCCTCACAGACGAGCCTCCTGCAGAACTAGCGTTGATTGGCGGAATGCCGTACACTGTATAGCATTCGGCCAATCAATGCTGGTCAATGCATTCCTATGAGAAACAGTCAGCTTTTGCATAACAAAAAGCTGCCAGCTCTCCCGACTAGAAAAGAAGAGCCTGCTGCAGAACCAGCATTGATTTCCTGAATGCTGTACACTGTTAATGCTGGTTCTGAATCAAATCTTTACTGCGAATAGGAGTAGTACTCGAATGAGTACAAGTATTTTGAATACCGTAGTATTCTATTGAATACCTACTCGATCGAATACTACTCACTCATCTCTATGCGGATGATATTAGGCAGGTGATTTCCTCCAGATATGACTCTTAGATTTAAAGCCAAATGTTCAATCCTGATTTCATCAGACCAGAAAATCTTGTTTCTCACAGTCTGAAAGTCCTTTAGGTACTTTTTTTTTTTTTTTTTACAAACTCCATCTGGGTTTTTACTGAGGATGCACTTCTTTCTGGACACAAGTTGATGGAGTGTTGCTGTGATGGTTAACCTTTTAGAAATGTCTCCCATCTGCAAATAGGATCTTTAGAGCTCAGTCAGAGTGACCATTGGGTTCTTGGTCACCTCTCTTACCAAGGTCCTTCTCCCCTGATTACTTAGTTTGATGGACAGCTCTAGGAAGAGCTTTGGTTGTTTCATCCATTTTCTATTTAAGGATGATGTAGGCCACTCTTCTCTTGGGATTTTTCAGTAAAGCAGAAAATATTTGTATCCTTCTCTGGATCTATGTCCCCTCACACTGCTGTCTCTGAGCTCCGTTCTTTCTTCCTCATGACTTGGTTTTTACTCTACGTGTTGTCAATTATAATACCTTATATAGGCAGGGGTGTGTCATTACAAATCATGTTCAATGAATTTAACACCAATTTCAATGATGATCAAGAAAACTGGAAGGCCCCGAGAGATACATTTCAAGCATCATAGTAAAAGGTCTGAATACTTGTGAAATTTTAGATTTTCTATTTTAATAATTTTGAAAAAATTCAGAAATACTGTTTCCATAGTCTCATTATGTGGTATTGAGAGCAGATTGGAAGGGGAAAGCCTGATTTTTTTTAATTCTAGTACAATGCCTCAACATAACAAAATTTGAACTTTCTAAATACATTTTATAAGCTGATAAAATGCCTATGCAGGTTGCAGTGACACTATGTTGCAGTTGTATTCCTTGCATGTTTTTTATGTGATAATTGATATAAAAACAAATTTATTAAATATTTCAGTAGGCTGCCATTTTCCTTCATTGCACTTCACTTTTCAGCTTTTCTGTTTAGACTGGAGAAGGTATATCAGAGTCATTGATTTATTATTAGAGAACAATATAATGTCAAATGAGAGCTCAACTAAGACATAGACAAGAAATGGTAAAATGCTGTACAGACAGACAAAGCTATATCTGCTTCATTCCTGTCTCTTTCTGGTCTTTGGAGGCTATATATTAAAGGGGATAAAAGGAACTTACATATTAATAACCTATCCTAAGATCAGCTGATAGAAAATGTAACAGCTTTCCGGTATGTGCTGTAGCCTCTTCACTGAATACCTATAATATAATAATAATACATTTCATACATTTCATTTATGTAGTGCCAACATATTCTGCTGCACTTTACAATTCATAGGGTTTATATACAGACAAAATGTGACATAACAGTGTAATAAATTAGTTTACAAAATAGGAGTGGGTCCCTGATCACAAGGGCTTACAATCTACAGGCAGAAGGGGTTGATAAAAAGTGGTAGTAGTACTTATACAGTGGACCAGCCAGTCATGAGTCAGTGTCTTGTTTTGTGCAGATTCAAAGTTACACACAGATAAAGCATCATGTCCTGTGGGATAATGTGTGTGTGTGGAGAAACTACATGAACAGAGGAGGCTTCGTCTTAGGGAATATAACTGCAGAAGTATAAAATTAGGAAATATGATAGGCCTGTCTCAAGAGATGTGCAGTAACAGATACAGAACGTAGGCATGAGTGTAGCATTTAGACTGATAGAGCCTGGCTGCTGCTTTAAGAATAGATTGTAGATGGGACAGTTCAGTGAGGGGAAGACCGATTAGGAGGGAGTTACAGTAGTCAAGTCTAGAATAATTCAGGGTAACAATAAGGGTACCAAGCAAATAGCTATATATCGCTTAGGGACTCTGCTGTTGTATGATGTGACTGATGAATATGACACCATCGGCACAGGGAAGACTCTTCAGCATTCATAAGTGCCATGGCCTCTTCAAAAAGCTTATAGGCAGGATCCAGAGTTTTGGACCTCCACCGATCACATATTAATGGCATAAAGATACATCATCAATATTTTGATGATGTATCAAAATAATTAATTGCAGCTAACCTAAAGGACACACAACTTTGTACACTGTCTATAATGACTGCATCTACAATATGACTGTCCCTGGGCATGTACGAAAAAAAAAAGTTATATAATTTGAAACATAATAATACATAATACACAAATTATTTGTCTTCAAAATAATTACTCCAAAACTAAATTTGCTTTCATGATGCATTCTCTTTCAGTATGTTTCAGCATGTCTGTTCATTATTCTATAGCACCTTTTCTAAGAATTGTGATGTTCCACTATTATTCCTGGAAATTCATGAACAAATAAAGAACTGTATTGCCTCATTTACATTTCAGGTTCTATGTCTCTATGGACACACCCTATAAAAAAAAGAGAGAATAGTAAAGCACTGAGTTTAATGTATGCTAACATTTCCTGTTGTAATTACAGAAAAATTCCAGAATACTGATACAAAATAATGAATCTTCCGAGATGTCAGGAGATGCGAGAAATCAACTTTTACTTATAGGCGAAGAAAAAAGTGAATCTACATTTGTATACCAGGTAATTAGAGATGAGCGAACACTAAAATGTTCGAGGTTCGAAATTCGATTCGAACAGCCGCTCAATGTTCGTGTGTTCGAACGGGTTTCGAACCCCATTATAGTCTATGGGGAACAGATACTCGTTAAGGGGGAAACCCAAATCCGTGTCTGGAGGGTCACCAAGTCCACTATGACACCCCAGGAAATGATGCCAACACCTCTGGAATGACACTGGGACAGCAGGGGAAGCATGTCTGGGGGCATCTAACACACCAAAGACCCTCTATTACCCCAACATCACAGCCTAACAACTACACACTTTACACACTCAATACCACCTCTCTGACAGTAGGAAAACACCTTGAAACATGTGTATTTGGCACTTGCAGTGAGGAGAGCTTGTCACCAGCAGTGAATTTGGCCCTTGTAGTAAGTTGAGGTTGGCACCAACATTTGTTTTGAAAATCAGGGTGGATTGAGCCTCTAACCAGCAGAGTTTGGGCAAATTCATGGTGGAGGGAGCCTCTAAAAACCCCAGTTTGGACCAATTCATGGTGGAGGGAGACTCTAAAAACCCCAGTTTGGACCAATTCATGGTGGAGGGAGCCTCTAAAAACCCCAGTTTGGACCAATTCATGGTGGAGGGAGCCTCTAACCAGCCCAGTTTGGGCAAATTCATGGTGGAGGGAGCCTCTAACCAGCCCAGTTTGGACCAATTAATGGTGGAGGGAGCCTCTAACCAGCCCAGTTTGGACCAATTAATGGTGGAGGGAGCCTCTAACCACCCCAGTTTGGACCAATTCATGGTGGAGGGAGCCTCTAACCAGCCCAGTTTGGACCAATTCATGGTGGAGGGAGCCTCTAAAAAACCCAGTTTGGACCAATTCATGGTGGAGGGAGCCTCTAAACAGCCCAGTTTGGGCAAATTCATGGTGGAGGGAGCCTCTAACCACCCCAGTTTGGACCAATTCATGGTGGAGGGAGCCTCTAAACAGCCAAGTTTGGACCAATTCATGGTGAAGGGAGCCTCTAAAAACCCGTTTGGACCAATTCATGGTGGAGGGAGCCTCTAACCAGCCCAGTTTGGGCAAATTCATGGTGGAGGGAGCCTCTAAACAGCCCAGTTTGGGCAAATTCATGGTGGAGGGAGCCTCTAACCAGCCCAGTTTGGACCAATTCATGGTGGAGGGAGCCTCTAACCAGCCCAGTTTGGGCAAATTCATGGTGGAGGGAGCCTCTAAACAGCCCAGTTTGGGCAAATTCATGGTGGAGGGAGCCTCTAACCAGCCCAGTTTGGACCAATTAATGGTGGAGGGAGCCTCTAAACAGCCAAGTTTTGGGAAATTCATGGTGGAGGGAGCCTCTAACCAGCCCAGTTTGGACCAATTAATGGTGGAGGGAGCCTCTAACCACCCCAGTTTGGACCAATTCATGGTGGAGGGAGCCTCTAAACAGCCAAGTTTGGACCAATTCATGGTGGAGGGAGCCTCTAAAAACCCCAGTTTGGACCAATTCATGGTGGAGGGAGCCTCTAACCAGCCCAGTTTGGGCAAATTCATGGTGGAGGGAGCCTCTAAACAGCCCAGTTTGGGCAAATTCATGGTGGAGGGAGCCTCTAACCAGCCCAGTTTGGACCAATTAATGGTGGAGGGAGCCTCTAAACAGCCAAGTTTTGGGAAATTCATGGTGGAGGGAGCCTCTAACCAGCCCAGTTTGGACCAATTCATGGTGGAGGGAGCCTCTAACCAGCCCAGTTTGGACCAATTAATGGTGGAGGGAGCCTCTAAACAGCCCAGTTTGGGCAAATTCATGGTGGAGGGAGCCTCTAACCAGCCCAGTTTGGACCAATTAATGGTGGAGGGAGCCTCTAAACAGCCAAGTTTTGGGAAATTCATGGTGGAGGGAGCCTCTAACCAGCCCAGTTTGGACCAATTCATGGTGGAGGGAGCCTCTAACCAGCCCAGTTTGGACCAATTCATGGTGGAGGGAGCCTCTAAACAGCCCAGTTTGGGCAAATTCATGGTGGAGGGAGCCTCTAAAAAACCCAGTTTGGACCAATTCATGGTGGAGGGAGCCTCTAATTAGCCCAGTTTGGACCAATTAATTGTGGAGGGAGCCTCTAACCAGCCCAGTTTGGACCAATTAATGGTGGAGGGAGCCTCTAACCACCCCAGTTTGGGCAAATTCATGGTGGAGGGAGCCTCTAACCAGCCCAGTTTGGACCAATTAATGGTGGAGGGAGCCTCTAAACAGCCAAGTTTTGGGAAATTCATGGTGAAGGGAGCCTCTAACCAGCCCAGTTTGGACCAATTCATGGTGGAGGGAGCCTCTAAACAGCCCAGTTTGGGCAAATTCATGGTGGAGGGAGCCTCTAAAAAACCCAGTTTGGACCAATTCATGGTGGAGGGAGCCTCTAATTAGCCCAGTTTGGACCAATTAATTGTGGAGGGAGCCTCTAACCAGCCCAGTTTGGACCAATTAATGGTGGAGGGAGCCTCTAACCACCCCAGTTTGGACCAATTCATGGTGGAGGGAGCCTCTAAACAGCCAAGTTTGGACCAATTCATGGTGGAGGGAGCCTCTAAAAACCCCAGTTTGGACCAATTCATGGTGGAGGGAGCCTCTAACCAGCCCAGTTTGGGCAAATTCATGGTGGAGGGAGCCTCTAAACAGCCCAGTTTGGGCAAATTCATGGTGGAGGGAGCCTCTAACCAGCCCAGTTTGGACCAATTAATGGTGGAGGGAGCCTCTAAACAGCCAAGTTTTGGGAAATTCATGGTGGAGGGAGCCTCTAACCAGCCCAGTTTGGACCAATTCATGGTGGAGGGAGCCTCTAACCAGCCCAGTTTGGACCAATTCATGGTGGAGGGAGCCTCTAACCAGCCCAGTTTGGACCAATTCATGGTGGAGGGAGCCTCTAACCAGCCCAGTTTGGACCAATTCATGGTGGAGGGAGCCTCTAAAAAACCCAGTTTGGACCAATTCATGGTGGAGGGAGCCTCTAAACAGCCCAGTTTGGGCAAATTCATGGTGGAGGGAGCCTCTAACCACCCCAGTTTGGACCAATTCATGGTGGAGGGTGTTAGGAGTATTTTGTGTCGTGGGTATTGGTGCACACCTTCTGACTTGCTCGCACGCACTGTTGGTAGACAGCTTGATTTCCTGGTTCATTAGTCTGTCCTCCCATTTGCACCTGGGAGGAGTGGTCTCTACTCTGTATTTAAACCCATGCCTCCCATGGTTCTGTGCTGAGTGTCGCTTTTACAGAGCTAGGCCTTAGCAGGAGGAGTAGGTGGTTATCTTGGATAGAGGAAGTTCCGTGGTTGGTTTTTGGGAGGTTTTGGGTGAACAAGTTGGTTTGTGTGTTTTCCCTTCTGTGTTCACCAATCCTCCCTCCGTGTATAATTGACTGTGTGAGTGAATTGCCTTATCCTTTGATTTCTACTCAGTTTCCCTGTGTTTGTTTCCTAGTGTACGCTTCCTTCCCATATTGGTTTGGGGAATTCCTTTCCTACATGTTTCCTGTGTGCTGCTTGTGTTGTTAGTCAGCGCACACCCTTGTCAGTCCCTGTCAGTAGCAGCTTCACTTGTTCGTTAGGGGTGACCCCCTTTAGTCTCCAGTCCCTAGAGATCTTATAGGGCATTCCTTCTCCCACTTCCCTCTAGGCCTACGGTGTCAGTGAGAGAGGAGCTGTCGGGGTCAGGTTTAGCCTGAGAACAGCCGACCTACACCCGTGAGGCAGGGACCGGGTTAGCTAGTGGGAGTAGTGCAGGGCGAGATTCCCTACTGCAATCCCTTAGCCCCGTTGCAGCTACCTGGACTGACATAACAGTACACTCAGCCGGTAAAAAAAAAAAAAAAAAAAGGAAAGGTTCGTTTGCATTATGACGGACCTGAAACAGTTGTACCAGGCGGTGCAGCAGATCTCCACTGAGATGGAGGGGATCAAGCTACGAATGGATGCCATCCAAGCTTCTGGCGTATCTCAAGTACAGCAGTTGGCTCAACACACAGCCTCTCAGGTGGAGGGCATACAGAGGCAGGTGAGTAGCGCCCCTGTGGGTCGGCCTCTGGAGCCAAAAGTCAGCTTACCTGAACCCTTCCGAGGTAAGAGGTCAGATTTTTTCCGATTTCAAAAGGACTGTCTTTTGTATTTCCGGCTACGGCCGTTTTCCTCCGGTTCTGAGGTACAGAGAGTTGGGATTATTATTACTTTATTGAGAGATGATCCACTCATCTGGGCACATTCGTTACCAGCCGACTCAGCTTGCTTACTAACTGTAGAGGCGTTTTTCTCCACAATGGGGTTACTGTATGACGACCCAGACAGGGTACGCACGGCTGAGTATAACCTACGACGTGTGGTGCAAGGGGAGCACGCTATAGAGAAATATTGCACCGAGTTTCGTAGGTGGGCAGCAGAAGTACACTGGAATGACCCCGCTCTACTTAGTCAGTTTGAGACAGGGCTCTCGGACCAGGTTAAAGATCATCTAGTTTCTCACCCTGTTCCTGGAGATCTAGATGAGGCCATGCAGCTGGCAATTAGAGTTGGACGGCGCCTCCGGGAGCGTGGAGACAAGAGTCCTGGGGGGGTTAGCCCTCCTCAATTCTCTGTTTTTGGAGAGGACCCGGGGGACCAACCCATGCAGATTGGGGCCACTGTGCGAAGTGCTAGACCCAAGAGTGAAGGGTCCCGCACAGTACGCTGTTTTGTGTGTGGAGGAATGGGACATTTAGCAAGGGTATGCCCCTCCAGAGAATGGTTCGCCAAGGAGGGTAATAACCCCAGGTCTATTGAGAGTAAGGGGAGAAAACCTACTAAGGAGGGAGGTGTGCATATTTCCTGTACTCAGACTGCCGGGTTGACCCTTGATGGATGGGTAAATGGGCAGAAGTGCCGGATTTTGGTTGATTGTGGTTCGGCAGTCAACCTTATTGACTCAGAGTTTTGCGAGCAACTAAGGGTGAGTCCTTTGGTCTTGAAGTCTCAGATACCGGTGTGGGCTATTGATAAGACCCCTCTACAGCAATCTGTCATCTCCAAACAGGTGGAGGGTCTGGAGTTTATTGTGGGTGGCCACAGGGAAGAGATTGACTTGTTCTTGTTGTCTAAATTACCAGCACAAGTAGTGTTGGGGTGGCCCTGGCTGAAGCAGCATAACCCTATTATCAACTGGGAGACTGAGTCAGTAGTTTCTTGGGGGCAGGGGTGTAATGGTCGATGTCTGCCCATATCCGTGATGTCTTTGTCTATAGATAATTTGCCTCAAGAAATATGTGAGTTCAGGGAGGTCTTTGAGGAAAGGGCAGCCAAGACATTACCACCACATCGCACCTATGATTGCTCGATTAAATTTATACCTAATGCAGTGTTACCCAAGACAAGGTTGTACAATCTCACTATTCCGGAGAGGGAGGCGCTCAAAGAGTATATTGAGGGGAGTCTAGAGGTGGGGCATATTCGCCCATCTAAGTCCCCAGTAGCAGTGGGGTTTTTCTTTGTAAAGAAGAAAGATGGAGGGTTGCGCCCTTGTTTGGATTTTAGGGAGATTAATAAAATCACGGTGCGGAATCCCTATCCCATCCCGTTGATCTCGGATCTTTTCTGCCAGATTACGGGAGCTCGCTGGTTTAGTAAAATAGATTTACGTGGGGCGTATAACTTGCTGAGAATCAAGAAGGGGGATGAGTGGAAAACAGCGTTTAACACACCCCTAGGACACTTTGAGAATCTTGTGATGCCTTTCGGTCTAACCAATGCGCCCGCGTTTTTTCAGAATTTTATTAATGATGTACTAAGTGCCGTCATAGGGAGGGGGGTTGTGGTCTATCTGGACGATATACTCATTTACACCCCGGATTTGGAGACTCATTGGGAGAGAGTGAGAGAGGTTTTAAATCTCCTGAGGGTTAACCAATTAAGTGCTAAGCTGGAGAAATGTGTGTTCGCGGTCAATAAATTATGTTTCCTTGGCTATATCCTATCGGACAAGGGGTTCGAGATGGATCCTGAGAAGGTCAGGGCAGTCTTGGAGTGGCCGCGACCTGAGAACCTAAAGGCGGTCCAACGGTTCTTGGGATTCTCCAACTATTATCGCCAGTTTATTAAGGGATTTTCTGAGGTTGTGAAACCCATCTCGGACTTGACTAAGAAGGGGGCTGACTGTGCTAAGTGGTCGCCAGAGGCGCTAGCCGCGTTTGAAGAATTGAAGAAGCGATTCTCCTCCGCTCCCATTTTGAGACAGCCGGATGAGAGGTTGGCCTTCCGAGTGGAGGTGGATGCCTCCTCGGTGGGGGTGGGTGCAGTACTTTCTCAGGAGTTCGAGGAGGGTACGCATCCCTGTGCCTTCTTTTCTAAGAAATTCTCTGCCTCTGAACGGAATTATGACATCGGAGATAAAGAACTACTGGCAATAAAACTAGCGTTCGAACATTGGCGTCATTTCCTGGAGGGGGCCAGAAGGCCAGTCCAGGTATTTACCGATCACAAGAATTTGGTTTATCTTGGGTCGGCGAAGAGATTAAATGCACGGCAGGCCAGATGGGCTCTATTTTTTGCGCGGTTCCATTTTACCGTGACTTATGTGCCGGGTTCAAAGAATGTTAAGGCTGATGCTTTATCCCGGTATATGTCGACTGAGGAGGAACGAGAGGCGCCGGCCACTATTCTTGGGGATGAAGTGGTGGTAGCAGTATTGGGCACGAAATTGGAGAAAGCCTTGATCGAAGCGCAACACGCTGCACCTTCCAAGGTACCTAGAAACAAGCTGTTTGTCCCAACTACTCTCCGACAAAGTCTACTGAGGGAGTGTCACGAGTCGGTTCTTGCTGGTCACCCGGGGGTTTCAGAGACCATGAGATTGGTGTCTAGGAATTTTTGGTGGCCAGGGTGGAGTAAGGATGTCTTGCAGTTTGTTCAAAATTGTTCGGTCTGTGCAAGAGCCAAGGCGTCGCATACCCGTCCCCACGGTCTTCTACATCCGTTAGAACCTCCTAAGGCACCTTGGACTCATCTGTCTATGGATTTCATCACGGGCCTTCCAGTGTCTAAGGGTTTCACGGTCATTTGGGTAGTCGTTGACCGCTTCACGAAAATGTGCCATTTGATCCCGTTTTCCAGGCTGCCATGTGCCAAGACACTATCAGGGTCATTTATTAAAGAAATTGTAAGGTTGCATGGTCTTCCTGAGGAGATCGTTTCGGACAGGGGTCCGCAATTTGTGGCTAAATTCTGGCGGGCTTTTTGCAGCAGGTTGGGAGTTACACTGTCGTTTTCCTCCGGGTTTCACCCGGAGTCTAACGGGCAAACAGAGAGGAAGAATCAGGATGTGGAACAGTTTTTGAGGTGTTTTGTTCGAGAGAATCAGAATAATTGGGCTGACTTTCTTCCCCTGGCAGAATTTTCCTTAAACAACCATGATTCCAACGCCACAGGTACCACACCTTTTTTTTGCTCCGGTGGTAGACATCCTGTTTTCGGAGTATTTTCTTCCATTTCGTCCCCAGTTCCGGAGGAGGAGCTATTTTCTAAAAAGCTGCAAGGGGTATGGTCCCGTATCCGAGAGAATCTGGTGCGGGCGTCGCACCAGGCTAAGGTCCAGGCGGATAGGAAGAGAGGGGAGTTGCAGTTCTTCCCTGGTGAGATGGTTTGGTTGTCCACCAAGAATATCAGGTTGAAGGTTCCTAGCAAGAAGCTGAGTCCCAGGTTTGTGGGTCCTTTTAAGATCATCAAGATGGTAAATGAAGTGGCGGCGCAGCTGCAACTACCTAAAAGGTGGAAGATAAACCGGGTGTTTCATGTCTCCTTGTTAAAGAAGGCCAAGAAGGGAACGTCTCCAGTTAAAGTTCCACCAGTTTCTGAGTCCGGGGAGTATGAGATATCCCGAGTTCTGGATAGCAAATATGTTCGGGGGAAGCTACGGTATCTGGTGGCATGGAAGGGATACGGTCCTGAAGATAATTCTTGGGTTCTGGAGTCGGATATGTCAGCCCCCAGACTCGTGGCGAAATTCCACAAGGAGTTCCCGAAGAAGGATGCTCCTAGAGAATCCGGAGTCTTCTCCTTGAGGGGAGGATCCTGTTAGGAGTATTTTGTGTCGTGGGTATTGGTGCACACCTTCTGACTTGCTCGCACGCACTGTTGGTAGACAGCTTGATTTCCTGGTTCATTAGTCTGTCCTCCCATTTGCACCTGGGAGGAGTGGTCTCTACTCTGTATTTAAACCCATGCCTCCCATGGTTCTGTGCTGAGTGTCGCTTTTACAGAGCTAGGCCTTAGCAGGAGGAGTAGGTGGTTATCTTGGATAGAGGAAGTTCCGTGGTTGGTTTTTGGGAGGTTTTGGGTGAACAAGTTGGTTTGTGTGTTTTCCCTTCTGTGTTCACCAATCCTCCCTCCGTGTATAATTGACTGTGTGAGTGAATTGCCTTATCCTTTGATTTCTACTCAGTTTCCCTGTGTTTGTTTCCTAGTGTACGCTTCCTTCCCATATTGGTTTGGGGAATTCCTTTCCTACATGTTTCCTGTGTGCTGCTTGTGTTGTTAGTCAGCGCACACCCTTGTCAGTCCCTGTCAGTAGCAGCTTCACTTGTTCGTTAGGGGTGACCCCCTTTAGTCTCCAGTCCCTAGAGATCTTATAGGGCATTCCTTCTCCCACTTCCCTCTAGGCCTACGGTGTCAGTGAGAGAGGAGCTGTCGGGGTCAGGTTTAGCCTGAGAACAGCCGACCTACACCCGTGAGGCAGGGACCGGGTTAGCTAGTGGGAGTAGTGCAGGGCGAGATTCCCTACTGCAATCCCTTAGCCCCGTTGCAGCTACCTGGACTGACATAACAGAGGGAGCCTCTAAACAGCCAAGTTTGGACCAATTCATGGTGAAGGGAGCCTCTAAAAACCCGTTTGGACCAATTCATGGTGGAGGGAGCCTCTAACCAGCCCAGTTTGGGCAAATTCATGGTGGAGGGAGCCTCTAACCAGCCCAGTTTGGACCAATTCATGGTGGAGGGAGCCTCTAACCAGCCCAGTTTGGGCAAATTCATGGTGGAGGGAGCCTCTAAACAGCCCAGTTTGGGCAAATTCATGGTGGAGGGAGCCTCTAACCAGCCCAGTTTGGACCAATTAATGGTGGAGGGAGCCTCTAAACAGCCAAGTTTTGGGAAATTCATGGTGGAGGGAGCCTCTAACCAGCCCAGTTTGGGCAAATTCATGGTGGAGGGAGCCTCTAAACAGCCCAGTTTGGGCAAATTCATGGTGGAGGGAGCCTCTAACCAGCCCAGTTTGGACCAATTAATGGTGGAGGGAGCCTCTAAACAGCCAAGTTTTGGGAAATTCATGGTGGAGGGAGCCTCTAACCAGCCCAGTTTGGACCAATTCATGGTGGAGGGAGCCTCTAACCAGCCCAGTTTGGACCAATTCATGGTGGAGGGAGCCTCTAAACAGCCCAGTTTGGGCAAATTCATGGTGGAGGGAGCCTCTAAAAAACCCAGTTTGGACCAATTCATGGTGGAGGGAGCCTCTAATTAGCCCAGTTTGGACCAATTAATTGTGGAGGGAGCCTCTAACCAGCCCAGTTTGGACCAATTAATGGTGGAGGGAGCCTCTAACCACCCCAGTTTGGGCAAATTCATGGTGGAGGGAGCCTCTAACCAGCCCAGTTTGGACCAATTAATGGTGGAGGGAGCCTCTAAACAGCCAAGTTTTGGGAAATTCATGGTGGAGGGAGCCTCTAACCAGCCCAGTTTGGACCAATTCATGGTGGAGGGAGCCTCTAAACAGCCCAGTTTGGGCAAATTCATGGTGGAGGGAGCCTCTAAAAAACCCAGTTTGGACCAATTCATGGTGGAGGGAGCCTCTAATTTGCCCAGTTTGGACCAATTAATTGTGGAGGGAGCCTCTAACCAGCCCAGTTTGGACCAATTAATGGTGGAGGGAGCCTCTAACCACCCCAGTTTGGACCAATTCATGGTGGAGGGAGCCTCTAAACAGCCAAGTTTGGACCAATTCATGGTGGAGGGAGCCTCTAAAAACCCCAGTTTGGACCAATTCATGGTGGAGGGAGCCTCTAACCAGCCCAGTTTGGGCAAATTCATGGTGGAGGGAGCCTCTAAACAGCCCAGTTTGGGCAAATTCATGGTGGAGGGAGCCTCTAACCAGCCCAGTTTGGACCAATTAATGGTGGAGGGAGCCTCTAACCAGCCCAGTTTGGACCAATTAATGGTGGAGGGAGCCTCTAACCTGCCCAGTTTGGACCAATTAATGGTGGAGGGAGCCTCTAACCACCCCAGTTTGGACCAATTCATGGTGGAGGGAGCCTCTAACCAGCCCAGTTTGGACCAATTCATGGTGGAGGGAGCCTCTAACCAGCCCAGTTTGGACCAATTCATGGTGGAGGGAGCCTCTAAAAAACCCAGTTTGGACCAATTCATGGTGGAGGGAGCCTCTAAACAGCCCAGTTTGGGCAAATTCATGGTGGAAGGAGCCTCTAACCAGCAGAGTTGTGGGAAAGCAGGGTGGAGGGAGCCTCTAACCAGCAGAGTTGGTGGAAATCAGGGTGGAGGGAGCCTCTAACCAGCAGAGTTGGGGGAAATCATGTTGGAGGGAGCCTAGTATTAGCAGAATTGTGCAACGCTTATGGTGGATGAGTATGAGGATGCGGAGGAATTGGAGAGGTTGAGTACAGACATGGAGTTTCATGTTGGGGTGCTTTACACAGGTGGGCACAAAAATGAAGGCTCTATCCAGTGGTGGTTCATTTTTATCAAAGTGAGCCGGTCGGCACTCTCAGCTGACAGACGGGTGCGCTTGTCAGTGATGATGCCACCGGCTGCACTGAACACCCTCTCAGATAGGACGCTGGCGGCAGGACAGGACAGCACCTCCAAGGCATATAGGGCAAGTTCAAGCCACAGGTCCAACTTCGACACCCAATACGTGTAGGGCGCAGAGGGGTCGGAGAGGACAGGGCTGTGGTCGGAAAGGTATTCCCGCAACATGCGCCTATACTTCTCACGCCTGGTGACACTAGGACCCTCCGTGGCGGCACTTTGGCGAGGGGGTGCCATCAAGGTGTCCCAGACCTTAGACAGTGTGCCCCTCGTTTGTGTGGACCGGTGAGAACTTGGTTGCCTACTGGAGGAACTGCCCTCCCTGCCGCCAACGTCACATGCTGGAAACATCTCCATCATATTCTGCACCAATTGCCTGTGGCAAGCATTGATGCGATTGGCCCTCCCCTCTACCGGAATAAAAGACGAGATGTTGTTTTTATACCGGGGGTCAAGGATAGCAAAGATCCAGTACTGGTTGTCCTCCATGATTTTGACAATACGCTTGTCGGTTGTAAAGCACCCCAACATGAACTCAGCCATGTCTGCCACAGTGTTAGTTGGCATGACTCCTCTGGCCCCACCGGAAAGTTCAATCTCCATTTCCTCCTCATCCTCCATGTCTACCCATCCGCGCTGCAACAATGGGACGATTCGAAGTTGCCCGGAAGCCTCCTGTATCACCATCACATCATCGGACAACTCTTCTTCCTCCTCCTCCTCCTCCTCCATTAAACGCAGTGAAGCGGACAGATGTGTGGACCTACTCTCCAGCTGTGACGGATCGGATGCTATCCCTAACTCCTCTGTGTGATCTGAGTTATCCCTGATGTCAATCAGGGATTCTCTCAGAACACACAAGAGCGGGATTGTAAGGCTCACCATCGCATCCTCAGAGCTCACCCTCCTTGTGGACTCCTCAAAGACCCGTAGGATGTCACAAAGGTCTCTCATCCATGGCCACTCATGGATGTGAAACTGAGGCAGCTGACTTTGTGGCACCCTAGGGTTTTGTAGCTGGTATTCCATCAAAGGTCTCTGCTGCTCAACCACTCTATTCAACATCTGAAACGTTGAGTTCCAGCGTGTGGGGACGTCGCACAAAAGCCGGTGTTGTGGCACATGCAGGCGTTGCTGGAGAGATTTTAAGCTAGCAGCGGCTACTGTCGACTTGCGAAAGTGGGCGCACATGCGCCGCACTTTCACCAGTAGCTCTGGAACATTGGGGTAGCTCTTTAGGAAACGTTGCACCACTAGGTTGAAGACGTGGGCCAGGCATGGAACATGTTGGAGTCCGGCAAGCTCCAGAGCTGCTACCAGGTTCCGGCCGTTATCACAAACGACCATGCCTGGGCCCAGGTGCAGCGGCTCAAACCATATTGCCGTCTCATCGAGGAGGGCATCCCTCACCTCGGAGGCAGTGTGCTGTCTGTCCCCCAAGCTGATCAGCTTCAGCACAGCCTGCTGACGTCTACCAACGCCAGTGCTGCAACGTTTCCAACTCGTAGCTGGGGTCAATCTAACAGCGGAGGAGGAGGCGGTGGCGGAGGAGGAGGCGGTGGCGGAGGAGGAGGCGGTAGAGGAGGAGGAGGAGGGGGGTGTTCTTCTCGTGTCCCTGCCAGGAATGTTAGGCGGGGAGACGAGGTACACCGGGCCAGTTTGGGAAGCAGTCCCAGCCTCAACTACATTCACCCAGTGTGCCGTCAGTGAAATGTAGCGTCCCTGTCCGCATGCACTTGTCCACGCGTCGGTGGTCAAGTGGACCTTTGTGCAAAGCGCGGAACTAAGGGCCCGCCTGATGTTGAGTGACACGTGCTGGTGCAAGGCGGGGACGGCACACCGGGAGAAGTAGTGACGGCTAGGGACGGCATAGCGAGGTGCCGCAGTTGCCATCAGGTCCAGGAAGGCGGGAGTTTCAACAAGCCGGAACGCCAACATCTCCTGGGCCAGCAGTTTAGCGATGTTGGCGTTCAAGGCTTGCGCGTGTGGGTGGTTAGCAGTGTATTTCTGCCGCCGCTCCAATGTCTGAGAGATGGTGGGTTGTTGTAAAGAAACGCCTGATGGTGCCTTTGATGGTGCAGGAGAAGGAGATAAGACAGGACCAGGGGAGGATGAGGTAGAAGTCAACAAAGTGGCGGAGGCAGATGAAGTGGTGTCCTGGCTCGTCCTCTGGAGTGCATCGCCAGCACAGTCAGCAGTGGCAGTGGCAGAGGCAGAGGCAGAGGCAGTGGCAGTGGCGTGAACGGCAGGCGGCCTTTGTCCTGCCGTTGCTGCCTGCCACTGATTCCAGTGCTTGGATTCCAAATGACGGCGCATTGAAGTGGTGGACAGGTTGCTCTTCTCAGAGCCCCTAATCAATTTCGAGAGGCAAATTGTGCAGACAACACTATATCTGTCCTCGGCGCATTCCTTGAAAAAACTCCACACCTTCGAGAAACGTGCCCTCGAGGTGGGAGTTTTTCGGGGCTGGGTACGAACTGGAACATCTTGGGAGATTCCGGGTGTGGCCTGGCTTCGCCTAAGCTGCTGACCTCTGCCTCTGCCTCTAGCTACCCTTTTTGGTGCTGCACCTGCCTCAACATCCACACTACTTTCCCCGCTTGACATCCCCCCTGTCCAGGTCGGGTCAGTGTCCTCATCATCCACCACTTCCTCTTCCAACTCCTGTCTCATCTCCTCCTCCCGCACAATGCGCCGGTCAACTGGATGCCCTGACGGCAACTGCGTCACATCATCGTCGATGAGGGTGGGTTGCTGGTCATCCACCACCAAATCGAACGGAGATGGAGGAGACTCTAGTGTTTGAGCATCTGGACACAGATGCTCCTCTGTTAGGTTCGTGGAATCGTGACGTGGAGAGGCAGGTTGAGGGACAATGAAAGGAGCGGAGAACAGCTCTGGGGAGCAGGGACAGTTTGGGTTATTGTTCTGTAAAGCTTCGGAATTTTGGGAGGAAGGAAGACAAGACTGTTGGGTAATAGGAGGAGAGGAGGCAGAGTCTGACTGGCTGCTGGACAATGTGCTGTAAGCGTTCTCTGACAGCCATTGCAAGACCTGTTCCTGGTTCTCGGGCCTACTAAGGTTTGTACCCTGCAGTTTAGTTAATGTGGCAAGCAACCCTGGCACTGTGGAGTGGCGCAATGCTTGCTGCCCCACAGGAGTAGGCACGGGACGCCCTGTGGCTTCACTGCTACCTTGCTCCCCAGAACCATTCCCCCGACCTCGCCCACGGCCTCGTCCACGTCCCTTTCCGGGAGCTTGCGCATTTTGAATTCCTAGTTAGAAATTGGCACTGTATACCAGTAGTAAAAATTGTGGGTGCACGTAACCCCAATATATTCTTTGAATTCCCAGTCAGACAATGGCACTGTATACCAGTAGTAAAAATTGTGGGTGCACGTAACCCCAATATATTCTTTGAATTCCCAGTCAGAAACTGGCACTATATGGCAGTAGCAAGAAATGAGGGTATTTGTATTCCCAATATACTCTTTGAATTCCCAGTCAGACAATGGCACTGTATACCAGTAGTAAAAATTGTGGGTGCATGTAACCCCAATATATTCTTTGAATTACCAGTCAGAAACTGGCACTATATGGCAGTAGCAAGAAATGAGGGTATTTATAACCCCAATATATTCTTTGAATTCCCAGTCAGACAATGGCACTGTATACCAGTAGTAAAAATTGTGGGTGCACGTAACCCCAATATATTCTTTGAATTCCCAGTCAGAAACTGGCACTATATGGCAGTAGCAAGAAATGAGGGTATTTGTATTCCCAATATACTCTTTGAATTCCCAGTCAGACAATGGCACTGTATACCAGTAGTAAAAATTGTGGGTGCACGTAACCCCAATATATTCTTTGAATTACCAGTCAGAAACTGGCACTATATGGCAGTAGCAAGAAATGAGGGTATTTGTATTCCCAATATACTCTTTGAATTCCCAGTCAGACAATGGCACTGTATACCAGTAGTAAAAATTGTGGGTGCACGTAACCCCAATATATTCTTTGAATTCCCAGTCAGAAACTGGCACTATATGGCAGTAGCAAGAAATGAGGGTATTTGTATTCCCAATATACTCTTTGAATTCCCAGTCAGACAATGGCACTGTATACCAGTAGTAAAAATTGTGGGTGCACGTAACCCCAATATATTCTTTGAATTACCAGTCAGAAACTGGCACTATATGGCAGTAGCAAGAAATGAGGGTATTTGTATTCCCAATATACTCTTTGAATTCCCAGTCAGACAATGGCACTGTATACCAGTAGTAAAAATTGTGGGTGCACGTAACCCCAATATATTCTTTGAATTACCAGTCAGAAACTGGCACTATATGGCAGTAGCAAGAAATGAGGGTATTTGTATTCCCAATATACTCTTTGAATTCCCAGTCAGACAATGGCACTGTATACCAGTAGTAAAAATTGTGGGTGCACGTAACCCCAATATATTCTTTGAATTACCAGTCAGAAACTGGCACTATATGGCAGTAGCAAGAAATGAGGGTATTTATATTCCCAATATACTCTTTGAATTCCCAGTCAGACAATGGCACTGTATACCAGTAGTAAAAATTGTGGGTGCACGTAACCCCAATATATTCTTTGAATTCCCAGTCAGAAACTGGCACTATATGGCAGTAGCAAGAAATGAGGGTATTTGTATTCCCAATATATTCTTTGAATTCCCAGTCAGACAATGGCACTGTATACCAGTAGTAAAAATTGTGGGTGCACGTAACCCCAATATATTCTTTGAATTCCCAGTCAGAAACTGGCACTATATGGCAGTAGCAAGAAATGAGGGTATTTGTATTCCCAATATATTCTTTGAATTCCCAGTCAGACAATGGCACTGTATACCAGTAGTAAAAATTGTGGGTGCACGTAACCCCAATATATTCTTTGAATTCCCAGTCAGAAACTGGCACTATATGGCAGTAGCAAGAAATGAGGGTATTTGTATTCCCAATATACTCTTTGAATTCCCAGTCAGACAATGGCACTGTATACCAGTAGTAAAAATTGTGGGTGCACGTAACCCCAATATATTCTTTGAATTACCAGTCAGAAACTGGCACTATATGGCAGTAGCAAGAAATGAGGGTATTTATAACCCCAATATATTCTTTGAATTCCCAGTCAGACAATGACACTGTATACCAGTAGTAAAAATTGTGGGTGCACGTAACCCCAATATATTCTTTGAATTCCCAGTCAGAAACTGGCACTATATGGCAGTAGCAAGAAATGAGGGTATTTGTATTCCCAATATACTCTTTGAATTCCCAGTCAGACAATGGCACTGTATACCAGTAGTAAAAATTGTGGGTGCACGTAACCCCAATATATTCTTTGAATTCCCAGTCAGACACTGGCACTATATGGCAGTAGCAAGAAATGAGGGTATTTGTATTCCCAATATATTCTTTGAATTCCCAGTCAGACAATGGCACTGTATACCAGTAGTAAAAATTGTGGGTGCACGTAACCCCAATATATTCTTTGAATTACCAGTCAGAAACTGGCACTATATGGCAGTAGCAAGAAATGAGGGTATTTGTATTCCCAATATATTCTTTGAATTCCCAGTCAGACAATGGCACTGTATACCAGTAGTAAAAATTGTGGGTGTATATAGCCCCAATTCTATTGCTAGGGGACTTGCAGGGTATTTCTGGGGTGAAGGTGGGGGGGCACACCGTTGGAACGGGTATCGGGGTATATATCGGGTATACGGGAATACACTGACAGTGTATTCCATTCAGGATCCTGGGAAAGCTGGGTTGCGGCGATTGAGCCCGTCAGTGCCACGTTACACTGACAAGCTTCTCCCTGGAATTTAGCTCTTACAAGAGCTGTTGGTTGTCTTCTCCTTCCTATCCTAGCCTGTCCCTGCCTACCCAGAATCTAAGCCCTAGCTAGCTGGACGGAAACCTCCGTCCTCGGTGAATTGCAAGCTCAGAATGACGCGAAGCTGGGCGGCGCTGTTCTTTTAAATTAGAGGTCACATGTTTTCGGCAGCCAATGGGTTTTGCCTACTTTTTTCAACGTCACCGGTGTCGTAGTTCCTGTCCCACCTACCCTGCGCTGTTATTGGAGCAAAAAAGGCGCCAGGGAAGGTGGGAGGGGAATCGAGTAATGGCGCACTTTACCACGCGGTGTTCGATTCGATTCGAACATGCCGAACAGCCTAATATCCGATCGAACATGAGTTCGATAGAACACTGTTCGCTCATCTCTACAGGTAATATTATATTCTGCAATTACCTAATTTAAATCTATTATCAAAAAAGTTATGTGTGATTTATTAAAACAATAGGACAATGGTAGAGCTGCTCAGTTATTGTTTCCTGCAGCCTAGTTTCAGTCTGTAGTGCACAAGATACAAACTGTCACAAATGAAAAAGAATAATTTATCAAATCTAATGCAAAAGAAAAATGCAGGAGTTGCAGTGAGATTCTCTCATTTGCCAAAAGACTTCCAAAAATGAGAGTTGCCATCTAATTGACCAACTGCTTACTTTCCTTTATGCCAGTCTTAATAAATCTTACTTCATATGTAGTGATGAAAATAATAAGGAAAACAACCACACTCACAAAATATATAAAACAAATAACCTTTATTAGTATCCCAAACTAAACTTGGATAGTTGTTTTTTGATGGTGCGGTATATGCTACTTACCTGGTATTATGTATATTGATGGACAATAGGTTTCCTTCTTTTCCCCTATTAGACCTTAGTTTCATATATACTATGGTGTATACCAAGTTTTGACACATTATGTATGGTCTATATTCTTACTATTAATAAATTGCCTATTTGCTATACCAACCATGTGTATACCCTTTACCACCCATCACTTTGGTCTGCTGGCATAATGACTCTATTGTCTTTCCCCCCTCAGGTTTTACATGTATGTCTATTGGATATTATGTGAATCCTTATGGTTTTAGTTTGGGATACTTATAAAGGTTGTTTTATATATTTTGTGAGTTTTGCTGTTTTCCTTATTATTTTTTATTTCATTCCCACACTTATTATGGGGTATTGGCCCCTTCTTTATTACTATATGTAGTGATGAGTAAAATGGTTAGTAATGATCCGGATTTGATCTGAATTTCAACCTGGGTTTTATATGCTGTAAAACTACAGAATTATGGCATAACTGGGCATGAATTAATTAGATTTGCTTCATTTAGATGGATCTGCACTGAGCTTTAACTGCCTGCTGTCTTACATGCACAGGGCAAGTTTACCCTTTGAATGCCAAATTTAATTCTGCTAAATCTTTTTTTGCAGTGGAGTTTTAGACCTGCCATCACTGCCCCATTGTAGTCTGTGATTGTCCATTGTCTTGATAAGTCTGGCTGCAAAGTCACCCTTTGAGTGCTGAATCACTTTTTTTTAACCCAATAACTTTTTTTTAACATAATTTAGTACACATTGGTTTCTTTTACATGCAAGTTACCTGCCAGTTCTGACACATTTTCCAAGAAGGTTATTATATCAGCATCCACACATTTATTTCTTGCCATGTGCTAGTTAAGTAGTGCACATTTATCAGGGAATTTTGATATCTTTGTCCAAACATATATTTCTTGCAGTGTCAGTTACTTGTGTGCCAGCAAGGAAGGACACATTTTTCAGGAAATTTTGATAGTTTGCCCACACAACTCAAGGTAAATACAATTCCTCAACTAACAACTTAATAAATGGCAAAAAATAAAACAAAATTTTTATTCATATACATTAAAATGACAAAAAGTCCCAGGTAAACACAAATAGAAAAATAATATACACCACCTTCCATAAAGAAAGCTGCAAACTCAGTACTAATTCACTGTTAGGGGACTAGGAGTACAACCTAATGCTGATATCTTCACTCACTGATATAGCAGATTCAACTAACGAGTTAAGTAAATAAGAAAAGCATAGCACACAGGGAACAAAAATTAATGAAAAACACCACATTATATTCCCTGATAATGTAACACAGTCCTCAAAAATTTGTGTGTCCTTACCGGGACTACAAAGCTAGAAACACAAACACAAGGGTAAGTATGACACTCAATATCAATAAAAAATGCCAAATTATAGGGGGGAGGAGCCTAACCGTTGACTCTGATGGACGTGTGAGCCTGCCGCTCCATCAAACCACTGACCTAACACCGGCTTCCCTGCAATATTCAACCCGAAAATGGGCAAGGTAGGACGTGACAGAGGGGGGGACTTACCGGGTACCCCACTGACTAAGCCCGGAGCTCTGGGTCTCGAGAAATTCCTGCGGAAAAAGTCCCCGCTTCAGGTGCGCAAGATGGCGCCGAAGGAGAACCCTGCGTGTGAAGCAGACTCAGATTTGGATAGTGTGTTGGGAGCTGAGCACTCAGACACCGCTCCCCTGGCTATCTCCAGGGCATACCTCCGTAAGACGCTGTCTCAATCCCTCTCTCAAGCCTTAGCCCCGGTCCTTGCAGAACTTTCGGCTATAAGAGCAGACCTAAACAGCATGGGCAGCCGCGTGGACTCGCTAGAGGACACAACCTCCGCCATTATACAGCACTCTACCCTGGCGGCAAAACACTTAGGGAACCATCACTCCCATCTGAATAGAATGTACGATTCTCTGGAGGATCTAGAGAACCGTAATAGACAGCGAAACATCCGTCTCAAGGGTTTACCTGAGCAATATGGCACCGACTCCCTGAGGGATGTGATGGCATGCATCTTTTCTTCTCTGCTGGGCCCTGAAAGGGCAGAGCGTATTCAAATAGAGAGAGTGCACAGATCAGTTTGCCCCAAGCCTGCTCAATCTGACCCCCCTCGTGATGTAGTGTGTGGTCTGCTCTCCTCTGTGGAGACTACGGTGGTTTTACTAGCAGCCAGGGACAAAAGACCGCTTTTATATAACAACCATGATATTCAACTCTATCAGGATTTGGCGCCATCTACACTCGCAAAACGGCGAGCTCTACGTCCATTGCTGGAAGCACTGCGAGATAAAGGCCTTCAGTACGCATGGCTTTTTCCCTTCGGCCTTTCTGTCCTATCCAATGGTCGCCATATCGTCATCCATACGCCGGAAGATTTGGAGGCAGCATGGCCGGCCCTAGGCATTCCGCCGATACAGATATCCTCTTGGCTCCAGGTCTCTGATCCGGGGGAATGATGTGCTAACTGTCACTGACGCCGAAGTTACTTTCTCACCTGCTGGGTATATGTGAGTGTTCTTTCCACTATGACTGACTGATTGCCACACTGTTAGCTGGTTTGTCCTCTTTCACAGCTGGACATATTACACGCCGCTACACGTTTTTCGTGTGTTTTCCCTGCTCCATCTTCCTGGGACATACTCAAGGGTGCCCCTTCTCCCCTACCCTTTTCATCCTCTCCCTCGAACCCCTTCTCCAGGTGGTTCGCTCCCACCCAGATATTTCTGGCTACAGAATTGGCAGACATGTTCTACAAGCCGCGGCGTTTGCAGATGACATTTTATTTCTGATCTCGAATCCCGAGAAGGGGCTCGCGGCCGTCGCTCAGGCGCTCACTGATTTTGGAGTGTTTTCTGGCTACAAAGCCAACCTAGACAAGACCGAGGTTCTGAACGTTTCTTTACACTCTGACTTGGCAACCCATCTGCGTGCATCTTCCCCTTTTAAGTGGACGTCCACATCAATCAAATACCTGGGCGTGAGCCTAACCGCGGATCCATCCTCCCTTTACAGCGCTAACTTCCCTCCTATTCTTTCTGACATTAGGGACTTACTCCATTCTTATCCCTTTCTCATGGTTCGGGCGGCGCAATCTCCTACAGGTGTATGTTCTGCCCAAAGTTCTTTATCGCCTGCACATGCTCCCGATTCGGCTACCTAACTTGTTCTTCAAAACGCTACAGCATATTTTCTCCTCCTTTTTATGGAATGGGAAGAAGGCGAGAGTGGCCTATACACTGCTCATGAAAAGAAAATCTGAAGGCGGAATAGGTCTCCCTAATGTTAGAGAATATTACAAGGCTATCCAGCTTAAGCGCTGGATTGAGCTCACCTCTTTTGGCCAGGGTTCCCTTATAGCCGATCTCTCGCTTGAAACTTTTCGCTTATCCTTGGTATCGCATCTTTGGCTTTATGGTTTACCTGGATTTAAGAGTAAGACCCTTGACCAACTGATACTGGGCGCTTGCGAAACCTAGCGGGAACTGAGGGACGTGTTGGCACCTTCCCCCTCTTTGATAACACCTTTGGGCGTCCTACCGGAGTGGTTGGGTGGTGTGGGGACCCTCCCCCCCCGTTTGATGTATGGCAGGGCCTCCTCCAACACAGGCTAGTTGACATCCTCGACTTTTCGTACTCAGTTGATTACGCTAAATTGGAGGAGCTGCTTTCCTCTAGGCCCTTATCCTTCTTACACAAATACCATGTCCGCACAGTAGTTAGGAATTGGTCTTCGACGCACACTCTACGTACTAATTTTACTCCCTTTGAGAGGGCGGTCCTGACAAAACGCAGTGTCCTTAAGAAAACTTCTTTTGTGCACTCTTCTTACATTCAACCGCCTCAACCAGATACACCCCCGTATCTGGCCGCTTGGGAAAAAGAACTGGGCGTGTCCTTATCAGAGGAATAAGTGGCATCGGTTCTTAAGTTCTCCCATGGCTTCTCCCCCCCTGTGTACGTCTCCAAGAGACGTATTTCAAGCTTTTCTCTAGATGGTACCAAACGCCTCAGCATCTCCATAAACATGGCCTAGTGGACTCTGATGTCTGTTGGAGGTGCAAATCTCACACGGGCTCTCTCCTCCACATATGGTGGGACTGCCCGGTTATTCGTAATTTTTGGCACGAGGTGGAATCGACCGTTCGGTCCCTGACATCCCTGGACTTTGAGATCACAGCCCCTATGGCACTGATTTCACTTCCTTACCCTGCTTATAAGCCTTCAAAGAAGAATCTGATTGCATTCCTACTGGAAGCTGCAAACTCTCTCATACCCAAGAGGTGGCTTAGCCAGGACCCCCCTACGAAGTGGGAATGGTACGGCAAGATTAATCAGATTTGTCGCTTTGAAGAGTTATCCAGTTGGAAAGCTAGAACCCACTCTCGCTTTTTGAAAATTTGGTCCCCCTGGAGGAGCCTGCCCCTCCCACTCCCTTGATGTGTTGTCCTCGATCTCTCTATTCCTCATTTGCCTCTTTGAATTCTGTTTTCTCCCCTCTCTCTCAAATCTGCTCTTCTCCCTTTGTCTACCACTATTGATTCCCTACCCGTGAGCCTCTCTCCTCACGGCCCTTTCCCAGTCCTCCTGCACTCCCTCACCCACTGCTCTCCTTGACTGCTCCCCTCCCCTCCCATACTCCCCCTATTTTGAGCCAGCACTCAGTCCCCCGTTTGGGGCCCACTTTTTCTAGATATCACCACTTTGAGATTTGTTTGGGCCTACTGTACTCAGCCTGACACAATTAGGCAACTATGTTGGATGCCTTAGTTATGTTTTGTCACAGTTTGTTCTCCTCCTTTTTATACTCCTGTCTCTGCACATTGCATTGTCTTCTTGTATGCTTGTTTTTTTTGTTAATAAAAAACTTAAAAAAAAAAAATTATATCCAAATTACAAAAATAATTTTATTAGGTATAAATACATAAAAACTACATACAAAGAGAATGCAAGAATGATATAACCATGCACGGAAACAAATAGGTCAGCAACAAATACCACCTGCAACCCCATGTATAAATTACTTCCATAATAGATGTCATATGTAATAAATAAATTGTCATATAATGTAGGTAAGACAAGGAAGGCAATCCTAACTAAAATTAGAGAAGTATAATAACTGATGTCTAGTTGAACATGATGGTTAGAGCAGTCCCAACCAATGTTGGAAAAATAAGAAGATTAGTGTCTAATAATTAAACATGATGTGTCCACCAATGATGTGAAACTATTCATATCCTCATACCAAAGTATGAGGAGGAACGAGGAGCAGGGGTGCACGTTGGGCCACACCCGACACGTGTTTCAGCATGCCTGCCTTCGTCAGGGGGCAGGGGTACCTGATGAAGGCAGGTGTGCCGAAACGCATGTTGGGTATGGACTAGCACGCACCCCTGCTCCCCGTTCCTCCTCATACTTTGGTTTCATCATGGGTAAGATTCATCATCACTGATGATTGATGCATGATATGCTTTAATGCATTAGCAGATAGCAATAGTTTCACTTCAATATGTACCACATCATTTGTGGACACATCATGTTTAATCATTAGACACTAGTGTTTCTAACTAGTTAAGGAGCGGTATATCATACTACAGGTGTGTGTGGCCTTACAAATAGACAGGTGCTGCAAATAGGGGTATTAGATAACCATCAAATGTCTAAAGATTTATTAAAGAGATGTAGGTAACATCAAAATATGTAGCACTATACATATGCAGCAATGAAAAAGCTGATTCAAGCACTATGCATGTCCAACAGTGAATACTGTCATCTATGTTGAAGTTTTTACTGCTGCCCTATAAAGCGTTAGGGGTCTCACGATAGGATATTTCTGATAGCAACGCAATACTGGCTAAAGAGGGTAAATCACTGCCCCAGGTCCCCAACAGCAAATGTTATTTCCCTAGATAAATTGCTGTCCTGGAAAAGATTGATTACACAGTACTGTATACAGCCATGTAGAATAAACTACTGCTAGATAGCAGAAATAAAATTTCTGATTAATATGTATTAATATGTTTGATTATCCACAACTACCATCAAGGCTTGGGGAACGGTGGTTTTTACCGCCATTATCATTTACCTTTCTGCGTTACCATCTGTATTAGCTTATTGCTATACCGCTGCGTGACCAGGGGCCATTCACACATTATAATGTCTCATAGCAGCCCTCCATGCAGTATAATGTCCTTTAGCAGCCCTCTATTTAGTATAATGTTCCATAATGGTCCCCAAACAGTATAATGTCAAATAGTGGCCCCTCCACACAATATTATGTCCCATAATGACCCCTCGATAAAGTATAATGCCCAATAGTGCCCCCTCCATTCAGTATAATGTCTCATAGTACCCCTCTATGCATAATAATGTCCCATAGCGGCCATCCATACAGTATAATGTCCCGTAGTGGCCTCCAAACAATATCATGTGAAATAGTAGCCTCGCAATACAGTATAATGTCCAATAATGGTCCTCCACACAGTTTAATGTCCCTGAGGTGCCCCTATATTAATAAAGTTATACACATACACTGATGAGAAAAAGGGTAAAGATGTTTTGAACTTTTGAATTTCAGGCTCCATATCTCACCATCCACAACAGCTTTAAATGTGAGACTACCGTCATTGTATAGGCAATCATCTTGGCTATCTCGTACATAAATTTGACTTACAACTATTTAGCATATGATTTGTTATGCAGATTCTTGAAATGTAACTGCATTGTTACTGTTTTGTTCCTGGTGGTAGAAAACTCTTTTTCTTCTTGTACTTATGTACTACAAATTACAACCTCTTCTCAGGTTCCCTATCAGATCAATGTGTTATTAGGTTGATTCTCAAGTGAGGAGTCACTTGTGCAAACTGAAGATCAGCTATAAGGAAGGATTCCCAAGAAAAGAGAAACCTCATAATTCAGCTCATTTATAGCAGTCTCTTGGCCAAGAAAATTGCCAAATCATGTGAGTGCTATGACAGTTGAAAGAAAACAAAATGAAGTCCGTCCATCCATTCAAAAGCCAAGAGGTGGATGACTAGGGAAAATGTCAACAATATCAATCAGTTCTGGCGCGACAAACATGGCAGTGCAGGTGGCTCATATGCTTAGTAATAGTGAAATCACAGATGACCATGCAACATGCAACATGTCTGGATGGTGGCCCGATAAAAGGGGAAGAAGCTTCAACTTCAATATCATCATAATTGATATTAAGAAGAGCTAGCTTGAGTTTGCAAAAAAGGTACAAAAAATAGACAGTAGGGAAGATTGGAAATGGGTGATTTGGAGCGCTGAGACAAAAGTCAATAGACTGGGAGGCGTGGTCTAGGCTATGGCGGCGTAAAGACGTGGACTTCTTGAGCTCCCGGACCCCAACGGCTATTTCCCCGATATACTCGGGTCTCTTCACTTACCTGCTCCTCGCTCCAGCATGGTCCGACGTGTGGGCCGAAAGTCTGCTGCCTCGTCCCGGATTGACCCTCCTATGGCGAGGTTCCTCTTCTCTGTGGCCTCCTCGGCATCCCCGGCGGGTAGCTCCAAAATGGCGCCGGCGCGCGCCCTCCACGAGACGGCGGAGGTCCCGCTGCTGCACCTGCAGTCTCCTCAGGCGTCGGACCTCGCCCCGGCTATCTCCCCTCACCAGTCTGCTCCGGCTCTTCTTCCCTCCGGCATGGGGACTCCCAGGCAAGCTGCTGACCAGGTACTTTCTTCCCCAGGGGGTGATGGTGGACACATGGTGGCGGCCCCCCTCCCCCCTTCCTCTTCCTGCAGCATTCCCCATAGCTCTCATCTGCAGGCTGGCATTCCTCCTGTCTCCCCCCAGAAGGGACTGATGCTGGGGACGGACCCCTCCTCCCTCCATGGATCTGCTGAGGTCTCCTCTCCTGTTGCCCCATTGCCCCCCCCCCTCTTCAGGTCCTGATGGCAGTGGCCCTCTGGCCTGTTCCACTGCGCCCCCCCTGATGGCTTCTTCCCTCTCCCCTGGAGTACCCGCGACCTCCTCCCTTGTGGCCTCTACCCTGGCTGACCCTCATGCTCCACAGTGGTCCACATCAATCAGGGGTGACCCCCCCCCCCCCCGGCCTCCTCAACATGCCACTCCTGACATGGACTTCTCTGCTACCCCCGCTGTCCTGCGGACCCTGTTTTTTCTGATTCTTCCTCTGGTGCTTCCTCGCCTCAGAACAGGCCCAAGCGCCCTAAGTTGTCGGACATTTGGGAGTTGCTCCGTGCTATGCCTACTAAGATGGACATGGAAGCGATGGTCCGCAGGGTTGAGGAGAGACAGGATCAGATCCTTTCTGGCTTTAAGTCTGAACTACACTCTTTGTCTACCCAAGTTTCATCTCATCAGCACCGTACGGACTCTATTGACCAGCGCTTACTGGCTGTGGAGCAGACCTTATCTACTCAACGCACGTTTAATCGCCATTTGCTGCTACAGGTTGACGACCAGGAAAACAGGGGTCGCCGGAATAATATCAAGTTGCGAGGAATCCCGGATGCTGTCCCCACTAAGGAGCTGAGATCCATTGCAGTATCGGTCTTCAACACGGTTCTCTCTAGGCCGATGGACACTGACATTGTTATAGACAGGATCCATCGTGTGCTGGGGCCTGGAAGAGCTTCCTCCTCTGATTCTAAAGATGTCCTTTGCCGGGTCCACTTTTATAGGGAGAAAGAGGACATTCTTCAGGCTGCGTGGCGCCATGGCCCGGTTCCGTTCTTGGATGGCTCGATTACCCTTCTTCCGGATGTCTCCCACCGCACTCTGGCTATGCGGCGCCTCCTGAAACCTGTCCTTCGTCTCATCCTGGACTCTGGTGCCTCTTATCGCTGGGGTCACCCCTTCCACCTGCTCATACGCCGTAATGGTGCCGTTTTCACCCTTCACTCCCCGGATCAAGTGGAGGCCTTGGCTCACTTTTTGGATGTCCCGGACTTGTCCCTGCCGGACTGGTTGGAGTTCCCTCTCCCAGCCCCCCCCCCTCCTACAAGGCCTTCTTCTCCTCCATTGCCTCGTCAGAGGCGCCAACCGGTGGACTCCTCCATAGTCTCTCCTGGTGGTGCTGCCTCTTTATCTGCTACTTAGGCCTGACTGGGTCTGCCGGGGCCTGTTGAGGCCCTCATGTTATTGCTATGCTACATCTTGGTTTAACATTTTCTGTGGATCTCTGTTTATTTCTTGCCTTTTCACTTTATGCTAAGCTATGTGCCCCACGTGGGGGCGGTATTGGACCTTGGTCTTTATTAGGCCTTGGTCTTTGCTGCCCCCCTGCGGTGTGTCTCGCCCCCCCCTCCCTTCTCTGGCTGGATTGGGGCGCCCTGCGTCTCCCTTTCCTCTGCTTCCGGCTGCGGTACTCTCCATTCGGGGTGTGCCGTCTCTGGGTTGCAGACGATTCGGTTGTCGTTGGTCTTCTCTGCCCGCGGGGTGCTCCGGTCCGTCCGGGGTGCGGAGGTGTTTAGACTTGAAGGAGCTCTTCACCCTATGGCTGTCTTTGGTCTTGGCCCCTTCACCCTTTTCTTTGCATCTTGTTGGGTTTTGTCGTTGTGGGAATGGGTAGCTTGGGTTGTTTTTTTTTGTATCTACCTCTCCCCCAGTTAGAGTTCTTCGGCAGCTCTCTGAGTGCGTACTGCGGTGTGCCTCTGAGACTTGCATTAGTGGGTATTTCCCACTGTTTGGTGTCTTCCGGGCTTGGACTAGCCAAGCTCGGCCTCTATTTAGTTGTTTGTATTGTTTTTTGTGGTTTGTCTCACCCATTTGCGTTCCCCTCTTTGGTGTCTGTCTCTGTCCCTCCCCCTTTTTTCCCCTCCCTAACCTTCCCTCTCCCCTCCCTTTTTTCCTTGTTTTTCCTCACTTCCCTCCCTCCCCTCGCCCCTCCGGGGTGGGTCCCAGACCCCGGAACATGGACTCCCTGACCTTCTCCTCCATTAATGCTAACGGGCTTAACACACCCGAAAAACGGTCCTCTCTCTTGCGTTTGCTGTGGAGTAAGAGGTTCACTGTGGCGTTTATACAGGAGACACACTTCCGGGAAGGCTCTGTGCCCTCTCTTTCTTCCCCTCGTTTTCCGGACGTCTATCATGGTTGCTTTTCCGAGTCCAAGTCCAGGGGAGTCAGTATTCTGATTGGTCGCTCCGCGGCCTGGAAATTCCGGGCTGCTATGTCGGACGACTCCGGTAGGTTCTTGTTTGTTAAGGGGGAATTGGCCGGCACCTTGTTTACCTTTGCTAATCTTTACCTCCCTAACACCGGTCAGGTTGGCACCCTCGAACACATCCTCGATAAGATGTCGGATTTTTCTGAAGGCACTCTAGTGGTGGGTGGGGATTTCAATTTTGCTTTGGATCCGTCTGTTGATATTTCTAGAGGCGTTTCGTATCTTCCTGTTAAGGCTCTTTGTCGGGTCCGTAGACTTCTCCACTCTCATCAGTTGATTGACGCATGGCGCGCGATTCACCCTGATGTTCGGGACTACTCTTTCTACTCTCATCCCCGTGATGTCTATTCCAGGTTAGACTACTTCTTTGTCCGACACTCTGATGTCCCTTTGCTTCGTGGCTCCACGATAGACCCTATCACTTTCTCGGATCACGCCATGATCCATGTTGTGCTGTCGTCCCCCGCTAAGAGACCGCGGTCCTGGCAGTGGCGCCTCAATGAGTCGCTCCTCCAGGATGCTCCGACCTCGCTTGCTGTCTCCTCTGCCCTTGATTTTTACTTCAGGGAGAATGACACGGCAGATGTAACTCCGGCCACGCTTTGGGCGGCTCACAAATGTGTTGTCCGGGGGGTGCTGGTTCAACATGGCTCACTTTTGAAAAAGGAGAGGTCTCGTAAACTGGCTACCCTGATTGCTGATGTGGTCTCCCTGGAACAGACTCACAAGCGCTCCCACGCGGCAGATGTGCGTTCTGCTCTCTTGTTAGCCCGTAAGAAACTGCATGAGCGCCTCGATATCAGGACCAGATGCCTACTGGCTAGGGGCCGTCGCCACTTTTATGAGTTTGGTAACAAGTGCAGCAGGACTCTTGCTAGATCCCTTAGAGAACAGCGCTCGTGTAACTTTGTCCCCTTTGTCTCTAACTCCGCGGGTACTCGTCTTACGGATCCGACACGCATTGCGGAGGAGTTTGCTAGTTTTTATCGCCAGCTGTACAATCTACCCCCTGCCTCCCCGCCCCCCTTGGTTTGTTCGCTTCTCCCCGCGATTGTACAGTATCTCTCCGACTCGGGCCTGCCCCGTCTTTCTGAGGCTGCCTTGTCTTCGCTGGAAGACCCTATTTCGGCTGAGGAGGTAGCAGAGGCCCTGGCTTCCATGCAACCTAGTAAGGCCCCCGGCCCGGATGGCCTCCCGGCCTCGTATTATAAAAAGTTCTCGCCCCTACTCTTGGGCCCCCTGACGCGTGCCCTTAACTCTCTCTGAAGGCTCCCTCCTTCCTTCGGATATGACTAGAGCTCACATTGCGGTGATACATAAGGAGGGCAAGGATCCAGCTCTGTGCTCTAGTTATAGGCCCATCTCCCTGCTTAATGTTGACCTGAAGATCTTTTCCAAGGTCCTGGCTTCGCGCCTTGCCCCTCTTCTCCTTGACCTAGTGGACTCCGACCAGGTTGGTTTCATCCCTACTCGGGAAGCTAGAGATAATACAGTGAAGGTTGTTAATACTATACACTTTGCCCGCTCCCGTGACCTCCCGCTCTGCCTCCTCTCCACCGATGCAGAGAAGGCATTTGACCGGGTTGGTTGGCCCTTTCTCTTTGCGGTCTTGGACCATATTGGTCTTGGCCCCGTCATGAAGTCTTGGATTGCCTCTCTGTACACCGGCCCCTCGGCGTCCACTAGGGTCAATGGAATCCTCTCCTCTCCCTTTCCCATTGGTAATGGCACGCGTCAAGGCTGTCCCCTCTCTCCCTTGATTTTTGTCCTCACGTTAGAGCCCCTCCTTAGGAAGATTAGAGACAACCCTGCTTTATTGGGCCTCGTAATAGGGAAGCGCCACCTCAAGATAGCTGCCTATGCGGATGATCTCTTGTTCTTCCTCCGTGACCCGGCCACCTCGCTCCCTGCTCTGATGTCCGAACTAGATGAATTCCATCGCCTTGCCAACTTTAAAATTAATTATCAGAAATCTGAAGCGCTGGACGTTTCCTTGCCCCCCGGGCTTGGATCTTCTTTAGCTCATGCCTTTCCCTTCCGTTGGTCCAACTCGGCGATTAAGTATCTGGGTGTCTGGATTCCTGCCGATCTGCGGGAGCTGTTTATGAAGAATTACTTGCCCCTTCTCAGAACTGTCCGACTGGATCTGAAGAGGTGGTCCAGGGGCACCTATACGTGGTTTGGCCGCTGTGCCATCTACAAGATGAATGTGATGCCTAGACTCCTCTACCTGCTGCAGACTCTTCCGATTCACGTTCCTCCTAGCTTTTTCAGATTGCTCTACTCTGATTTAGTTAACTTCATCTGGCAGGGTAAACGGGCTAGGTTGGCCCGTTCCATTCTGACTCTCCCGAAGTCGCTGGGCGGCATGGGCCTACCTGATCCCCACCGCTACTACGAGGCTGCTCTCTTGCAAAGAGTCATAGACTGGTGCCGCCATTCCCCCTACAAGCAATGGATCTCTATGGAGGGCTCCTTTTCGAGTCTTCCGCTTCACTCGCTCCCCTGGTTGGACTCTACTGCCCCTTCCTCTGTCTACTCTCATCCCACTATTGGTCCCACCCTTAAAGTCTGTAGGTCCCTTTTTCGGAAGGACTGCCTCTTCCCCTCTCCGTCCCCTCTCCTTCCTGTTCTGGGCAACCTGGCCTTCCCGGCTGGCCTCTCGCGGGGCCCATTTCGGTCCTGGATGGACGCAGGCTTGCAGAGAGTTTTCCATTTTCGTTCGGAGGGGTCTTGGCGGCCTCTCGAGAGCCTTCGCGCTGTTCGGGACCTCCCACCCCTTGGTCCTTGGAGGGGACTGCAGCTCTCCCACTTCCTTTCCTCGCTGTCAGATCCAGACGCCTTTGACAGACCTCTCACGGTTTTTGAGAAGGCCTGTTCTGGTTCTGGTCTCCTACGCCATTCTCTTTCAGAGCTATATTCGCTCTTGGTCTCCCCTCCTCCGGGCCATAGACCCCCCTTCCTGGCCAAGTGGGAGGCAGATCTCTGTCTCTCCTTTTCGGATGCGGATTGTGTCAGGATTTTGGAGCTCGCCCACAAAAGCTCTGTGGCGTGTAAGTTCCAGGAGGCGGGCTACAAGATCCTCACCAGGTGGTACCACGTCCCGGCCTTGCTGCACAAGTTTTTTCCCACCACTTCCCCGCTTTGTTGGCGCTGTGGCTCGGAGGCGGGGACTCTCCTTCATGTCTTCTGGAGTTGTTCGGCTCTGAGGGGCTTTTGGGACGGTGTTCACCGCCTGACTTCTCGAATCTTTCAGTCTTCCCTCCCCAACACCCCAGCTTGCTTTCTGCTACATCTCTCCAATATTCCTCGTCGGGCCTATCGCCGGTCGGCGATTCGTCACCTGATCAATGCGGCCAGAGCCTGTATCCCGGCCCTCTGGAAGTCTCCTAACCCCCCGTCTCTGCGCCACTGGATCCGTAAGGTGGAGGACATCCAATCCATGGAGGACCTCACGGCGTCTCTTCGAGACAAACATGAGTCCTTCCTGAGGGCTTGGACCCCGTGGATTTTATTTCAGGGATCCCAACTATATAGGGACACATTGGGACAGGTTTGAGGTCTGGTTCTGGGCTTGGACCCCCCCTTCCTTTTGCTCCCTTCCTCTTCCTTTCGTCCCACTCCCTCCCTTCTTTCCCTCACGCCCCCCCTTTCCTCTTGTTTGCTCCGCCTCCCCCCCCCTTTCCCTTTGTCTTTTTTGTTGCCCTTTGGTTGTTGCGGGGGCCCGCCCCCGCATTTTTTGTCTTGCTCGGTTCATTGGACCCTGGTTCCCATGGGCCCTTTGTTGTTATGACAATCGTTTGCCTGTTTTTGCAGTTGGCTTGTTTTCTACTGTATATGTGTTTATAAATAAAGAATTTATAAAAAAAAAAAAGTCAATAGACTGAGTCTGATAGGTGTAAATAGGTTTAGAAGAAACAAGGGTAAAGGGGGGCTTATGGATCAAGAATGTGAAGGAACTGTCAAGTTTGGTGGTGGAGGTCTGATGATATTTTTAACCTGGTCAATACTTGACTAGGATCGATAGTGGTCTTAATGCTGAGCTATATGTGAGTATCCTACAAGATGAGTTACTTTGTACACTCGAGTACAAGGACAACATAGTGTTCTAGAAGGACAGTGACCCGAAGCATTGAAGTAGAGGTGCTGAATTCACCCCCACATTCCCCAGGCCTCAACCCAATAGAAGAATTTTGGGTATAGTTGAAGAAAAAGATGTATTCATATCCAAATGAGTCGACCAGTATGCACCAACATTCGGAACGCATAGAAGAGATCTAGGCTCATATTTCAGTTGAGAAATGCTTGAATCTGATTAAGAACATTCCCAAATGGATTCAGGCTGTGTTCCAAAAGAATAAAAATAAAAATTTATAGTTTAGGAGCACTGTCGGCTTTCCCAATCTGTGCCCCCGGTAAAGAGCTATCGGTACCAGTACCGTAACTCTTTACAGTCAGAAGGGCATTCCTGACACTCTGTCAGGAACGTCCTTCTTCCCAGCAGCATCTATCGCGCTGTACAGTGTGAGCGGGTAGGAACGCCCCCCTCCCCTCCTGATAATACTCATCTATGGACGAGTACTGTGAGCAGAGAGAGGGGGCGTTCCTCCCCGCTCACACTGTACAGAGTGATAGGCGCTGCTGTGGAGAAGGACGTTCCTGACTGACTGTCAGAAACGCCATTCTGACTGTAAAGAGCTACAGTACCGGCACCGATAGCTCTTTACCCAGGGCACAGATCGGGAAAGCCGATCCAGCAGTATATAGAACTGCCTGTTGCCCAAATCCATGAAAGGTCCTCTTTAGCACACCCTTAACCATCTGATAGTGGTGTGTTTGTTGTATTTTTAAATAGAGAATATATGTTGGTTAATATGGAAGCTATCTGAGGAAAAGAGAGACACATAGTAATACACTTTGTGGTTTTATCAATTGTTATTGAGATGCGCCAATGAAATCACTGCACATTTTTCCTTACAGACAAATAAGACATACCACATTGTTTACTTAGTGTTTATTAGGATATGGTGGAAGGCAACTAAGCTACTATAATAGATATATATAAATATACACCCATCGGTGCTTACACTAAATGTGGTATATAATAAAATATTTTGAAATATGTTGGGTTGTATTCTGATCAAATAGCTTAGTTGCTTTCCACAACATCCTAATAAACACTAAGTAAACAATGTGGTATGTCTTATTTGTCTGTAAGGGAAAGTGTGCAGTGTTATATTGGTGCATCGCACTGACACTAAATGTAAATATAATTATTTTTATCATTTATCTTTGTAATCAATGTTAAGACCTATCTAGGACTATAGACTTATTCTAAACAAGAATATGGGATCGACACATTTTCTTATCACTATAAATTCTCCTTTTTAAACAGAAGTAGGAACCAGAAGACTTTCTAAAACAGCAGTAAAATATTTATTGGTAAATATGCAGTATTAAAGTTTTATATAAAGGTAAAGCAGCAAACAAACATAGCCGCAGTTGTTATAACAGTATAACAGTACCTTTTGCAGCTCTTTCAGTTACACACTGGCTCAATAAAAAGAATTACATTTTTATTATTAATTAACATGGTAGACTAATAAATCTGTGGTTAATACAAAGCAAAAAATAAGATACATAAAAAATAATTATGTAAACCTTAACATAAAGCCAAGTTTTCTTATACTTAAAAGGATTTTGAAGTTTAGTAGTCACTATTGTCAAAGGGGTGGTTGCAAATCTAATTAAGCTAGGGTCAGACGGATCTGCTAAAAAATAGAGGATCCTCTGTTGACCTCTGGCAGCCTTTGACTAAAAAGGATATCATGTTCTGTTATTACTGTCACTAATGTATAGACAGAAAAAAGATCAGCAGTATATACATTTACTGATCTACCACAATGTAGTAATTGAGCTGTGCAGGGACTTGGGCAGCATCCGTAGTAGCTCATATCCACTTATTGTAAATATATTATTATATCTCCCTATATTATAAAAATGAATTTCTGTCTGTCCGTCTGTCTGTCCGTCTGTCTGTCCGTCTGTTTGTCTGTCTGTCTGTCTGTTCTCAAATGCGAACCAAACGACTGGACCGATCTTCACCAAATTTGGTACAGAGATACTTCAGATATCCGGGAAGGTTTAAGATGAGACTCCAACTCGCTCGGACGTACCGTTGCTGAGATACAGCATTCCAAACACAGTGCCCCCCCCCCCTTAGCCAATACAAACCTGCAAGACTTTCACTCATATTCCAACTGCAATACACACGGTCACTCCACATGCACAATACAACACTGATATCCAAACTGAGACACACGCATCAGAGGATTAGATACACAGATCAGCACATAGTATCACACGCTAGAGGATTAGATACACGGGTCTGCACACAGTCCCACACACCAGAGGATTAAATACGCACTTCTGCACACAGTTCCACACACTGAAGGATTTGATACATGCATCTGCACACGGTTCCACATGCCGAAGGATTAGATACGTGTGTCTGCACACAGTACCACATGCCGTAGGATTAGATACGGGTGTCTGCACACAGTACCACATGCCGTAGGATTAGATGCGTGCGTCTACACACATTTGTACACTCCAGAGGATTAGATACGCGCGTCTGCACACATTTGTACATGCCATAGGATTAGATACACACGTCTGCACAGAGTACCACATGCCGTAGGATTAGATACACGCGTCTACACACAGTTCCACACTCCAGAGGATTAGATACGCGCATCTGCACACAGTTGTACACGCCATAGGATTAGATACACGCGTCTGCACACAGTACCACATGCAGTAGGATTAGATATGCGCGCCTACACATAGTTCCACGTGCCGAAGGATTAGATACGCACCTCTTACCACAATACCACACAGGGGAGGATTATATACATGTGTGTGCACACAGTATCACACTTTGGAGGATTAGATACATGCCTCTGCACACAGTACCACAAGCCAGAGAATTAGATACGCGTCTCAGCACACAGTATCACACGGGGAGGATTAGATATGCACGTCTGTACACAGTACCATACGGGGAGGATTAGATACGCGTCTACACACAGTACCACATGCCGTACGATTAGATACGCGTGTCTGCACACAGTACCACATGCCGGGGGATTGGATACAAGTGTCTACACACAGTTCCACACGCCGTAGGATTAGATACGCGCCTCTTCACACAATACCACACAGGGGAGGATTAGATACGCGTGTCTGCACACATTTGTACACGCCATAGGATTAGATACACACGTCTGCACAGAGTACCACATGCCGTAGGATTAGATACATGCGTCTACACACAGTTCCACATGCCGAAGGATTAGATACGCACCTCTTACCACAATACCACACAGGGGAGGATTAGATACACGTGTCTTCACACAGTTGTACACGCCATAGGATTAGATACACGCGTCTCACACAATACCACACAGGGGAGGATTAGATACGTGTGTGTGCACACAGTATCACACTTTGGGGGATTAGATACATGCCTCTGCACACAATACCACAAGCCAGAGAATTAGATACGCGTCTCAGCACACAGTACCACATGCTGTAGGATTAGATACACGCACGTCTGCACACAGTACCACATGCCGGGGGATTGGATATGCGCGTCTACACACAGTTCCACACGCCGTAGGATTAGATACGTGCCTCTTCACACAATACCACACAGGGGAGGATTAGATACACGTGTCTTCACACAGTTGTACACGCCATAGGATTAAATACACGCATCTTCACACAGTTGTACACGCCATAGGATTAGATACACGCGTCTGCACACAGTACCACATGCCGTAGGATTAGATACGTGTGTCTGTACACAGTACCACATGCCGTAGGATTAGATACGTGCGTCTACACACAGTTCCACATGCCGTAGGATTAGATACGCGCCTCTTCACACAATACCACACAGAGGAGGATTAAATACGCGCGTCTGCACACTGTACCACACGCCAGAGGATTAGATAAGCGTGTCTGCACACAGTACCAAATTCCGTAGGATTAGATACACGCATCTGCACACAGTACCACATGCCGTAGGATTAGATACCCACATTTACACACAGTTACACATGCCGTAGGATTAGATACACGTGTCTTCACACAATACCACACAGGGGAGGATTAGATACGCACATCTGCACACAGTTCAACACGCTGGAGGATTAGATATGCATGTCTTCACATAGTACCACCGCCAGAGGATTAGATACACGTTTCTACTCACAGTATCACATGGGGAAGGATTAGATATGCGCATCTGAACACAGTACCACACGCCAGAGGATTGGATATGCACATCTGCACACAGTTCCATATGCCGGAGGATTAGATACGCGCATCTGCACACTGGGGCCACTACACAAACATAAGATGTAATATACCCGTGCGAAGCCGGGTCCTCCCTCTAGTAATAAATAAAATCATTGTTGTGCAAACCTTTTAAGATTTTATTTAGGTTCGTTGTTTCAAGTTCTGTCTGAAGTGGTTTGTTCAGAACTAAAAATACAACAAAATTGTTTTTAAGAGTTGTACATGACAGTCTTAGGGCTGTAGGATTCTATCTAATGCCTTATTCACATGTGGTGTTTTTGATGGATTCAACGTCTGGTAGAGATAGCCATAGTCATGTATTTTGAACAGCCATCGCACATCCATTTTGCGTCCTTTCATATATCTGTTTTTGATACTCTTTGACCAGCACAGCTATATGAGGGCAAACAGTTTACATATAATTGTTGGTTCTTTGCCCTCATAGTTAACACATTGTCCCTTGATAGCCACAGCTGATGTGTAGTCATAAGGCCAAGCGAAGAGCAGTCCGCACAGAGAACTAAATGATCCTGAAGTCGTCTTTTCTTTGCCTATGCTATGACTCCTAGTATTTTTATCCTATCTGCTTTTCTGAGTTTGTGTGTCTCCTTCTGTAATATATTATTGTTATTATCCTGTATCCGTATTATCATGCTGCTGCAACACACTGAAATTTCCTCATGGTGGGACCATTAATGGATTATCTTAATCTTAGTACAAGTAGAAGGTATAGGTACAGTGCCCCCTCAAACCACCCTACCCTGTGTCCAAATAAAAGTCTCGGCAACAGTACAATAGAGCTTGTTCTACAAGAGATATCAGTGTTCCATAATGATTTATTCTTCCCTACACCTTGTGTAAATCCTACAGAAAAATCGGTCAATAAAGTGGTATGTAATATTCTTTCAGTGATAGACTATATTCAACTGTAGCCGCAAACAAGCAAAATGTACTATCACTTATCTTTATTATACTGAAATCCCCAGTCCTTGGTAAAGATAAATGCTAAAAGGAATGTGGAAGGGTAAGATGTGCACAGTAAGAAGCTGTATGAAAAAGCAGAAATTCCTCAACTTTCTTAAGTGTCAGAAGACAAAGACCAAATCTCTCAACAATAGTAAAATCTCTTAGAATCCATATAAGCTGTTAGTTTAACCAACTTTATACTTCACACGACATTGAGCCTTTCACTATATATTTAAACTAGAACTATAAACAGTTCGTTGATGGAATTAGATACAATAGAGAGCTAAGCCAGCAGTAGAAACACCCGGAAACTAGCTATTGTTAGGGTCCTTAGATACCTACATGTATCTGTGTATTACATGTAGATTTTTAATAATGACTTTTGACTGAACTAAGGTAACACATAACCCTAACTGTTTTACAGTGTAATATATAAAAGTGATTATTTTTCTGTTGGCAAAAGAAAGTCCCCACCTTTTTTTTTTACTACACTAACACATTATAATATCACATTATAAAAGTACAAAGAAACTGCTCCATTACTGGGGGAAACAAAAATTGACAGAGTGGAAAATTACAGAATGCAGACAACAGTGTTTACAAAGGGAAAATAAGCTAGATTGTATTGAGAGGTAATGGAATGACACAGCTTCCTGTGGCTATATATAGTCCTGATTTGCTTATCTTTTGATCTTGCTATGTATTATTATTGCTAATTACAGCACATCCTTGATGGGATGAATGTAAATCCTGCTTAGTCAATGCTTGTGTAGTTTATAGTTTATCAGGACTTCTTATCAAAAATTTAGGCAGATACAGTTTTTCAGTTCCATAGAAACTTACTATTGCCAATGCATTTATATCGATAAACCTTGAAGTGACCCAGCAGCTGATTCTGATAGACTGTCAGATGGGGATTTGTAATGTGTAACACTAAAGTCATCCATGTCTGTAAAGTGACAACAGGCAAGATGCCATTACACCACGTATATTGAAAGAGAGTTATGTTTTTATATTAGACTGCAGGATATGATAGAGGATAAGCTTGTTGATGCTGTATATAGATGCATATTAGGATTTCTGAGTCAAGAACAGAGTAAGACCTTTTTTATAGTGCAGTGTTTTAGTCAGTGTTTTGAATCAGTAATTGTAAGTCAAAACCAAGAGTGGATCAAAAACACAGAACAGGTCCAAATCTTTCCATTATACCTTATCTCTGTTTTTTGTTTACAATTACTGATAAACGTGTGAAGACTATGAATAAGCCAGAACTCCTAAGAAACACACCTAGAGTCCTTTTTATCTTGCCTGCACAGTGTAAACACTTCAATACAGGCAAAACTGTTCATCATTCTGTGTGGATAGGTGATTAGGACTCTTAGGGTATGTTCACATGGAGGAAAAGGTTGCGGAAAACTTTTCCGCCTTTGTAAACATTCCGCGTGGCTAGCCGTGATGGGATGCCGATACAGCACTGGCATTCCATTGCAGCATACCACTTCTGATTAGGCTCGAATGAATGGGTCTAAACAGGAGCATGTCACGAGGCACGGACTCCACGGCAAGATAGGTCATGTCACTTCTTTTTCCACTGCTATCTAAAAAAAAGAAACTGGCTCCCATTGAAGTTAATGGGAGCCATTTTTTCAGGCAGATTTTGAGGCAGATTCCATGTCAAAGTCGGTCTTCAAAAAAACTCTGTGTGAACATACCCTTAAAGTCTCTCCCCAGAGTGCTCTCAGTATTTTCTTCAGTTCACTCAAATGCTGCTCAAATAATATAAACCTTACGTCTATTTCTCACAGTGCTATTATAAAATGGGGCAAAATTACTAAAGCTACAGAATCCACTTAAAAGCGACAGAGAGAATTCCCTGGTTTCATACTCCCCAGTATAAAACCAGGGGAGAGAAAAGTCCTCCTTGCAGGAAATTGGGCGGACCCAATTTTAGTCTATGTGGTCCGAGGGTTTTTGCGTGTAACCACTTTTTAACTGTACAGGGTCTCCGTCTTTCGGGTCCCCATGCAGGTACTGGGGTTAGGTTTGTAACCAATTCACTGCTGATAGACTCCTCTTAATTATTTTATATCCAAGATCTGATAAAGAAAATAAGTTATTGAAAAGTGTAATATTTCTTATCGCAGTCTATACAGATTAATGTTCATCCATTTTCATTTCAAATATCTGTTTGTGCCAGGTTTTTCTGATGCTTGTGAGAACATGTCTCTTCACTGACTAGTCTAACTAGGCCTGCCAAGACTTTGTCTTAGAATGGTAAAAGTAAGAATCTTTCAGGCATTTTGCAGTGTATCAATCTGACAGATGTGTCACTTAGCTGGATATATCTTCCTATCTGTTACCACTTGCTAATTAGGAATTTCACTGCTAATTGTCACAAATCTCGGCATGAAATGTGCACTTGCACAAGCGTCTTCATGAATGCATGGCTGTAAAACAAAGCAGAATGCTATGTTGTCTAGCACTGATAGCAGGTAATGCTCATGTTAAATCGAGCTGCTGAGGCTTCTTAACAACTTATGAATAAACATACTGTGAGGTGTCACATCGCTTTAGGCGTAAATAGCTGACATTCTATAGCAGCAATGGTAAGTAGACTGTGTATACAGAAAACAGTATCTATGACTTACTTCTCACTTCTTGCCAGTTCCTCATAGTTGCCAGATGTTTATTGAACTTTGATTTGAGGTGTTTAATCTGTATAAATTGCACCCTTGTTGATAACAGAGCCAAACATTTACAAAAATGTGCCGATTCAGCTTGCACTGCATTAGTACATTGGGAAATAGCTTTTATTTTTATGTACAGAGAAATTTGGCCACTTATGTATCCAAAGCAGATCAGACAAGACTTTATGTATGATATGTATAATTTTCCTATGCTACACATGACCAATTTTGCACTTTGTAGTGATGACTGGATGCTACACCATAGCAGGCCAAATGGTAAGAAATTATTTTTTCAATTTTACCTAATCTTCAAAAGCTATTTTTTTTTACATACTAGTTTATCATCCCAATAGAGGGGTTGTCTAGGAATTCTGAAAAACTCTAAAGGGGCCCAAGGCAGGTGTAACATTAAAGAAAACTACACTCACCTCTCCCCAACACTCCAGTGTCTGCAGCCACACCTGTTCTGTCACATACCGTGCCTCTGAAACCTCCAAAAATCAGCCCATTTTGTAAACTACACCCCTCAAGGAATTTATCAAAGGGCATAGAGAGCATTTTGACCACATAAGTGTTTCATAAAGTTGAGTTGTGTAAATTATACATTATTTTTTCCCAATAAAATGTTGTTTTAGCCCCAAATTATTTTTCACAACGGTTTTGAGGAGAGAAAGCACTCAGTTTGTTACGAAAGTTCTTTTGAATATAGTAATACCCCACATATGGATGTAAACTGCCGGCTGGGTACAAGGCAGCTTATAGAAGGGAAGGGGCACCATTTTCATGTCCTGTGATGCATTTTCTGAGCCCCTGAAGTACTAGAAAACTATTTCTCCTGAATACAGAAATACCCCATATGTGACTATGTATGTGCACACATGGCAGGAATCAGGATGGAAAGATCCCTATTTGGCTTTTGGAGGGCAGAGTTCGAACATTTCACTGTTCGCTCATCTCTAGAGTCTATCGTTAAAATGACATTTTTTTGTCCCTAACATGTAAGAAAGGCTATTCTTCTCCTTTCTTTAGGTGTCTTCTCTGCGCTGCCATTTGGTAGAAATCCCAGTTCTCTTTGGTATGCAAATGAGTTCTGCAGTACTGGAGGCGGTCCTCAGTGCTCAAACAGCATTGGGGGCGTCCCCGATGCTACGAGAGAAATCTCCAGTGATGCCCCTATCTTCTTCTGGAACACCCTCTCCCTGTGTCTTCTTCCTTCCTGGGTTTCAAATCTTCTGGGCCTCGGGCAGAGCAGACTGCGTGTTAGGGACAAAAAATGTCATTTTAATGATAGAATCCCTTTAAAAGGCTGTAGCAACCAACAAATTGGCTGTAGTCACTATGGGACATTATACTGTATGAAAGCCACTTTTGGATATTATAGTATGTGTAAATGGGGCGTTATACTGTGTGGAAGCCAAGAAAGGGGGCACTATGCCATAAGGGAGGGGCAATTGAAAATTGGCAATCGAAAATTGGCAATCATCTGCTTGAAGAGACCACCATGTTTGGGTGAGCTCTGCATCCTCTTTACAGAATATAAAGCACAGTGCCATATATTTGTATAACAGCTTTGCTCAGTATAGTAACTGGGACTGAGCTGTCAACAGGCCATGTGAGTGAGCAAAAACAGCTGATTGGCAGGAGTCCTGAGCATCGAAGCCTACCTGGTCTTCAGTTGGTCACCTCTTCCAATGATAGCTCATCAATTAAAAAAACATGAAACCACTTTAAAACATTACAAATGCACGTATATTACAAGGTTTTAGACTATATAGATTTTTGCTAAAGGCAGTATAGTTGTTAACCACATTTGAGAATTGCTTCAAGGCAAACTGCAGACAACTATAAATTTATTTAAATTCCACCTAGATATTTCAGAGAAGATATATTTTAAAACTACTGCAAGTCATATGAAAGTAAAGCTTCTTAAGTATAAGGTAGAGGATGGTTAGAATATCTTCGTCCAGGTGTACCGTCTTGGGAATCTACTAATTCTTAGCTTCACACATTACCTTACATGACATTTATGTCATTAATAAGCTAATGTCATTCTCAGCATTCAGGTATCATAGCGTTGTATACGCTCAAACTACTTCAACATTTACATGCTATAGTCTAGATTGCAAGGCTGTAGGGGAACGCTGGAGGGTTCCTCATAATATTACAGTAGCATGTAAAAATAAAGATTGTCATCAATTTAAAATGCTCAGATTTCAATGTCAGTATAAAGCTTATACAAGACAGTATAAAATACCATTGACATAACCCCCCCCGCCCCCCCCCCAAAAAAAAAAGTCACAGTGGATTAACTATACACATTAAATATTAGAATGCAACAAAGCACTCAGTTCTTAAAATACTAACTGCATCTACATCTCTCGAGAATTTTCAGTCTAGTATAACTATGTGCAAATTTGCCTTGATCTGTTAACATGCATTGTGCCAGTACTTTTATCCTGCGTAAATATCCTCTGCACAGTACCTCTTCTTTCATCCTGTGTAAATAGCTACTGCGCAGTCCCACTTCTTATATCCTGCAAAATTAACCCCCACACAGTTCCACATCTTTTATCCTATGTATATATGGTGTGGCAGTGCAGCTACCAAAGAGGCTTGTTTGCTGACATGGGAAGAAAAGAGAAGGTTTCACTCCATATAGCAGAGTAGTCCAAGGTTTGGGTTACTTAATGAACCTCATTATGTGCCAGCTTGGAGTCTTCCTGAAGAAAGGAAATTGTCACTGAGACAGCTCACTCTGAGAAAGATAGATGGAGGTAAGGAACTGGGGGGGGCTGACCTCAAAAGTTCTGGAATGAGCAGAGATTTGTTTTTGAGGTTCTAGGCACTAGGCATACTACTAGGCCCACTATACCGTGTAGTTAGTGGTCAGATGATCAGGATTTATTTTGTTGTTGGAACAGTTTTGTAAAGCTTGTGTTGTATCTCTGCACACTGTGCTTAGAGAAATAAACCTGCTGAGGTCAGTTTTGAACCCAAAATGCCTGTGTGGAACTGAAGTTCTTGGATATGCCCACTATTTTAGGCTGAAGATGGTGATCCCATGAGCTGTTTAACCCCCAGGTTGCCACAATGGGCATTACACAGTAGCACTACTCTTATTCTGTATATATAGGCACTGCCAAGTACCATTTCTTCTGTAGTAGTTTTACATTATAGGATTAGAACAATGGTCATAAAATGCCAATCATATCTGACTATTTGAATCGATAATTTATATGTCGTTATTGGGATAATGATTAAGTAATGAGAGAGGCTGTTTCAGGACCCTGTTGTCAACTTGAAATCCCTCATATACTTTTGGTTTTTATACATACAAATATGAGTCTTTTGTTTTGTTTTATTATCTTTGGATTAGATCTGACGAAGGGGTGTATGCTCTGTCGCGCGAAACCCCAAAATGGATTATCTAATCGAATAAAGCTTCTTCTTGTTCCACGTCCAAGTTTGTTACTTGAGGTGTGCGCCACCAGGCTTCTTGCTTACTGTCATCAGTGTATATGTACCAGTTTCGATACCGAATCCAGTCGGGTAGCCAGAGTGATTGTGACCCTCACCTGACCATGTGTTGCTATAGGCTACAACTCATCCCAGGAACTTGGGAGTGGTCTGTTTTTTACATCTCAAATTGGAGGTTCGGGTTGGTTTACCACATTGTTCATCAAAGATCCTCAAGGAGAGCGCAGTTTTCTGTGTTTTTTCTTCCCACCTGTTCTTGACTATTTGAATCTGTTATCATTGACTTCAATTTTAAAGTGACATAAGAAAGAACATTCTGATGGAAAAGAGAGTAGCATGCAATTGGAAAGTCAACAAATGGGACCCTCCATTTTTATCCATGGTTCTGGTACCATATCCAAACAAAAAGCATCATATCATTTTTAAAAGTTTATATAGGTGGGGCTCATAGTCTTCACATAGACCAGGGCCTACGACAAGCTTAATGCAATTTTGCCTACAGAAGGCTATTGTTAGGATGGGGTCCCGCAGATTTGCCTTCCGGCGCACAGCGCCACCTGTGGGCCAATCCAACCCTCGCTCCCGGCGGCGTGCAGTGAAGTCTCTGGAGACTAAGACTCAGTTTTCTCCGACTGAGAATGCTCGGACTTTTTGGAGCCGCTCACAGCCTAAGTGCCAGTTCTCCCGACTGAGCATGAGCGGTGAGGTCATGGCCACCAACCCTATTGGGCAGGGACTTCCCTTTAAAAGGAGTGAGTCAACGCCCGCCCGGCGCTCACACTTTATCTGAAAGTTACCAGCCCTAATGACAGTAGTACCAGGGAGAGTCTCCAGTGTTCAAGCAGGTTGCAGTATAGGGTGCTACTAGATAGACCAGTAAATCCTGAATGTAGTGACAGCTCTACACCAAGGCCTGGAGCAATAGACATTGTTCCGGCCTGTGGAGCTGCAGCAGGTGTGGTTTCCCAGATAGCCGTGCTCGCCTTGCCTAACATCATTGGAAGCTCCTAGCTGTGTGCAGGAGCTCTCCTAGCTACTGCAGGGTCCTAGGTGTTTGCCTCCTCCTAGCTGTGTGCAGGAGCACCCCTAGCTATTGCCGGGGATTATATTTGTCGCTGACCTGGGGTGAGTGTTAACCCTGGCCAGCTGTCTTGTGTTTGCTTTCAGCCTGTTCACATTGGGAGCTGCACTGTCTGTCACTCAGTGAGATTAACTGGTGAACGTGTGTTGCTCCCAGTTCACACTGTGCTGTACCGCCGTACTGTCGCATACAGACATACAGCCGCCCATAGGGCCTGTGGACCTCGCTGAAGTGCCTTTGCAGCCCAAGAGGTTCTGCGGTTTTAAAAATATTATTTTTATATATATACCCAGAACCATAACAGCTATGGAGCCTTACTGTACCTTTCTATGTCTCTAAATTCACTGACCTTTTCAGTTACATTGGTACAGAATTTTATCGAAGGAAGTAAATGTTGCAGGTTCCTTAAAGCAAAGGAAACATTCATAATAAGGTGTTATATAGAAGTAACATATGGCAGCACACAGAAAGAATACAGAGCTATGATAATTATCATAGTGTAATTATCTTTACACAGACCTAAAGCAAACGACGATCAATGTACATGACGGGTAGGTGGAGCCAAAATTACCATAGCATAACATTGTTCATAGCTAGAGATGCGCGAGTACTGTTTGGATCAGCCGATCCGAACAGCACGCTCCATAGAAATGAATGGATGCACCTGGTACTTCCGCTTTGATGGCGGCCGGCCGCTTAACCCCCCGCGTGCCGGCTACGTCCATTTATTTCTATGCGAGCGTGCTGCTCGGATGGGCTGATCCGAACAGTACTCGCTCATCTCTATTCATAGCAAATATAATCACAACCTATTATTTCCAAATTATAGTAAATAGTCACAATTGAAGAAAAAATGATCTCCCCCTCCTTCTACCCCTGCATTGGTGTGAGAAATGGCAACTTAGGGTCAACTCAGCTTCACTTCTTTGTTATGTCAATACAAGAGAACAGTAGAAGAAGGCAATATGTTTGCTAAATGTTTTGCAGAATAACAAATAGAATTTTTTTTTTTTTTTTTACCGTATAAAGAATAGCAAAATTAAGCCAGTCCAAAAATATATCCTATTCGTGAACACCAAATATTTTAGCCTCCTTGCGACCTTTACGTTAAATATATTAAGGTTCTTTATAGTACTGGGTCTCAGTTCATTAGAATGATTTTCTAAGAATTCCAACTTAAAGTGCATTAATGACAAGCATAATTAGAGATGTCTGTCTAAAGTCATCACATGAATAAAGAAAAATTTGTTGTTCACCTGAGATTCTTTACTTTTCTATGTTCCAGCAAAGTAATTTAAGCCCCTACTGAATTAGACAGGGACAGGTGTAATTGGCCTAGTCTCTGCTGTATTCAGTCATGCAATTACCATAATAAGGCTAACTATAGAGAGGTCACTAGGTACTGCTAGCGGTCGCTTTGGCTGGAGCCTTATGAAATTTTCAGCAGAATGAGAACAAGGGATGCATTGGGTCACCAGCAAGGGTTCAATGGACACTTGTAATTGATATATTGACAGCAATGTCTGCAAGCAAACAACAGAAGTGGTCAAGAAGAATGAAAGATGTGGTGCCAAACATGCGCCTGAAAATGCAATTCTAATAGGACAAGGTAACAGGTAGAATAATGTGAAGCATTGTTCATAACATTATTAAAAGAGGGTTTAGCTTGAAGTATGTTTTGAAGTCAGTTTTATATAGAGCTTCCAGCTTTTACAGACCTAGAGAGTCAGAGATATGCCAGATCACACAAATGACTTTTCCTATACAGAATGGTATAATGTAAAAAAGCAACATTGACAATGAACCTAAAGCATTAATAAAGTTTTATTCATGTTTGATAACTGAATACTGCAGGCAAAGGGAACAAATGTTGCAAATGTCTTAAAGTAATTTTTTTTTTTTTACTTCTTATCTGATTTATTTTGTCTGTACTCTACAGAATCACCCTAAGGTTACAATGGGCTCTATGGAGTTTGTGGGGAGGGGAAGGGAGAGGAATAAAGACAGAGATCTGAGGCAACAATAACTGAGTACTTACTGTCAGGAGACCTCTAGAAAGAAATTCTGATAATTCAGATGTCTTGTGAAAATTAACTGTCTCTGTATACTATTGGTGTCTTTGTTTGAGAAGCTCCCCCTACCCTCTCCATAGAGTCATATTGTACAGGTTTGGTCAGTGACATGAAAAGAAATGAAAAGTTTAGTTTAACCAAAGTATCTCACATAGTACCTCACTTTTGTTCCCTTTTTTGATAGAATAATTAAAAAAAATATAAAGGATATAAAATTGTGATTTAAAGGGAATCTATAACCCTGACAATTTATTGTATCTGCAGACAATATGTTATAGAGCAGGAGGAAGTATGGTTATAAAGGTTCCAGGATAACTTTTCACTTATTCATTTCTATCTCTGCGCATTAAGGACTTAGGCATTCAGTGAGTGGTTTTATCAACTATTAAACACCTTCTGAGCCTTGGAACTTACAGGGATTGATGTCCATCACAGATTAGGACCGCCCACTGGACTCCTAAGCACAGTTTCAGAGGAACGCATCACCCCTGGAAGTTGCGAGCCATAGGCTCAGAGAAGTATTTATTGTCCACATGGTCAGTCGGCTAAACGACCAGGAACCCAGACGGATGCAGCCCTGACCTACAAGTTAAATACATAAATCCCAGTTTCACACCCTATGCCGGGTCAAGCAAGCCACCCCAATATTTGAGGAGAATTGTGGGGGACTTTGCTTTATTCCCAATGAGCAGAAGGAGCGCAGTCTGTCCTGTTGCCTTTCTCTACTACCCCTATAGCATGAAGCATGCATTTAAAAAAAATACAAACAAAAAAACTTAAGGCGTTAAGCACCTGCCTTTCTCTGTTTTTAGAATTCACGATTAGAGATGAGCGAGTAGTGTTTGATCGAGTAGGTGTTCAATCGTATACTACGGTATTCGAAATACTCGTACTCGATCGAACACTGCTAGCTGTTCGAAGTTTAATGTTCGATGCAGAACCAGCGTTGATTGGCAGAATGCTATACATTCTGACAATCAACGCTGGTTCTTCTCTTACCTTTCTGAAGTCTTCTCCGTGCTGCGTCCCTAGGCCTAGGCAGAGCCAACTGCGCATGCGCGGGCATACACGCGCATGCACAGTCGGCTCTGCTCAGGCGTCGGGCCTGGGCAGAGCCGCCCGCGCAGTCGGCTCTGCCTCGGCTGGATGCCTAGGCAGAGTGAATTCCACCTGGAATAGGATGCAGAGACCCTGCGCCGGGAGAAGACTTCAAGCAGAATCCAGCCCGACCGTCACTCGTGGACTTGGTAAGTATGATTTCATCGAATGCTGCCTACCCCTGAAACGAGCATTTCCCCCCATAGACTATAATGAGGTTCGAAATCCGTTTGAACAGTCGAACAGTGTGTGGCTGTTCGAATCGGATTTCGAACCTCGGACACTTTAATGTTCGCTCATCTCTATTCACGATCCATTAAGCTGTATTTTTATAGGACCCTATGCACATGGCCCTATCACTGCTGTACACAAGGTCAAGGTTGCACAAAACTAATCATAGCACCTACCATATGTAGGGTCACAACATATCATCATAAGGAGGCATTTTTAAGTCTGTTTTTTACAGAATCGAATTGAAAAATTGTGACTAATAATGAAGTCATTATTAAAGGTTTTTGCAGAAAGGTCACAGATTGTAATATATTATTGAGGAATTCTACTGTATGTTGGGCAAAGTAACTGAGGTTTTAGGCTGTTTATAAATTAAACCATTTTCAGAAATAGTCTTCAATCTTGGCAGACTTAGGTCTACTTAACTAAGCAGAGGAAATATGGTATTTGATAGAACAGTTTATTTTAAGTATTTTGTGTACACTAACATTTCCAAACTGTGCCTTCCCAGTTAATAAACTGTAGACAGAACTTATTTAAGAAAAAAAGCAATTGACTGTATTTTTACCTCAATCATATCTTTGTTAAAGTCATTTATTAGGAAAAAAGTTACACTTTTATAAAAAGTAATGCAATGTATTTGATCTGATACATAGACTTTACTCTGTAGTGAGCCACTTCAGAAGAAGCAACAAACAAGGATGTTTATGTCGGAGTTGTACTCCACAAATTCACTGCTTTGCCTACAGGTGTTTTTCATAAAATACATTATTTGAATTTTAAATATACTTTCTTTATTAATTCACCAGTTTCCAAGACCTTTACTTGCCCTCATTCAATAGGGAACTTCACTGTCTACTTTCTGGGTATAATAATCTATAGTGATCGGGTGATGATCACACAGGTACATGGCCCGTAACACTTTGGCGACATGAGCAGTTTATGGATATAGCTATAGCGGATGCAGAATCAGAAGTTGTACAAGGGCAATGGTTTTTGAAGGCAAAATTACCACTGTCTAATAAGTGCTGACAGTGCCGGACTGCATAGAAACACACCATTTTAACAAGAAGAATGGTGACAGCCAGTTAGAATATTATATGTAAGGGCTCATTCACACGGTGTAACGTCCCGCGAGATTTGGCACGTGTACGCCGCGTGACCCTTTGCATGCCGTACACGCTCCCATTGAGTTCAATGGGAGCGGGGATCGTATGCGCCGCGCTAGTTTGCGGCCGTGAATAAATGCACGGCCGCAAACTAGCACGGCGCATACGATCCCCGCTCCCATTGAAATGAATGGGAGCGTGTACGGCACGCAAAGGGTCACGCGGCGTACACGTGCCAAATCTCGCGGGACGTTACACCGTGTGTACGAGCCCTAAAGGGAGTGAGTCTATTGCTCCTCAATCATATTCAGCTTCCCCGACCTTGTTACAGAGCACATTACAGTGTTAAACAACATACCTTTGCTACATGCGTCATTTTTTGTAGATTTGGAGAAGAACAACTTTGAATTCTTATGCAAATGAGGCAGTTGATGAACTGGGGGTGTACCTTCACCACTGGGAGGTCTGCTTATGTTGCTTAGGTAGAATGGATGATATCATTTTTGACCTATCCTTCAAGTAACACAACCAAGCCAACATCTCCTGCTGCCTCCAACTCAAGAACATCCACCGAATCAGCTCCTTCCTCAACCCTGAGGCTACAAAAATGCTAGTCCATGCCCTCATAATCTCCCACTTAGATTACTGTAACACCTTTCTCTATGGCCTCCCAGAGTATTCTCACCCACCTCCAGTCCACCTTAAACTGTACTGCTCGCTTAATACACCTCTGCCCCTGTTCTTCATCGGCCACTCCCCTCTAGCAATCTCTTCATTGGCTACCTGTTACCCAGTGAATTAAGTTCAAAATACTAACGCTGACATACAAAGCGATCCACAACCTGTCCCCTCCGTATATCGCTGACCTAATATCCTGCTAACTGCCCACATGTAACCTCAGATCCTTCAAAGACCTCCTACTCCGCTACAGCTACTATAGCTAAGTATACCAACCCTTCATGATTTCAGTTGATAAAGTTTCTGCATAGAGCACTGTCAGGGGTGATCTCAATGGGACCACTTAAATATATTGGATGATAGTCAAATTTAAAGATAAAGACTCGAGTCAGTGATGCATTCAACACAGAGACAAATTGAACCTGGGTAGAAGCATACCTTTATTGCATACATCACACCTTTTTATACCCATTAAAGTAGGTGTACATGAAGCGTACATATATGAATAAGCAATTTTAATATCAAATGACAATTTCCCAAAAAGGTATATTTCCATCACACCCCATGATAGCTGAGGTAATGTTAGCTGACGTCATCTTGTTATGTGACGAGGCAAAGGTCCAATGACCTTCTGCTATTAATTTTATCTGTACTGTATTAATAGAAGTTTATGATTTTATTATGATCTGGTTTATTATCTGGGTGCATCAGTCAGTCTACACATATCTGATTAATATGGAAGATGGGTCAGGCTGACCTGGAGAGAAGCATGCTACAAGCTTAAGTATTATTGAAAGAATGTATACACATATAGGAAATATATATGAATGTATTCATTTCCCTATCAGCACAATGCAGAGGAAACATCTCTGGGTTACAGCTCAGGCTATGGGCACTTTGCTTATTGCAATAAGGATAAATGATGATAAATTAGTGAGTGGTAAAAGATTAATGGCCCAGGCTTGTTGTTCAGAAATTGTCTGCCCTTCCAGAAATTACAGTGACATTCAAAAGTGTCCACATTTGTGGCAGCAGATTAGAAAAGTCCTTTTCATGTTTCAACATGAGAATGTTCCTGAAAATAGAAAAAAATAAATAAATTGGCCATGTTATATGTGGAACAATATAGTTTGTACAGAGTCCTGACCCCCAGCTCATCAAGTATTGATGGGATGAACTGAAATGCTGACTGTATGTCATATCTCATCATCCAACATAAAGTAAGTGTCTGATGTCCATTACTGAATGAGCATATAGAATGGCTTACCTGGCTAGTGCCTATACAGAGATTTGCCAGTTTCTTGATGGATACCTAAGCGGCCTGGAAATTGATATTGGAAATAAAACGTGCAAAGAGATTTAGTTCCTATGCAAGTTCACCACTTCCTCACTATGCCCTCTCTTTGTGGGTGTCCCTCAAGTCTATGTCCTGGGACTGCTAGTGTTCTCTATCTACACCCTCGGCCTTGGCCAACTCATAGAGTTTCAAGGTTTTCAATAACAATGTTATGTAGATGACAGTCAATTATATACTGTATCTCTGGCCTAGACATTACCACTCTGTTATCTAGAGTTCCATTTTCTCAAACTCAATGTCTTTCTCCCACATCACACAGCCCCCATACCTTTTCTCTGCACTTCACACAACCACCTCCAAGACTTCTCCCATGCATCCTCTATAGTCTGAAACTCACTATCATGATACATAAGACAGTAAGACTATCCCCACCAATCACAACCATCAAGAGGAACTTGAAGACACATCTCTTCAGCAAAATCTTCAACAACCCTGTTGGTATCAAACAACCATTCTCCTACACCTTACTGTCTCTGTCCTCCTTCCCTCTTAGTTTGTAAGCCCTTGAAGGCAGAGCCCTCTAGCCCAGTGTACCACTTGGTTCCTATCTCAGTATTATACTTGTTTTTGTGTTTTATATATAAATCCTCAAAAGTACAGCACCATGGAATTTATGATGGTCTATACATTAATAATAATAAGTTGGTTGGTCTATTGCAGCCACCATATAAGATATATAGGCCCTTGATTGTTAGGACTGGAATGTCATAAGAAATTAATTATGCCATATTTACTAAAAGGCTTTTATCTATCAATAAATTTGGCATGAAAAATAAAATGTACGCCTACCGTGATTAGTTTTCTGGCATTAGGATGAATAAATATGTCACAAAGTTGCACTCTTTACCAGTAAACCCATTGTTCTCTGCACTTTTCAAAAACTGGCATGTGCTGAGTCAGCCGAGGAAGGAAGGATACTGGTTGGCCTGAGTCTGCCCATAGCTGTTACTTCAGCTGCCCAATGTGTTTACAGTATATAAAAATAAGTTGGATAATCTTTTGAATAATCTACCCAATATAATGTACCAACACATAGCATATCTGAGATGTTGTACAATGAGTATCTATATGAAGTACATTGAATATACATTTCCTACTTGTCTCAGAGGCTGATTAGGAGATTCACCTGTGGGCCATTCTGAGTCTGCTTTTGCACCTATTTTCTTCAAATGATGCCCTCTTTTCTAAGTTTTATGCTGCGTGCGGATGATTTATCATGCATTTGTACTTGTCTTGAAGACTTTTACATAGAGACATTGGGTATGAATTATCTGTAGTAACTTTTAGGGTAAATTCACACGGGTTTTTTTGGACCAGATTTTGACACGGAATCCACCTCAGAATCCGGCTCCAAAAAACTTCTGCCATAGACTTCAATGGGAGCCATTCACTTCTTTTTTTTCGCTGGCAGTTTTTGCTGCTCACAGAAAAGAGAAGCAACTGCCCTTTCTTGCCATGGATTCCGCGGCGGAATCCACCGCAACATCTGCAGCGCAACACCTCCCTCCCAACAAGGCCCATTCATTTGGGCCTAATCCAGAGCGGAATGCCGCGACTGGATGTTGGTGCACTGCATCGGCATCCAGTCGCAGCTAGCCGTTTTTTGGTCCATATTCTGAGGCCGTCTCCGCGTCAAAATCCAGTCCAAAAAACCCTGTTTGAACTTACCCTTACACTGCATTTATTAAATGCTCCTTTAGGCTAAAGCCCCAGGATGCAAAAACACAGTTTTTGCTGCTATGAGAACTCCATGGCAAAAAACACTGTGTTTTACAGTACATACAAAGTGAATGAACTTCTGACTAACCCATCCACAAATTGCAGAAAAAAAATCTGCTGCAGAAAATCAGCATTTTTAAAAATGCCTAGGTTTTTTGAAAATAGCAGCATATCAATTATACTTTTGAAAACATTGATATTTCCCTTATGGGTATAATAAGGGATGAAAATATGCAGAGAAGAACTTGACAAAAATGCAGTGAAAAACGCTGTAGAAAAGCAATATGTTTCTACTTTTTTTTTTGCAGCATTTTATTTATCTGCATTTTGCTACGTGGGTCCGCTTAGGGTATATTCACACGGAGTAACGTGGCGCGTGACCTGGTACGTATACATTGTGTGAGATTTTGCAGGCCGTGGATCGTAAACACCGCGTTATTTTGCAAAATCACGGCCACAAAATAACACGGCGTTTACGATCCATGCTCCCATTGAAATCAATGGGAGCGTATACGGCCCGCAAAATCTCACACGGCGTATACGTGCCAGGTCACGCGGGACGTTACTCCATGTGAATGGGCCCTTAGTCTTATAAAGAGAGAAAAAAAAAAGATGTGCAAAAGTGTCAACTGCACTCTAGTACATGGGTAGTATTAAAAAAAAAAAAAAAAAAAAAAGCAAAGAATCACAATTTCCAGTAGCTGACTTTTACGACAAAATTGTGCTTTTTTTAAGTAAATTAAGAGCACTGAATGTCAAGGCACCAAAGAAGAATATGTAAAAACAAGACACAAATGTCAACCACCAATTATTGCATTTATGGCAGAGAGAAATCAAATTATTCAATATACAGTATCTATTTCCACAACTATTGTACAAGAGTTGGAAACTATTTATTCTTTTACTTAGATAATTAATAGAGATGAGCGAACACTAAAATGTTCGAGGTTCGAAATTCGATTCGAACAGCCGCTCAATGTTCGTGTGTTCGAACGGGTTTCGAACCCCATTATAGTCTATGGGGAACAGATACTCGTTAAGGGGGAAACCCAAATCCGTGTCTGGAGGGTCACCAAGTCCACTATGACACTCCAGGAAATGATGCCAACACCTCTGGAATGACACTGGGACAGCAGGGGAAGCATGTCTGGGGGCATCTAACACACCAAAGACCCTCTATTACCCCAACATCACTGCCTAACAACTACACACTTTCCACATTCAAAAAAACCTCTATCAAAGTGGGAAAATACCTGGAAACCTTCTTTACTCCCCAAATGGATGGACACAAACCCCAATTTAAGCTCAACAAACAGTAACAACCACCCCTTTAAATCACGTTCCCCATGACAACCACAAATGGAATAGGCAATGGGAATTCCAAAAGCCCTCACCCTTAACTGTCATTTTGAGTGTGTGTGTGTGTGTGTGTGTGTGTGATGTGGTAAGACCTTCCAAAATTCACTTTTCTAGCCCTTAACATGAGCCCTTCCAAACAAAGTTACAGGACCTTAAGCTGAGCTACCAGCAGAGATTGAGGCCCTTGGCATGAGTAAAGCCTTGCACCAGCAGTGTTTTTGGCACTTAGGGTGAGTTGAGCCTTGTACCAGCGTGTGTCCCTTAACATCAGGCGGGCCCTAAGTTCTGCGCTTTGCACAAAAGTTCCACATTAACTAGGCTGAATGGTACAAAGATTAGTAGGCCCGAGAACCAGGAACAGGTCTTGCAATGGCTGTCGGATAACGCTTAAAGCACATTGTCCACCAGCCAGTCAGCCTCTACCTCCTCTTACCCAACAGTCTTGTCCTCCTTCCACCCAAAATTCCCAATCTTCCCAGAACAATAACCCCAACTGTCCCTGCTCCCCAGAGCTGTTCTCCCTTCCTTTGACTGTACCGCAACCTGCCCCTCCATTTCGCGATTCCACGGACCTAACAGACGAGTATCTGTGTCCAGATGCTCAAACACTAGAGTCTCCTCCATTCCATCTCCGGTCGATTTGGTGGCGGATGACCAGCAACCCACCCTCATCGACGACAATGAGACGCAGTTGCTGTCAGGGAAGCCAGTTGACATGCGCATTGTGCAGGAGGAGGAGGCGAGACAGGAGTTGGAAGAGGAGGTGGTGGACGACGAGGACACCGACCCCACCTGGACAAGGCGGATGTCAAGCTGGGAAAGTAGTGTGGATGTTGAGGCAGGTGCAGCACCAAAAAGGGTAGCTAGAGGCAGAGACATGTCCAGAGGCAGAGGTCAGCTGCTTTGCCGAAGCCAGGCCAGACCCGGAATGTCCGAAGATGTTCCCTTTTGTACCCAGCCCAGAAAAACTCCCCCATCGAGGGCACGTTTCTTGAAGGTGTAGAGTTTTTTCAAGGAATGCGCCGAGGACAGATATAGTGTCGTCTACACAATTTGCCTCTCGAAATCGAGTAGGGGCCCTGAGAAGAGCAACTTGTCCACCACTTCAATGCACCGTCATTTGGAATCCAAGCAATGGAATCAGTGGCAGGCAGCAACGGCAGGACAAACGTCGCCCGCCATTCATGCCACTGCCTCTGCTCACAGTGCTGGCGATGCACTCCAGAGGACGAGCCAGGACATCACTTCATCTGCCTCCGCCACTTTGTTGACTTCTCCCTCATCCTCCCCTGTTTCTGTCTTATCTCCTTCTCCTGCACCATCAAAGGCACCATCAGGCGCTTCTTTACAACAACCCACCATCTCTCAGACATTGGAGCGCCGGCAGAAATACACCGCTAACCACCCACCCACGCAAGCCTAGAACGCCAACATCGCTAAACTGCTGGCCCAGGAGAGGTTGGCGTTCCGGCTTGTTGAAACTCCCGACTTCCCAGACCTGATGGCAACTGTGGCACCTCACTATGCCGTCCCTAGCCGTCTCAACTTCTCCCGGTGTGGCGTCCCCGCCTTGCACCAGCACGTGTCACTCAACATCAGGTGGGCCCTTAGTTACGCGCTTTGCTGCAAGGTCCACTTGACCACCGACACTTGGACAAGCGCCTGTGGTCAGGGATGCTGCTTATCTTTAAGGACAGGCAGGGTGAATGTGGTGGAGTCTGGTCCCGGGGTGCAAACTGAGGTACCCTATCTCCTCTCCCAGGCCAAAATTCATGGCAGGAGTAGACTGAAACCCTACGACGCTGCAACCTCCACCACAGCTACTAGCGGCAAACGCTAAAACACTGGTGTGGGGAGACGTCAGCAGGCGGTGCTGAAGCTCATCAGCTTGGGGGACAGACAGCACAGTGCCTCCGAGGTCAGGGATGCCATCCTGGCTGAGATGGCATTTTTTTTTCCCTGCTACACCTGGGGCCTGGCATTTTTACGCCTGTGATAATGGCTGGAACCTGGTAGCGGCTCTGGAGCTTGCCAGCCTCCAACACGTTCCATGTTTGGCCCACGTCTAACCTAGTGGTGCAAAGTTTTTTGAAAACATACCCAAATGTACCGAAGCTACTGTTGAAAATGCGGCGCTTGTGCGCCCACTTTTGCAAGTGCACAGGAGTCGCTGCTAGCCTAAAAACACTCTAGCAAGGCCTACATCTGTCCAAACACAGGCTGTTGTCCGTCATTCACACACGCTGAAACCCTACAATACCATATCTTGAGCAGGGTGTGTGAGCTGCACAGACCTTTGATGGAGTTCCATCTACAAAACCCAAGGGTTCCTCAAAGTCAGCTCCCAAAGTTTCTGCACCATGAGTTTCCAGGGGTGGCAGAGTTATGGCTAGGGGCAGAGGCATGGATAGGGATGATGTCTAGGGGCAAAAGCAGTGTGGATGTGGAGGCAAGCTAAGCAGGAAAAACTGGGGGTACAAGCTAAGGCATGGACTGGGGTGATGTCTAGGGGCAAAAGCAGTGTGGATGTGGAGGCAAGCTAAGCAGGAAAAACTGGGGGTACAAGCTAAGGCATGGACTGGGGTGATGTCTAGGGGCAAAAGCAGTGTGGATGTGGAGGCAAGCAAAGCAGGGAAAATGGTGGCTAGAGGCAAAGGGATGTCCATAGGCAGCAAGGGCAAAGATGCAAAACTCTCCCCTGTTTCAAGAATTTTCCTGACTTGTCTCCCCACAAAACATTCCTGGGAGGAGGGCTGAAACACCACCCTCCTCCTCCTCCGCTGTTAGATTGACCCCAGCTACGAGCTGAAAACGCTGCAACACTGGTGTGGGGAGACGTCAGCAGGCTGGGCTGAAGCTCATCAGCTTGGGAGACGGACAGCACACTGCCTCTGAGGTCAGGGATGCCATCCTGGATGAGATGGCAATTTGTTTATCCCCGCTGCCCCTGGGGCCAGGCTTTTTTGTCTTGTTGGAGGGCTCTGGAGCTTGCCAGCCTCCAACACGTTCCATGCCTGGCCCACGTGTTCAATGTAGTGGTGCAATGATTTTTAAAAACATACCCCAAATTAGCTGAGCTAAGGGTGAAAGTGCGGCACTTGGACACCCACTTTCCCAAGTCTACAGTACCTGGAGCTAGCCGCAATACACTCCAGCAAGGCCTACATCTGCCTGAAGCACCTACTGTTGTGCGAGGTCACCACACGCTCTAACCCTAGATACCGTATGTTCAGCAGGGTGTGTGAGCAGCAGAGACCTTTGATGGAGTACCAGCTACAAAACCCAAGGGTTCCTCAGAGTCAGCTCCCTCACTTTCTGCACCATGAGTTTCCATGGGTGGCAGACTTATGGCTAGAGGCACAGGCATGGATAGGGGTGATGTGTAGGGGCAAAAGCAGTGTGGATGTGGAGGCAAGCTAAGCAGCAAAAACTGGGGGTACAAGCAGCCGGTGGCATCATCACTGACAAGCACAGCTGTCTGTCAGCTGACAGGCTGACTTTCACCAAAATGAACAGACAATGGATAGACTCATCATATACATGTCAGTTACATGACAAATTTAGTGCAATTTGCAAGTCCAAGATGGGTTGGAGATCTGCGGAGAGGAATCTCACCACCTCTTGCGGGTGCCATCATTTGGAAGGCAAGCCCTGGGCTCAGTGGGTGAGAGCAAGCGCAGGATAATCGTCGTTTGGCCTGGCGGCCACTGCCTTTCCCACTGTTGACAGGGCTGGCGCTGCAGTCCAGACCAGCAGCCAGGACACCTCCACATCTGCCTCTGACACTTTGGGGAGTTCACCCTTATCCTCACCTTTTCCTACCATTTCTCCTTTTGCCCGCGCCATCATGCGCCTCTTCCCAGCAACTCCCCATCTCCCAAGCCTTTCATTTCATGCTAAAGTACAGCGCAACCCACCCACATGCCCAAGGCTTCAACGGCCTCATCTCAAGAAATCTGGCCCAGGAGATGTTGGAATCCCGGCTGGGGGACACTCTGCCCTTTTTGGGCAGAGTGTCTACTGCGCCACCGCACTGTGCCGTCCACACCAGCACTTTCCCCCAAACATGAGGCGGTCCCTAAATTCAGCGCTTAGCCCTAAAGTTCCATGTGACCAGTTACGAATGGACAAGTGCATGCGGACAGGGACGCTACCTTTCAATTTGGGCACAGTGGTTGAATGTAGTTGAGGCGTGGACCGGGTCGCAAAATGTGGTGGCCTGACTTGTCTCCCCACACAACATTCCTGGGAGGAGGGCTGAAACACCACCCTCCTCCGCTGTTAAATTGACCCCAGCTACGAGCTGGAAACGCTGCAACACTGGTGTGGGGAGACGTCAGCGGGCCGTGCTGAAGCTCATCAGCTTGGGGGCCAGACAGCACACTGCCTACAAAGTGAGTCATGCCATCCTCGATGAGACGGCAATGTGGTTTTTGCCACTGCACCTGGGCCCAGGCATGTTGTCATGTGTGATAATGGCCGTAACCTGGGATTGGCTCTGTAGCTTGGCAGCCTGCAACATATTCCATGCCTGGGCCACGTTTTTAACTCATTGCTGCTAATCAATTTAAAAAGGTACCCCAATGTTCCTGAGCTACTGGTGAAAGTGTGGCGCTTGTGCGGATAGTTTTTAAAGTCTATAGTTGCCGCTGCTAGCCTCTATGCACTCCTACAACGCCTGTACCTGCTGGAACAACGGCTGTTGTGCGACGTCTCCACACTGCTGGCACTAAACATATCATGTGTTGAGCAGAGTGTGTGAGCAGCACAGACCTTTGATGTAGTTCCAACTCCAAAACCCTCGGGTTCGTCAAAGTCAACTCCCTCAGTTGCTCAACCATGAGTGGCCATGGGTGGCAGACTTATGTGAAATCCCATCCCATCCATTGCACTGGACATGAAACATTAGCATGCGCTCAGCACAACTTCGGATATGGCAGCTGCGTTAAGCAGGGTGCAGGGTACAACACAGACCAGGCCCGAGCACCAGGAACAGGTGTTAGAAATACTGCAGCATCCGCCATTTTCTTCCAATTTTGGGGTTTTGGACCCGCCACCGACTTGTCTGGACCTAAGTGGGGATCATGAGACACAGTTGCCATGAGGGCAAGCTGTGGTCATGTGCGGTTTGCAGTAAGGGGCCAGTGCGCAATTGGAAGAGGAGTTGGTGGATGACGAGGCCACCGACCCCACATGGACAGGGGTGATGTCTAGGGGCTAAAGCAGTGTAGATGTAGAGGGAAGCTAAATCAACAAAAAACCTGGGTAGAAGCAAAGGCATAAACTGGGGTGATGTTTAGGGGCTAAAGCAGTGTAGATGTGGAGGGAAGCTAATTCAACAAAAAAAAACAGGGTAGAAGCAAAGGCATAAACTGGGGTGATGTTTAGGGGCTAAAGCAGTGTAGATGTGGAGGGAAGCTAATTCAACAAAAAAAACAGGGTAGAAACAAAGGCATAAACTGGGGTGATGTTTAGGGGTGAAAGCAGAGTAGATGTGGAGGGAAGCTAAGCAGCAAAAACAGTGGGTAGAAGCAAAGGCATGCAAAACTCTACCCTGTTGGAAGACTTATTCCTAGGTCTGGAACACGTTAATGGCCCCCTGGACAAATTACTGCCACTCAGGGGCCTAGTGTCACCAGGAGGGACAAGTATAGGCGCATGTTGTGGGAATACCTGGCCGACACCAGCTCTGTCCTCTCCGATCCCTCTGTGCTCTACAGCCTACACTTATTTTCTCATCTTTTTTTCTGCACTGCACATCTCTTGCCTGCTTCCTTTGGGATCTTACAAGTGGTGGTCCACTTCCAAAGATGGTAATTTCACTAGACAGTGTAACGGGAGTAGCTGAGGGATCGCTGTCTTAACCACTTTTTGGCACAAAATTAACTTCCAAAGCCAAATATGGTGCAAGTATATGATGCAAGGACACCTACACACCTATCTCTGACACATTGGGGAGTTCACCCTCATGCGCCCTTTTGGCCTGCACCATCATGCGCCTCTTCCCAGCCACTCCACATTTCCCAAGCTTTTCATTGCAGGCAGAAGTACAACACAACCCACCCCCATGCCCAAGCCTTTAACAGCCTCATCGATAAACTGCTGGCCCTGGAGATGTTGGTGTTTGTTTATGCTTCTGGAGACCCAGGCCTTCCATCAGCAGATGGCAGCTGGGGCACCTCCCTATGCTGGGCCTAGCCGTTACTACTTCTCTTGGTGGGCTGTCCCTGCCTTGCGCCTGCATGTGTCCCATAACATCAGTCGGGCCCAGAGCTCTGCGCTTTGCTGCAAGGTCCACTTGACCACCGACACATGGACAAGCGCCTGTGGTCAGGGATGCTGCAGTGCTTATCTTTAATGACAGGCAGGGTGAATGTGGTGGAGTCTGTTCCCCGGGTGCAAACTGGGGTGGCCTATCTCCTCTCCCAGGCCAAAATTCATGGCAGGAGTAGACTGAAACCCTACGATGCTGCAACCTACACCCCAGCTACTAGCGGAAAACACTGTAACACTGGCATGGGGAGATGTCAGCAGACCGTGCTGAAACTGATCAGCTTGGGGGACAGACAGCACAGTGCCTCCGAGGTCAGGGATGCCATCCTGGCTGAGATGGCATTTTTTTTTCCCTGCTACACCTGGGGCCTGGCATTTTTGCGCCTGTGATAATGGCTGGAACCTGGTAGCAGATCTGGAGCTTGCCAGACTCAAACACGGTCCACGCATGGCCCACGTTTTTCAACTTGTTGGTGCCATGTTTCTTTGAAACCTACACCATTGTGCCTGATATACAGGTCAAAGTGGGGCCATTTTCGTAAGTGAGAACTAGCCTCTGCTAGGCAGAAAACATTCAGAGCACACTCCTCTCATCTTCGCACCGTTGGCTGGCGGAGGAAGATGAGGGGGTTGGAGTGGCATCTGATGTCCCTGTCCCACACGAGGCTAGAGGGTGCACTTCAGTGCATCCCATTGCTTCACCACAAATGGTGTGAAGGGGAGTGGAAAATGGAGGAAATGGAGAGTGACCCTTACAGTTGGGGCCAGCAAAGGCATGCCAAGTAACACACTGGCACACATGGCTGACTTCATCTTGGGTTGCTTTTCAACACATATTTCACATCATGAAGAACAAATAATACTGGATTTTTACAAGCCTCGAACCCCGGTCTAGGTCTAATGTCTGTTCCTTTCTTATATTAGGGGAGAGGGAAAAAAAATTACTTCAGTGATACGTTTAGCGTACATAGACTGACTATTAATGTGCATCCCACTTAGTGTTGTTAGGGTTACACACCGTCACAACCTGGCTAAAGCTTCTATAGCTGTTAATAAAGTCAACATAACTTTACGGTATCCAAAAAGACAGCTGGTACCGACAGAGAGCAAGACAAATGTCAACCAAAGCTGTGAGCTCTGAACACCCACAGTGACTTTGGCGTCATCATCATTATAAGGGAGCGGGTGGTAATAAATAACTTGGCAGTGCCTAAAACCCAAAAAGCTTATACAACTATATTTACATTAAGATACACAAATGACACTTTTCAGTAGCATGTCATGAGACAAGCTGATAAGCTCTTCCTTTGTGCAGTGCTATTTGAAAGTTAAACGCTGCCTTTATTTTAATTCTGGAGAAGGTGCAGACATTAGATTTAGAACATGTTGTCTTCATTGTCCAAATCCTCTATATAGGTAACGTGTTTTTCGGGCCGAGCTGTCTGGGAACGAGCTGGTGCAGCACTGACAACCTGGGTGAATATGGCAAGAGCCTGAGATGTAGGGTGAATGAATCCCCAAATTATTTGTGGAATTCCCAGTGAGACAATGGCACTGTATAGCAGTAGCAAAAATTGTGGGTGCACGTAACCCCCATATATTCTTTGAATTCCCAGTCAGACAATGGCACTGTATAGCAGTAGCAAAAATTGTGGGTGCACGTAACCCCAATATATTCTTTGAATTCCCAGTGAGACAATGGCACTGTATAGCAGTAGCAAAAATTGTGGGTGCACGTAACCCCAATATATTCTTTGAATTCCCAGTCAGACAATGGCACTATATACCAGTAGCAAGAAATGAGGGTATTTGTAACCCCAATATATTCTTTGAATTCCCAGTCAGACAATGGCACTATATACCAGTAGCAAAAATTGTGGGTGCACGTAACCCCAATATATTCTTTGAATTACCAGTCAGAAACTGGCACTATATAGCAGTAGCAAAAATTGTGGGTGCACATAACCCCAATATATTCTTTGAATTCCCAGTGAGACAATGGCACTGTATAGCAGTAGCAAAAATTGTGGGTGCACGTAACCCCCATATATTCTTTGAATTCCCAGTCAGACAATGGCACTATATACCAGTAGCAAAAATTGTGGGTGCACGTAACCCCAATATATTCTTTGAATTCCCAGTGAGACAATGGCACTGTATAGCAGTAGCAAAAATTGTGGGTGCACGTAACCCCCATATATTCTTTGAATTCCCAGTCAGACAATGGCACTATATACCAGTAGCAAAAATTGTGGGTGCACGTAACCCCAATATATTCTTTGAATTACCAGTCAGAAACTGGCACTATATAGCAGTAGCAAAAATTGTGGGTGCACATAACCCCAATATATTCTTTGAATTCCCAGTGAGACAATGGCACTATATACCAGTAGCAAAAATTGTGGGTGCACGTAACCCCAATATATCCTTTGAATTCCCAGTCAGACAATGGCACTATATACCAATAGCAAGAAATGAGGGTATTTGTAACCCCAATATATTCTTTGAATTCCCAGTCAGACAATGGCACTATATACCAGTAGCAAAAATTGTGGGTGCACGTAACCCCAATATATTCTTTGAATTACCAGTCAGAAACTGGCACTATATGGCAGTAGCAAGAAATGAGGGTATTTGTAACCCCAATATATTCTTTGAATTCCCAGTGAGACAATGGCACTGTATAGCAGTAGCAAAAATTGTGGGTGCACGTAACCCCCATATATTCTTTGAATTCCCAGTGAGACAATGGCACTATCTACCAGTAGCAAAAATTGTGGGTGCACGTAACCCCAATATATTCTTTGAATTCCCAGTGAGACAATGGCACTGTATAGCAGTAGCAAAAATTGTGGGTGCACGTAACTCCCATATATTCTTTGAATTCCCAGTCAGACAATGGCACTATATACCAGTAGCAAAAATTGTGGGTGCACGTAACCCCAATATATTCTTTGAATTCCCAGTCAGACAATGGCACTATATACCAGCAGCAAAAATAGTGGGTGTATATAGCCCCAATTCTATTGCTAGGGGACTTGCAGGGTATTTCTGAGGTGAAGGTGGGGGGGCACACCGTTGGAACGGGGATTTGGGGTGTATATATGGGGTATACGGGAATACACTGTCAGTGTGTTCCATTCAGGATCCTGGGAAAGCTGGGTTGCGGCGATTGAGCCCGTCAGTGCCACGTTACACTGACAAGCTTCTCCCTGGAATTGAAGTTATATGTAAGCCCAATATATTCTTTGAATTCCCAGTGAGACAATGGCACTATATACAAGTAGCAAAAATTGTGGGTGCACGTAACCCCAATATATTCTTTGAATTCCCAGTCAGACAATGGCACTATATACAAGTAGCAAAAATTGTGGGTGCACGTAACCCCAATATATTCTTTGAATTCCCAGTGAGACAATGGCACTATCTACCAGTAGCAAAAATTGTGGGTGCACGTAACCCCAATATATTCTTTGAATTCCCAGTGAGACAATGGCACTGTATAGCAGTAGCAAAAATTGTGGGTGCACGTAACCCCAATATATTCTTTGAATTACCAGTCAGAAACTGGCACTATATAGCAGTAGCAAAAATTGTGGGTGCACATAACCCCCATATATTCTTTGAATTCCCAGTGAGACAATGGCACTATATACCAGTAGCAAAAATTGTGGGTGCACGTAACCCCCATATATTCTTTGAATTCCCAGTGAGACAATGGCACTATATAGCAGTAGCAAAAATTGTGGGTGCACGTAACCCCCATATATTCTTTGAATTCCCAGTCAGAAACTGGCACTATATACCAGTAGCAAAAATTGTGGGTGCACGTAACCCCAATATATTCTTTGAAGTACCAGTCAGAAACTGGCACTATATAGCAGTAGCAAAAATTGTGGGTGCACATAACCCCAATATATTCTTTGAATTCCCAGTGAGACAATGGCACTGTATAGCAGTAGCAAAAATTGTGGGTGCACATAACCCCCATATATTCTTTGAATTCCCAGTCAGACAATGGCACTATATACCAGTAGCAAAAATTGTGGGTGCACGTAACCCCAATATATTCTTTGAATTCCCAGTGAGACAATGGCACTGTATAGCAGTAGCAAAAATTGTGTGTGCACGTAACCCCCATATATTCTTTGAATTCCCAGTGAGACAATGGCACTATATACCAGTAGCAAGAATTGTGGGTGCACGTAACCCCAATATATTCTTTGAATTCCCAGTCAGACAATGGCACTATATACCAGTAGCAAAAATTGTGGGTGCACGTAACCCCAATATATTCTTTGAATTCCCAGTCAGACAATGGCACTATATACCAGTAGCAAAACTAGTGGGTGTATATAGCCCCAATTCTATTGCTAGGGGACTTGCAGGGTATTTCTGAGGTGAAGGTGGGGGGGCACACCGTTGGAACGGGGATTTGGGGTGTATATATGGGGTATACGGGAATACACTGTCAGTGTGTTCCATTCAGGATCCTGGGAAAGCTGGGTTGCGGCGATTGAGCCCGTCAGTGCCACGTTACACTGACAAGCTTCTCCCTGGAATTGAAGTTATATGTAAGCCCAATATATTCTTTGAATTCCCAGTGAGACAATGGCACTATATACAAGTAGCAAAAATTGTGGGTGCACGTAACCCCAATATATTCTTTGAATTCCCAGTGAGACAATGGCACTATCTACCAGTAGCAAAAATTGTGGGTGCACGTAACCCCAATATATTCTTTGAATTCCCAGTGAGACAATGGCACTGTATAGCAGTAGCAAAAATTGTGGGTGCACGTAACCCCAATATATTCTTTGAATTACCAGTCAGAAACTGGCACTGTATACCAGTAGCAAAAATTGTGGGTGCACATAACCCCCATATATTCTTTGAATTCCCAGTGAGACAATGGCACTATATACCAGTAGCAAAAATTGTGGGTGCACGTAACCCCCATATATTCTTTGAATTCCCAGTGAGACAATGGCACTATATAGCAGTAGCAAAAATTGTGGGTGCACGTAACCCCCATATATTCTTTGAATTCCCAGTCAGAAACTGGCACTATATACCAGTAGCAAAAATTGTGGGTGCACGTAACCCCAATATATTCTTTGAATTACCAGTCAGAAACTGGCACTATATAGCAGTAGCAAAAATTGTGGGTGCACATAACCCCAATATATTCTTTGAATTCCCAGTGAGACAATGGCACTGTATAGCAGTAGCAAAAATTGTGGGTGCACATAACCCCCATATATTCTTTGAATTCCCAGTCAGACAATGGCACTATATACCAGTAGCAAAAATTGTGGGTGCACGTAACCCCAATATATTCTTTGAATTCCCAGTGAGACAATGGCACTGTATAGCAGTAGCAAAAATTGTGGGTGCACGTAACCCCCATATATTCTTTGAATTCCCAGTGAGACAATGGCACTATATACCAGTAGCAAAAATTGTGGGTGCACGTAACCCCAATATATTCTTTGAATTCCCAGTCAGACAATGGCACTATATACCAGTAGCAAAAATTGTGGGTGCACGTAACCCCAATATATTCTTTGAATTCCCAGTCAGACAATGGCACTATATACCAGTAGCAAAACTAGTGGGTGTATATAGCCCCAATTCTATTGCTAGGGGACTTGCAGGGTATTTCTGAGGTGAAGGTGGGGGGGCACACCGTTGGAACGGGGATTTGGGGTGTATATATGGGGTATACGGGAATACACTGTCAGTGTGTTCCATTCAGGATCCTGGGAAAGCTGGGTTGCGGCGATTGAGCCCGTCAGTGCCACGTTACACTGACAAGCTTCTCCCTGGAATTGAAGTTATATGTAAGCCCAATATATTCTTTGAATTCCCAGTGAGACAATGGCACTATATACAAGTAGCAAAAATTGTGGGTGCACGTAACCCCAATATATTCTTTGAATTCCCAGTGAGACAATGGCACTATCTACCAGTAGCAAAAATTGTGGGTGCACGTAACCCCAATATATTCTTTGAATTCCCAGTGAGACAATGGCACTGTATAGCAGTAGCAAAAATTGTGGGTGCACGTAACCCCAATATATTCTTTGAATTACCAGTCAGAAACTGGCACTGTATACCAGTAGCAAAAATTGTGGGTGCACATAACCCCCATATATTCTTTGAATTCCCAGTGAGACAATGGCACTATATACCAGTAGCAAAAATTGTGGGTGCACGTAACCCCCATATATTCTTTGAATTCCCAGTGAGACAATGGCACTATATAGCAGTAGCAAAAATTGTGGGTGCACGTAACCCCCATATATTCTTTGAATTCCCAGTCAGAAACTGGCACTATATACCAGTAGCAAAAATTGTGGGTGCACGTAACCCCAATATATTCTTTGAATTACCAGTCAGAAACTGGCACTATATAGCAGTAGCAAAAATTGTGGGTGCAAATAACCCCAATATATTCTTTGAATTCCCAGTGAGACAATGGCACTATATACCAGTAGCAAGAATTGTGGGTGCACGTAACCCCAATATATTCTTTGAATTCCCAGTCAGACAATGGCACTATATACCAGTAGCAAAAATTGTGGGTGCACGTAACCCCAATATATTCTTTGAATTCCCAGTCAGACAATGGCACTATATACCAGTAGCAAAACTAGTGGGTGTATATAGCCCCAATTCTATTGCTAGGGGACTTGCAGGGTATTTCTGAGGTGAAGGTGGGGGGGCACACCGTTGGAACGGGGATTTGGGGTGTATATATGGGGTATACGGGAATACACTGTCAGTGTGTTCCATTCAGGATCCTGGGAAAGCTGGGTTGCGGCGATTGAGCCCGTCAGTGCCACGTTACACTGACAAGCTTCTCCCTGGAATTGAAGTTATATGTAAGCCCAATATATTCTTTGAATTCCCAGTGAGACAATGGCACTATATACAAGTAGCAAAAATTGTGGGTGCACGTAACCCCAATATATTCTTTGAATTCCCAGTGAGACAATGGCACTATCTACCAGTAGCAAAAATTGTGGGTGCACGTAACCCCAATATATTCTTTGAATTCCCAGTGAGACAATGGCACTGTATAGCAGTAGCAAAAATTGTGGGTGCACGTAACCCCAATATATTCTTTGAATTACCAGTCAGAAACTGGCACTGTATACCAGTAGCAAAAATTGTGGGTGCACATAACCCCCATATATTCTTTGAATTCCCAGTGAGACAATGGCACTATATACCAGTAGCAAAAATTGTGGGTGCACGTAACCCCCATATATTCTTTGAATTCCCAGTGAGACAATGGCACTATATAGCAGTAGCAAAAATTGTGGGTGCACGTAACCCCCATATATTCTTTGAATTCCCAGTCAGAAACTGGCACTATATACCAGTAGCAAAAATTGTGGGTGCACGTAACCCCAATATATTCTTTGAATTACCAGTCAGAAACTGGCACTATATAGCAGTAGCAAAAATTGTGGGTGCACATAACCCCAATATATTCTTTGAATTCCCAGTGAGACAATGGCACTGTATAGCAGTAGCAAAAATTGTGGGTGCACATAACCCCCATATATTCTTTGAATTCCCAGTCAGACAATGGCACTATATACCAGTAGCAAAAATTGTGGGTGCACGTAACCCCAATATATTCTTTGAATTCCCAGTGAGACAATGGCACTGTATAGCAGTAGCAAAAATTGTGGGTGCACGTAACCCCCATATATTCTTTGAATTCCCAGTGAGACAATGGCACTATATACCAGTAGCAAAAATTGTGGGTGCACGTAACCCCAATATATTCTTTGAATTCCCAGTCAGACAATGGCACTATATACCAGTAGCAAAAATTGTGGGTGCACGTAACCCCAATATATTCTTTGAATTCCCAGTCAGACAATGGCACTATATACCAGTAGCAAAACTAGTGGGTGTATATAGCCCCAATTCTATTGCTAGGGGACTTGCAGGGTATTTCTGAGGTGAAGGTGGGGGGGCACACCGTTGGAACGGGGATTTGGGGTGTATATATGGGGTATACGGGAATACACTGTCAGTGTGTTCCATTCAGGATCCTGGGAAAGCTGAGTTGCGGCGATTGAGCCCGTCAGTGCCACGTTACACTGACAAGCTTCTCCCTGGAATTGAAGTTATATGTAAGCCCAATATATTCTTTGAATTCCCAGTGAGACAATGGCACTATATACAAGTAGCAAAAATTGTGGGTGCACGTAACCCCAATATATTCTTTGAATTCCCAGTGAGACAATGGCACTGTATAGCAGTAGCAAAAATTGTGGGTGCACGTAACCCCAATATATTCTTTGAATTACCAGTCAGAAACTGGCACTGTATACCAGTAGCAAAAATTGTGGGTGCACATAACCCCCATATATTCTTTGAATTCCCAGTGAGACAATGGCACTATATACCAGTAGCAAAAATTGTGGGTGCACGTAACCCCCATATATTCTTTGAATTCCCAGTGAGACAATGGCACTATATAGCAGTAGCAAAAATTGTGGGTGCACGTAACCCCCATATATTCTTTGAATTCCCAGTCAGAAACTGGCACTATATACCAGTAGCAAAAATTGTGGGTGCACGTAACCCCAATATATTCTTTGAATTACCAGTCAGAAACTGGCACTATATAGCAGTAGCAAAAATTGTGGGTGCAAATAACCCCAATATATTCTTTGAATTCCCAGTGAGACAATGGCACTATATACCAGTAGCAAAAATTGTGGGTGCACGTAACCCCAATATATTCTTTGAATTCCCAGTCAGACAATGGCACTATATACCAGTAGCAAAAATTGTGGGTGCACATAACCCCCATATATTCTTTGAATTCCCAGTGAGACAATGGCACCATCTACCAGTAGCAAAAATTGTGGGTGCACGTAACCCCAATATATTCTTTGAATTCCCAGTGAGACAATGGCACTATATACCAGTAGCAAAAATTGTGGGTGCACGTAACCCCAATATATTCTTTGAATTCCCAGTGAGACAATGGCACTATATACCAGTAGCAAAAATTGTGGGTGCACGTAACCCCAATATATTCTTTGAATTCCCAGTGAGACAATGGCACTATATACCAGTAGCAAAAATTGTGGGTGCACGTAACCCCAATATATTCTTTGAATTCCCAGTCAGACAATGGCACTATATACCAGTAGCAAAAATAGTGGGTGTATATAGCCCCAATTCTATTGCTAGGGGACTTGCAGGGTATTTCTGAGGTGAAGGTGGGGGGGCACACCGTTGGAACGGGGATTTGGGGTGTATAAATGGGGTATACGGGAATACACTGTCAGTGTGTTCCATTCAGGATCCTGGGAAAGCTGGGTTGCGGCGATTGAGCCCGTCAGTGCCACGTTACACTGACAAGCTTCTCCCTGGAATTGAAGTTATATGTAAGCCCAATATATTCTTTGAATTCCCAGTCAGACAATGGCACTATATGGCAGTAGCAAAAATTGTGGGTGTATATAGCCCCAATTCTATTGCTAGGGGACTTGCAGGGTATTTCTGGGGTGAAGGTGGGGGGGGCACACCGTTGGAACGGGTATCGGGGGTATATATCGGGTATACGGGAATACACTGTCAGTGTATTCCATTCAGGATCCGCGGAAAGCTGGGTTGCGGCGATTGAGCCCGTCAGTGCCACGTTACACTGACAAGCTTCTCCCTGGAATTTAGCTCTTATAAGAACTGTTGGTTGTCTTCTCCTTCCTATCCTAGCCTGTCCCTGCCTACCCAGAATCTAAGCCCTACCGAACTGGACGGAAACCTCCGTCCCCGGTGAATTGCAAGCTCAGAATGACGCGAAGCTGGGCGTCGCTGTTCTTTTAAATTAGAGGTCACATGTTTTCGGCAGCCAATGGGTTTTGCCTACTTTTTTCAACGTCACCGGTGTCGTAGTTCCTGTCCCACCTACCCTGCGCTGTTATTGGAGCAAAAAAGGCGCCAGGGAAGGTGAGAGGGGAATCGAGTAATGGCGCACTTTACCACGTGGTGTTCGATTCGATTCGAACATGCCGAACAGCCTAATATCCGATCGAACATGAGTTCGATAGAACACTGTTCGCTCATCTCTAATAATTAACTCTTTTTTCCAAAGTCAAAATATTGGTTCATTGTAGATGCCTTAAAGGAAAGAAAAAGCAACAAGAAGTCATTCATTAATCATACATAGTCATTAGTATTAGCGAAATACAGCCAGTGAAACCTAGAAAGGGGATATATATATCTTGGAGCATGAACACTGAAAATGTTTATTTCGTAGTCATTGTAAAATTTTCCCAACATGATTAATAGGTATGGCTTGTCATTACAAATGAAGAAGGAAATGCTGCTAAAGATGGAATGAATTATTGCAGCGAATATTGTTATACATTTGCCGATAAGGCAAAGTAAAATACTTTAATAAAGTAAGAATTAATTTATACTTTTTTTAATTGATTTTTTTTTTTTTAAATGTAGATTGTGAGCCCCATATAGGGATCACAATGTACATTCTTTTGTCCTATCAGTATGTCTTTGTAGAATGGTGGAAATCCATGCAAATACAGGGAGAACATACAAACTCCTTGCAGATGTTTTTTTATTGAATTATTATCTCTATGATTTTATGCCATAATAGGAAAAATTTATCACAAGGGGAATTTTAAAGTTTTTTTTCCTGGCGTCTGTGCTGGTGTAATTTGCATTAAATTTTTCAAATGTGATACAGTAGGGCTGAATTTTAAGGATGGCACTTTGTACTCTGAGCTTGATCACTTTTGAGATGTAACAAAAATTACTACTTTTTCTTGCCTAAGGGTCCATTCACACGGAGTTTTTTTGGCGAGGATTTTGGCACTGAATCTGTGTTGGAATCCAAGTTGAAAAAACACCTCCCTATAGAGTTCTATAGGTTCCACTAGCTTTTTTTCCGCTAGCGGAAAAAAAGCTACCTTCCTTCTTTCCCTCTTTCCTTCCTTCCTACCTTCCTTCCTTCCTTCCTTCCTTCCGCAGTCAATGGGAGGATGGAAAATCTATGTTGTGGATTTGGGTGCAGATTTGGGCACGGATTTTGGTATGGAATTTGCAAAAACCATGTGGAAAAACAGCTAGCGTTTTTTTCCATACACTGTGCTGGAGGAAAAAAAACATTTTGGATTTTGCCTCGCTAAAAAACTCTGTGTGAGTAGATCCTTATACTTCGGAGATTTGGTGTGATATGAATGTTTGATCTACAATAGTGTATGGACTCCATAAGAACTATTACACAAATGTGAAGCTATAATTATGGATTTTATATGCTCTCCAGCTAAAATATTTACCATAGGTAAACATTTCAACAAAAAATTTTATTTTTCAATTGCATTTGTCATTCACCTCAATGTCAGTAGAGGATTATTAGCATTAACAGAGGAACATACAATTGAAGTTATAGTTATTTTATGGTAGAAACCTGTAGGAGAGACAAAGAAGAGGAACAAATTGTTTTGCAGCTTAAGATTTCATCCATGACAATAAGGATTCCAGTTTCTGCTGACTGCATTTTCACCTTCAAATCTATCAGGTCAGCAAGAGGTAATGTTTTCATTCAAACATACCTGTTAAGTTGACCTGCGTTTTAACATAAACAAAGCCTTTTAGATGCAGACACCTGAAATACTACGGGTTTTAATCCTGGCTCCAGTGTGTGTCTTTGAAAAGGAAAGCATGCCGCCTCATCTGTCTTTGAATAAGTGTTCTCCATTTTAATAAGCCAATTCACAATAAACAGCATAACCTATTGTTCTCTGCATAGATGATGGAGTGGTAGAACAGACAGAATAAAGTCAATGGTGTTTCATCTTTAGTACTGAAAATCCAGCCACTGTCCAGTTTACAGTGCTGACACCTAATCGATAAATTGTGTTAACAGCTATTTTTTTTTAATGTTGCTTACAGAACAATGTGTCTGCATAACCCCTTAAAGGGAACCCAACAAGGCTTTTGGGACCACTGAACAACCAACAGCTGTGGTTTAGGGTCCTAAACCTCTATACTTACTGCTTGCTGCCTTCAAAGATTGATGGTCCCTGTTCTCAAATGAGATGAGTTTTCTGGGGGACTGTGTCACATGCCTATAGCACGCAGTGAAGTGAGGTCAGTACACCCACACTTCATTGCACATGCTCTGCACTTCAGGCACGTGAATAGTAGAGTAGAGGGGTACTCATAGGCTTCCCTGCACACAAATTCTCATGCACTGTAGTCCTTTTGTAGACTAATCTCATCAGATACTGGGGATCAAAACCATTGACTGCTAAGGATACTGATAGTGAGCAATGGTAGAATACAGAGATTTAGGACCTGAGAGCACAACAGCTTAATGGTATGCTGGCCAATTTAGTGATCCCATTCAACATGATAGGTTCCCATTTAAGGAGCTGCCTATATTAAATGTATCAAATTTCAAGAGTTCTAACTTTTTTAAGGGCTAGTTCACACGGAGTTAACACGTATGCATTCTGGCACGTATACTCGTGTCAGAATGTGAGCTCTCAAAACAGATCACATTCATTTCAATGTGTCGGCTTACGGGTGTATAACACACGTAATTTTGCGCCCGTAAAATTATGCGCATATACGAAAAAAAAAAAGCCATTGAACTCAATGGCTTACTAAATTTTACACGTGTATTTTTACACATGTAATTTGTAGCAAAATGCACAGAGCGTTACTCCGTGTGAAGGCTAAAAGCCTCCCATTGATTTCAATGTGTAGCGCCCGTAAGCCGACACATTGAAATGAATGGGATCTGCTTTGAACGCTCACATTCTGACACCTGTATACGTGCCAGAATGCGCGCGCGTTAACTCCATGTGACCTAGTCATATAGGTGCTTGTTTTTTGCAGGATGAGTTGTAGTTTTTCTTGATATTATATACAGTATATATGATTATATATATTTGAGGTGGGGGTGATACAGTGAATCATCTGTTTTTTACTTTTTTGTTTTAGCACTGTATGATATAAATAATAAAAGTATTTCTATTCTATGGATAGCTACAATTGTATCTGGCTTGGGTTAGAGAACTAATGAAAACATCCATCCACCCATGACATCATGGGTCATAAAAGGTTAACACCTATAAGACTTGTTAACATTTCAGTGGATAAAATGAATATACTTCCTTGTATTATTCTTTATAAAAAGTATTTGGCAACACTGTTTTTCATGTATAAAGTTATTGTGGGCTCAGCAAGAACCCTTGTCTTGTCCATAACACGACACCTGCAGAAGCATTACATGACCGCACTGTCCAAGGTGATGCGCATATATGAACAGTCATATGACTCAACTAACAATAATATATGCCCCTGACAGATCTCTTACAGAGATAGGTGAACCTCACAAGATTGTTTTCTGCAAATATTCATGAGCTTTAGGCCTCTGGTTTGTTTCAGGCTGACCTTGCACTATATGAACCAGAAGTGTTATTATTAGAGATGAGCGAACAGTGTTCTATCGAACACATGTTCGATCGGATATCAGGGTGTTCGCCATGTTCGAATCGAATCGAACACCACGTGGTAAAGTGCGCCAAAATTCGATTCCCCTCCCACCTTCCCTGGCGCCTTTTTTGCACCAATAACAGCGCAGGGGAGGTGGGACAGGAACTACGACACCGGGGGCATTGAAAAAAATTGGAAAAAGTCATTGGCTGCCGAAATCAGGTGACCTCCATTTTAGACGAATAGTGGATTTCAAATCCGGGTCATATGAGAATGTGAACTTTGTGACTATGAGACAGGGATAGCTGTACAGGCAGGGATAGCTAGGGATAACCTTTATTTAGGGGGGAATGTTATTAAAAATAACTTTTTGGGGCTCTATCGGGTGTGTAATTGTGATTTTTGTGAGATAAACTTTTTCCCATAGGGATGCATTGGCCAGCGCTGATTGGCCGAATTCCGTACTCTGGCCAATCAGTGCTGGCCAATGCATTCTATTAGCTTGATGAAGCAGAGTGTGCACAAGGGTTCAAGCGCACCCTCGGCTCTGATGTAGCAGAGCCGAGGCTGCACAAGGGTTCAAGCGCACCCTCGGCTCTGATGTAGGAGAGCCAAGGGTGCACTTGAACCCTTGTGCACCCTCAGCTCTGCTACATCAGAGCCGAGGGTGCGCTTGAACCCTTGTGCACACTCTGCTTCATCAAGCTAATAGAATGCATTGGCCAGCGCTGATTGGCCAATGTATTCTATTAGCCTGATGAAGTAGAGCTGAATGTGTGTGCTAAGCACACACATTCAGCTCTACTTCATCGGGCTAATAGAATGCATTGGCCAGCGCTGATTGGCCAGAGTACGGAACTCGACCAATCAGCGCTGGCTCTGCTGGAGGAGGCGGAGTCTAAGATCGCTCCACACCAGTCTCCATTCAGGTCCGACCTTAGACTCCGCCTCCTCCGGCAGAGCCAGCGCTGATTGGCCGAAGGCTGGCCAATGCATTCCTATGCGAATGCAGACTTAGCAGTGCTGAGTCAGTTTTGCTCAACTACACATCTGATGCACACTCGGCACTGCTACATCAGATGTAGCAATCTGATGTAGCAGAGCCGAGGGTGCACTAGAACCCCTGTGCAAACTCAGTTCACGCTAATAGAATGCATTGGCCAGCGCTGATTGGCCAATGCATTCTATTAGCCCGATGAAGTAGAGCTGAATGTGTGTGCTAAGCACACACATTCAGCACTGCTTCATCACGCCAATACAATGCATTAGCCAGTGCTGATTGGCCAGAGTACGGAATTCGGCCAATCAGCGCTGGCTCTGCTGGAGGAGGCGGAGTCTAATGTCGGACCTGAATGGAGACTGGTGTGGAGCGATCTTAGACTCCGCCTCCTCCAGCAGAGCCAGCGCTGATTGGTCGAGTTCCGTACTCTGGCCAATCAGCGCTGGCCAATGCATTCTATTAGCCCGATGAAGTAGAGCTGAATGTGTGTGCTTAGCACACACATTCAGCTCTACTTCATCAGGCTAATAGAATACATTGGCCAATCAGCGCTGGCCAATGCATTCTATTAGCTTGATGAAGCAGAGTGTGCACAAGGGTTCAAGCGCACCCTCGGCTCTGATGTAGCAGAGCTGAGGGTGCACAAGGGTTCAAGTGCACCCTCGGCTCTCCTACATCAGAGCCGAGGGTGCGCTTGAACCCTTGTGCAGCCTCAGCTCTGCTACATCAGAGCCGAGGGTGCGCTTGAACCCTTGTGCACACTCTGCTTCATCAAGCTAATAGAATGCATTGGCCAGCGCTGATTGGCCAGAGTACGGAATTCGGCCAATCAGCGCTGGCTCTGCTGGAGGAGGCGGAGTCTAAGATCGCTCCACACCAGTCTCCATTCAGGTCCGACCTTAGACTCCGCCTCCTCCAGCAGAGCCAGCGCTGATTGGCCGAATTCCGTACTCTGGCCAATCAGCACTGGCTAATGCATTGTATTGGCGTGATGAAGCAGTGCTGAATGTGTGTGCTTAGCACACACATTCAGCTCTACTTCATCGGGCTAATAGAATGCATTGGCCAATCAGCGCTGGCCAATGCATTCTATTAGCGTGAACTGAGTTTGCACAGGGGTTCTAGTGCACCCTCGGCTCTGCTACATCAGATTGCTACATCTGATGTAGCAGTGCCGAGTGTGCATCAGATGTGTAGTTGAGCAAAACTGACTCAGCACTGCTAAGTCTGCATTCGCATAGGAATGCATTGGCCAGCCTTCGGCCAATCAGCGCTGGCTCTGCCGGAGGAGGCGGAGTCTAAGGTCGGACCTGAATGGAGACTGGTGTGGAGCGATCTTAGACTCCGCCTCCTCCAGCAGAGCCAGCGCTGATTGGCCGAATTCCGTACTCTGGCCAATCAGCACTGGCTAATGCATTGTATTGGCGTGATGAAGCAGTGCTGAATGTGTGTGCTTAGCACACACATTCAGCTCTACTTCATCGGGCTAATAGAATGCATTGGCCAGCGCTGATTGGCCAGAGTACGGAATTCGGCCAATCAGCGCTGGCTCTGCTGGAGGAGGCGGAGTCTAAGATCTCTCCACACCAGTCTCCATTCAGGTCCGACCTTAGACTCCGCCTCCTCCAGCAGAGCCAGCGCTGATTGGCCGAATTCCGTACTCTGGCCAATCAGCACTGGCTAATGCATTGTATTGGCGTGATGAAGCAGTGCTGAATGTGTGTGCTTAGCACACACATTCAGCTCTACTTCATCGGGCTAATAGAATGCATTGGCCAGCGCTGATTGGCCGAATTCCGTACTCTGGCCAATCAGCACTGGCTAATGCATTGTATTGGCGTGATGAAGCAGTGCTGAATGAGTGTGCTTAGCACACACATTCAGCTCTACTTCATCGGGCTAATAGAATGCATTGGCCAATCAGCGCTGGCCAATGCATTCTATTAGCGTGAACTGAGTTTGCACAGGGGTTCTAGTGCACCCTCGGCTCTGCTACATCAGATTGCTACATCTGATGTAGCAGTGCCGAGTGTGCATCAGATGTGTAGTTGAGCAAAACTGACTCAGCACTGCTAAGTCTGCATTCGCATAGGAATGCATTGGCCAGCCTTCGGCCAATCAGCGCTGGCTCTGCCGGAGGAGGCGGAGTCTAAGGTCGGACCTGAATGGAGACTGGTGTGGAGCTATCTTAGACTCCGCCTCCTCCAGCAGAGCCAGCGCTGATTGGTCGAGTTCCGTACTCTGGCCAATCAGCACTGGCCAATGCATTTCTATGGGGAAAAGTTAGCTTGCGAAAATCGCAAACTGACAGGGATTTCCATGAAATAAAGTGACTTTTATGCCCCCAGACATGCTTCCCCTGCTGTCCCAGTGTCATTCCAGGGTGTTGGTATCATTTCCTGGGGTGTCATAGTGGACTTGGTGACCCTCCAGACACGAATTTGGGTTTCCCCCTTAACGAGTTTATGTTCCTTATAGACTATAATGGGGTTCGAAACCCATTCGAACACTCGAACAGTGAGCGGCTGTTCGAATCGAATTTCGAACCTCGAACATTTTAGTGTTCGCTCATCTCTAGTTATTATGATACTCTGGGGTCTATTCAGACCGAAAGGTATAATAAGTGGAAGCAACCTAATAAACCATTACACTCCCCTTGCCTCTCCTGTGCATCTTCCCAGTGTTTGGCAGTCTCTTGGTGTCGTCTTCCAGCCCCTTCTGGTATACAGTCACGAATGAGATAAAGGCAATGGGACCTTGTGGGGCTTCCAGGTCATAAGAAAAGATTTCAGTAAACATCTGGAGAACATCAGAAATCATATCCAAAGTTAATAAAGTTATGTAGAAATAAAATAATCCCATATGGAAGAATGAATTACAATGGTCAGATTAAGCAAATGGTAACAACTTCACAGTATAAACTGCATATCCATTTCAGGTGATTTGGGACTATGATATTATTTGCTGTGACTTCTTTACTGCTTTGGTATTACAGGCATTTGAAAAAGGACTGAACTGCAGCATGACAATGTGACCAACAAACATGATGCCACCGGCCTGAGAAGATGTGAAGCTCAATAACAAAGTCCTATAAAACAATAAGAATAATTTTATTTATATAGTGCTAATATATTCTATAACACCTTACAAATCACAGGACACATGAAGAGACATTACAATGTGATATACGAAATGAACATATCAAACAATAGGAGTGAGGGTCCTGCTCGCAAGAGCTTACACTCTGTAATGAAATATGGTACCCAAGAGGCAAGAGGGCTTATTTGTTGCAATGGTCCAGCCATCTATTGATAAATATGTTCATTAAACTGAAACTAGTAGAATCCAGCCACTAACTGGTATCTGCAAAATCCCTTTAAACTTCTAAGATCGAGTACTAATTGAAAGCTAAATATTAGAGATAGTTTTTTAAGAAGTCCATCTTTGAGATTTCAGATGTTCTTGGACATAAAGCTAAGTCTATATAAAGATCCGTATACAAATCTAAATATTTATTATGCTGTCCTGCACGAACATAGGCTTATTATACTTTCTATTTATCATTTGTCGGTATGCTATTATTTTTTAAAAAAAATTTTTATTTCCATAATCGGTTTCTGAAAAAGTATAACAGAGTTACTTCTAAATGAACCTGCAAACACTTACTGTGTAACTGAAATACTTATACTTCTTTCCCTTTTGCAATATATCTAACTTGTTATTTCATTTACCTTGTTATACTTTAGTTGATGTGTTTATCTCTTTCTCTATGTAAAAAATGTATTTCTGTCTGTCTGAGCAGCCAAGTGACTGGACAAACCTGCACTAAATTTAACAAGGAGATAAATCAGGTGCTTCCAAGATTTAGACCAGGTTTCAGCTCTCTAGGACCTTCCGTTAATGAGGTATTCACAAAAGCAAATATAGCAGCACTCGCTTTCATATTATGGACCTGCCTCCATATCACATCACATGCTCCGTATTTGCCAACAAAAGCTCCCAGGTCGTTCACTCAAAATACAACATTATCAGAAGATTGCAGCAGCTACTCCCAACTGATCTCTGTTACCAGCCATTATCTGCCGACAGCACTCATGTGACCTGTATTAACCAATGAAAGCTCACATGTACTTCACTCTTAAAGGGGCTGTCCAGGAATTGGCAGAATGGGGAAGGTGTAACATGAAAAAAGTAATACTCACCTTGCGCTCCAGTGTCCACCACTACTGTCCACTTGGGTGCATACCGTGCCTTTGCTGTTGGATGTCATGCGCCGTCTGAGACCACAGAGGCCAATCAAAATACGTAATGGGCTCTCCACTTACCATGTGTTATCTATAGTATTACTTCCCTCTTATGTTGTAGAGGGGCATTGAGGCCCTTGGGTTCTTGGGTCAGTAATAATTTTTACCTCTTCACCCCTTACTTTTATGACCCCACTCGTCATATAAGCAAAATATCTTTCTAAGTTCATTCTTTCAAGCAGAAATTGTTCAGAAGCAAATATTATTAGCTATAAATTTCAAACATGACTGCCTTGTTTTCAGATGAAGATAATATGTCATTCATTGGCTAAAACAATTGTTTGATGTTAAAGGGGTACTCCAGGATTTTAATGCTGATGACCCAATCTTATGTTAGGTCTTCAATACCTGTTGATTTCTGAAGCCTGGCACCCCCACTGGGCAGTACCAGCCAAAATATAGTGCTCTGATTGGTAGCAATTAGAGATGAGCGAACAGTAAAATGTTCGAGGTTCGATATTCGTTTCGAATAGCCCCTCAATATTCGACTACTCGAATCGAATATCGAACCCTATTATAGTCTATGGGGGGAAAATGCTCGTTTCAGCTGTAGGCAACATTCGATCAAATTATACTTACCAAGTCCACGAGTGAGGGTCGGGCTGGATCCTCCGAGAAGTCTTCTCCTTGCAGCGTCCCCGCGGCATCTTCCAGTTCTGATTTCACTCTGCCAGGCATCAGGCCTTGGCAGAGCCGACTGCGCATGCCCGCACTACAAGCAAAGCCGGAAGACGCCGCGGGGAAGCTACACGGAGAAGACTTCTAAAGGTAGGAGAAGAACCAGCGTTGATTGGCCGACTGTATAGAATTCGGCCAATCAATGCTGGTTCTGCATCGAACTTTTACATTCGAATAGCGAGTGGTACTCGATCGAGTATGAGTATTTCGAATACCGTAGTATTCGATCGAATACCTACTCGATCGAGTACTACTCGCTTATCTCTAGTAGTAATCAGTTCCGTACACTGTACAGTGGTCAAGACTGTTTACTGCGCCTCCCCTCAAAATGTTGTTGTACATCTACCAATTGTGGAGCTGCTGATATCAGCTAGTTGGTACTTGACAAGGTTTCTGGGTCACAGATCACAGATCTAATACTAAAAACCTATCCTATCCTATCCTAAAACCTATCAAAATCATAGAAAATCTATTTAACTTGTACACAGTAAATCTATCATTTGGTTAAAATAGTGTATTTTCATTGATTTGAGTGTAATGTGTGTTGGAAACTTAACACTCAGCACTGTACATATGTTCATTGATCTGTTTTTGTCATTTCTACTTCTGTGATCTGTTAAACAGTAAGAAATGGTTTCAGAACCATGCACTGAATTTAGCAATGATAAATATATACATACTTTGAATCAGATTATAAAAATGGTATATTTTAGATATAGTAAATTGCCTAAAGACATGAACTGCAGTTGAGTCCAATGTCATTATCCTTCAGAAGCGCATGTCACTATTATCTTCAATGGAGTCTGCTGAAAGTTATGCATAACAGGAATGTGGTGCTCAGGGAGCTCTTACTTGATGTGGATGGATGAGACTGGGCATAACCAAAATTCTTTCAGAACATGCGAATAACTTATTGAATAAAGTACACCTTGTCATCATGTATATTCAAAGTGCAACTTTCAACATTGAATGCTTGACTTTATGTTTACCCCACTGAACTGTAAAAATGGACATTTCTACTTCTACTTCTTCCACCAGTGCTAATAATAATCACAACCTCATCGTCATCATCATCATCATCATCATCATCATCATCATCATTCCAGTCCCAGATATCATTTCCAGTGAAAAAATGACCATTAATATTAGCTTTTTACTTTACTTTAGCAAATATGATAAAACCTCCAATAAAGTTCATGTTAAGGTGACAGTATTAACATGTTGGTTGACATTGGCCCATGTTTACAGCGCATGGTGTAATGATGCACTGCATTACCTTTAATGGTCTTCTTTATCAGTTTGAAGATTCTTCTACCCAGTGCTTTTGTGTCTCTTGAGGAGTTTGCCGTAACCAACTGATAAAACAAATAGGCACACTTAGGGACAGGTAAAGATTACTGAAGGTTAACCCCTTAGCGACCTTTGACGTACTATTACGTCATGGACGCGAGGTACTTCGCGCACCATGAAGTAATTGTACGTCATGGTGATTCCGCCCGCTCACTAGCTGAGCAGGCGGAATCGGAACTGGGTGATGGCTGTTACTGACAGCGATCACCCTTTTCCATAACCTCCGGTCGGTACTTTTACCGATCGGAGGTTTTAACCCTTTGATTGCGATGGTCAAACATGACCACCGCAAACAAAGGGTGTCGCGATCTCTCCCCCCCCCCGCCGGCACCCCCCGGACCGAGATCGGGGGGTGCCGGTATCTGTAGTACGTAGTCTGGGGTCTGGTTAGTGACCCCAGACAGCCCTGAGCACTCACTTACTTACCTGGTGCTCCCGGCGTCTTCTGGAAGTGAGCTGTCCCGTCCGCACAGCTCACTTCCTGTGTCTAGAGTGAGACACGTGCAGGCTGTCACTGCAGCCTGTGTCTCATTCTATAGTAGAGAATCAGTGATGCAATCATCACTGATCCATGTGTCCCATAGGGACACAAGAACAAGTAAAAAAAAAGTGTAAAAAAAAAATAAAGTATTTGAAAACAATTAATAAAGTTATAAAGTCCCAAAAATCCCTTTTTTCTATAAAAAATGAATTATGTAAAAAAAACACAAAAAAATTAATAAAAACAATACATATTTGGTATTGTCGCGTCCGTAACAACCTGTACAACAAAACTGAAACAATATTTAATGTACACAGTGAACGGCGGTAAAAAATAACAGAAAAAACCCGCCGGAAGTAGTGATTTTTCGCCATCTCACCTTACAAAATGTGCTATAAAAAGTGATCAAAAAGTCATATGCACCCCAAAATAGTACCAATAAAATGCACAGGTTGTCCCGCAAAAAATAAGCCCTCAACCAACACTGTCAAGCGAAAAATAAAAATGTTACACCTCTCAGAAGATGGCGATGCAAAAATCACTGATTTATGTCCCCAAATGTGTTTTTGTTCTGCAGACTTAGTATCGCATAAAAAAATAACATAAATGAGGTATCGCCATAACCGTACCGACCCGCAGAATAAAGGTCACATGTTACTTATACTGTACGCTGCATGGCGAAAAATGTAAAAGGTAAAACTCAATACCAGAATTGATTTTTTTCTCTTTTAAATCCAGCAAAAAAAGAGTTAATAAAATGTAATCAGTAAGTTTTAGGCACCCCAAGATGGTGTCATTACAAAATACATCGCATCCCGCAAACAACAAGCCCTTATATGGCCACGTCAGCAGAAAAATAAAGAAAATATAGCCTCTACCAATGTGAAGACAAAATCACGCAAAATCGCCAAATCATTAGAACACAACTGGGTGCGGCAGGCAGGGAATGTATAAGCTGTGCGAGCGAATATCAGGGGACACCCCAGATTTACAGCTTATGAGGGAAAATATACCAGAAGTGACCCCCAAAGTGACCCCAGTGTGACTCCCCCAATCATAGGAGCTACTGGGGGTACAGTAGGGAATTTAGTGTCTGCAATGTCCTCCGCACCGCTTATACATTCCCTCTTCGCCATCCGCTGTGCAGTCACGTCCGGGATACTAATACTCACTACACCCCCTGATAAATTCTTTTAGGGGTGCAGTTTTCAAACTGCGCTCACTCCTTTGGGGAATCCACTTTTCTGGTACCTTACAGGCTCTACAAACATGACATGGCGTCTAGATACCAAACATCTGAATCTGTGCTCCAAAAGCCGCATCGCGCTCCTTCCCTTCTGCCCCCTGCTGTGCGCCCAAACTGCAGTGTATGCCACATGTATGACACTGGTGTAACCGGGGTAATGTCATATGTGAGTATAAACTGATATTAGGGCACATATATGACACTGGTGTACCCGGGATAACATATGTAATGTCATATGTGGGTATAAACTGATATTAGGGCCCAGCCAGACACAGAAGGGAAGAAGGTTATTTGGTTTTTGGAGCACAGACTTAGACGGTTTGGTTTTTGGATGCCATGGCACTTTTGCAGAGACTCTAAAATTTCCCCTACAAAATGGGGTCACTTCTTGGGGAATTCCAGTTTACTGGCACCTCCAGGGCCCTGCAAAAACAACATGGCGCCCAGAAAGTCCCTCTAAATCTGTACCCCAAAAGCTAAAAAGCGCAGTGCTCCTTCCCTTCTGAGCCCTGCTGTGCGCCCAAGCAGCAGTTTATACCCACATATATAATTTTTTTGCCCCTCGGGAAGGCCCACTTAATAGTTTTAGGAGTGCAGGTCTCTGACAACACAAAGTGGGTGCAATGCATTGGATACCAAAATGGCATATTTCTTTAAAAATTTCAATTTTTGGGAAGCATTTTTAGTCTCAAAATTATAATACCACTTGATACATTCCTTGACGGGTGTAGTTTCTAAAATGGGGTCACTTTTGAGGGGTTTCTATTGTATTGATACTTTAGGGGCTCAGCAAATGCGACATGGCACCTCAAAACTATTCCAGCAATATATGCCCTCCAAAATCCAAATAGCGCTCTTTCCATTCTGAGCCCCAACATGTACCCATACAGCAGATTATGATCCCATATGGGGTATTGCCGTGTTCAGGGGAAATTGTGTAACAAACTCTGGGGGGCTTTTAATTCTCTAACTACTTGCAAAAATTAAAAATATGGCGCTAAATGGACGATTTATTGGAAAAAAAGTAATTTTTCATTTTCACATCTCAATGGTAAAAAAATCTGTGAAACACCTGTAGGGTCCAAGTGCTCACTAAACCCCTTGATAAATTCCTTGAGGGGTCTATTTTTCAAAATGGGGTCGTTTTTTTTTTTTTTGGGGGGGGGGGGTTTCCACTGTTCTAGCACTTCAGGGGCTCTCCAAATGCAACATGGTGCCTGAAACAGATTTCAGCTAAATTTGCCCTCCAAAATCCCAATAGCGATCCTTCAGCTCTGGACTTTACAGTGTGCCCATAGATCACTTTACATCCACATGTGGGGCATTTCTGTAGTTGGGGCAAAGTGCTTGACAATTTGTGGGGTACATTTTCTTTTTTAACCCCTTGTGGAAATGCATAATTTGGGGTTAAAGCTATATTTTATAGCAAAAAATGTCACTTTTCCTTTTGTTGGGCCAATTCTGTTACACTCCTGTAGGGTCAAAGGGCTCACTAAACCCCTTGGTAAATTCCTTGAGGGGTATAGTTTCCAAAATGGGGTGACATTTTGGGGGTTTCCACTGTTTTGGCACATTGGGGGCTCTGCAAAAGGGACATGGTGCCTGAAAAGTATTCTAGTAAAATCTGGCCTACAAAATCCAATTAGCGCTCCATCCGCTCTGAGAGCGACCGTGTGCCTGTACATTAGGGTACCAGCACATATGGGGTATTGTCGTGTTCAGGAGAAATTGTGTAACAAAATGTGGGGTGCAGTTTCTCCTTTAACCCTTTGTGAAGATGAAAAATTTGGGGCTACAGTGACATTTTATTATAAAAAAAAGTAATCTTTCATTTTCACATCTCAATGGTAAAAAAATCTGTGAAACACCTGTAGGGTTCAAGTGCTCACTATACCCTTTGATAAATTCCTTGAGGGGTCTAGTTTCCAAAATGGGGTGACATTTTGGGGTTTTCCACTGTTTTGGCACCTTGGGGGCTCTGCAATCGGGGCATGGCGCCTGAAAAATATTCTAGCAAAATCTGGCCTACAAAATCCAATTAGCGCTCCATCCGCTCTGAGAGCGACCGTGTGCCCGTACATTAGGGTACCAGCACATATGGGGTATTGTCGTGTTCGGGAAAAATTGTGTAACAAAATGTGGGGTGCAGTTTCTCCTTTAAACCTTAGTAAATGTGTAAATTCTAGGGCTAAATGAATATATTAGTGACAGAAATTGAAAAATGTAAATTTGACCTCCATTTTGTTTTAATTGTTGTGAAATGCTGAAAGGGTTAAGAAACTTTCTAACTGCTGTTTTGGATTCTTTCAGGAGTGCAGTTTTTAGAATGGGGTGACTTTTGGGGGGTTTTATTAGAGAGGCCTTTCAAGTTCCCTTCAGAACTGAACTGGTCCCTTGAAAAATGTGTTTTGGAAATTTTCTTGAAAATTTGGAAAATTACTGCTTGACTTGTAAGCCTTATAATATCTGAAAAAAATGAAAGGGTGCTTAAAATTTGATTGCTACATAAATCAGAGACATGGTTAATTATATTTATGAAAAAATTCGGGTAGTATGACTTTCTATTTGAAAGGCTTGCAATTTCAAAGTTTGAAAACTGCATTTTTTTCAAAATTTTCACCAAATTTCCTATTTTTTCATAATTAAAGACAAAACATATCGACGAAAATTTACTACTGACATGAAGTACAATGTGTTACGAAAAAACAATCTCAGAATCACTTGTGTAAGTTAAAGCGTCTCAAAGTTATCGCCATTTAAAGTGACACATGTCAGATTTGAAAAAAGAGGCCTGGTCCTTAAGTCACTTTTGGGCTGTGTCTCTAAGGGGTTAAAGGGACCTGGTTGAAATTCCAGAGCCCTCATTACCTGTCTGCTGTATCTCCATAACACCTATGCAATAAATCTCCATGCTTTACTCAAGTGGAAGTGAATGCAGTGTATTATTGTGGGAGATATTATCTGACCTGTGTTCTTTAATTCAGTTTATCAGTAATTGGCTAGAGTGGTTATGGCCAAATAGTTTTTTTTTTTTTTTTTTTTTTTTTTAGCTTAACCTTTAATAATTCCCCCATCACATAACTTTCACTGATGATTTTACACAGTAAGCTGGTGTAATTGGCCATTCTCTTGTGGCCACTTATACAGTAAGCTGGTGTAAGCGGCCATTTTCTTGTGGCCGCTGACACAGTAAGCTGGTGTAAGCAGCCATTTTCTTGTAGCCGCTTACACGGTAAGCTGGTGTAAGCAGCCATTTTCTTGTGGCCTGGGCATGCGCAGTCAGCTCTGCCCAAGACCCGAGGCCTAGATTGAAACCCAGGATGGAAGAAGACACAGAAGAAGATGAAGGCGTTGCTGGAGAGTTCTCTTGCAGCATTGGGGATGCCCTCAGTGCTGTGTGAGTGCTGGGGACTGCCCCCAGTGCTGCGAGAGAATTCATTTGCATACTGAAGAAAACCCAGATTTCTACCGAATGGCGGCTCAGAGAAGATATCTAAAGGTAGGAGAAGAATAGCCTTTCTTAAGACTATTCCTGCGTGTTAGGGAGAAAAAAAGGGTATCCAATGATAAGATCCCTTTTAAGTGACGCTATTAAGCTACTTTTTATTATTTTGCTGTATCCTATAAGCTTGATCCTATAAGTATTCACAAATGATTGATTTTCATTTGCAAACTAACCAATTGCAATTATAGTGCTGTATATCAAAAATGGTAGGTTATTTACTCCCATATACATTTATATTCTAAAACTCAATGTTCCAGCCTTATAGTGAATCTATTGCAGTGAAAATACAGCTTGATTTGCTAGCAGCATGGTGTATGGCAGGAGGAACTGAGTAGATTAATCTATAGTTTGTGGGGGGAAATTCAGGTAAATCTATATTTTTCCATTGTAGTTCTAGCTCGTTCTGGGCTCAGGAGTCCAATGGAAGTTTAAGGTTATCTCTTTATGGGTTTCTTATATACATATGTCTGTCAGCATCTGTGTAGAACCACCCACTGGACTCTTAAATCCAAAATGAAAACAAAAATGAAACAAAAATGAAATAAATTAATTTTAACAGAATATTTTCCTATAAATGTATCATATCAATCTGCTTTGCTTCTCATGCTCTATACTTCGCTGTCGGCAGATTGTAACTGGTTCCCTTTAATTCTAGCCGTTGTTCCTGTGAAGATCCAAATGCTGGTTGGATATTAGTTCACTGCCTAGTTCTAGCATTCAGCTGCCCAGTTAACCCCTTGTTAATCCTAAAATGAATTATCCGCTTTCTAACGTTGATGGCCTATTATTAGAATCTTTTGAACCATTTCTTTAAATTTTTTTGTCCCACTTGAGGACTTGAACCAACAATCCTCTGAGCTCTGGCCTAGTAATATACACTGCAATATAGCAGCCTATCTCATCGATCTTGCCAGAGGTCGAATTGTTATTGGAAAAGGCATAGGCAGACTCAGGGTCCCTGAATAGATATTACCAATGGATCGGCCCCCACTAAAGGTGGTGTGAGGAGACCAATTGAGAAGCATGTTAAAAAAATCCCTTTGATACTGCGATCAGAGATTAGCTTGGATGTAAGTGAGGGGTATCACCTGTGTTACTTTCCATACTTCCTGTTTAATATTATATTGTGGTAGCTCCTTGGTGGATGCACTGTACTATTATGGCTCATATTGCCATGGGGTTGATGGAACTGGTCTGTTCTTTGTCCCAGTGTCTCTTCTCCATTGCATGTAGCAATAACAGAGAAGTTTTCATTTTCAAAACTAGTTATGAAATCCAGAAAAGCTGAGCTCTTTTTGTTATGGGCTACAGACAGTTTCTTTGTTAGTTTTGATAAATGAGACTCATTATTAACTTTTATTCATTTAAAATATTTAGTATTATTTAGTACTGTGTGTATTAAATGAATTCTGGGATATATAAACAGTCAATAATGTCATTGATAGCAAAGCAGTCATTTCATTCCAAACTGGAATATTTTATCTAATCATCAACAAATACTATTATTGGGGTGAAATGTTAATAACATTGGGAGTAACCCCAACATTGTATCAAGGACCTTAATCTTTGTGCATTTATTCATATAAAAAGTGGTTTCAGATTTTATGTGAATGTAGGAGGGGGAAAAATGTTCTTGCGCTATTGGCATACTGTATGTAGTATATGTAGTACATATTTATGGTGTACACATCAATTTTTAAACTGTGATAGGGAAGCTAAAAACCTCTGTAAGGGTAGCTAAAATCCAAGAGGATTCTTTTTAGTTCACATCTAGAGGTTGGATAGAAGTTACCAGTAATCATATTTCTAGAGATCATCATTCTCTGTCTTTCAGCTCAATTCCCTAGTGGTGCAGAAAGTCTTATGACTAATCCCTGCAGACCAGCTTCACCTTTTTTGTTTTTAATCACAAAATAAAATCCAATTAAAGACCATTATGCTAATGTGAACAGAGAGAGAGATAAAACAAGGCATTGAAATGTTTAATTTGGCCCAGAATGAGTTTATTTCCCAGGACATAAAGAATCTCCTTTAGATTGTTGCTGCAGTGACATTAGAAACATGCAAACTGATCCTCTGATTAGAATCTGGGAAAGGGAGATAAAAGGTTTATCTGTGTGACAAGGGCTGTTTGATGGGCCATTAGATGACACATTTGTATGTTTGCTTAAGCCCTCTTTGATTCTGTCAGTGCCTTGTCAATGAAAAAATATGAGCAAGCCTTTAAAGATGCTTTATTGTTTGGTTAGAAATAGGAGAGATGCAAATTACCCTAATAAATGAATGATTTTATGAAAAGAATAACCTTTATCAGCATAAGATAGAGGACAAAGGCAATCAAACATGCTGATGGCAAATCTACAAAAATCAAAATATTTGTCTATACACAAAAGAGGTTAGTGACAATGTTCAACAATCACTATTAATTAAAATTCACGGAGATGCTACAAAGGATTATTTATTTATATTCTAGGGAAACGTATGGTTGTAGGGTCTTTACTCATGCGTTTATATTAACAATCCTACTAATATATGTGTTTTTGGATGTTTGTGGGTTTGCATGTTTGGATGTTTGGATGTTTGTTCCTCAATTACGCAAAAGCCGCTCAACCAATTTGGCTCACATTTTCAACAAATATAGTTCCTAGGCAGGATTGAATGATAGGCTAACGGACATACGTTTTTGTCAGGACCCCCACAAAGCCACAATTCATAGCACCAGCTCTGAAATCCCACACACTTTTTAGCATAGCAAGCCACAAACTCCCTATTGCCCTCTCTGGCCTAGCCCCTAACCCCAGGCAATAACATTTACATATACTTTCGCACTTGGCCCCTCACATTAATGTTATTCCAGGAGGATACCTCTTCCATGCTCTGGACCAGCCATGTTTGCCAACCCCCACCACTTTCACAATCCGCAACACCGCCCACTCAGTCACTACACTGTCTTTCCAGGAGCATGCGTACCTTCCTCACCTACACAACGTGTTCCTGCACACCAGCATTTTGCGCCTCCACCCTGGGCCACAGCGCCCCAAATCCTCTCTAGGCCACCACACTCCCCGACGCCGCTCTCCGCTCACTGCTCTGCCGCCTTCCCGACCCTCCACCTTCTACAGGTCTCCACACCAAGGACACTGGTAATTTTACAGCCTATGCTTGCATTGGGACAGCGGGTCCACATCCACGCTGCCTACTTCTGTCCTCAAAACTCCGCTCTACCCTTTCAACACACCCCTGCAACTTTACCCTCACTACTATCTGCCTACTCTACCTTACTGCCCGCCGGCTTTCTCGCTACTGTCGTCACTATACCTAACTACTCTCTCCATTCATTTATCTTCCGCCAAACAGCGCTTTCCCTCACTTCCTGTTCACTTAACCCCTTGCTGACTTACGCCGTTGTACTATGGCACATGCAGGCTATTTCGCTATGGCAGTCACCAGGGAGCCGGGCGCCCGCCAAAGCCGCCCGGTTGCCTACTATTTCACACAGTTGGAAACCCGCGATAATGTCCCTGGTCGTTGCCCACACCGATCCTGGACATTAAGCTTTAGCACGCCTCGCCCATACCTTTACTGTGCCTCCACCATGTCCCCCGCTGTGCGTGGGCACTGCCATCTTCATTGCATTACTGATCACACCCCCTGGCATTAAGACCCCTAGGGGGTCTAATAACTGCACACACCACATGTTAAATAAAGCATTAACAAATAACTACCCTACCAAAAAAAACCCCACAGAAACAAAAAATAACCCAAAGCCTAGAATACATATAAAACTGATTGAATACTAATACTGTGAAACATCAAAGCTAGCCCTCTCTCCAAAATCAACCGTGCTACAAAGCTAGACAAAGTTTTCGCCTCTGCAGTGAACGTCGTACCACAAAAATCAGGCAAAACACACAAAATCCCCTTTGCCCACTTTTAACATTCGAAAACAATTCATAGCACAACTCATCAAACCTCTACCTTTCAGCCCACATGTAACACATACAAAGTACACTACTACCCCCCTAAACAAGACACCCTATACATCCCCCAACACCAACATATAACACACTTACACCTGTCACCATATACCACCTTTCAGAGCAACACAGTTTCTACACAGTTTACTCTTTTATTCCCGCCCTTACAATAAAAATAGAACCATATACATTTCCGATCCACGCAATCCAACACAAACATACAATACATATCACATGTCATTTTCCATACCACTCGACGATGATAAAAACAACCCCCTAAAAACATCTCACACATTCCCTTTCTTCAAAACATCCACACCATTGCCCATTTTTTCCCTCCTTCCCACTACATCATACATAATCCTACTAATATTATAAATGTGAAAGTATGTGTGTTTGGATGTTTGTGGGTTTGTGTGTTTGGATGTGTGTTCCCTAATGACGCCTAAACTAGCGAACGGATATATGCAGCGCCGCACCTCTAATGAGGCGACGTGAGGCGGCCGCTTCGGGCAGCGCACGGGAGGGGGGCGGCGCACGGGTGACTTTTTTTTTTTTACTTTGAACCAGCACAGGAGAGCTGCTTCTCTCTGTGCTGGTTCAGACGTCTACGCATCTGCGTAGGCGGCGTCACTAGGCCGCCTACGCACGCTGATGCGTACTCAGACGTCTAGGTATCAGCGTGGGCGGCGTCATCACGTGATGACGCTCGCTGATACCTAGACGTCTGAGTACGTATCAGCGTGCGTAGGCGGCCTAGTGACGCCGCCTACGCAGATGCGTAGATGTCTGAACCAGCGCAGAGAGAAGCAGCTCTCCTGCGCTGGTTCAAAGTATAAGAAGAGGATCGCGGAGGCGGCGGGAGCAACAACAAGATCAGTAAGTATAAAAACTTATTTTTTTGTTTTATAATAAGCCACTACCTGCTGGAATATCTCCAGCAGGTAGTGGCCTATTTACCTACCTCCCCAGACCTGCTGTGAGTAGGCCCGGGCAGGCCGCGATCCCACTACCGCCATTATTATACCCGGGGGTCTTTTCAGACCTCCGAGTATAATAATCGGAGCCCCAGGGGAGGTGAGGGAACATAATAAACAATGTTACTTACCTCTCCGGGATCCGATGTTACTCCTAGCAGGCTTCGGGCCTATATGGTAATGCCCAGACATCACGTGGTCTGGAATATTACCATATAGGCCCAAAGCCTGCCCTAGCAGTACCATATAGGCCCGAAGCCTGTGCTAGTAGTAATAGCCTGTTACTGCTAACACAGGCTTTGGCATGTATGGTACTGCTAGGGCAGGCTTCGGGCCTATATGGTAATCTAATGGTAACCTCTATTATGCCCCACAGCAGCCCCCCTGCAACCTCTATCATGCCACTGTGGGGCATAATATAGGCTGCAGGGGCCGCTGTGGGATATATATATTTATATATATATATATATATATATATATATATATATATATATATATATATGTGTATATATATATATATATATATATATGTGTGTGTATATACATATATAGGGGTTGGGTGCGTGGAGAATTGAGGAGTCAAAGATGTCTGTGTTTCAAACTTTACAGAGTCAAGTCACAGCTGAAAGAAGTGGTCATGGCGGTCCAAAGGGAAGAGACTGGAAATGTGGGAAGACGTCTCCTGTGAGTATTACTGAATTGTATTTATTGTAATGTCCCCCCCCCGCTGTCTTTAGCTGACGATCAAAAGATGAACATCACCCCCCTCCCCCCGGACGGGAAGGGGCGTCTTTCGATCGTCCGCCTCAGGCAGCAGAGAGGCTAGGTTCACCACTGGATATATGCCAAATTTTGCAGAGGGTCCGGGAGAAGAAGCATGGGGAACCGCCAGAGGGAATGCCGTGGTAGGAGGCAGAGTAGGGAGCAGGGGGAAAGGGGAAATGGGGGACATGAAATTGAGAGCCAGGGGGTGCCAGGGAGGTAGGAGGCCGGGGCGGTGCGGTTATAAAGAGAACCCACATAAGGAGGAGGGTTGTGAACGGGGGCCGCCGCAGAGTTTGGGGGGTTCCGCGGGAGAGGGGCCCAGAGGTATGTATGTGCGCCGGTGCAGGAAAGGAGGCGGGGAAGTGAGAGGGGTGCTATGACACACGGGGGAAGTCGGAGGTGGGTGTTCAGGCCGAGGGGGGAAGGGGGTTGCTGCGGGAACGAAGGCCGGTGGCTGGTGCAAGGGCCGCCGCGAGAGGGGAGGCGGTGGGGAAGAAGGGGGTGCAGTGGGAGGGAGGGTAGCCTAGGTAGCAAAAACAAACACAGTCAATGGAAAGCGGAAAATCCACGTTGCGGATTTGGGTGCAAATTTTGGCGTGGCATTTGCAAAAACCACATGGAAAAACTGCTAGCAGTTTTTTCAAAGTCCATACACTGTGCGGGAGTTAATTCCTGAAGCGGATTTTTTCCTCAACAAAATCCTCGCCAGAAATCTCTGTGTGAATGAACCCGAACAATACAATTCAAAAAGCAAAAACACAGCTGTCATGTTGGTTGTTGGTATACACCTCATTGTTCTACAAATTCCATATATTAACAAGCCGTGTTTTTTTTTTCAGTTTTAACATAAAAAAAGTCAAGATTTTAACTGTTATTCAAAAGAAAAGAAATGTACCGTATTAATACACCTTTGGATTTGGCTCAAAAATGTGCAGTAAAATTTGCAACAAGTAAAAAGTAGCTTTTTGTTGCAGATTTTGTTGTGGCTTTTTGAGCCATAGTCAAGAGTGGCTACAAAATGAATGGGCAATACATAGGAAAATCTTATACTTATACCTTCTGCTCAATCCACTCCTGGATTTAGCTTAAAGGGATTCTACCACTAAACCAACATTTTTTCTAATTACCACGTTGGAATAGCCTTAAGAAAGGCTATTTGTCTCTTACCTTTAGACGTAGTCTCCTCGGCGCCATTCCTTAGAAATACCGGTTTTAACCGGTATACAAATGAGTTCTCCGCAGCAATGAGGGTGGGCCCCAGCGCTCAAACGGCGATGGGGGCGTCCCCACTGCTGCCCGAGAGCTCACTCCAGCGACGCCTCCATCTTCAGCTACAACCCCGCGTCTTCTGTCTTCCGTCTCGGTCCAACCTCCGACGCCTGCGCAGTACACTCCTGTATTGAACTACAAGAGCAAGAGCGGTCTCCCAAAAAAACGCTGCAAAATCTGCAACAAAAAAATTGCTGCATTTCAGCAACGTGGTATCACTGCTGCCATTCTAATGCAGTTTTGTAACACTTTTTGATCCAAAGGAAGAAGTAGACAGTAAAAGGAAGAAAATATATTTCCTTTGGCTCAAGTGATTATACGCCATGAAAAACTACCAAAAACTGCAGAAATGACTGGATGGAGATAAATCACATCACGTTACAAGAAGAAGATGAGTCTTTGATTTGCAGTTCGATAAATAAATACATAAATTAAATATAGAACGATATATTAGGCATAAGTATTTCCTTATTATCTCAATGCAAACTATGATGTCCCTCAAATTTATCCCCAAATATAATCATATGTGGATATTAATAGAGATGAGCGAACACTAAAATGTTCGAGGTTCGAAATTCGATTCGAACAGCCGCTCACTGTTCGAGTGTTCGAATGGGTTTCGAACCCCATTATAGTCTATGGGGAACATAAACTCGTTAAGGGGGAAACCCAAATTTGTGTCTGGAGGGTCACCAAGTCCACTATGACACCCCAGGAAATGATACCAACACCCTGGAATGACACTGGGACAGCAGGGGAAGCATGTCTGGGGGCATAAAAGTCACTTTATTTCATGGAAATCCCTGTCAGTTTGCGATTTTCGCAAGCTAACTTTTCCCCATAGAAATGCATTGGCCAGTGCTGATTGGCCAGAGTACGGAACTCGACCAATCAGCGCTGGCTCTGCTGGAGGAGGCGGAGTCTAAGATCGCTCCACACCAGTCTCCATTCAGGTCCGACCTTAGACTCCGCCTCCTCCGGCAGAGCCAGCGCTGATTGGCCGAAGGCTGGCCAATGCATTCCTATGCGAATGCAGAGACTTAGCAGTGCTGAGTCAGTTTTGCTCAACTACACATCTGATGCACACTCGGCACTGCTACATCAGATGTAGCAATCTGATGTAGCAGAGCCAAGGGTGCACTAGAACCCCTGTGCAAACTCAGTTCACGCTAATAGAATGCATTGGCCAGCGCTGATTGGCCAATGCATTCTATTAGCCCGATGAAGTAGAGCTGAATGTGTGTGCTAAGCACACACATTCAGCACTGCTTCATCACGCCAATACAATGCATTAGCCAGTGCTGATTGGCCAGAGTACAGAATTCGGCCAATCAGCGCTGGCTCTGCTGGAGGAGGCGGAGTCTAAGGTCGGACCTGAATGGAGACTGGTGTGGAGCGATCTTAGACTCCGCCTCCTCCAGCAGAGCCAGCGCTGATTGGCCGAATTCCGTACTCTGGCCAATCAGCGCTGGCCAATGCATTCTATTAGCCCGATGAAGTAGAGCTGAATGTGTGTGCTTAGCACACACATTCAGCTCTACTTCATCGGGCTAATAGAATGCATTGGCCAATCAGCGCTGGCCAATGCATTCTATTAGCTTGATGAAGCAGAGTGTGCACAAGGGTTCAAGCGCACCCTCGGCTCTGATGTAGCAGAGCCGAGGGTGCACAAGGGTTCAAGTGCACCCTCGGCTCTCCTACATCAGAGCCGAGGGTGCGCTTGAAACCTTGTGGAGCCTCGGCTCTGCTACATCAGAGCCGAGGGTGCACTTGAACCCTTGTGCACACTCTGCTTCATCAAGCTAATAGAATGCATTGGCCAGCACTGATTGGCCAGAGTACGGAATTCGGCCAATCAGCGCTGGCCAATGCATCCCTATGGGAAAAAGTTTATCTCACAAAAATCACAATCACACACCCGATAGAGCCCCAAAAAGTTATTTTTAATAACATTCCCCCCTAAATAAAGGTTATCCCTAGCTATCCGTGCCTGTACAGCTATCCCTGTCTCATAGTCACAAAGTTCACATTCTCATATGACCCGGATTTGAAATCCACTATTCGTCTAAAATGGAGGTCACCTGATTTCGGCAGCCAATGACTTTTTCCAATTTTTTTCAATGCCCCCGGTGTCGTAGTTCCTGTCCCACCTCCCCTGCGCTGTTATTGGTGCAAAAAAGGCGCCAGGGAAGGTGGGAGGGGAATCGAATTTTGGCGCACTTTACCACGTGGTGTTCGATTCGATTCGAACATGGCGAACACCCTGATATCCGATCGAACATGTGTTCGATAGAACACTGTTCGCTCATCTCTAGATATTAACATGGGATTGGTATTATGTAAAGATAAATCATTTGGATTTAGAATAATCTGCCAAAATCCAAAGGCCTTGATCTGATTCAGGATTTGGTTTGTATAGAATAATTACTTCAAATTTCTAATCAAAATCCAAGCCCCCTAGGGTGTGTGTTGTGGCTCAGTTCTAAATTTTATTTTAATCCCCAAGATTTAATGCAAAATATATTTTAGGTGAACATTATCCTTATATTTATTTTTGATCAAATGCTATAATTTCTGTGTAGAAGTTTTTAGTCATGTATAACCTTAGTGATAAAATTATATCCCTATATTGGGGGGTGCCTACCCTAGCATCCATAAAGATGGCTGCCTAAATTGAATTATTTCTATACCTAATGCTTTAAGGGACTTGCAGCAGTGCAAATCTGCCTCCATTCCTCTAGTCCTCGGACCTCACATCAGGTGGATCCATCTTTGTCTACCTGAAGAGGTTGTGCAGCTGCTTGTTGCAGAGTCACGTGGATGTCAGCTAGGCTCCTTTAAGATAATGTCCCATGTTGTGGAGAAGCAGCTTTCTTTATTGCAGATTTTGCTGCCGTTCCTTGAGCCAAAGTCAAGATTTGATTTAACAGAACTGAAATATCTTAGCGCTTCCTTTATTTTTTTTTCCATTCCTTTTCAAGTCACTCCTGACTTTGACTCAAAAAAAGCAGTAAAATCTCTAATAAAAAACACAGAGCTTTAGCCTTACTTCTGAGGAAGACATTGCCTACTAATACTCCCTTGGCCTTGCCTTCAAGTAAAAGCCTTCCATGTAAAAAAAAAAAAAAAAAAAAAAAAGTCCTCCCCCCTTCCTTGATATGACAATAATAAGGGCTGGTATCCAAACCCAGAAAACGTGGTCAATACAGAGAAAAGAGCTCACCCTGTATCCTGCAAGTATCCTGTGTGGGGGCATAATAAGAGGGCCATTATACTGTGTTTGGGCATAATCACTGGACCTCTATGATGAGTGGGGGCATTATAAAGGGGATAAAAAGTTTTTTGAGAGCTCACCCAATTGTATCAAGTTGTTGCAGTGGAACTTTTCTTCAGGGTGCACGGCACATCCAGAACTGGTGGACGTCTTCAAATATAGTAGCAAAAACAGCGAACACAAGCCGGCAACTGCTCCGAAGGTGTACGATAAATTAAACTTTATTTCAAGAGTACATACAAAAATAAACAAAAACAAAAAGCAAAAAACCCCATAAAAAAACGCCAACGCGTTTCGGAACAAGTCATTCCTTTTTCAAGGCCTTGAAAAAGGAACGACTTGTTCCGAAACGCGTTGGAGTTTTTTTTTATGGGGTTTTTTGTTTTTGTTTATTTTTGTATGTACTCTTGAAATAAAGTTTAATTTATCGTACACCTTCGGAGCAGTTGCCGGCTTGTGTTCGCTGTTTTTGCTACTACATTATAAAGGGGACACTAGTGTGGTATTATGCAGGACATTATATTACACCTTTCTAGAACATTAGTATTACTGTCTTTTTCATTTGCATATTTTATATTGTATTATGTATAATAAAGTATATGCAATGAATGCAATGCTGGCAGTTTACAGACAGTTGTCTCAGCATGTTAGAGGCTACAAATTCATTAGTAACCAACCGGTTCCATGTACAGTAGCTGTACAAGGCTCATCTACATGCTGAAAGTAAAGCTACTGTGGTTTTAAACCAAATTACAACTATACATTACATACAAACTATATACAGCTTATGTATAAATATAGGATACACAATACAGAATAACTATACAGAGCTTTGTAGTACTCAAAATGGGAAGCTGCAATACTTTGTTCCGGGAGAGTACCATTGGCTGTCCAGCATGCAGAATATACTTTTGTATACCTATACAGCTTGTCATTTTTGTATGTATGTGTTCTCTCCATTGAGATCTTATCATACTGCAGAATACCTGTCATGTTTCCTCCCCACTGATTTTCCCCTGTATACCATTTTCTGTTCCTGCTCTAGTAGTATATGGGGTTCCTGTTGTAAAGTATTATACACATTATCTTATTTATAGAGCTCAAAGCATTCCACAATTCAGAGCCTCTCTTGAGGGATGGCAAATTTTTCTCACTTTTTATACCTTTTGACAGCATATTGTCAGTTGGGTCTAATATTTTGGACAGGCATAGATACTCTTTGGTAATGTGTATTTGGTCATTTGAGATTTGGTAATTTTGCATATGATTGCATATGATTTTGCAACTGTACAGTTTTTAGTTTAGAATTTCTTTACATGTGTTTCCTTGATGGTCGGCCATCTATGTGATTTGCATGTCCTGTAGCAAATGTGCACTCTCTCAGCCTCAACTGTGCTATCATCTGCCCAGACTGCTGTCATGCTGGACTATGTGCCTATCTGTCCTTAAAGGGGTGGTAGCTTATGTAAATCAAAGCCTTTTTCTAAATATATTGCTTTAGAAATTCTGCTTTGTTTGCCTGGTATGTGCAATTATTCGTTCCATTGTTTACACTGCATTGCTATAACCACGGACCTGTGAGATAGGACAAGTGATGTAACTTACTCAGTGCCGGTAGGACAATCTGTTCAGCTAATTGCACTTTGCTGATAAAGCCAAGTCTGTTATCTCTCTGTGTAAACACACAGATAACACAGAGTCTGTTCTGTACAAGAATCTGCAGATTATCTGACTCGCAGAAGTGTTCTGTGTCCCGTTCAGCAGGAGGATGGGGGAGGAGAAATACAGGAAGTGAGAAGCAGACACTGCATATGGCCTGGCTGAAAGGCTGGAATGGGAGAACCCCTTTAATGCTGATGCTAGCCCCTCCCACACCATTGTTGTCCCTCCTTCTGTCATCAGATGTCAATGCTGAAAAACATGGCTTTAAGCTTCTCCTTGGTTTCTAGCTCCACTACAAAATTTCTGTGAAGAGTAAATTCCAATATGTGCAGTTCACAGCTAGTATGGCACCAGCATAGAAATTAGGATCAGCGCCCATTGTTACTTTCCTTTTGCCTGTGTGTGCTATCGCAACCTCCATTAACAGTAAACACAATTCATAATTAATCTTGGGGTCCATGACTTATATATTACTATATCTAAAAAATCATAACACATTTTCTTTAAAAGACATAAAACGGGCAGTAACCATAATCATTTCCCTGCGAGTAACCTATGTACCTGCCAGGGGTTAAAGTTCTTTTGGTGGCAAATTGTGAAGATTTTTAAGGAAGCAGGGAATTATACAGTACTTTTCTTATGACTCAGTCCATCAATCTACTTTATTTCATCATTTTTACAGAGAGATACTTAATATCCATTCTATTAATAAATCATTTCTGACAGTGATATGTTCAGCATCTTTTTGGGGTTTGGTATATTAAAATAAAATGTTGCAATGAATATACATAATGTTTATTCGGATGCACAAATGCTGTAGCTTGTGAAGGAGACTGAATGAGCAGATTATGTGGATGGCTTAAAATCATCTTTTCTTCATCTTACACTTCTAGAATAAATATGCATGTCATTTCGAGAGACTGATGGTACCAATTATTCACGCAGAATTGGAAGATCTACCAGGGTGGACCACAGTATTTATCAATTACCTCACAAAAGACCAATTGTTTTTTTTTTGGGATCTTTGCCACCGCATGAACAGGTTTTTACTTATCTACATTCCAAAACTTCAATCATGGGATAAAAATTCCGGCTGTATGGAAGACAATATGTTCAATTTACCAATTTGTTTCAAAGAGGAAAAATCATCCAGCTACTTTACAGAATATTAGATGAACAGTCATGTACTTGGCAAAAAAATGAGCAATTCTGGGCATAATAATAAGGTTACTCATGCTAAAGACATTTCATTTTTGAGTTGTACTTTGTTATTTTTGTTTAGGCATCATGAGATATAACAATCTGTATGATGGGACTGCAATACTTGTAGTAGATTTCTGTATTAATATATGAATCTAGATGTTTGCACCAATTACAGATACATCCCACACTGCAAGTATTTACACAATACATAAATATGGTATATTATTTCTGAGGCATATCTTACTGAAAACAAAGAGAGAAGAGACCATCAATGTACTACATTATTTACCTTTTATTGTAATGGCTGGCACAGTATACTCCATTTTATGACAACTAAAATCATTTTAGCTCTTGGGATCATCGTCTTTTGAGCAAGATGGTTGGCACACTAGGAAAATCCAATAAACTCTCAATCCAACACAGTGGATTTCATTCAAAACTGGCCCCAACCAGCTTTATTTTTCTTTTTGCACAGCAAACACCATATACATCACAGTATGAAACAAATTTTCAGCCATGTGGCTATCTATTCATTCATTATCCCTCACTAGGAAATTCTGGTCCTACTGAACAGCACCTTTATGAATATAGCATTTCATACCATCTCATATGGTTCTGGCTCCCCCAGGCCCTGGTACAGCCTATGTCATCCCAGACCGATAGCACAGTGGGAAGAGTAAGCTAGGGTGTTAAATTCCTTCCACACATTGCAGAAAAATATTGCATAGCTGTAGTGTTTTTGGAAATCGCCGCATGTCAAAATACGCCTACGGAAATACTGGTGGTTTCTCTACAGGTATAACTGCAGCAGAAACCTTAGAGGAAAACTCTGTGGACTTTCTATGAAAAGCGCTATGGGAAAAACCACAATGTTTCTACCGCAGTTTTTCCTGTAGTGCTTTTTTGGTGGGGCGTTAGCCTAAATTTTTTTTTATTTTTTGTTCCAAATCAAATTTTAATACTTAAATCCTATTCACTGGTTAGAGCATCTAAATGTGATCTGTTGGGGGATGACACCTGGACCTCACACAGATCATCTGTTTTAGCATCCTCCAAGTGCCGGAAGTTACTAGTGCATGAGCGGAACATACAGGACCAAGTATCTAGGGATTCATATTTTGCAATTCTACACCCTTTCCATACCATGCTACAGAGTTATGGTGTCAGTGGGATGTAGTGTCCACACAGCGTCATACATGGAAAGTGTAGAATGATATGGCGTTAGAAGAGGGCATTTGCCAATATATACTGTGACATTGTGTTTGTCTTTCTGGTCTAAAAGATCTTGCTACTGTCCCCGATACGTCATTTGACAAATTCTCAGCATAGAATGTTAGACAGGAATACAGAATATCGTATTTTTTTTTCAGGAAAAAGTTAACTTGCACCTCTATTTATATCAAATTATTACAGTATCATTGATGATAAAATAAAATATTAATGAAGTTTACTGTTGGGAACAATTGCTCTTGTTACAAGGATATTCATTTTAAGTAAAGTTTTCTTTTACAGTTAGATTATACCACATGACATAATGGAGCTCATGCATTTTAACGTTTGCCTTACTTTTCATTTTCTTACCTTGCTTTGATAAGTCAACAATCTTTGAAAGGAACTGTTTCAGCTATTTATATATTTTTTTTCTTAAGTAAAGATATATACTTGCCTTTTATCTTCCAAAGTCTGGGTGGATTAGGATTTGTGTTTGTAATTGATTTCTGTTTTCAAAGAGCAACCAATTCTCTGCTTCTTCTACTTATAATGAAATTTTCAGGTATGGGTGACTTTTACACCAACTTCCTTAAGGCATGGGAAGTTCTTAATGAACTATAGTAACAGGAATGTTTATGCAATAAGACCCTCCTGACCTTTTACAGTGTTTAAGAAAACTTTGCATATACCTTGTATCCATATGACTTAAGTGTTTTTTTTTCCTACAAAAAACATCTGCGGCCAACCATACATTGCATGCAATGCAGGTATAGTCAGTCTTATTTATAAGAGAGAGAGGTCAAGAATTAAAGTCAAACTAGGATTTCAAGTTATAGGTAATTACAACTCTATTTGGCATAGGATGTAGACTAGGTATAAATCTCAGATTTGATGGCTAAGTTTGTGCCACTCTTGGTTATTAGATGTGTGTCAGTGAGCAAAGTTCTGATCAAAGCCAACATACAGGCAGCCTGGGGTCGTGAAGCATGGCTGAGGACTAATTGCTAGTCTGAGTGGTGAAGGAAGTTTGTAATAAAAGACTATTACCTGTCGTACTCTCAACCACTGGAGCGAAAATATGAGAAATTATGCTCATCAATAGTAGGCATGGAAGCTGAATTTCTTTTAGAAATATAGCATGCTATCATATTTCCATGGTAATATTAGGTTCTGAGTCAGGATGTTGTATACTATGATTGCTGTCATTACTTCTTCTGTTATCATTTGTGCTACTTCATTTTATTAAGATTAAACATTTAAATAGCTTTCACTACGCAACCAATATCCGTGTTTAATAAGTCATTTTTACTCAGAACTTTTCTGCACTCCAAGGCTAAAGGATTGAGTATTATTAAGTCAAAGAGAGGATAAGTTGCCTATAGCAGCCAATATTATATTACGTATTTTAATTTACATGATGCAGTGGAAAATTGAGAATTGGAATCTGATCAAGGGCTAAGATCAATTTCTCAACTTTTTCATTTAGTAAGTGAACACATAGTTCCCAATATTTATTTTATGTGACCACCTTCACACATAGTTTTTTCATGTTGTTCTCTTATGTATCGCTTGGGGGGTTGTTTTTGGTACATTTTGCCCTTAGTATTTTCATTCCCGCAGCATTTTACAACTTTTTTCCCCTATAATAAAATGAATAGGATGATGTCTAAATACCATACTCAAAGCATGTTGCATTTTGGGGGAAAAAATCACCAAAGGGGCAAAGAATGCCATGAAATGTGAAACAGTCATATATGGAGGAAGATTTATAATTTGTTATCGAATAACCTCTAACATCTGGCTGCAACATTTTTAACTTCATTCTTTAATGGTAAAAGAAATGCAGTTAAAATGCAAAAATAAAAAAAATTGTGTGAAACTAGGATGTATCTTATTTTATAGCCGATGTGTCTCATATATAGATGTTATTATACATTAGATGGTTGCTATAGATAAGGGGTCCTCAAACCACGGCCTGTGGGCCGCATGTGGCCTGCAAAGGACATTTTTCCAGCCCGCCGCATGTGGCCTACGTGCAGTCTCCCAGATCACTCACTAACGGGGAATTCGGTACAGGATTCCCTGTTAGAGAGTGATCACTGCTTTCAGTTTTATGTGCAAATGCACATACAGCTGAAAGCAGTCAGTGTAGGCCGTGATCTGCATGACCTCTGCCCTGACACAGGCGTGATGACGTAAGGCTCTTCGTGGGTAAGTATAAAACTGTGTGTGTGTTTCTGTATTGAGGAGCATACAGTCCCTGACAAAAGTTCTGTCGCTTATCCATGTTGTGGAATCAAAAGCTTATAACCTGACTTTAAATTCATCTATTGGTTTAAGAAAAGACTCATGAAAGCTGATATCCTCCCAAATGTGTTTTTTTTTTATTAAGGAAATAAATTGGCTTCAATGGCGAAATATTGATCATTTAATGAACACAGAAAGGCCAGATTTTGGCAAGACAAAAGTTTTGTCGCCTTGTCATGTGATGCCCCCAATCCTAGTGTATAGCCTCACCGGTGCTCACTAATTCATCGGTTAATTAGTGAGTGTGTATAAGAAGCACTCCAGCACCCCAGACCTTCACTTGAACTGCAACTTCACCTCTGACAACATGCCAAAAATCAAGCCTGCAACCAAAGCCTTGATTATCAAGAAGCTGAAGACCAGATCCACTGCAGAGGTGACTGGCACCTTTAATGTGTCTCAGCGTCAAGTACAAAGAATTTAAAAAAAGATTTGAAAAAACTGGAAATGTTTTTGACAAGCCCAGGTCCGGCAGACCCCACAAGACAACGGCTCAGGAGGAACATTTGTTGGTTAAAAAATCAAAACCCGTCCCTCTTCCACTGCAGCAGAGCTCCAACAGGCCTGGTCACCTCAAGTCCCTGTGTCAATTAGAACAGTTTGTAGGATTCTGCCTCAAAATGTCCTCCATGGTCGAATTAGTGCCCAGAAGCCATCACTAAACAAAAGGCAATTAAAGGCCCACAGCCTAATAAACGGATGGACGCTGGAAAAGTGGCAGAAGGTGGCCTACTGGAATCATTACGGATCCAAGATTCCACCACCAAACTTAACTGTTTTCTGGGTGTAAGATCATGGTCTTGAGTTACATTCAGTATGGGGGTATGCAAAACATTTGCAAGGTGGAAGGCAATATCAATAGCCTAAAATATCAACAAGTATTAGCTTCCTCTTACATTCCCAATCATAAAAGGGGGCAAATTTTGCTGCAGGCTGGTGCTCCATCTCATACATCCATCTCTACATTAAAGTTCCTCAAGGCAAAGAAGATGAAGGTGCTCCAGCACTGGCCAGCCCAGTCATCAGACATGAACATCATTGAGTATGTTTGAGGTAGGATGAAAGAGGAAGCTTGGCAGACAACTCTGGGAGGCATGTTAGACTGTATTCCTTGCTATTCCTGATGACTTCATCAATAAATTGTATGAATCATTGTTGAAACACATGGATGCCGTCCTTCAAGTTCATGGAAGTCACACAAAATATTAAATATGGCTCTAATGGCACCACAACTTCCTTCACCAATGTTATGAAACATATCTTTGTATTTGAACTGAATTATTGGTTTGATTTTCACATTACTTTATGTGGGAGACAAAACTTTTGTCTTGCCAAAATCTGACCTTTCTGTGTTCATTAAATGATCAATATTTCAGCAGTGAAGCCAATTTATTTTCTTAACAAAAAAAAAAAAAAAACATTTGTGAGGGTTCAGCTTTCATATGAGTCATTTCTAAATCAAATCAAATCAAATCAAAAATGCTTTATTGGCACGTCCGAATAGGTATTTGGCATTGCCAAAGCTAGTAAAGTGGGCGGGGGGGGGGGAGTTGGGTGGGTGGTGGGTATGGGGGGAGGTTTGGGTTATAACAGTCCATGGAGTCTCATCTTCCTCTTCGTTGGTGGCTGCTATATTGGGAGGTGGGGTTGGAGGTGGGGGTGGGGTGGGGCGGGTGTATTGGGATAAATATAATAGTCCGTGGAGTCTTATCTTCCTCTTGTTTGGTGACAGCTTGCCACGTATTGGGCGGCGATCTCCACAGTGGCCTCTTCTTCTCCCAGTAGGATGTAGAGTTTCCTCTTCTCGTCTGTAGATATGAAGTCTGGGATGTGGGCAGAGAGTCTTTGGTAGTAGACGGCCCTCACAGCTGAGTATTTGGTGCAGTGTGGCAGGAAGTGGGTCTCGTCTTCTAGGGCCCCCTGGTCACAGTGCTGGCACAGTCTGTTCTCCCGTGGCTTGTACGTCTGCCTGTATCGCCCCGTCTCTATCTCTAGGTTGTGGGCGCTCAGTCTGTACCGGCTTAGGGTCTGTCTGTGCTTGGGGTGGAGTATTCTCTCCAGGTAGGTGGCCATGGTGTAGTCCCTTTGTAGGGATTGGTACACGGTGAGTTTCTTGGAGTTATTTATTTCGTTTCTCCATTCTTCAATGTACCGCTCTCTGTTTGCCTCTGTGGTCGCCTTTATTTCGGCCTTGGTTATCATCTCTTGGTGTTTTTGGTTTGGTGGTTGGCTGTTGTTTGGTTGGTGAATGTCTGGTTTGCTCAGGTGGCTTAGCCAGGCTTGGTGGTGGTAGGAGTCGGGCTTGCTCCCCTGGATGTGTGCCTGGAAAGCTAGCGCCCTCTTCTGTATGGTGAGCCATAGGGGGAGTCTGCATAGCTCTGCCCTGCAGGCTATGTTGGTGGTGTTGCGATGGACTTGGAGCAGGTATTTGCAGAGTCATTTCTAAATCCAATGGATGCATTAAAGTCAGTTTATGAGCTTTTGATTCCACAACATGGATAAGCGAGAGAACTTTTGTCAGGGACTGAATAATACGGGGGGGGGGGGGGGCATACTGAGGAGCGTATAATACAGCGGGGGAGAGCGTAAGAGCGTACTGAGGAGTGTGTAATACAGTGGGGGTGTACTGAGGAATGTATAATACTGTGTGTGGGGGGCATACTGAGAAGCATATAATACGAGGAGGGCATACTGAGGAGCATATAATACAAGGTGGGCATACTGAGGAGCATATAATACAGAGGGAGGACATACTGAGGAGCGTATAATACAGTGGGGGGGCGTACTGAGGACCATATAATACGAGGGGGGCATACTGAGGACCATATAATACGAGGGGGCCATACTGAGGACCATATAATACAGAGGGGGGACATACTGAGGACCATATAATACGAGGGGGGCATACTGAGGAGCGTATAATACAGAGGGAGGACATACTGAGGAGCATATAATACAGTGGGGGGGTGTACTGTGGAACATATAATACTGCGGGAGGGTCTGCTGTGAAGCTTATAATACTGTGGGGGGGGGGCTACTGTGGAGCATATCATCTTTTTCTTTTTTTTTTTTAAACTATATTTCGGCCTTCTAATGGTCTGTGGGACAGTGAACTGGATCCCAGTTTAAAAAGTTTGAGGACCCCTGCTATAGATGATTATAATAACTAATCATCTGTCTCTGACTTGTTTTATATACACTTGTTTTAAAACACTGTATAATATGTCAGGAATATATTTGATATTTTTTCCCAGAATTCTTAATAGAGCACATATAGTCCATAAGACTCAACATACCAGAAAGGGGCCCACAAAGGCTATCACCACAATGAGTCACAGTAACTCTTGCTTTTACATTGTAAGGTCTTACTGGGAGGTTTTTGCTTGCTTTCACCTGTCAGATGCTTGCTTCCCACTTCAACTTTTGCTCCTTTTTCTTAAATTTACTGTTTCCTTGTTTGTAGAGTGCTAAAAACTATATTGGCTGTGTAGAAATATTCTGCACCCAAGAAAGCGATAAACAGCAAGTATAATCATAAGGATTGAAAGCAAACACAATTAAGACCATAAGGCCTTATTCACACACAATCACAGGTCATTTTTAAAAACAATGAGAGTAAATGAGTCTATGCACATGTTCTTTTTTGACATACAGAAAATAGTCACTTAAAAAATATGTTCTGCTTTTGTTTTGACAGACACGCAGACCCAATAGAAATCGATGAATCTGTTTTTAACAGATGTAAAATGGGTTGAAATGTGAGTTACATTGGAGGGTTGACTCATAAAAGAAAGACCAATGAAATACATCTATTTTTTAAACGGCCCTTTAAAAACTGGTCCAAAACAGATGGCACTCAGCCATCAAAATCAAAATGAAAACAAATGCAAAAATGATGCTAAATGGTTGTCAAAAGAGGACATTTGTGGCCATTTTTAATGGCTATCAGATCTGTCTATATCCACACTATTACAGCTATAAGACCTAAGTGAAAGGAGAGTGGGTCCTATCTGTATGGCCTTATTCACATGGCAGTGCCATTCTTAATAGATGTAGTGACCGTTAAAGGCTTTGCATATCTGTTTTTGAAGGCTGCTTTGCATATGTTCCAATCCGTTTTTGATTATTTAATGTCATATGTTTTGCATTCACTAATAATGGAATGACATAACAGTTACCCATTGTTATTTTGTCCAAGGAGAGTACACAATAAATATAGCTGTGTGAATACTGGCCTTGGGTTGCACAACCTTTTCATTGATGTAGGGAGCGTGAACTAACCCTACTGAAAAAGATCTCTAAAATGACCTGACACCCATGGCTCATGACCACCATAAATCTATGAAATATATTCATACGTGTTACTTGATAAATGTATGACAATAATATTGAACTTCAAACTGTATGGAGCTTATGTTTGGCAATACACTATGTGAGGATAGACATGCTAAAATAAATACTGCATATGGCACCAACCAACACTGGCTGGACCAGTCAATGATATATTGATAGATCATATCATCATATATGATATGATGAAGAGAATTGTTATTACTGAGTCTTGTAGTATCCTAAAAAACAAAGCAGATGATAAATAAGGCATAAAGTAATGAGAGAATGCTGGAGAAAACTTGTGCTATTTTAGGATTCAGTGGTTGTATTAATACTATTAATACATGCAATATTCATGACTGAAATGGACCTAGCAGCATTCACAGAGGTGTAGCTGGCCACCAGCCCAATAGACAGCTGGCTGTATCACTGCTTGTGTAGACAGTGTAGTGTAGACAGTGTGTGGATAAATTCACTTGCACTATGTAGGGGCCTCTTTGGATTCAACAGTTGACGTGCATGGGATTTGGCAAGCAGACAGTGTGGAAAGCAGCAGAGAAACTTCCTGAGACACCGGCTGCAATAGGCTACCATGGAGAGCCCACCAAGAGAGGGACAATAAGAGGAGGATTGTTTCCCTGTAGAGATTACACTATTATATTCTGCATTGTTGTGTGTTTTCCGATTCTTTTCCTTCATCCTGTACTTTAGCAATTGATAGTAAAAGACTAAGTTAAAGGGGCTGTCCAATTTCAACCAATAAATGTTATTGTTTGTGTAGAATTTTCCTATAAACTTTCTGTACTAATTGTAGATCTCTGCTTGCTATGATTCATTGTTTGCTTCCATAAGATATAAAGCAGGTGCACAGCTCACTAGAGTCACAACGCAGTAATCGGAGCTCTATCTTGTAACGAGCCGTGCACCTGTGTGTCCATCATGTGACTATCAACTGATTTTTGCCCGCTGGAAGTAAGCAAAGAATGAAAGCGAGCAGAGATCTAGAAAACTGTAATGGTTCAGAAAATATGTTATAAAATTGCATACATTTTCATTATTCAAGCTATAGCATTTATTTGCTCAAGCTGGAGAACCCCTTTAAGTATAGCTGATTGTCTGTGTCCATTAGTTCCTGCATGTTACATTGGCATATGGAACTTTTGCACCAACACTCATGTGGATAGACTTCTTATCTACATGTTATACAATGATCAATAGTATAGATCATTGTGTAATGTGAACGTGCGGTCTATGTCTTTTGTTTCCTATAGTGTTGGTGTACTGGTGTACTTAGTCTGTCTACTTCTTTTTTATTTTGTCTTGCTACCAGTTCTTCTCCCAATCGACCCAGGTGTTTTTAATTAACAGGAGTTTGTTTCAGGGTTCCACCTACTAGCCTTTAGGCTAGATTCATATCTGCGATGGGCTCTCCGTCGTTTGGGTCCGCCAATTTGTGAACTTAGCCTCACTCTTGTCTGGGAACACATGGAAAGGTAAGTTCTTGAGATTTAAGGACATGGTTCATTATTGTGTGGTTGCTGTTGTTGTTTCGGTATGGTGTTTGTGGTGGTGTTGTGACTTATGGGTTTCTATGTTGTGGTAGCGCTGGTGCCACATACAGTAGAGCAGAGACCCACTAAATGGATTTTCCATGAAGGGGTTAGTGAGCTAAGGTTCATTGAGTAGTTGGTTATGGAGTGTGACTTGCAAAACACTGATAGAACACAGATTATATATGTATTCTTTCCATTTTTTTCAGGGACTTTAATGGCCCTTTATAACATGTCTCCATTTTTAATTTTAAATAAAAATGGGCATTGGAATCTGTATAAGAGTAAGGCCTTACAAAATATGATCAAAATGAGTACTAAGGACCTTGTGCTCTTTTCTCAAATTTTACTTTGCTGTAATAGATCACGGTATAAAATGTAGATTCCATGTCCAGTCCATGTATTTTTTCTGGAAGTTGGTGTGTATATATATATATATATATATATATATATATATATATATATATATACATATACAGTGCCTTGTGAAAGTATTCGGCCCCTTTGAACTTTTCAACCTTTTTGCTACTTCTCAGGCATGCAGGGTTCTTCTGTCCACTTGAGAAGTCGGACATCTTCACTTGCGGACAGGGAAGGACAGGCACGGAGTGCAAAAGAACGCACCCGATGCCCATTGAGATGAATGACAGGTGTCACGGACACAGCTAGTGTCCGCTCCTAGTGTCCGTGACAGATTTTGAGCGGACACTAGGAGCGGACACTACCTGTCGGACACCGACGGTAGTGTGAACGCCCCCTAAGTCGCTTGGGGTATGTCTCTATCAGTTTTGCACATCGAGAGACTGAAATTCTTGCCCATTCTTCCTTGCAAAACAGTTGGAGCTCAGTGAGGTTGGATGGAGAGCGTTTGTGAACAGCAGTTTTCAGCTCTTTACACAGATTCTCAATTGGATTCAGGTCTGGACTTTGACTTGGCCATTCTAACACCTTTATTTATGAACCATTCCATTGTAGATTTTACTTTATGTTTTGGATCATTGTCTTGTTTGAAGATGAATCTCCATCCCAGTCTCAGGTCTTTTGCAGACTCCAACAGGTTTTCTTCCAGAATGGTCCTGTATTTGGTTCCATCCATCTTCCCATCAATTTGAACCATCTTCCCTTTCCCTGCTGAAAAAAGCAGGCCCAAACCATGAGGCTGCCACTACCATGTTTGACAGTGGGGATGGTGTGTTCAGGGTGATGAGCTGTGTTGCTTTTACGCCAAACATATTGTTTTGCATTGTGACCAAAAAGTTCAATTTTGGTTTCATCTGAACAGAGCACCTTCTTACACATGTTTGGTGTGTCTCCCAGGTGGCTTGTGTCAAACTTTAAATAAGACTTTTTATGGATATCTTTTAGAAATGGCTTTCTTCTTGCCACTCTTCCATAAAGGACAGATTTGTGCAATGTTCGACTGATTGTTGTCCTATGGACAGACTCTCCCACCTCAGCTGTAGATCTCTGCAGTTCATCCAGAATGATCATGGGCCTCTTGACTTTATCTTTGATCAGTCTTCTCCTTGTTTGAGATGAAAGTTTAGAGGGATGGCCGGGTCTTGGTAGATTTGCAGTGGTCTGATACTCCTTCCATTTCATTATGATTGCTTGTACAGTGTTCCTTGGGATGTTTAAAGCTTGGCAAATCTTTTTGTATCCAAATTGTATCCAGCTTTAAAATTCTCCACAACAGTATCTCAGAGCTGCCTGGTGTGTTCCTTGGTCTTCATGATGCTCTCTGCGCTTTATACAGAACCCTGAGACTATCACAGAGCAGGTGCATTTATACGGAGACTTGGTTACACACAGGTGGATTCTATTTATCATCATCAGTCATTTAGGACAACATTGGATCATTCAGAGATCGTCACTGACCTTCTGGAGTGAGTTTGCTGCACTGAAAGTAAAGAGGCCGAATAATACTGCACGCCTTACTTTTACGTTTTTTATTTGTTAAAAAAAGGTTAAAATATCCAATAAATTTTGTTCCACTGCACAATTGTGTCCCATTTGTTGTTGATTCTTCCCCCAAAAAATTAAATTTGATTCTTTTTGTTTGAAGCCTGAAATGTGGCAAAAGGTTGAAATGTTCAAGGGGGCCGAATACTTTGGCAAGGCACTGTATATATATGTGTGTATATATATATATATATATATATATATATATATATATATATATATATATATACTCATTTTATACTGCAATAAAGCAATAAATCTTTTAATAGTAGACTACATAGAAAAATCTAAACACAAAAAATTTGATGATCTTTCAGGAAGTGCCTTTTCTAAACACTGGTGCTATAACTAACACTTGCCATATAGTATAATTTATCATATTTTAGGTTTCATCTTTGTACAAATCAAATATGATCTTGGCTGAAGCTTATAGTTTGAAACATCAGATAAAATATTGCATTGCTAGCATTTCATTCTAAATGCTACTTACCCACAAGAAAAAGTGCTTGCTTAGAATAAGTGCCATTATGAAAAATGTTTTTAGAATGACTAGTTTTAGATGATGCCTTCAGCACAAATAGTTCAGGTCTGTTTACAGATGCATACTTAAGTGTAAGAGGTAATGTCACACTGCATAACTGCATACAGGTACTGTAACACAGGAGAGGTGTGACAAATGTCATTGTGGTGACAGGTGATAGGGGTAGCATGGCTCCAGTATGTACATTCTACATTCACAAGGACAAGGTCATTTCCCTTCTGTTACCAATAAACACTACATTGGTAAAAGGTTTTAAGTCTCAGAAGAAAATTGCATAGGTTTGCTGACAATAAGTAAATAGTAAGACAGTAAGTTATACTAACTGGATGAAATGCAACATTTGGCGTTTCTTTGGTCAGTATTAATGTCCTATTCTTAATTTCTCTAAGTCTTCTAGGCACTAATAGATTTTTAAGTGATTTGGCCCTTCTGTAGGTAATATTCAGCTGTTTCAGTAATGTTTCCCACAAATGAAGTTCATTAAAGAGTACTGGTCAATATTCGGATAGGATTGACCTGATGGGGGTGTGAGCTTAGTTATAAGTAGTAATACAATTCTATTCACCCTTTTCTTTCCTGTAGCTAGACACCCTGTTTGGATCAGGGTCCTAGCTCACTTTTTTGCAGCATCAGTAGTCTTAGAGTAATGTTTTTCCAGAAACCGTTTGGAAAAAAAAACATACTTTGTACTGTATAGTCCATGTCCCTAGTGCAATTGAGTCTGATTTTCCTGAATTGTCTAAAGGGAACGTTTTTTTTATTCCAGACTAGTGAGACTATTATAATATAAAAAACTGTCACAATCTACTATTTTAAAATAATTTCTGGTATATTTATGGTCATCATACCCTACCAGAATCAAATACGAATAATCAATTTCCTTAATCTCAGTTTCCCCACATAATTAATTCCCCAGTGGTTACTATTGACAAAATAAGTGATTTTATTTAAGGATTCTTGTGACACATTCCAAATGTAAATCAAGTTACTTATATATAATTTGTAATAGACTATACAGTCAAGCCAAAAGGGATTGTTAATGTTGAAATCTTCAAATTTCTCCCATAAAGAGGGTTGCATAGCTCAGTGCAAACTTTGTCCCTTGCTGTGCCACATATCTGGAAGAAGATCTCAGAGCAGAAGTGGAAAGCATTATGTCCCAAAATGAGTTAAAGCTTTTTTAAGCAGAAAGTATTTGGGAAACAAATTCTAGTGTTGAAGATATTACCGACAAACCCTTTCATGTGGAATTTTACTGTATAGAGACGTGACATCAAGTGTGGCCCATCTGCGTGTGGATTTCTAAGTTACAGAGAATAGATCACTAATCAAGTTCCGAGTCATTAATGGAGGAGGGTAAATTAACTACATAGATGATTGTATATTGGGATAAGTTGCTGGTTATTGACTTCAAACATGAAATAATAGGCCTTCCAGGAGATTTGTCTGCTTGGTTTGAAGTTCAGGAAGGTGATAAAATAGAGCTAAAGATGGGTTTGGAACTATTAGAAATGTTTTTTCCTTTTTTGTGAGGATGCCTTGAATATGGGCATCTTGAATTAGTGAAAGGTATTTTTCCAAATGGGTGGCAGAGAATTTAATATAAAATGTAGTGTCACAGAGAATGTGATTAGCTTCCTTAACATAGGTTTCTTTTCCTGAATCACTACCCCTCCCCTTTTATCTGCATTATGGATAACTGTTCCCTGGTGAATAGTGAATGAAGCGATCTCTTGTCACTAAGATAAAGTTTATTGGTTTTCTGGGTTTTAATTTTATGGAGATTCCTGAAATCAGATGTCACTACAGAGTAAAATGCTTCTGTGTTGCTACTCCTATAGTGGATCAGATAAAAATTGGACTTGGGTTGAAGTTGTGTCATAATGAAATTGCCCATAATCGAGAAAAGTCTAGTTAAGCTGAGTTTCCTAATGGAAGTATTAAGATTTATCAGTATAACTAGGTCATCTAGTTGCTGTTGAAAACAGTTGAATATTCTTCAAAACTCTAACAATGTCAGTTCGGAACGTTATGCCATATATTATCCATAGTATGAAATGGCATGCCTTCCAGCCATCTCAAATCTGGCAGACAAGTGCTGCATTTTGTATATCACAATATAAAATGCATCTGTGTCCACTGTGGCATAATCATTAACTCTTTTTGAAGTCAGTGAAAATTGGAACATATGCCATATGGAACTTAGAACATGCAGAATTCACATAAAGTTCACAGAACCATACATTATCTGTAATTAACATCATACAGAAACATAATGTCAAGAAGCCAGTACCATACAAAGCCTCACAAAATACAGAATGCTAATTGGTGACAATTTTGTCCACTCTGACCATGGGGATTGCACTGTGGTGTGGCCCCCTTAATTAAAAAAAATGTCCTCCAGGACCGCTCCCCACCGACTCCCTACCTTTTCCGTTGCAGGCCAGCAGTGAGATCACGGGAGGCGACCTGTTCCTAAGACAGCCAGGAGCCTTTTGAAAGCCTTTTGAAGGCTCACAGGTTTGTCACAGGAATATTACTATTGAGATTGGTTTCAAAAGTATCTAATATCCTAAGAAATGTATTTTTAAAAAAACCCTAAAAGTTCAAATCACTGCCTTTTAAATAAAATTTATAGAAAAGTAAAAAAAAATATTGTGAAACACATACACATTAGGTATCCCTGTGTCAAAAAATGCCCGGCCTATAAAGATATAAAAATAATTTTCCTGTACAGTGAATGCCATAGCGGAAAAAAAAAAAAATCAAAAGTGCCAAACCGCCGTTTTTTCACTGTTTTTGAATAATAAGTGATCAAAGCAGTAGACATTCTCCAAAATGGTATAACTAAAAAGTACATCTGTCTGCTAAAAAAGACCCCCTATGTGTCCTGGTACGTGGAAGTATAAAAAAGTTATGGTGACTTTAAGAATAAAAAAAAATGTTTTGACAATTTTGTTTAAGGCGTAAAAATATCAATAAAATAATATGAATTGGTATCCCCAAAATCGCCCCAAAACATAGAATACCGGCGACATGTCATTTTGGCTACACAGCGAATATAAATGCACTTTTTCTCCAATTCCACAAAATTGTGAATTTTTTTTCAGCTTCCCAGTATATTGTACAGAATAACATATGGTTCCATTATAAAGAACAATTTGTTCCACAAACATTAAGTTATGGGGTTTAGAAGATGGGGAGTCAAAAACGAAAATTTAAAGATGCCTCCGGAGGGAAGGGGTTAAGCAGGTGCTAATGAACATGCTATAATGATAAGTGCTCCTTACGAAATCTCGAAATCTCTGAAAGTAGAACTTTTAACAGAATCACACAGTTCAACAAACAACGCACAACTAATCCCAGCATCTTGCTGCTGGAGGACAAGCTGTCATATCTAAAACTCTAAAAATGCATGGTAAGTCAACCTGTGTTCACATAGCAATACCAACAATAAATCACAGGCCGGTTCACTTACAGAATTTGAGCAATAAATCACTGTACTTTCTTCTCTTAAGACAATTGCAATAAATCACAGGATTCTCTACTTAGAATATTCACAATTTTGTCATACGACTTGCCACATGTAGATTACATTAAATCCACTGATGGTATTCAGGTCCAAGTATAGTACAAGGGGATGTTTCTAGAGAAGATATCAGTATTACATCATGGCAAAGGTCACAAAAAGTTCTTCTTCAAAACCAAGGTGATCCACAGGATTTGCTATTAACTCTTTGAAAGGAATACTTTGTTAAATATCTGATATAAATACCACACTCTCCTGCTTCACTCAATTTTTTTTTTTTATACTTTGGCATCCACCACAAAGAACCTCCTCCTGGTGGAGCTAAATTCAATTGCACAGCTACAACAGTAATAGACATCTTGGATATTTGCTGGGTTGCACTCTGCTGGAGACCCATTCATGTTCTTTAACCCCTTCCTGCCATGTGCATTTTTTGATTTTCGCTTTTTGTTTTTGACTCCCCCCTTCCAAACCTCATAACGTTTTTATTTTTCCACTCTCAGCCATATTGTAAGGGAATTGCTGGAACAGCAATTGCCCAGTAACTGTTTGAATCCTGGGACAGGACACAAGAGACAGTGAGCCCTACGCTGAAGCCACCAACTGACCTTTCCTATTGCCAGGCCCTATCCTACGTAATAGGCGGCAACCACAAAGACAGTCCCTCCCTGTATAGGTGAAACACAAAACGCAGACAAGACGGACAACAACAAAGAGAGGTCAGCTAGCCAAGGGTCAGTAACAGTCGAGCGATGCAGTACCAAATCTGAGTCCAAAGAATAGTCAGTGAGGAAAGCCAAAGGTCAAGGATAACAGTGTAAGCAAAAACAGGGACAGTAAAGAGCAAGTATGCACATGGCAATAGCCAGCACTGGTGTGAATGAGAACCAAGGCTAAATAGGGAGGAAGAACCCGCCCATGGAGTTGACAGGAAGGCAGCTGTCAATCACAGGGCAAGGCCAGATTAACCATTAGAGGAGCAGAGAAAACTGAAGGTGAAGGAGATGGGTGTGGTGGAAAATCAATTACAGCACTAGAGCCGTGTTCACACAGTGCGACCAAAAACTTTAAGCCATGAACCAAACTGCACACGCCTCCTGCGCCGCAGCACGCGAGAAGAGGGTGTCACAGAGACCTGAACAGGCAGAGATGTTACACATATAAGGGCTTAATGTTTGAGGGAAATTTTTTTCTTCATGATGCTTCCATTTATTATTTTGTATAATGTACTGGAAAGCTGGAAAAAAATTCAGAATGGGGGGATTTGAAGAAAAAGTGCATTTGTGTGACTATCTTTCAGGCTTCATTTTCACGGTGTTCACTATGCAGCCAAAATTACATGTCACCTGTATTCTATGTTTCAGTACAATTCTTAGGATACCAAACTTATATGGTTTGATTTACATTTTAACCCTTTAATGGGGATGCATAGTGTGTCTTTTTTGCAGGACCAGGTGTACTTTTCAGTTATACCATTTTATTCAAATTTTTAAACTTTTTAATCAAATTTTTATTGGAAAAAACAGTGAAAAAACAGTAGCCCCCCTATCCTGTGCTATAGACAGCCACCTAACCTCAGGAATATGGTTGTCAGCAGCTCACTGTCACCTCCAACTAACACAGGAACATTTCCATGCGGACAGAAAAGATGCAAAACCTGCCCTCACATACTGACCACTGACAGGATAGAGATACCAAACTCTAACAGGGAATATAAAATCCCAGGTGTGTTCACCTGTAACACACCTAATCTAGTGTATTTAATAATATGCACCGAATGTTCCACTGAAAATCTGTATGTTGGAGAGACCGGTCGGAAGCTCAGAATGAGCACATCGCCGTACAATTAGAGAACAAAGAATGGACCTTCCTGTGTCAAAATATTTCTGCAACGAAGATCATAATATCACCAATGACATGAAAATTTAGATTTTAAGAGGGAATTTTAAATCCAAGAAGAACAGACGGATTTATGAGTACAAGTGCATGACCCTATTTAACACTCTGGAGAATGGAATGAACCTTACACATGGGTTCATGGCATCCTACAGAAATCCCTGACCTGAGACATAAAGACACTCTGAACTGATAAGAACCTGGGAACTGGGGATTTGTTTACTTGTACATACCAATAAGCCTCTTCCCCCTTCCCCCCTCCCTCCTAAAAGTCTATCCCTATGTGTCCTGTTGTACATAAAAATGCAGCCTTCAGAAATTGTTTTTAGTTATATCTGAAGAAGAAGCCAGGAGCTTTGAAACGTTATAATCTGTCATCATTATGAGTTAGCCATTAAAAAAGGTATCATCTACTGAAGACTTTCAAGTTTTTAATTTTTTTTTATATTATCTTTAAAAGATGCAATCATCTGATATAAAAGCATTTTCTCATTTGTCAGCCAATTGGCAGCACAAAAAGACAGGCTGATTACTGGGCGCGAGCAGTCCCAGGTATGTCAGTTCCTGGCAATTGGCCTGATTTGATTACTCTGTCTAATAGGTCCTAAATGCAACATAATATCTGAATATGTAACGGCCAACTAGATATTGATAATGATATGTGAGGGGTTAATCTGTCAAGACAGAGCATTTCTGACTTCTGCATTATCCTGAGTCCTTGCCTGAACTTGGGAGTAATGTGCCATACTATTATGGTGCTAAGCACTAACTGTACACCAAGTGCAAAAGTATTCAGCCCCCTGTATTCGGATATCCCTAAATAAAATCCAATGCAATCAGTTGCCTTCAGATGTCACTTAATGAGTTGATAGAGTCCAGTTGTGTGTAATTTATTTTCAGTGTAAATACACCTGTTCTGTGAAGGTCTCAGTAGTTTGTTAGAAAACAAAAGTGAACAAACAGCATCAGGAACACCAAGGAACTCACCAGGTCAGAGAATAGTTTAAAGCAGGGTTAGGTTGTAAAAACATATCCGAAGCTTTGAAAATCCCAAGGAGCACTGTTCAATCCATCATCCGAAAATGTAAAAAGTATTCTACAACTACAACCCTACCAAGACATGTCCGTCCACATAAACTAATGGATCGAGCAAGGAGTGCACTAGTCAGAGAAGTAGTGAAGAGGCGTATGGTCACTCTGGAGGAGCTGCAAAAATCCACAGCTCAGGTGGGAGAATCTGTCCACAGTACAACTGTAAGTCATGCAGTCCACACATCTGGCTTTTATGGAAGAGTGGCCAAAAGAAAGCCATTGTTGAAAGAAAGATATAAGACGTGACATTTGTAGTTTGTCACAAGCCATATAGGTGACACAGTAAACATATGGAAGAAAATGCTGTAGATAAATGAGCCCAACTTGAAACATGGTGGTGGAAGCATCATACTGTGGGGATGCTTTCTTCAACAGGCACAGTGAAGCTGGTCAGAGTAGAATCATGGAAGAAAACCTGTTGGAGGCTACAAAAGCCTTGAGACTGAGAAGGAGATTCACTTTGTAGCAAGACAATGACCGTAAATATAAAGCCAGAGCTACAGTGAAAAGGTTTAGATCAAAGAATATTCATGTCTTAGTATGGCCTAGTCGAAGTCCAGACCTAAAGCCCATTCAACGTCTGTGGCAAGACATGATGATTGCTATTCACAGACACTCTCCATCCAATCTGGATGAGTTTGAACTATTTTGCAAAGAAGAATGGGCAAAAATCTCAGTCTCTGGATGGGCAAAGCTGGTAGAGACATACCCCAAAAGACTTGCAGCTTTAATTGCAGAGAAACATGGCTCTACAAAGTATTGATATAGGGAGCTGAATACTTTTTCCCGTCACACTTTTCAGATTTTTTTTTTAATTAGAATTTTGATACTCATGTATCATTTTCCTTCCACTTCACAATTATTTACTACTTTGTGTTGGTCTATCACTTAAAATCTGAACAAAATACATTTTAGTTTGTGGTTGTAAGGTAACAAAATGTGAAAAAGTTCAATGGGTTTGAATACTTGTGCAAACCACTGCATATGGAAACATAAACATCAGAGGAACTATAAAGTAAATAACATCTTCTGAACCATGTATTATAAAATGTTTGCCATGCATATTATGTTTGCATTGGGAATACCCTTTTGATTGCTTTACTGAGAACTAAAATTAGTAAAGTAAATCTGGAAAGTCCAAATGTACATGAAATAACAATTTTCCTTAATAAGAAATTTCACTTTGAATACCTAAATGATAATGATCTCCTATGCAAGAAATTATACTGATGACATCAATTAGAATCTAAGATGTCACTATCAAAGGCAAAGTCACAAAATTATATTTTTAAGTTTTGTCTAAAAAAAACTTGTAATATCTGTTAAAAAGTAGTATAATTTCTACATGTATTTTATTAGCAGAATTTTTATTAAATAATCACATCTGATTTTTTGTATTCATTCATTATGTGCTTATTCCTCCAATACAGTGTTGGCCAAAAGTATTGGCACCCCTGCAATTCTGTCAGATAATACTCATTTTCTTCCAGAAAATGATTGCAAGCACAAACTCTTTGGTATTAAAATCTTCATTTATTTTGCTTGCAATGAAACAACACAAAAGAGAATGAAAAAAAAGTCAAATCATTGATCATTTTACACAAAACTTACGGTAACCATCAATGAGTTTCTTACAATGCTCTACTGGAATTTTAGACCATTCTTCTTTGGCAAATTGCTCCAGGTCCCTGAGATGTGAAGGGGGCCTTCTCCAAACTGGCATATTGAGATCTCTCCACAGGTGTTCTATGGGATTCAGGTCTGGACTCATTGCTGGCCACTTTAGAAGTCTCCAGTGATTTCTCTCATACCATTTTCTAGTGCTTTTTGAAGTGTGTTTTGGGTCATTGTCCTGCTGGAAGACCCATGACCTCTGAGGGAGACCCAGCTTTCTCACACTGGGCCCTACATTATGCTGCAAAATTTGTTGGTAGTCTTCAGACTTCATAATGCCATGCACATGGTCAAGCAGTCCAGTGCCAGAGGCAGCAAAGCAACCCCAAAACATCAGGGAACCTCCGCCATGTTTGACTGTAGGGACTGTGTTCTTTTCTTTGAAGGTCTCTTTTTTTTCTGTAAACTCTATGCTGATGCCTTTTCCCAAAAAGCTCCACTTTTGTCTCATCTGACCAGAGAACATTCTTCCAAAATGTTTTTGGCTTTCTCAGGTAAGTTTTGGCAAACTCCAGCCTGGCTTTTTTATGTCTCTGGGTAAGAAGTGGGGTCTTCCTGGGTATCCTACCATACAGTCCCTTTTCATTCAGACGCCGATGGATAGTATGGGTTGACACTGTTGTACCCTCGGACTGCAGGGCAGCTTGAACTTGTTTGAATGTTAGTCGAGGTTCTTTATCCACCATCCACACAATCTTGCATTGAAATCTCTTGTCAATTTTTCTTTTCCGTCCACATCTTGGGAAGTTAGCCACAGTGCCATGGACTTTAAACTTCTTGATGACACTGGGCACAGTAGACACAGGAACATTCAGGTCTTTGGAGATGGACTTGTAGCCTTGAGATTGCTCATGCTTCCTCACAATTTTGCTTCTCAAGTCCTCAGACAGTTCTTTGGTCTTCTTTCTTTTCTCCATGCTCAATGTGGTACACACAAGGACACAGGACTGAGGTTGAGACAACTTTAATCCATTTCAACTGGCTGCAAGTGTGATTTAGTTATTGCCACCACCTGTTAGGTGCCTCAGGTAAGTAACAGGTGCTGTTAATTACACAAATTAGAGAAGCATCACATGATTTTTCAAACAGTGCCAATACTTTTGTCCACCCCCTTTTTATGTCTGGTGTGGAATTATATCCAATTTGGCTTTTTGACAATTCTTTTTGTAGTTTTCCATTGAAGACAAATTAAATGAAGATAATAATACCAAAGAATTTGTGATTGCAATCATTTTCTGGAAGAAAATGAGTATTATCTGGCAGAATTGCAGGGGTACCAATATTTTTGGCCAACACTGTATATATAACCCAGCTAGTATTACCTTATTTAGTTATTTCTTTCTATCTGAAAATTCTTCTCCACATTTGGGTCATGTGATCTCAGGCTGACCCCTTGATAATAGCATGGCTTTCTGTTCTCTCAAGGGGTCACATCACAGGCAACAGACCTTTGTGTATGATTCACACAGCATGGATTGTACCCCACAGGCTGTCCACAGGAAAAACAAAATCTGCTGTCACTAGTTACTGCTGATATAAGACAACTCATATTACACCCCTATAATGGAGGAGAACACAGTGCAGCCTCCCTGACTACTGTATATATTTTTAGTCTCTTCAATTATTTGAGGAAGGATGTAAAGAAAAGTATAATTCCACTGCCCCCCTGCAGCACTGATAGTACAATGCCCTATGTGATGCTATACTAAGGCATCTTGGGGATGATACCAAAGCACAGAGGGTGGTGATGGGAACTTCGGCTCTTTTTAGTGATCTGGATCATTTGGATCCACTCACTATAAAAAGCTGACTTTTTCGGCTCTCAACTGCAACTGTATAAATTATAACTGTCTACTGTATGTAGAGACGCCTCCTTTTAACCTAATAGTATGACCCACTGGCTGTTGTCAGCCTCAGGACATTATATTATTAGGTTATAAGGAGACTTAATTGACCCATATGGAGGCGGGGTAGGATGTTTAGGGGGTGTGGTTAGAACATATGTGCGGAGTTATACATAAAGGGGTGGCGTTAAGTGAGCTGTCATTTCCTGCTTTTCACTTCAAAGAGCTGAATGACCCATCACTAACAGAGGGCAGTATACATGAAAGAAGGCTGATGACTGACAGTCAGATAAGGAATGCAATGGAAAAAGTATTTTGCATGGAGTGCTTCTCCTGGGCAACAAATTTCAGCACTAGATATTTTGTCAATACAAGGAAAATCAAGGGTCACACATAGTAGCAAATTTACTAATCCACAGATTTTCAATGGAAATTTGCAATACCTTCCCCACAAAATACCCTTCACGCATTTCAATGTACATATAAGGTGGTGGCTCTTGCTCTAAGTATCACCATACTGAAGTCCAAATTAGTACAATTGGTATATGAGCTAGTCCAGAGAATCAAGACACCACTCACAGCATCATGTTAAGGGGATCCTTTTTTAAATAGAGGAAAGGGTGAGGTTCAAATACATTGTTGGTGAGGTTATACACTGCATAGACAAAGAGTAGGTGTGATTAATATAAATAATATAACATGATTTGGTATAAAGTTGTAACATAAGTTTTGCCACATAGATAGTCGATAAGACATAAAAAAGTCATATCCTGTATGATAAGAAGAGTTTCATTTCTCTAGAGACATGTGCATAGACTGTACTGGCAAGGAAATTAAGATGGCTACAAACACAAGGTGATATCCTTCACACCCTGCTACCAATGTTACTATGTTACTTATTCTGGCCATAGCAAGTTACCCCCTATCCAAACGATGGACAGCAAAAGGGACCACAGGTCCGTGGCACTGGACCCACGCTCAAAGGTCATGGAGATGAAGCACAAACCAGGATGAATGACAGAAGAACCTTTTATTGGAATACGAATAGAACAGTGCCATACTGTTCTATTCGTATTCCAAAAAAAGGTTCTGCCATTCATCCTGGTGTGTGCTTCATCTCCACGACCTTTGAGCGCGGATCCACTGCCACGGACCTGTGGTCCCTTTTGCTGTCCATTTCACTTCCCGGTCTCCGGTGTTTGCAGGCGGAACCGCTGCCACTCTCACTCTACTTGCAATCCAGGGTGTTGTAATCCAATCACACCCAACCAGGTGAGAGGCCAACTAGTCATTTTCAATTAATTTGAATCAATTTTGTTCTGTTCAGTGTACTACTACGCTTCATGCACTCGGTGTCCCTTTTTCCTTTGTGTCTATTCAAACGATAGGGAGTAATTTGCACATTGATAGGTGTCCCACTGCTTTGCACCCCAATTGTGAATGGAGCAGCCGGTCGGACAATGGCCATTGCTCCATTTATTTGAATATTGGACCACTGGGCAAGTTATCACCTGTTACTTGGCTAACTGGAATACCTCCTTAAATCAATCAATGTTTAGTTTTACATATGGTATCATGAAACTCATGGCAATGTTGTATCCCAGTATCTCAAACAAGTATGATAAGCATGCGAGAGACACGGGTGCAGGCTTCAATATGCTTTAAAAATAACATTTAATGTTGAGAAACACTGTGCCTGCACCCAAATGTGGCATATAACCTAATAGTTTGAAGCCCTATAACAATACTATGTATGACCATGTAAACAAAGCATTGAAGTTGCAGAAAATGTGCGTGTGCATAATAGTCCAATTTTGCAATTTACCAGACAAGGAATTGTGACTTAGATGGAAAGGGCCATAGCTTAAGTGCATCACATTGCATTATTATTTTTATTTTGTTTAGGACAATGTAAGACAGCCACAATTATTATGGATGATATAAAACACTTCAGCACTCATCAGCATTTAGGAAAAATTGACACTGTTTTTGAAAAAAAAAAAAAAAAACGCAATTTCTCATGAGGTTTTTAGCTACAACTATGAGTGGATTGAAAGAGAATGAAAAATATAATAGAAAAACTGTAACATCTCCTCCACCTGGCTTGGACTGTAAAAAAAAATTGCATGAAAGACTGCCACAAAAACTGCAGTATTTTATAAATAATAATAATAATAATAATAATAATAATAATAATAACAAAAATAACAACAACAACTTTATTTATATAGCACCACCAAATTCCGTAGCACTTTACAAATCAGGGGACACATGAACAGACAATATGAGACATTACAATGTGACAAAGAAATAAACATATCAAACAATAGGAGTGAGGGCCCTGCTCACATGAGCTTACATTCTATGAGGAGGTAGGGGGGCACAAGAGGTCAGAGGGCTTATTTGATGAAATGGTCCAACCATCTTTTAATAGAAAGGATTATGTAACTGAAGCTGTATGAGCCGGTCAACAGCCTGTGTCTGTGAATAAACAGATACTAAGTGCAAAGAGTGCAGTGTAACTTCTAGATGGAGAGGACAGGATCTGAGGAACAGAGGAGGAAGAATAAAAAGTGTTATTGATGTATACGTCCGTACTCTATACTTTGATCAGGTCACATGATAAGCCTGACCAAACAGGTGTGATTTTAGGGCAGTTTTGAGCCTGCTGTAGTTGGGAATTAATCTGATTGTCTGGCGTAAAGTGTTCTGGAGCACTGGTGCAGCTCGAGAAAAGTCTTGGAGACAGGAATGGGATGTTTGAATAACAGAGGAGACAAGTCTAAGGTCATTGGCAGAACGGAGCGGACAGTTAGGGCAGTAGACAGTGACAAGAGAGGAGAGCACAGCGCTATGGATGGAGGAGCACAGCGCTATGGATGGATTTTTGGGCGAGTGTGATAATTTTATATTGTATTCTGTGGTGGATGGGCAACATATACATCAACTGACAAAAGGTAGATGCATCTGTGTACCAGTTTGACAGTCTGTTCTGGCATCTGCATTCAGGACAGATTGTAGGGGGGAGAGTTTAGTAAGAGGAAGCCCATTTAGAAGAGAATTGCAATAATGAAGACAAGACAGAATCAGTGACAATGAGGATTTTTGATGATTCCACTGTGAGACTTTCCAGAGATGTTTTTAAGGTGCAGGTGGAAAGAGCGTGCATGTGTCTGTATATGTGGGGAAAAGGTGAGATCTGAGTCAAATATATCACCCAGACAAGCTGCCTTGGTGTAATAGTAAGGCCACAGATAGAAATGGAGATGTCAGGGTTAGGTCGTTTAGTAGTTAGAGAAGAAGTTCTGTTTTTGAAAGATTCAATTTTATTTTAAAAAAATGCTGTATAAATACACCAAAGGCTGGGGACAGACGAGCACTACTTGTAGTGGGTTATCTACCTCGAACTTGCTAATGGCTCGCCTGCTTCACCCCCATCATGTAACTAAAACTTACAGCGCAAAGTGAACTGTATGTGAGCAGCATGTCATTTACTGCTAGAGGTTTCACCAATGGTTTTAAGCCTTTGCAACTATTGAAATGGAGATAGAAGACCCTTCACTCATTAATTGCATGAAGGCCTAAATAGAGCTGAATAAAACTGAAGAGACAACCATGAGCTCTCCTGTTTATTTCATAACAATTTTTTTTTTCTTTACAACGCAAAATATGCATTTCAGCCCATCCTTTGTCAGAAACTCCTTATTGTGACACATTAAATACAATCCCGTCTCCAATTTATGACATCTTTCATAAAATAATGACATATAACAATAATAAAGGTGACAACAATTAGTGTCTCAACTTTATAATCTGAACATTGCTATAATAATCAGTATATACAAAACTGTGTTTTTAACTATTGATATCTCTAAATCTTTTACAAGTTCAATCTTGGCAGCACTTCATCGCTTAGAATACTCTTTGTGATGCAAGAGCCATTTTTTCGAGGTGATATAAAACCCAATAGCAAAAAAAAAATAAATATAAATCAATATCTATC